>NC_092027.1:22415758-23045758 GCF_042242105.1 Pempheris klunzingeri
TTGTCAGCACGAGGATGAGAGCAGCTTATTACACAGAGAGCAGCGGTGAGTGGCAGGTACAAAGGTAGAGATTGTGAGCGATGATAATAATCTCTTACAGTGGGAACAGTGGAAACGGGCGCCGAGGCCCCGGGCTGATGGCGGTGCTGCTCGACAGTTTAGACACAGCGTTCAGTCAGTGTGGAAGACGCACGCTGGGAAGGTGGATATAGATTTTATACATAAGAACTGTGATATTCAGTAACAATCAGAACGGACAAATGCTGATTCTCATAGGGCGAGTAAAGCTAAAGTGAAATCAAAATTCAGTTTTGCTAAGAAACCAGTGTACTGTATATTTGTTCAGACTTTTTTTAAGGAATTTTTTGTTAACGATTCCCTAATTTTTCACTAATTTTAGCCCTCATTTTTTTTCGTTTTATGAGACGTTGTATGGGGGAAAATAAAAGAAGAGTACTTCAATTTGCATGTATTGTTGTACTTTAATATATTTTGATGAGAAGTATTTTTTTTATGGGGTATATTATATATTATATTATATATATGGTAAAATATACCCAACGTTAGTGATGGTGTTACTGACTGTCAGCTTAGTGTTCTAGGGTTAAATTACTCATCACATTTCAACAAGAATCTCCATTATTACCATAAAGATAAGATTGTTTACGGACTACTGTGAAAGCCAGATTATCAGGTGCTTTACAGGAAGGTGCCACAAAAACAAAATAAAAATAAAACATAGGAATGAAACAGGTTGATTTAAAAAAAAAAAAAAATTGAACATTTAACATTCAATCTTTAAGTCAATGTGGACAACAAGTTCTTAAAGAGCTCTCAAACCCACATCCTTGTGGCGATACCTTTGTCAGCAGCGTAGAAATGAGTCGAATGCAACAGAAAATGATACGAAACTGTGGAGAATGATAAAAAAAAAAGACAGTATCAAAAAATGCATAAAGTGTGTGTTTAACAAGTGTTGAAAATATTCCAATAAGCACACAAAGTTCGTACAGGCTTTAGGCCTTTCTAACAGCAGATGTTATTCCAAGCTGGTCATTATTTACTGAAAACTTCTGATTACCACAATGCATTGCTCAAAGAAGAAGAGAAGAGCTATTCACAGCTACAAATAGTAATGTTGTTTAATTTCCTCTAATACAGAGAGGTTAAGTACTCTGACCACTGGTAGATAGTACAAATTGTACGAAATTATAATTGGTAATATGTCCCCTTCTTTCCACCACGCGCAGCGTGCAATTCAGTGTCATGCTGTGCATGTTTCCAGGCGTGTGCTCTCTACATCTTCAGCGTAGGAACATTTATTTTCATCATTTGTTATAAACAGAGAACAAATTCTTCTTTTAGCGATTCTAATTAGTTTTTGTTTTTTTTTTCAGAGCCTTGGCTTGAGGAAACATCTGGAATCTCCACAGTAAACTAAGAATCAGTCATCTTGGGTTTTAAATCTAAACAGCAGTAAACAAAGAGCCGGGCCCTGAACCACAAAACCATTAACTGTGTGATCATAATTGAAGCCCAACATTTCTGCTGCAGAATGGGAAGCACAGGAAAAACATTATTATTATTCCAAAGTGGGAGTGTTCATACATAATGGCATGTTTGTAGGAAGTTACACATTTGATAGCAGTTTGTTGCCAAATGAAACCAGATACAAACAGTGCAAAGCTCTATAAAATCATTGTGTTAATATTGGATATATTAGTTATTCGGGTGTAACTTGTAAGACATGTTGCATTTGCAGCCATATTGCCAATTTTTTTTTGTAAATTCCAACCAAATGTGTGCTATCTGGATGGAAACCTGACTACTGACCCACTGTCAAGTGATTGAAGGAGATAACAAAGAGGATATTCTGAAAGTTGGATGTTTCTCATTGCTAACTGGGCTCCAGTTTGGGTGAGGCTGTGATGGTCCAAATGCCAGTTGTAGGTTCTTAGTTGGAGAGTAGGTGAAGAAAGTTAAAAAAAAAAAGAAATAAAATTCCACATTTTTGCACGGCTGTCTGTTGTGCCTTCAGAAACTGCGTTGCTCATCATCCCTTTCAAAAGTACAATATAAACCCTTTAGTCCTTTATATGGAGTACTGGCATGACAAAAAAAAAAAAGAGCAGTTAAGTATATATTTTAAAAAAACACTTCCTTTTTGTAATGTAGATGCTGACTGTAGAGATACACTCCCTCTTTGTTTCGTTTGCACTGCGACCTCAGAGAAGAAGAAGAAGCAAAGGATGAGATAATAAGTGAAGTAAAAGTGACGTCAGTGTGTGTTCCTGATGCTGTTTGTCCCTTTTCCTTTCCTGTCTCTCCAGCTCCGCCCAGGCCTTTCACACCTCATCAGTCCCCCGTGAGGTGCACCGGGCCTGGGGAAGGGACTGGTTAAACGCTCCAGGCTCCTGTTCCTGGGAGAGGCTGCAGGCTTGTGGACTGCTGAGGGCTGTATCTCGACGCAGGATTTGGGGTTAGCGAGGTAACCTCAGGTTTAACCTCAGGTTTAACCTCGGGGGTTTTAGGGCTACGACAACGGTTCACTTCTTACTGGGGCACATCACCATGCTAACTTATGCTGCACACCTAGCCTGCTCTGCAGCAGATAAGAGATCGGTGCTATAGAAGCACTGCCTGGTGACCTATCAGTCCTCTAAGAATTGATCAGTTCAATTAATCGACAGTCTTCTCATTGATTTCATTAAATCCCGAGATTTTAATAATAATCACGTCTACATGCGCAGCGTCTCTCTTAATGGAGAGATGCAGTGTCATTGTGCTTTTGTAAACCGACACCATCCTACAAAGGAGACTGATTGAAGAGCCTAGGACTTGAAAGTGAGCCCACTTGCTGCTTTGAATGAAGTTTTTCTATCTATCTTTTATCCACTCCCAAATCTGTTTGACTCCGCTGACGTTGCAGCCAAAAGAATAAGGTTAAAATGATCATACACGCCATAAGAATACATCTAAACACCACACTGATGTAATGGAATACACAAAAATAATTACACAGTCAGATGTAGCGGTGCCGTAATGATGGGGTGGTGATATTATAAGCCTATTAACTCACACTCACTCACACACCATTTTTTTTTTTAAAGCCAGCTGTCCTTGCAGCCTTTGGCAGCCTGTATTGCTTTCAGCCTGGATTATGTGTTTAACTTTGTCTAATATAATAGTTTGCTCTTTGTTTGTACAATATACCACATTCCCGTCAGTACAATTATGGGTATATGCTGTAAAGACGGCCCCCTCCATGTGAACACGCTCATAACTTGTTTGGGAAACCCTTAGCTGACTTAACCCTTCGGAGTCTAGGACCGCCACACGGCGTCAAAGTCACATGTCGCACGCAGGTGCTCAGTTCAAAGACTGTTGGAAAGCGGACACTTCAAACTTTTTACAAGTGTGTGAATTTTGTCGATCGGCCTATCAAGACTAAATTTCTGAAGAGCCGAAGTCGCGCACTACAGCTCTTCTAGGAGTTAGAAGATGCTGAATCTGGAGAAGAACGTTCTGATTCTGAGGAAGACTCCTTTCAGAGGATGAAGTGGATGCTGCACGTGAAGACGAACGAGAGGAGGTGTCCGCGCAGACCCCCGCTCCTCCAAAGATCCAACTAGTTCCTGCTCGGATTTTGTGTTTCTTTTGCACTTTTACATACAGTGTGTCCATATATTATGTCAAAATAAATAAATACTTGTAGAATCACATAGGTGAGGTTGTGCTGAAAAGAAAGACACAAAGAAAGGCAAGCTAAGCAGTTTTAATGGGAAACACAAAGGTAAAATGAAAAGTAGTAAAAAACGCCGTTTTACCCCAGACTCTGAAGGGTTAATGAGTGGATAGCCACCATCATGTGGGGCTTAGTGATGTCAGGTAATGACAAGGTACCCCGGGTATGCGTCATAGCACATAGCCTTACCCTGGGATTCTGTCGAGTGCTCTTGATTTAGTGTCTTGGTTGTTTAGGATGTCTTTATGTTAATAAATCCCACAGGTGTTGGTTTTTTGGGTAAATGGTGATCGATCAAGCGCCACAGATAAAAACTAGATGATTGGATCTTTGAAAAGTGCAGGAAGGAAGACTGCATTTCATTTCTGAGTTAAGTTTCAGTCCAAAGTAACTCTGAAGTGCGCGACCACCAGTAGTTTGTTGGTAGACCGTCAAGATTTCTAAAGCTCGTGGAGCCAAATAAGACTTAAAAGCTCCTTATTTACTGTGTTTCCAGTATTCTGTCTCTATCAGTCCGTCTCTTGGAGCATAACCGATGTAACAAACAACGTCTTTGTAAATTAAATCAGAGAAAATATCCGTCTGGCACTTTGTCCCACAGCAGAGTGCTTCTGAGCTCCTCCAGCGGCTGTCAGGAGGCCTGTCTGGCTATTAGGGCTGGACGAGCGGTTTCTGCTCTCCATTAGAACTGTCAGCTCCACTGAATGACTCTCTTTAATCACTTCAAATATCATTTCACACAAGGAATTTCAATCCCCTCCAGAGCAACCGAGAAGACAAAGGCACATCAAGTGAGGCCTCGCAAGAGCATTTGCAGAACTGGCAGCTGAGAGCGTCACACGCAGGGAATTGTACTTTTCGGAGAGAACGTGCGAGACTGTTTTGCTGTGAAACAGCTAAATGGGAAAAAGATGAAAGAATCAGGATTTATTACCGTAAAATCACATTGAATTTGACTGCTCCTATCAGCACAGCGCAAGCACCACTCCTTTGATTCATGATGTGCTCTCGCATCCATAGCACATCCTTTGAGCCATGATTTTCATATGACCAAGTGATCCCACATGATGGATCAGATCAAAGACTCAATTTTCTGCTTGTCTGATGTTTCAATGTCAAAACTATTTGCTGGGATGGTTTGTTTCAACGCTCTTGCAGGCTGACCACCCACTGGAATAACTATGTGCCCACGCTGATGTTTGCTGCGGAGGACCGGGCTCTGTCAATCCTGGTGTCTTCGTTTCCGGGCTTTGTATCACACTCCATCCTGTATTTACACACTTCCACAGAGTGAATTCCAACCCAGGCACCACCTCAAACCCTAGTGTTACATGTTCTGCTTGCGATTGCTCTATCATTGACCTTTAACCCCCACTGAGGGCAACAGTCAAGAGAGTGAGGAACACGCTGATGCAGTAGCTTTTCTCCGAGGGCTATCAGCTCTCTTTTTATAGAGCAGCAGGGTGGAAAACTTGCACTGGGCTATTTTTTGAATAGGAGAGGTTATAGCTGAGGCTTATGAGTTTACTCTTTGTAAGTCTGACTTTCCTCTTTCAAACTGAACCGTGGCTTTTTATTTCATGTTATTACTTTGTCAGTGGGAACTTGTTGCTCATGCTCATCAAGCTCATTTTCAGGTTAATCCTTTTACGTGGGTTCAAGCTGGAATATGTGTACATGCTGTAACGTTTTGAAAATCATTTTGGTTTTATTTTTCTTATACTGTCCATAGTGCTCATTTCAGCCTCTCTCTGAACGCTCAGTGTCAGCTCCTGCCTCTCTAAGACCCCCCCGTCCTCCTCCACATCCTCCTCTGCTGACTCCGAAGGGGAGCCACTTTAGCCGAGCGACATGCTAACGCCTAGTTCACACTAAGCTGCCAAAGACAATGCAAAACATCACAAAACAAGGCAAAATGTACAGCTTCGAAGCCTGAAATGGGGTCACAGACAGCTGGTATTGATTGATTTTGACTGACAGCGGCACGAGCATTTTCACACACATTTATTGAAAGATGGAGCAGGATAAAACGAGAGAGGATGGTCTTTTCTCATAGCTTAAGAAAAAAAGAAAAGAGAAAAAGATGCGTCTGGGTTAAGATAAGAACGTTAGTCACGTAGCTACAGGGCACAAACCTCCTGGACCAAAGCCAAAGCAGACAACCACCCACCCCTTCTCCTCCATATGCAGAGTTATATTGCTGTTGTAGATCAGGTTTTAGCAATAATCTGAGCTTTGTGGGCATCTCTAAGACATCTAATATTAGCAGCAGGTGTGCTTCCATGAGAGCAGCAGCCCACCACTAAAATCCATTATTTGTGATCAAAATAACAGTGGTTGGTAATGTGTTAGCAAACCGAACAGATTTATGATTTTACTGCTTTCATAGGAGCTCAGACCTCACTGGCTCCCACATAACCCAACTCTGATTACAGACTACATTACCCTTTAGCCTCTCAAGCCAACATGTTATCATCCCACTTCATCAAAACTGAGGAAGCGTCACTAGTAAAGTGTTACTGCCCCACACTAAAATCTGTGAACTGTGCACAGTGCATTTTTATTACTTATGAATTCAACTTTTTATTTGTAGTAGGATGAATGTGATATTTCTTCTTTCAAATGCTACTCAGTCTTGCTTTAATTGAGAGTTACTGCACTTGTCCAAGTGCTGAATGTCATAATGTCATGACAATTAACTGTCGGTGGCAGTCTGGATTGTTCCTGTCATGAACCGGAGCTCACGATATCCATTACCTCTGTCCTCTTCAACCTTAGAGGAATGATGGCCCATGTTCCTGTGTGAAAGGACATGGCTCCAGCATCAAGAGGCACATCCCTCTCTGTCTCTGCAGGGCCTGCTGGGACCTCTTGGGTGACAGCGTCACTCGAGCTGAGGTCGAGGGCTTCCTCCAGCCGGCTGCTTGGCTGCCTGCCTGCCCCTCTTCCTCCGAACTCGATGGGCATTGATCCCCCTGCAGCGACACCGTGTCCCAGGGAAGGGAAAGCAGATACACCTCGTTGCCTTCAACAATCATTCTGCCCCTGTAGGGACAGGTCGTGGTAAATTAATAGTGTGCTTGCAGCGACTAGATATTGTTAATGTATTTGCTATTGATGGAGTGAGATAACATGAGTAGCTTCAGCCTTACTTAACACAAAACATAAATCCTCCAAGGCCACTGAGGAGGAGCGGTGTGGGCGGTGGCTTTTTAGTGAAGTACAGTGCAGCGGATTCATCTAATTCATGCTCTGATGCCGCGAGCAGCGTTTTAACTTTTTTTCGTTTTTTAACTTCTTGATTTTCACCATAATAAATAAAGTCAAGTGTTGAATAAATACAGTACTGTTTTTTTTTTAGGAGATTTCAATTTGGACTTTTGCTTTCTTAACAATCGAAAGTGGGAAACCACTTTTAGCGAAGTGTGGAAGGGAGAGGGCAGGGAGCGCAGAGAGCTGTGAGAATAACCCACCAGACCTTGTAAAAATCATCAATCTTCTATTTTACCAAATGGATAGATAGGAAAAAGGAAAAAATGGATAGAGAAAAAGGAAAATGGAAATGGCACATTATATAGCTGGGTGCTTTACTCTGTGTCCACATGACACTTAGGGAAGGCCCCTTTATGAGACCTGAGCGCAAGACCACCTGACACCTCCCACACACATTTTCATAGCGCAGGTAGAAGCATCGCCCAGTCATTCACTCCACAAAGACTTCACTTTACGTCGGGGCATAATCTACTTGATCCTTCGTAAGAGCTGTCGCAGAGCTACATACACAACGTCTAGGCTCTCTTTGAACTTTGGGATTTGACAGGCTTTGGTGCGCTGTAACACGACTTATAAGACGGATCTACTTTAAACTTTGCTTTCAGAGGAAAGAAAGACAGACCTCCTTGTTGATCTATCACTTTCACTTTCTCTCTCTCCACAGCTGGCTGCAGCCAGAGATAAGCACAAATGCATTAAAACGTACCTTGTTACAAATTACGGATACTTCAAAACAAAATACTGCTGTGAAAAAAATTTATTTAATTGAAATAAAAGTAATTTGACAAAATTACCTTCTACACAAACCAGTATTGTGACATTTTACAAAGAACATGATGACTACAAACGATGACACAGAAAAGAAAAAGACAAATTTGATATGACAACTGTCAGCAAACACACACCTGCTGTTACCGCTTTTAGCCATAGCTGCAGCTTAAGAGAAGAAAACCGAGATCCTTCAGACTGCTACTTTAAGTGACTTAATTCAGCCATAAAAGTTTCTCACAGTCACTTAAAGGCTGTGCTTTGTGCACGCTGCCACAGAGGTGAGATGAAAATGAAATAAAATAACCTAAAAGCAGAAGTCTCCAGATCTGTAATTGTGCTTTAAGATCAGAGTAACAAACACGCAGCAGCAGCAGCAGCAGCAGTGGATGCTTTCTTTCTTTAGCATCACGTGATTTCGGATGGCAAAGTGCTACCAGCAGAGGCACTATGTGTTGTAGTGACCAAGGTTTGTAATGAAGCAGTTTCAGCAGCCTGCTAATGACAGCTGACCTTATTTATCTTATCTTTTTTTTTTTTTTGTAACTTTAGCGAATGGTGGACGGTAATTTGGGGCCTTGTGCCTGACAACTTTTACGAATGACCACTATAAAACGTGAAAATGTAGCCGCAGGACAGCTCACGTGATTCAATTGCATTTAGGCTGTGACTAATCTGTGTGACTAATTAGACTAATCGTTGCTTCCTACAGTTTAAACCTGGCCATTACTTGACACAGAAATTACATATTAAATAATTACAGTATCTTAAATACACAAATAAAAGCTCTTAAAGCAAAATACAAATGACAAAATACGTATTTTCCAGTTAAATACGTGTAACTGAAATATTGCCCATCACTGGCTGCAGACACAGATGAGGTGTATACGTACATGGATACTGACTTCATGCCATCATACAGGACAATAGGGCTGCAACTAACAATTATTTTCACTGTCGATATATCTCATGTAATCAGTTGTTTGGCCTATAAAATGTCCAAGTTTTTCAGTTTACTGTCATAGAGGAGCAAAGATACCAGGAAATATTCACATTTAAGAGGCTGGAATCAGAGAATTTTTACTGTTTTTTCTGAAAGAATCCCTCAAACCGATAAATCAAATATCAAAATATTTGGCAATCAATTTAATAGTTGATAACTAATCAGTTAATCGTTGCAGCTTTACAGCACAGCCAAGTCCCAGCCTGCTATCCCAGCAGTAGCTGTCTGATTGGGCTGTAGAGTTTCATTGTGTTCATCACCACCACCATCATGTTAATCATGGCTGTCAGGCACCATTTTAGTTAAGGACGCCTACACCTACGCTTAATGCTAAATAAACCTTCTTATGTTGCTTTGGTAGGTGCTGACGCGATGTCCGCACATTTAAATGTATGGAGGTTTTGAGTTTTCCAGTGTTGGGTGTCCAGATGGCAGGCTCACTGACAGCCTATGCAGAAGTAATCTGTGCTTTATCAGACTAATTAAACTATAGAAGCATTTTATAAACTGATAATTATGTTGATTTTTACTTTACTTTTATTTTTCTACCCAAACTTTCTACTATATAATACTGTATTTAAATTAGCAGGCTAATTACTAGCACTAACATGCACCACCCTTTGTTTAACTACCTACCAAGCAGCAGCAGTGGAGTCAGCCAGGAATAATATTCACAGGCCAACATGACATCAGTCCACTGTCTGACACCAGTGCATGAACAAACCAAAAAGCCCCCCAAGAGGTATCCTCTGTATACTTCTGCGTTCAGGGACAAATTGCAAGCACATAAGTACAGGAGCTGACATCACCAGCATGTGAGGCCAAATTGTGCTTCTGGTGCGAGGCTGTGCCGTTTCCTGGAAACAGTCCGCACCAAACTTAAAAAACATGCAGAAGAGAAAAATTTTTTTTGCCAGAACGACCGGCAGCCCACAGCGCTTCACTGAACAGCTACGTGAGGCCTGCATCTGCTGGGTCTGCAAGAGATTTTCTCTGCTTATATAGGGAGTGAATATCAACTGTAGCTCTCTGTTCCCTGAATGTCGCCTACCCCATCCCACCCCCACACCCCCCCCCCCACACCCAGCCCCCGAGTAACCCACTTTCTTTGAAGGAGAGTGAAGAGGACACAAAGCTAAGGGAATGAACATCACGCCTGGTATGTATGGTAGCCAATCAAATTTAAAGGCTGGAACAACCCATTGTATAAAAAGCTCCCATAATCCTTTGGGTGTGATTGTAGAACTCCATGGAGTATCTAAAAACATGACCATTTAGCACTGTGCTACTGTTGATTTTGGGTTTGGGCTCTGCACATGCATGAGTGCTCTAGTTTCCTCTAAAAGTCCATAGACATGCACGTCACCTGACTTTTAACAGTCCATCATGGCTGACTCTTCATGTACCTGATAAACTGGTGCTTTGCCCATTAGCTTTGTGCCCAGTGCATGCTGCAATAGGCTCCGACCCCTGACACACTGAACAGGATATGGTGGGTGGTTGAACAGTTTATTCAATTTTCAGACATCGTTGAATAGCATTCTAACTATGAATACACGGAAAACACTGGAGGAGTTGGAGCACTTAAGACAAAACTGGTAGAGTTTCTGGAGATTTATAATTATTGGCTGTCTTTTGGAGGACAAGACAAGAGACAATCAACGAGTGCAAAACACCAAAACCTCTCACAACCATCTATTTAATCAGGATGTGTAAATGCTGATTAAGACTATTTATAAGTGTCCACAGTTTCCTCCAAGTAAACCCTTCTGCCTTTACAGGAGCAAAGTCTCTGCCTTTGAAGGTGAAGACTAATAATGATGAAGTGCCGAGCTCTTTCAGTAGAGGCATTTTTAACCCTAGAACACTAACCTAACAGTCAGTAACACCATCGCTAACGCCGGGTATATTTTACCCGATAAAAAAATACTTCTCATCTAAATATATTAAAGTACAACAATACATGGCAAATTGAAGTCCTCTTCTTTTATTTTCCCCTATACGTCTCATAAAATGGAAAAAGGGTATCATGGGGGGGGGACGCTATGAAAAGGCTCTAAAATTAGTGAAAAATTAGAAAAAAGACACACAATGAAAATCACGTGACCACAATTGTGTGGGTGAAAATCACTCAGCGTTAGTGTTCTAGGGTTAATCAAGTCATTTTTTTTAATATTCTGTACTATAAATACATATTTTTCATATGTATGGTCCTTGGTAATGCACTAATTTACCAAGGCAAATTCCTTGCAATGTGAAAACCTCCACTTCAGCAATAAATTCTGATTTTGTTTCTTAATATTCTAATTTAACTTTAACACTTTAACACTTGCAGTGCTAATACGTGGACTGCTGTAGCTGGCAAGCTAACGGCTAATGGTGGCCGTGCTAACACTTCCTGTTCCTGTAGAATATCTCTGTTCGCTCTGCACTGCTCTGTTTGCTTCACCTGGTGTTTTGGTCATTTTGTTAAGGAGTAAGTGAAAAACAGGAAAGCCCCCCGGGGCTAATGGGCTGGTTTATTCTAAAGACAAATTTATGGCACCAACTTTTCATTCTGACAGGAAAGTAAGACTAATATGCTAGAATAACTTAGAACAACCAACTGTTGTATTATGCATATCGTGTCTAATTTCTGACTTGTTCCAAAGTGAAATGTCTTTGTTGTGTCGCACAGATCGGGCTGAGAATAACCGGTGTGAAGCATTTACATACAATAAAAGCTTTTATCTTCAAATGAAAATGTGATATTCCATTTAGCAGCACAGATCTGATGACTTGCCCACCCATCACAACATTTGTGATACACTCTCCGAAACCAAACGTTTGCAACCCTTCGATGACCCCATTAGTTTCAGTTACGAGTATATGGATGCACAGTTTGATTGCAGCGTGGTCAACGGGAGGTAAAGCGAGCGAGTAACGGCCTTGCAAACCAAGCTGGAGAGCCGTTGTCCGTCAAGCACCCTCCCCCCACCCAAAAAAAAGAACAACAACATGTTTTTAAGCCCTGATAGCCTCAGTCATTTCCAGCCTCCACAGTGAAACCATCCAGACGCACATTTCGCAGGAACCTTGAAATCACTCCGAGCCTGTATTGATCGTTGTATTCATCACAAACACTGACTCTTTGACCACATACTGCAGGAACATTTGTTGGTGAAATCACCACATACTTTGCTTAACAAAACACATAATATCAGGGACCTGGGTGGAGTTTCCTAATACACTTTTTCACAGTAGTGATAGATAGATAGATAGATAGATAGATAGATTATCATCTTTTATGAAAATAGAACTATAAGCAGTAGAGAGCAAATACTTAATTTTGATATAATATCTTAATCTTATACTGTGATGGTTAATTTATATATTCCCGAATGTACACATTTCTTTAGTACTGTTTTCCTTTTTTCTGTTTTTTTTTTCTAGATCACTTGCTTTGGATAAAAACTCTTTGTATAAGTACATTTCCTTAAAAAGGTCAATCAACCTTTTATTCAACTTACACGAGTGTTCCATAGGGTTTTTCAGTGAAAACTGCTCATTTTAGTGTCCTTTAAGATCAAAAATATTATGGAAATGTTAACTAAGAAATACTTTCCACATAAACCAAAAAGAGTTAATTCCATTGTATTGATTTCTATCATTTTAGAGGAAATCTGAAACAAATCGTGCATCATTTGGGCAGAGCTCTGTGAACCATTTGGAATCCAAATCGCAAATGAAAATAAATAAAATAATTGATCGGAGACAACGACTGCTCAAATTACTCTGTAGAGTTTAAGGTGTTTAGGATAACTGGCTGAGCGCACATGACAACATACCTCTTTAGCAGCGCTGTTGCTTATGAATCTGTTCACATCTCACAAAAAGCTCTACAAGGAGAAAACGTTCCACTCCACTGCACAGAGAAAATCAGTCTCTCTCATAATAGCTCTGGGCAATTTCAGACCACACAGAATGACAAGGGAATCAATTTTCCTGGTTAGGTTATAGATGGATTTTCTTCGCCTGGTCTTTTCATAAGAAATAACTGAGATATGTTATATAAATTATTAAGAAATCCTCAGCAGTGTTACATACTGAGGGCTACACCACTTTCCTGAAAGCTAATGAATATTGTTATTATTATACAGTCAGGGGGAATTTTAGAAATTTGCATTTGCTGATCTTGCTTTACATTTCAGACCAAAAATTGGGTACTTAGAGATATCTTGCAACACATTTGTGTGCACTGAATATTAAATAGTGAATAAATATCCTGTGATCCATTACGGGGGTTCACAGTTAACCTGATTCCGCCGTATAATGAGGAGCTGGGGTGTAGATGGATCAAGTCTGACCTCATGTGGCGGATACTGTACAGAGCACTTGATAGAGACCACAACACAGTCCATGGAAGGGTTTGGTAGATTGCTTATTTCTCTGATAATGTCAGACGGTTACATTTCCCCACAGCCCTCAGTCTCTACCCTTTTGTCAGTGTGTCCTTGAGCAAGGCACCCAACCCCTCCATGGATGTTAACCTCTGAGAAACTCAAGATCATTGCCCCCTACTGTGAGGACATGTGCATTATGCGTATGGACACAGGCAAAGGTGAAGCGGAGAGTCAAACTGTCTGGAGTGATCTATCTGATGCATCAACCAGTGTTAGGAGTCATTAATTAGGCTAATGAATGCACTACTTATCAAACATGTCATCCCACCTGTCATCGTCTAACACGATTCCATACGTTAAAACACGAAGGAGACAGCCGTAAGCGCAGACACATCAGCTGCTGAACGTGAGGTATTTTCCAAACCTAACCCAGGTGACACTTCAGTGATGTTAATTTCTAGTGATTGCCAGCTAGTTATTGACAGACCCCGTAACTCATTTGGACTGGACGTCTCCCTCAAGACGTGATTAGTGGACTTAGTGTTAGTTAAGTAAGATACAGCAGTAAGACGCCAGCAATCTGGACAAATTCACATCATGTGTGCCTGTTAATAGACTATGATTCTGCTGGCGCTGTTTCTCACATAATGATGAGATCTGAATTAAGGCTCTTCTATAATTGAATGGTCTGTTTAATGATGTAAAACATCACAACAAGAGCCAGCTGGCCGGGCCCCAAAGTGATGTCTTCAAATTGCGTCTTTGGTATGACGGTCAGAAAAGCCAAAAGAGATTCAGTTAGTACATAGTAAATATTTTAGCTTGGAGTTCATTTGAATTTGTCTTGGTGAGCCTTTAGTGCAGTACAGAATCAAATCAACATGTAGATTACAATATAAATACTGAATCATCTAATTACACAAAATTCAATGAATACTGACGATACGAAAAAGTTATAAATAAAATAGACAAAAAAATAGACCTTTAAGTGCCAAAAAGACCAATGACATAAACATTAAGACAAGGAAAACAGCACAAATAATTGCAAAGAGACCCATAAACCAAAAATGGAATCAACCTTAACGTGCCATAATCTAATTTAATCTAATCTAATCTAACATAATGAATTCTACAAGATATTCAAGAGAGCTACATTTCTAAAGATTGTATTCCCCATATGCTGTCATGGATAATAACCAAAATAATAAAGTAAATATTACACAGGATGCAGTGATATGGACTAAACAGATGAACGGTGTAAAATTAGCTCCACCTCAACTGACTAACTTTAAATCAGCCGACTAATGAATTCATTAAATGAACTTGCCGGTTGTGTTAATGCATCAGAAATACTGATCCAGTATTACAACAGTACAATATATTGATACTATCTTATTGTTGATCCTCATTGTGTGCTGACAATACTTCAGACAACACCCTCAGTGGGATCATCATCAGGCTCTTTTGCATGGTTGCACTCCTACTTTTACTCTTCTCCTACTTACTAAGTTCATGTTGATCCTACGTGCTAAACGCAGAGAGGCAGAGCAGCTTCGTGTTAAGCATCTAAGTCGCACAGTCCGGGGCTGTGCAGGCTAAATGTCAGGTGGAAAATGGAAATGTGATTATTCTGTGTGTCCGGGCTCGCGGTAGGCGGGACTCTGTTGCCATGACAATGACGTCAATGTTGGTGTCGAGTAACCAAAGGTCAAAATAAAGACAAGTGAATGAAAACGGAAGGAAACTTACCAGGCTGCCCAGAATGGGGCAGAACAAGACCAAATCGACTCAAACACACACTAATTCACCGCAGCGGGTGTCGACCCAACGTTGTCAGGGAACCGTCGTTTTATTCGCCGGTAAGGAAACGTCAGACAGCAGAAGGTTAGGGTCACAGACAAGCTAACAGAAGCTAGCTATGTCAGCGAGCTAGCCGTGCTAGCCTAGGTCGTTGGCTAACAGTTAGCTGGTGCTAACAGTCACCACATTACATTGTTTGCTTTGGCCGGCTGCCGGACAGGAAAGTTTCTTTAGGCGGTTCGCTAGCGATAGTAATTTACTCACCGCAGTTGACGCTTGTTAATAAAGGCCACCTCGCTATTTAAGTTAGCTTTTTCAGTGTTGCAGTCAGTCAGGGTAGGACACAGTAGCTGGCCTTGCAGCACTGAATGTCTCCAGCAGTGAAACTAACTTCACTGACATTACAGTGCCGTTATACTGCAACACTGTCTAATAACTGTGTATGTAACCGTGGCGTTCTAGCTAATGTCATTAACCTGTGCTGCGAGTTAGTGTGGCATAGCAGGCTAAGTTAGCCTGGTAATCTTTACAGAGCAGTGCACTGAGTCCAGATAAAGAAAGTCTTTGTTTAAACTGGCTCATAATTCATAGAAACACACCACATTTGCTCCTAAATCGTTGCACTTAACAGGTGCCGTGCAGTGAGATTGCAGTTGAATGTCTTTGTGCGTTGTCATTGAAAGTCGTCCTCAGCATCAGTGTGATCACCCAGTTACACTTACACAGTGTAATGGAAATGAGGTCAGGCTAACTTTTCTTCTCCTGCAGTTTTTTTTTTTTTTTTTTGTAGGAAAATATGAGACCACTTTTAATAATACCCTCGACAATGGATTCTGGATTCACTAAAGGCATCATGCAGTGGCAGTCAGTGCCTTATCCTGGTCAGATGGCCATTTTCCATACTGTTTCCTGCCCTGACAGAGTTACACCTGCAGGCAGACACCCGCTCAGTTCTTGGCATGCTTGAAGAAAAAAAAAAAAATCAAAGATGAGGGAAGGTCTTCAACTTTGTTGTCCCTCGTCTTCGGCTGTGCACATTACAACTGAGGTTACACATGCTCAAGGTAGTTTGGGGCTGTAAACATCCCCGACTGGAAGCTGTCTGTCTGCGGAGCTTTCAGTCTGATGTTTGCTGCCGCCGACTACCTCCAGCTCCACGGAAACAGGAGAGCCAGGTAACCGTGCTGTGTCCGTTTATCCGACCCGCTTCTTTCAAATCCAAACTTTGGATCTTCACAATTACCCGGGAAGGTTGTAATACCAAAATCTTAGCAATGAGGCTCTGTGGGTCCCATTGGAGGCACAACACTGTGTTTTGGTGGCGTATATCCTCATACGAGTGGTTCAGACACAGTTCATGTAAACATCCTACACTCAGCTGTAATCAGTGGCAGCAGAGGCTGAGAGAAGGTTGTTTACTTGAACTGGCTGGAAGTGACACGCTGTGAGCTGAGAGAACGGCATTCAGGCCAAGGTCATTCATCACAGATATATCAGGTCAACTACTCTAACAATTAAAAAAAAACCTTTGAGATGTGATTTAATTAAAATACCAAAGATTTGTTCCTGTCAACCTGAGACTTTGTGTACTTTCCTTCATTGCATACCACTGTTTAGTGAGAGTTTGGCTCTTTGCACTGTTATTCTCATCATTTATCTTGAGCTTTGAGAACTTGTCTTTGTTTGACATTCAATGCTGAAAGATGAATGGTTTTAATTACGTAATTAATACTGAAAATAATCATTAGCTAACACTTTAATGATAATGAAAAAATGAATATAAATATGACAAGTATGCTAATTACCTTGTTTTCTTGGCGTTTGACAGGCTGTTATGTTAAGGTGAGTTGTCCCATTGTGCAATGCACTGAATTTGTGCGCTAGCATAAAAATTAGGCTGTGACGTAAACACTGGGATGCCTTTTATTTGTCTGATAGACGATGTCTTGTATGAACACAGCATTCCTGCCAATGCAGCACAAATGGTTGGGCATGGAGTAACCTAAAATAAGATGTAAATGTGTGGAAGGCATGGAAAGAGTTTTTAAAACGTGACGGCCCATGTTACTACACTACAAAGCTGAAAAAGGTCTTTACAAGGTTTGTTCCAGTGGATGAGCTGCTGTTCAGCTCCAACAGATTTCCTCTTCCTGCTTTCATGTTGACCTCTTAAATAGAGTTCTATAAATAGAGACCGTGCTAGGGCCTAACGGAGCAGTCTAATTTCTGGATTCATCCATTAATCAGCAACAGTAGGTAGGTTAGTAAAAGAGTTTATTTTTTAGAACAGTGTGTGTGTGTGTGTGTGTGTGTGTGTGTGTGTGTGTGTGTTACTCCAGTGCACTCCTTTAATTGTTGACTGGGTTAAGCTTTAGTCAGTGTTGTGGCAACTCGTGCCGCAGCAGCCAAGTAGCCATACCTATAGCCTTGGGAATGTCTGAATGTTAATTATTGATGGGGTGTTCACTGATTTGATTCCCTGAAGGTTTGTACACTTTTAACTGTGAAAGCAGATTTAAGGTATCACGTTCTGCACATATGTATGTAACTTGGACAATGCTGAAATAAAACAGACATGTAATATCACAACTGTTTGATTCTATGGTTCATTTTTTTTCCCTCAAAGATCTCAGACTTTTAATGTACCAATAAGCAATTAATAAAAGTGAATTCATAAAGTTTCTATAAAACTGTATACACCAAAACCTCAAGATACAGCATCCCCACAAGAGATCTAATGGTTGACACATTCCTACACATGATTCCTAATTTCATGATAAGTTTCTTGTATCATGAAATTATCATTGGTTTTTGCTCACTTTATATATATATATAACAAGATATAACAAGCTTCAGACTTGATATTTAACACGCTCAGTCTAACTGCTGCAACTACCGTGTTTTCTCCACTAGATGTCAGACTTGTACTTCTGTTTGACCTAAGAAGTTATTCCCGAGGCGAAAACGGGTTAAAACCACAACTCATTCAAAGATTATTGCAGGGTAATGTGAACACAATCATCCTATTGCTCCTAAAGCTCCTATTGTATATCATACACTCTCACAAAGCCTCAATAGAGTCATGTCAACGTGGCCAAACAGCTGCAGGCTTATGAGCTGAGCAAACAGACACTTTTCTCCCGGATAGTGGCGGTCTGATCTCAGAGACACCTCAGTGACTAACCTCTGCTGTCACATGTCACAGTTGCCAATATAAACAGCAGATCCTGTTTCTTCTTGGTAGTTTGTAATGCAAACAGTGGTGGCCCCTCTGACGGGGGCCACAAGCAGCAGAGCCTGTGTACGTGTGTGTGTGTGTGTGTGTGTGAAGAACTTTTTCTATTTGATCTTGTTCTGTTGTAAATTTCATTATCTGTATTATATGTAGCACGAAGGGAAATGCTGTAAAGTATTGTCAGGATGTATAAACTGAGTAGACATTACCCAATAATTGAGACACATGGACTAAATACAATTCAAAAATCCTGATAAATTTTCTGAAATGTAGAATAAAATCAAAATGAGAAAATAAAAGATTTAATAAAATGTCTTAAAATAGCCTGGGAGCTAAAACCACTGTCCAATCCAAAGTCTCTATAGTTCCCCTCCAAACTCCCAGAGCAAACCACCTCATGTTTTCAGCAGCTGTTCCTGCTCTCCTTGTATGGGCTGTCTTTTTGCCAGCTTCCCTTCATAGCCACAGGTGTGGCTCATCTTGTTTGATGCTGTGGCTGAGACAGCCAAACAAACTTGCTGCATGCACAAAACAAAACGCATGCAAGAGCAAAAGAAACATGCTTTAGCTGTAAATCATACCCATGTGGACGAAAACAAATAAGACACGGTGCATGCAACTCAAATTATATGGCCACAGTCTCACACAGAAAGAGAGATATGTTTTAATATTAGTGTCAGGGCCATAGAGCACAGTGTCGTTCACGAGCGAAGCATAGCTACATCGTCAGTTTTACCAGACATACGTCATTACTTGAGACTTCATTCCGCCAAAGGGCCTCATGAATTTGTGTTTCTTTTTACTTTTTTTTTAGTTTAAGAGTAACGTTCTTCCTTCTCAGAGCAGTTCTCATGAGCGTTGTAGATCAGAACAAAACAGAGCAGAGGAGGAGAGTAGTGCAGACCACACATCAACCCCAACGGGTGACTGTGGGCAGTAAAGAGGAACAGAACAGAGCAGAAAAGCAGAACCACAGAAAAGCGAAGCAGAGAATAGTAGGACTAGAGCCACAGAACAGGGCTTCAAATGTTTGTAATTATTCATTGAGATATTTCCCACTTGATGCCCCTCTCCCACCCCCACTTTTTCTCTTTGTCTCCCCCTTCCAGTCGGCATCCAGACCTCCGTGACCCCCCAGCCTCCCCGCTGACCCGCTGTGACCTGGTGAGTACTCACTGTAGCATCCCTCCACCCTGTCTTTAAATCCTCACCACCCCCTTCATTTTCCGCCTCTGAGGACCAAAGTCAGTGAACACTGATGAGTGCAATAGTTCTAGCAGAGATAAGAGCAGTGTGTGTGTGTGTGTGTGTGGGTTTGATTATTGTAAGTACGGGGAAAATTCCTCCTGTTACTAAGCTCCAGATCTCTTCTGACTCAGGCTGACACAGATCACCAGTCAAGCAATCAGAAGGTCTCTCTCTCTCTCTCTCTCTCTCTCTCTCTCACACACACACACAGTTGTGGTCTTTTACCCCTAGAGAATAGCAGTTCTTGACTTGTATCTTGAAAGAACTACAGTTCTGTGGCTGTGTTGAGTGCAAATAGCTTTTATTTACTAAATATGACTTTTAGCAAAATGGAGAATGGCCTCACACTGGTCTCTGCACGCAGCCTCCAAATCACTAAAACCAGCCGTGCATAACCGCTGAGGCCATCAGCAGCGCTCCATCTGACGGGCTGGTGCACTCATGAGAGGAGGAGGCACATTTAGCAGGAGATGAAGCCGGTGAAGGTGATCAAAGTTTAAGGAACATTTATTACCAGTCACGATGGCGTCACCATGTGAGTTTGTGTGTGTGTGTGTGTGTTCTCATGGTGATGTGCGGTTGTGGTCCTTTGCCACATGTTTATACGACTGTCTGTGGACAGACTTTGTCTGCGCTACACCTTCACAGATTTACAACACGCAATCACAAAACTTAACAGGTGTGTAGGGGAGATAAGCATGAAGGCAGGTTGGGTTAGGTATTACACCCCAGACACACATTCATTTTCATTGTGAGGATCACTGTATCCCAGGTTCAATCAGTCATCTACTGAACCAGTGCACTGAACATTCAACCTTTATTATGACCACTAATAACAGCAACCAAGCCAAAAAAAAATAGAATTAGAGACTCTATGTCTTCTGAACTTCCTCCTCTTAACAATGCTAATGTCGAGTGCAGTCACATGTTCAGAGACACAACACAGGCAGGAATGTCTTTGGGGGCAGTCCAAGAATTTTAGTATGCTCTCAATGTCTCAATATATAGTTCCTATGAACAGGGATTAAGTAGTAATATATAGTAATATTTACATACACACACACTAAGTTGTGAACACTTTTCCATGTAATAAACATTGTTAACCCTCATTGTGTTACAGTGGGGGGGGGGCTACAGCCTGTGAGGAGATTGTGATCATCTTCTTAGCCATGAGAAGGAGGATTTTTAATAGTCCTATCTGACTGTTATCTTCAACATCCTCTGGTAATATTCACAGCAGAAAGTAAAATGGTTCTATATTTAAACATTCTTTAATTTCTTCCAGACTGAAGATATAAAAAAGCTTTTAACTGTGGATTTTAACGGAACTAGTCGGTCGGCTTTTGACGATTTAAGGATGGGTTTGATTAAACATTTAGTTCCAGGTTGATTAATGCCACGTTGAGAGCAGGTTTGGCAGAGACAATATCACAGTTTCACCATGAAGGGAATTTTAAGGACCTCTTTGTCGAGCTTTATTTCACTTAGCTGCATCTACTACCCTCTTGGCCATTATTAAATAGAGGGAGACTATTACATGCAGACATGTTGTTATAATTCTCTAATTTTTCAGTCTCAAATGATGAAGTGATTTTTGTTTCATCTTCTTACTTGCTGCTGAGAGTCTACAGTGCTACTGTTATTAATAATGTGACCAGCACTCTCCTTATATTTCCAACTTTCACCCCGACCAACTACATGCACAAATAAATAAACATCGTTTTTATAAAACACTTTACATACAAACTGAGGAGTCACAACTTTAGTTTGCCAGCACTTGTGTTTTCTATAACAGGTGGTGACCAAACCGGTCATGTCAGAAGCATCTCAGAGCCAAACCTGGGCGTTTTTTCTGCTACAGCAGGAGTTTATTCTCTGCGGTCCAAATCTGAAGTTCACAACATGACTCACTAAAAAGTTGTGGCGCAGCAAACCAAACAATGATTAGCTGCTGAGGGCTAAGATAGGATGGTCCGTCCGACACGCTTCGTCAAAAGAATCATCACTCCATAACTTCTTTGTGCGGTTTATTGACACACACACATGCACAGATTGACTTACTTGAGGTGATTGAAAATGAGACACTTGTTGCGGTCAACGGAGAATAGCGCCACCCTACTCACCCCTCTCCGTCGCAAACACAAAAGACCCTGGACTACAAGCAACAACAGGTGATATTGATTAATGAAACACACCCCCCGTGGCTGACGCACGCACGCACACACAGACGCAGGCACACCGCTTCCACACCAGTGACAGGAGTACAACCTCACCCCCCACAAAAGTAACAATCCTCAATAAATAACTATAAAAATGACTAATAACAGGCCAAATCCGCTTTTTTTTTTTTCCCATTGCCCGCATAAGACTCAAAGAGAACAAAAACAGAGAAGCAAAGATTACAATCCTTTGAAAAACGTGATTTTCTGGTTCTCGTGCAGCTTCACAATAAGGTCGTATTCATGCGTTCCAGCGTGAACTCCAGTTCTCAGGTTTTTGTTTTTGAGGACTTCAAAGTAATGGTTCCAGTTTCCATCTCTGTCTGCTCCAAACCCAAAAACATTGACCTGGGAAAGCAAAACTTCACGTCATTAATCTCATCTGTATTGAATAAATGCACCATAACATTTTTCAGTTTTTTTCCTAATTTCTACATATACTTCTGCATATTCTAAGTTACATTTCTTTGTGTCGTTTAGTGTTATATTTCTGCGCCGTATAGCATGATTTGCCTTTTGAACTTTTTGTTGTCAGGACAGAATTTTTTATTTCTAGTGAGCAATTGTCTGGACACGTTCCAGTGAAGGCTGGGTGGTGTTCAAATTATCTGTGGTAAACAATGAACAGCTGGGGCACAGCAGAGCTCCACTGTCCGCTTACTAACTGCACCGAGGTGACGTTTCGAGCTCCACTGCTCCTCATCAGACTAAAGTTTAGCTGTATAATAATTTATCCACCGACTTCGAATATGGATTTTCTCATTGAATTCTCTGACTTTCAGTCAATGTTCTGCTTGCATTTGATAGGACCATTATAGTTGGTGGCTTCAACATTCATATTGACAACATTTGTAATTTTTACTACAGATGATTTTTTTTTTTTTTATATATTTCCAAATCTTTCCACCTCGTGCAGAGCGTCTCTGGCCCCACACATACCCGCAGGCATCGGCTTAGTTTTTACTCTGGACATGTCTCTTCATTCCCTTAATAAGATTGTATTAATAAGATGTATTACCTTTGATGCATCCTTACTCCCCACTATAATGACCAATCTACTCTGGCATCTTTAATGAGCAGCTACCAGCTACTCCTCTGATCTGGCAAACTGCCCTCCTTACTTCACTAATATTAACGACTGTGTAGGGTAATGATCTTTCTGAAGCGTCACCTAAGGAAACCTTGTTGCGACTTTTACTTCCACTAGATAGTTAGGTTCTCACAAACGTCCCTCCACCAGATCTTGTAATAGCGCTCCCACAAAAAAATTCTCTCTGTGATTGGCCGTCAAACATGACACAAAAAACATCGATTATTCATGAGGCTGCCGTTCTGTACTGCACACCAGTCTGGCTGGGCGTGTGTTGGCGATCAGTTTATTGTTCTATTTCACACAAATATCAAATCTACAGCTGAGAATCTTGATAACTGGTATATGGCTTTTGCAGTCCTGTTTCCTAGAAGTTATGTTTATATACAGCTGATTTACAACAGCAAATACGTACTGAAGGAAATGTAATGCCAGTTATGTTTTCTAATAACATAATGTGGAGATGTTGGTAATTAACCTATTTTGATACTTAACTTAGTAGTAAAATGTTTGCTAACAACATATTTCACTGGTTCCCTGTACTTTGCCTAACCTTAAACAAAGTACGGTGGCCGGGAGGTGCAAAACAATTTTACAATACGAGAAACACTTTTACAAAGCTGGAGACAAATTTACATTTTAGAAAACATTTTTACAAATCAGAAAACAAAATTACATTGCCATAACACATTTACAAGTCCTGAGACAAATTTACATTTGAGAAAACAAATTTACAAGACGTGAAACACTTTTACAAGCGGCCGAAACAAATTTACAAGTAACTTTTTCAACCGGAAAGGGAATGTACCGTGTTAATCGGCTCATATGTTCGCCACAAAACGGGCAAAAGACCGCTTGACTGCCGTCCATCGTGGGTCGCCATGAACTCCTTATCACTTCCGGTTCTACTCGACAGTTGGTACATTCTCTTTCCGGTTGAAAAAGTTACTTGTAAATTTGTTTCGGCCGCAAGTAACTTTTTCAACCGGAAAGGGAATGTACCCACGATGGACGGCAGTCAAGCGGTCTTTTGCCCGTTTTGTGGCGAACATATAAGCCGATTAACTCGGTACATTCCCTTTCCGGTTGAAAAAGTTACTTGTAAATTTGTTTCGGCCACTTGTAAAAGTGTTTCGTCACTTGTAAATTTGTCTCGGCGTTTGTAAAAGTGTTTCACGTCTTGTAAATTTGTTTTCTCAAATGTAAATTTGTCTCAGGACTTGTAAATGTGTTATGGCAATGTAATTTTGTTTTCTGATTTGTAAAAATGTTTTCTAAAATGTAAATTTGTCTCCAGCTTTGTAAAAGTGTTTCCTGTATTGTAAATTTGTTTTGCACCTCCCGGCCACCGTAACAAAGGTCAAAACTCAACCACAGGCCTGAGTGTGGACGTGGACTCTGGACAGGCCTGCACTTTGTACACCTGTCATCATCATTTCTAGGAGTGGACTTTTGATCGTGATGTTACGGAGCTCGTCCACTCCTGCTTTCTTCAGCTGAAAATTCTCACAAAAATCAGATGTATCTCATCTTCCACTGATTTTGAACTATTAGCCGACTCTCATTTTCTCCCATCTAAATTATTGTAATTCTCTCCACATGTGTCTCAGGTCTAGACTGTTCATAGCCAGCTGTTGGACTACTTACTAGCGGCTGGTCCCACAGTGCTCCCGTTCTTACATCCCTCCACTGACTCCCTGTAAAATTCAGAAACTTCAAGATCCTGTTGGTTACGTATAAGCCTCTGCCTGACCCTGTCCCCAGTTACATTTCTGATCTCCTCATTCTACCTCTCGACCACTCCGATCCTCAAATCTCACCTTTTCATTCATTCCTCGCTCCAACTGCAAAACAAAAGGTGATCGCATCTTTGCTGTTTAAGCCCCAAACCTCTGCAGTCATCTTCCTCAGTCTATCAGAACGGTTGCATCCGCTTCTAAAAACCTTATTGCACTTATTCATTTGTGTGAAAGCACTTTGTAAATGAATTTTAAAAAGTCCTACATAAATAAAGCTTTAATTACATACGTGCTAAAGTGATAATGCAGGATGCCATAGATGTATATATAAATATATACCTGATACAGTTCGGATGTGTGTGTATACTCCTATTTTTACAATGATCTGTTTACATTTTATCTGACAGGCAGCCTCCTGCCAGCATGTGAACAATGACTGTTCTGTCTCAGAAGCAACAGCAGAAACAGCAAAGGTGTTAGATTATGGGAAAAGGCACCTGTTGGATGTTTGGATGTACTTAATGTCTGATTGTAACACTCTGGACTGTGCCATGCCATCCTGTACATGAGAACAATCTTCTCCCTACCTTAACCCAGTAGTTTTAATTCCATAAACTTAACCAAACTTTGCCTTTGCTGGTGCATCATCATGTCTTGGTGCGTAAAGATCTCATTGAGAGCAATTTTATGTGGACGAATAACTAAAAACAAATACATCCACAGAGCTTTTAGGAAGGTGCAGAATAATCCCTTTTTCTAAATGAACTAATATTAAGAATGTAAATGAATCATTTTGAATATTTTGACAGGTCCAACATGAATGTTCGGTTTATCTGTGTGTGACCAAGGTTTTAAAAAAAACACGTTTGATCGGTTGACGTCTGCACAGGATGTTTTATTTTGAAAATTGCCTGTGTCTCACTTCCTACCTTTGTACTGCTTGATGCTTTGACATCTAATAGCTGAATGTTATCGATAGCACCTTTAATGCCGCCAACAGTCAGAGGAATAGCATGAAAGTGTCGGCAGAATGTGCAACATACACCTACCTCATCACAAATCTGCAAGCTGAGAGCAAAAGTCAGAAAGCCAGTGGATGGATACCTTCCGTTCTTTCCCAGCCAGATTTCATGAACATATTTCATGAAAGCTGGATTGAGGATCATAACCTGTCATGAATCAGAGTTATATTCATAAACTATTTCTTTCTGCAGTGAATGCATGATACAATACAATGTATTACTGGATGGCTTGTCAGATATCTTTAGTTACACTGAAAATTATTCAACCCCAAGTGCAAATTAGCTGTACTGGCAAAACCTACAAACTTTCAGCTGTGTTCGACGACCGACTCAGACAAGAACAATATAGATAGCTCAGCACATCTAATGTTGCAGGTGGTTTCTCCAAATTCATGCATACAAAATGCCACTTTTAATGACTACTGCAGTCTCATAGTTAGATTCCTGAGGAACACTGTCAGAACCTGCTGTCTGGCCGTGCATCATGTTTGCAGCAGGTCATAACAGCTAAAGGGTGCTCTACTAAGAACTAAAGATGCTCGTCAAGGAGGGGTTGAATCAGTTTGAGACTGCAGTAGTCATTAAAAGTGTCATATTGTGATACATTTGGAGAAACCACCTGCAATATTAGTTGTGTTGAGCTATTTCAGTTGTTCTTGTTTGAGCTGTTCATTGATCACAGCTGGAAGTTTGTACATTTTGCAAATACACCTAGTTTGCAGTGGGGGTTGGTTGAATCATTTTGAGTGCTCCTGTACACACACACATATATATATATATATACACTCACCGGCCACTTTATTGGGTACACCTGTTCAACTGCTCATTAATGCAAATATCTAATCAGCCAATCACATGGCAGCAACTCAATGTATTTAGATTAGATAAGATTAGAGAAGCCTTTATTTATCCCACAGTGGGGAAATTCACTTAGACATGTAGACGTGGTCAAGACGACCTGCTGAAGTTGAACCTGAGCATCAGAATGGGTAAGAAAGGTGGTTTAAGTGACTTTGAACGTGGCATGGTTGTTGGTGCCAGACGGGCTGGTCTGAGTATTTCAGAAACTGCTGATCTACTGGGATTTTCCCAAACAACCATCTCTAGGGTTTACAGAGGATGGTTCTAAAAAGAGAAAATATCCAGTGAGCGGCAGTTCTCTGGGCAAAAATGCCTTGTTGATGCCAGAGGTCAGAGGAGAACGGCCAGACTGGTTCGAGCTGATAGGAAGGCAACAGTAACTCAAATAACCACTCGTTACAACCAAAGTATGCAGAAGAGCTTCTCTGAACACACAACACGTCGAACCTTGAAGCAGATGGGCTACAGCAGCAGAAGACCACTCCTGTCAGCTAACAGGAGATTCACATCATGGATGTGCAGCCAACAAATCTGCAGCAACTGAGTGATGCCATCATGTCAATATGGACCAAAATCTGTGAGGAATGTTTCCAGCACCTTGTTGAATCTATGCCACGAAGAATTAAGGCAGTTCTGAAGGCAAAAGGGGGTCCAACCCGGTACTAGCAAGGTGTATCTAATGAAATGGCCGGTGAGCGTATATATATCAGTATATCATGCCAAATCATTTAAAATACTCACCAAATCCTTGTTAGCTCTGGTGTTTGCATTTGCAAAACTGTTGGAAGAAACATTAATGAACTCATTACCAAGTATCATTGGAACATGGAAAATTTGAAACATCATTTTGTTCATTCATACATTGTAAAACCTGTAAGGCTGGTTAATAAGTGACACAGTCTGTGGACATTGTTCCCAAGGCTATAAATCTCTGTGTTTCTGTAGAGATAAGGGTGTGCTCTCAAATGACTCATTTGCGGATGTTAACCGAGCATCTTGTTGGAAGCCCTTTCAGTCAGGGCACAAATTAGTATTTTAGCATCTTTTGGCTGTTTTGGTTTTAGCGAACTATTCCACCATAATCTCACACAAAGAAATCCTTTCACTGCTATTGTATTTGTCTACCTAGGTTTTTCATTACAGATTTGTATACAGATATATATATATAGATAAAGATTCCAGCTTTGTTTTTACACACCTACCTTGGATTGAAGGATCTGAGGAGCCACAGGAAGTCATACATCTTGAATGGAAACAGCACAAGGTATGTGTTGTTGCTCAGATTAGTAGCACTCTCTGGATACATTACATGATGAGTTGTTCTGGTCCCAACATCTGCTTCATAACCTTTAACGCGGCCACGGTTCATTCTAAAAGATGCAGGGGGATTTATATTCAATATGCTTAACGGACAATCATGTGGTGATTGAAGGCCACATTACTTGGAAATCCTGAATAAAGATGTTGTGCGTGGCAGACGATAGATTTTTGTGAACCTACGTAGGAAAAACTTGTTGTTTCAAAATGTTATTTCTAAAGGTGGTAGTACAGCTTGTATTTTTAGTGAGGATAAAGGCAAAACAATCAGAGATTTCATTGATGTCTGATGATTTACCTTATTACGACATCATGGAAATCTATCAGAGGTCCATAATGTGAGCCCTTCAAATTACCAGAGTTGCCCACCACAGCACAAGTCCTGCAGCGGTCAGGGCTCCGTTCTACCACATCTGGAATGGGTGGGAAAATCTGAAACAGGTTGTTCACCGTTTCCTTGTAGAAAGTGAAGTTGCGTTTCTCCGACTGTAAGCGCTGACATGAACAACAGAGAAAAAAACTTTATAGTTAAATCCCATACCAGCTACACATGCCAGAGTCCCGTCCAAGCTTCATCAAATCACACCCTGTTTTTTGACGCCGGTCATGATCTGCATTTTTTCCAGCTTCATTTACATTCTGTAATTGTCTCTATTGTGCAGGATATGATGTGACCAAACACCACGGGAGCCACCGAATCAACCAGGACTGAAATCTTAAGGATTCTAACTCAAACCTGCAAAGACTCATCTTTATTTTTTTGCCCACTCATTTACACATCCTGCAGTTACGCTGCAACAGTATCATTCACTGGAGGTCGTGTTTCTGGACCCCTGGTGAATTTATGTTGCCTTTGAGTCCCCTTCCACCCAGACACCCTGACAGCTTCTGATCTGGCATCATGGCATGAAAAAGCCGCTGTTTTTTTAAAAAAACAGTCAGTCTGATCAGTGCCAAGGGCAGGACTGGAAAAACCAGTGTGCTGACATGGCTATGCATCTGTGTCAACTTAGAATGACGTTAGATTCAGGCAGATAACGTTGGGAAAATCAACCCCCCCCTCCCTATGCAAATTGGTTAGAGGTTTCGAGTGAAGACAATGTCAGACTGAAAATGTAAATGTAGTGGGAGATGACAAATCTGTCTGATACCATGCCAGAATGTACGATCGGACCAATATTCACGCCCGTTTTAACTCCATTTGTTGGTCGCTACCAACTCCTCGGAGGGATTTCTGGCTCTTCAGCCGCTAAATGCTCCACTAAGTTCAGCAGCTACTTGCTAACTGTGTCTGTCTGCTGTCTGGTGCTGAGCAGGTAGTGCACTCTTAAGACCCTCTCGCTATGTTCCTCTGTAAATCCAAGGGCAGCTGCAGATTCAAGTGGTTAAAAAATAACTGTACTATACTACGTTTTTGTACTGCTGCTTTATACCCCTATGCATCAAAAGGCTGTTCTTCTTGTGGTAAGAACAGCCCAGACACTTCCTCATTTAGAAAGAGACCCGAAGTAGTTGCAGGTTTTACTGTTCAAACAACTAACAACTATGAAACTCAAGCAGAATTAGTTTCGTATAAAGATTTACCTTCCACCAATTGAAAATGTCCTCTGAGGTTGCATATTTTCTTGACAAAAAGGGTGGAGGGGATGCATTGATAAGCTCCCTAAACCACGGATCACCCTCTGTTAAACATTTGCGACAGGCACAAGGTCTTGACTCCTGAGGGTTGAGGTAATAGAACACACCGATGGAAGTGACACACAGCAGGTAAATGAGCGTTCTGGTTTTGCCCAATCTGTGAAGCATCTCGGCAGGGTGACGTTCTTGTATGAAGACCAGAGGCGCAGTTGTATCTGTGGATACGTGATGGAAAACACAGGTGAGACACCGACGTCACGAATAAACCTGCTGCAAAAGTGATTCAGTTCAGTACAGTAGTAGTGGAGCTAAAACCTCAGGCTGGTGGTTGTAATTCAAATAAATATAGCATAGACAGTATGATATATAAACGGATGTGCTTTGAGGACAGCGTTAGAGCGGAGGGCACAAAAGGATGAAAATGGCTGCTCACACTGATATCTAGACTGTGCAGCCTCACATGCCAACCAGTGAAAGAACATTATGGGAAGACAGCAAAAAGAAAGGAGGACCGCATGCCACTTGTTAGCGTGATGTTTGTTAATGGACAATAAAAGAGTAACGTACCATTAAAATCAATAAGAAAGATTATTCATTCCTGTACTTGAAGCAGCATGACAAGCATGCGGTGTTAGATCGTTTTATTGTTCTGTGGACAATCTCGTGCCTCATGAACAATCTAACTAGAGCTTATAAAAAAGACCAGAGTGAGACAAGAGGGAGGATATGGGATATTAAAGCCATGAGAATTTAGCTTTACTCAATTGACATTATAAAGAAAGCCAAGGGTTTCTTTTTTACCTTCAGCAGTTTCTGCTATCAAGATCATAATTCCAAAGTTTAGTTGCACCTCATGTCTTAACTACCAACAGTGTGTTAGACAACAGCATGGAAATAACTGAATAATTAGCATTGAGTGTCTACTGGATTGTGTATCAGGACATAATCATTTGTGCCTTCAAGCAATTTAAACACTGCACTGTCACTGTATTAGAATTCAAGGCTCATATATATATATAATTTATTTTTTTTTTTGTTTCTCTTACCTTACACGAGAAGAATCAGAAAGCATGTGGATGAGGCAAGAAAAAAAACAACCCTTAGTGTTGAAAAACCTGTGAGACAGAATGACATGAACAGCAGCCAACAGCGGAGGAGGGTTGGAGGTTTGGCATCTGTAGTAATGCGGTTCAGACATCTGCTACCTCTTGATGATTTGTTTTCCAACTAGAGTAAAGTCTGATTCTACTCAGTCCTCAGCAACCTGCAGCCGCTGCACCAAGCTAACATGGAGCAGTCTCTCCACTAAATGCAAGGTGGAGCTATTCTGCTGTCAAACAAAAATAAAGCGGATGAATTTACATATGGTCCCAGTGACGTGGCAAAGAACCGAGGTTCTAAGCCACTAGGCCAGATTTGTAGTTATCTTAACAGTGCGCAATGGATTTGAAAACACTTTGGCTAATAGATCAAACTTCAAGTCAGAAAAGTGATCAGGAAAATTACTTTCAGCAGTCAGACTCAAACAGTCTTTCAGGAGACAGAGTTCAGAGCAGCGACCAGACCTTTAATGCCGGCGTATTAAAGGGAGAACAGTCTATCTGCACAATACATTCAATTCAATTCAATTCAATTTTATTTGTATAGCCCAATATCACAACAGAGTGTCTCACAGTGCTTTACAAAGTTCACTGAAATAAACAAGTGTAAGCGAACAAACAATCTAATAAAGAGTCCAGCAGTCGATGAGGCCAGTGGATCAGTCCGATGGATCAGTCCGAGGCATCACCTGCCCTTTATGACCCTCCTTCTTCGGGAAGGAAAAACTCAAAAAACCCAGTGGGAAAAGAGAAACCTCCGGGAGCACCACAGTGAAGGAGAGATCCAGCTCCCAAGGACGGACAGGCTGGAGCCTTGGACAGACGCACATCCATTGGCTGGTGGAGAACCACATCAGCGGGGCCAGGACCAGGATCCATAGGAACCAGGGAACCACATCAGCAGAACCAGGACCAGGATCCACAGGAACCAGAGAACCACATCAGCGGGACCGGGACCAGGACCCACAGGAACCAGAGAACCACATCAGCAGGGCCAGGACCAGGATCCACAGGATCCACAGGAACCTGAGAGATGAGAAAGCACAGAAACGCTCCGGGGAAGATAGCAAGTTAGAGGCAGACATTTGACTGACATGAGACATAACGATGGAGAGGAAGAGGAGGAGAGAGAATAGAGGAGCTCAGTGCACCATAGGAGTCCCCCGGCAGTCTGAACCTATAGCAGCATAACTAGGGGCTGGTCTAAGGCCTGATCCAGCCCTTAAATATATGCTTTGTCAAAAAGGAAGGTTTTTAGTCTACTCTTAAATGTATAGAGGGTGTCTGCCCCCCGAACCCAAACTGGAAGGAGATTCCACAGTAGAGGAGCCTGATAGCTGAAAGCTCTGCCTCCTGAACTACTTTTGGAGACTTTGGGAACCACCAGTAGACCTGCATTCTGGGAGCGCAGTGCTCTAGTGGGGTAGTACGGTACTATAAGATCTTTAAGATATGATGGGGCCTGACCCTTAAGAGCCTTGTAGGTGAGGAGAAGGATTTTAAACTCTATTCTAGATTTTACTGGAAGCCAATGAAGAGAAGCCAGTACAGGAGAAATGTGGTCTCTTCTTTTAGTTCTCGTCAGAACACGAGCAGCAGCGTTCTGGACCAACTGGAGAGTCTTTAAGGACTTATTGGGGCAGCCTGATAGTAAGGAGTTACAATAGTCCAACCTAGAAGTGACAAATGCATGGACTAATTTTTCTGCATCATCAGTGGATATGATGGGCCTGATTTTGGCAATATTACGTAGATGGAAAAAGGCAGTTCTAGAAATCTGTTTAATGTGGGAGTTAAAGGACAAATCCTGATCAAATAAGACTCCCAGATTCCTCACAGTGGAGCTGGAGGCCAGATTAATGCCGTCCAGAGCAGTTAAGGTAGTGGAAAAGCTGTCTCTGATGTGTCTGGGGCCGAGCAAAATAACTTCAGTTTTATCTGAATTTAGCAGCAGAAAGTTGCTGTTCATCCAGGACTTTATGTCCTTAAGGCAGATTTGAAGTTTAGCCAACTGATTGGGTTCATCTGGCTTTATTGATAAATATAATTGTGTATCATCTGCATAACAGTGGAAATGAATGGAGTGCTTCCTGATAATATTACCCAGAGGAAGCATATATAAGATAAAGAGTATTGGTCCAAGCACTGAGCCTTGTGGAACTCCATGTCTAACCTTAGTGTGGACAGAGGATTCGTTATTAATATGTACAAACTGAAATCGATCTAATAAATAGGACTTAAACCAGCTTAATGCAGTTCCTTTTATACCAATGAACTGTTCTAGTCTCTGTAACAGGATGTGATGGTCGATGGTGTCGAAAGCAGCACTCAGGTCTAACAAGACCAGGACAGAGAGAAGTCCTCTGTCTGATGCCATAAGGAGGTCGTTTGTAACCTTCACCAGTGCTGTCTCTGTGCTGTGGTTCGCTCTAAAACCTGACTGAAAATCCTCAAATAGACTATTACAGTTTAAAAAATTACACAGCTGATTAGCTACAACTTTCTCCAGGATCTTGGAGAGAAAGGGAAGGTTGGATATAGGTCTATAGTTAGCTAACACACCTGAATCAAGAGTAGGCTTTTTCAGGAGAGGTTTAATTACTGCTACTTTAAAGGACTGCGGTACATAGCCTGTTAGTAGAGACTGATTTGTCATATCCAGTAAGGACGTGTTAATTAGGGGCAGGACCTCTTTAAGGAGTCCAGTAGGAATGGGGTCTAGGAGACATGTTGACAGTCTAGATGAGGAGATTATTGAGGTCAATTCAGCAAGATCAATTGGAGAAAAACAGTCCAAGTACACATCAGGTCTAACAGCTGTTTCTATGGTTCCTAGGTTTGAGGTTGGACCAGACCCTGTTAAGGGCAGGAGGTGCTGAATTTTGTCCCTAATAGTTAGGATTTTATCATTAAAGAAGCTCATGAAGTCGTTACTGCTGAGCTCTAAAGGAACACAAGGATCAATAGAGTTCTGGCTCCTTGTCAGCCTGGCTATTGTGCTAAAAAGGAATCTAGGGTTGCTTTTATTTTCTTCTATTAATGAGGAGTAGTAGGCGGCTCTGGCATTACAGAGGGCCTTTCTATAGGTTTTAAGACTATCTTGCCAGATTAAACGGGATTCTTCCACTTTGGTGGCCCGCCATGTCCTTTCTAGCCTTCGTGAGTGTTGCTTAAGCTCACGTGTCTGGGAGTTATACCAGGGAGCTTGTCTCTTTTCTTTAATTCTCTTCTTTTTTAGAGGGGCAATAGAGTCTAGTGCCATTCGCAGTGAACCTGCAGCACTATCGACCAGATAATCAATTTGGGAGGGGCTAAGATTAGCATGGGGGTCATCCACAGCACAGGGACACACTGGCTGAAATACTGAAGGAATCACCTCCTTAAATTTGGCAACAGCACTATCAGATAAGGATCTAGTGAGGACCTCTCTGTCATATAGAGCATAGTCCTGTAGCAAGAAATCAAATGTTATCAGGTAATGGTCTGATAAAATAGAGTTATGTGGAAAGACTGTTAACTGTTCAGTTTCAACACCATAAGCCAAAACAAGGTCAAGAGTGTGGTTAAAACAGTGAGTTGGTTCATTTACACTCTGGGAGAAGCCAATTGAGTCCAGTAGTGAGACAAAGGCAGTGCTAAGACTATCATTATCATTATCCACATGAATATTAAAGTCACCTACTATAATCACTTTGTCCACACTAAGGACTAAGTCTGATAAAAACTCTGAAAACTCATACAGTCAGAGAGTTCTGAGCTCTCACATACAATACATCAGCTTATATTCTCATGAGGCTCCACCTGGTTTCCTTTAACATAGTTGTATTATAATCATTGGTCAGGTGTCGGAAGTGTAACATTACACCATTATGTTTCTTGACCAGATGGGACTTGGGTGATGTGTCCTTGATTTGGGATTGCAGGGACTTTCCAGCCACCTGCACTGGCACTGGCATGCTTTCTTTTATTATTATGTCATGTTGTATAATTATTACACACTTTCCAGCCACCTGCACTTTAGTGTGGACATGTTCCCTTTTATGTGTCACTTTTCAGCCACCTGTACTCTAGTGTGGACATGCATGTCCCTTTTTTTATATGCTATGTTGTATAAATTTTACACCAATATTTCTCTGACCTACCTTGTTCTTATTTTTTATTCTAAACTCTCTCCTCATTTTACACCCTTAGTTCTTAACTTCCTTTTGTTGCCTTTTTTAAAAATCATAGTGTTTACTGTAAGCGCACTTGTTTTAACATATATGTGATACAGTGAGGGTCAAGGAGTGAGGGATACACACAGTTTTACTTCAGTCCAGTGATGAGTACATGTAAAGTCATAGTGAGGAGTATATATATATATATTCAAACCATGGTGAAGAATATAAGTCATAGTCAGACTAATTACTAAAACTTCAATCAACATAACACCCTTCAGCATATATGTAGCTGTTCTAATGTTTACTCCATTATTTCAATAGTTCCAGTGTTTAAATCAATATGGCAGCGTGCAAACTTCATTTCTTTTAGCGCAACACTTGTCTTTTTTACACTACACCAGTATTATGTAAAAAAAGAAAAGGAACTTTTCAGACTCAGAGTTTTGCGCTGCACAGAGTCACAGAATGCTGAGGGGGAAACGTGTTGTGAAGTTTGATGTCGGTAATCCCTAAATTCCATGGTACTGCCCCAACGCGTTTGGTGGAATTTGGGGATGAGGGCACAATTGCCAGGGATTAAAACTGGCAACCTTCAAGTTTGTCTGTGTGTTTGTGAATCAGATTGTTAGATGTCATGCTTATTATATCCAAAAGCAATCCTTTTTTTCTCAAAATTGACCACTAACATTTTGAATTTACTGATGTTTAATCACTCTGTTGTACGACCAAATAACTTTGTTTTCTCCTTGTAAATTATTTGAATGGTATTTCAACAACTGATTTTTTTAAACACAGTTCTGTACTCAGTGAATATCATAGACCTCTTTGGCTACTTCTTTGTCTCAGTATGCAGATGTTTTGTGATTGTTTTGGTGATTTGGACATTGATTTGGGATGACCCTCTGAATCTGATAACAATATGCCTGCAATAAGGACATGTAACTCTTTTTGCTGGACTTATCCATTATATGTGTGTTTTGAAAAGCCTTTGTAGCATTTTAATTGTTGTTTTGTTACTTCAAATATGTACAATATAGTGTGTGTATACAAAATATGTCATCCAAATGGAATTGAATTTAATGTTATTGTATTGTTTCTTTTAAGGTGCATAGAAAATCATTGGCAGAAATCTTTGGAACAGGTATGTATCTCAATTCATATACCATGCATTGCATGTGGTGTCTTGCAACACAAGGTTTTCACTGGAGAAAAACAGAAAATACTAATTAACTAAACAGTATTTACATTTAATGTAAATTCTATTAACTCACTGACCAAACATGCGATTCAAGTAATAGTAAAGTGAATTGCTTATGCATTAAATGAATAAGACCTGTTTTTATTACCTCAGGATTTGGCTTATGGGATGGCTGTGTAAGATCTGCAAATCTTCATCAACTACGAAGGGGAATCTTCTAAAGCATTACAGACTACAGCACGCAACATTTGGTCGCGGACAACTCCAGCCATGTCTGTATGGCAGTTGCCCATGCACATTTAAAACACAGAGTGCCCTTCGCACACATTTATCCAGATATCATACAGCTGAAGAAAGTTCAAGGCCTGGAAGCTGCACTATTTTTAAGTGTTTAGCTTGCAATGCTTCCTGTCCTAATGAGAAGGACTATTTTCAGCATATTGGAAATCATCTAAAGAGCCACGAAACTGTTTTTTGTGTATTTGAAGGATGCGACTTCCGGACAAATATATATAACACATTTCTAAAACACAAAAGTAGAAGACACAACTCCTATTCTTTAAGTGATTTTAAGCAAAGCGTGCTTGATAGTCATCATAATCAGACTGTTAGTCATTCTGATGTACTAGAGACTAATTATATTGAGGGCACTAATTTAGATTGTGATCCCGAAGATGCATCAGACATAGTGGTTCAAAGAATTGGCGTACTTTTGCTGAGGCTAGAAAGTGTCTATAATGCCTCTGTGAGATGCATTGATGCCCTGGTGGAAGACCTTCAGTTTATTTCATCATCAGCATCTGTTGCTGTAGTTAGAAGCATACTTAGTTCAACACTGAACTCTCACAAATGCATTGTTGATCAGGCCATCATAACTGACTTGGCTGAACAATTGTGCAAATTCCATCCTATCAGCACGTCACTAGGGGCAGGTGGTTCATTTGGTTCAGCTTTTTTGAGAAGGAGATACTTCAAGGAGCATTTCCAATGTGTTTATCCAGTCGAATATTTTCTTGATTCTCAGAAGAACAAGAGTTTTCAGTACGTGCCAATTCTCAAGACTTTGCAGGAAGTCTTGAACAACAAAGATTTTGCAGAGAGCATTTTGTCCACACACTCAAACAGAACTGAACATTTCAAGTCAGTTTTTGATGGTACATTTTTCAAGCAGAATAACTTCTTTGCTGAAGAAGAAACAAAACTCTGTATAATCCTTTATGTTGATGACTTTGAGGTGTGTAACCCACTAGGAAGTTCAAGAAAAAAACACAAAATAACGTCATTATATTTGCTTTTGGCAAATGTTCCATCCGAGTTACAATCTGCATTAACATCAATACACCTAGCTTTACTTTGCAAAGCTGTTGATGTTAAACAGTTCGGATACAAAGCAGTTTTGGAACCACTTTTAAAAGACCTTGCTACTCTTGAACAGGAAGGGTTTTTTGTTTCCAGTGTGGGGAAAAATATTAAAGGGTCTGTACTTTGTGTTGTAGCGGATAATCTTGGTGCACATTCAATTAGTGGACTAGTTGAAAGTTTCACTGGACCATACTTTTGTAGATTTTGTCTCGGACATTCTTCAGAGTACCAGGCACACGAAGTACGGACTGGAGTGTTTCCACCTCGGACAAAGGAGGACTATATTTTGCATGTGCAAACTGTGAGTGAAAATCCAAATTTACTGCATTTCTTTAGAGTAAAGCGGTCATGTCCGTTGAGTGATAGATTGAAACACTTTCACTTTGTCTCAGGGTACCCCCCAGATGTATTACATGACCTCTTTGAAGGCATTGTCCCAAGAGAGCTAGCATTACGTATTCAGATTTTCACCAAGAAAAAGTACTTTAGTTTGACTTTACTCAATCACTTAATCTTACAATTTCCTTACAAGGGCTCGGACAAAGTCAACCGCCCTCAAGCAATCCCTCAAAACTACACTGTTCGCAAAACAATAGGGAGAAATGCTCATGAAAACTGGGCCCTAATACGATTGTTGCCACTCATTGTTGGTTCTCAGGTACCAGAGGGTGATTCTGCATGGCAGCTTCTTCTGGCTTTAAAAGACATAGTTGAATTGGTGGTTGCACCTGTTCACACAGATGAAAGTATTGCGTACCTTGACTTCAAAATATCTTAACATCGTGATAGATTTTTTTAAGTATTTCCAGAAGAGAAACTGACACCCAAACACCATTTTTTGGTCATTGGTGATTAAAAACTATGGGCCTCTGGTTGGTGTGTGGACAATGCGCTTCGAAGCAAAACACAAATTCTTTAAGCAAGTTGTGAGGCACACTAACAATTTCAGAAATGTGTTGTTGACCCTTTCTACAAGACATCAGATGATGATGTCATACCACATGCATACAGATGTGGGAAAACCAGCCTTGTGTGTCACAAATGTATCCATAATGCCTTTAGATGTGCTGCATCCTGACATACAGAAAGCTGTAAATGAAAAATCGCCACTTCTTTCTAGTGTGCAGTTAGCCAATACTATCGCCTATCATGGTACAAAGTATACTGTTGGGATGATCTTGTCCCATGGCTCTTCTGGTGGACTTCCTGACTTTGCTGAGATTGTTCAGATAGCCATTTTGGACAACTGTGCACATTTTATTGTAAAGTTACTTGCTGCTTGGTATGAAGAACATCTAAGATCTTTTCAACTGGAGGACACTGGCAAAATTACTCTTTTGGAGCAGCTTAAAATCAGTGATGTGTACCCCTTGGCTGTGTACAGTGTGTCAGGAAAACGCCTGGTTACACTGAAACGTCACATCTGTTGTGCATTTTAGGTAATTGAAAGACATGTTAAAATTATGTTAAAATTTGCATTTCTCTGTGTTTGTGCTGGTGCTTGTTTTTTTTTCAACAATATTTTAGGTAGTTTAGCAATTTAACTACATAATCACAAATTCATAATCACTGTTATTGTGTTAAAAAAATAAATCTGCATTTTTACACACTTAATAATATACACATACATAAATGAATGCATTCCATTTAAAAAAGTTAAAAATCAGATGTGAATATGGGACATTAAGTTTGACAAATATTTAATGTCAGTGATTGAAAATAACCAAAATTTCTGATTATATTTCAAAATAATCTAATTACCGTATAATTTAAAGACAAAAAAATACAAATTCATGAACAAATGTGATAATCTTTAAAATGACAATGTAATTAAGTTATGTAGTGATTTAGTGTGTCAATGTATTCATTGACTATTAACCACAAATGTGTAATTGCTGTGGTGCCATATTGCAGTATCTTCATTTTCTGATGTCTTTTTATAAGCTTTTTGGTTGTGATGGTATGCTTATCTGTTTGCATTCTTGCCAGGATGGCAGCGATGGAGGCGAAGCTCCGGGTGATAATTGAGTTGAGAAGTTGGTTCTTCCATCTGGAATACCAGCCACTGTTGAGGAGCTGCAAACTGTTGTAAAAGAGACTTTTGAGATATCAGGAGATTTCAGTATTCAGTATTTGGACTCTGAATTTGAAGACTACTTTACTCTCAACTGAACTGACCAAATTAAACACAAAGACACCATTAAGGTTGTTCACGCTCCTCTGATTGTCCTCAACTTGCATCCAGGTGACGAAAGCTTTGCCAGTTCCTCCAGTCAACGTTCAACTGACTGGGACTCTGTATCTCATGCGCAGTCAACTTCTTCGACTGCCGAGTCATCTGCTGGATCGTCTACTTCCCAGGATACTATAATTCTTTCAACACAAAGTACCATAGAACGATGTCAGCCATGGCCGAAGCAGTTTCCTATTCCACAGTTTGCATATGAAACCGAGATGTGCCTTGAAAGAGCCACTGAAGACTACAAGAAGAATGGAAAACTTCTAAGTACCGCAAAGGTCAAGACAGACATACTTGAGAAGTTGGCTGAAGCGATATATACATATACAGCCTATCCATCAAGTGCACAGATAAGTGAGGTAGCTGAAGCCCTTGTCAAGAAATATCCTTGTCTTAAGGAACCCGGCTCCTTTTCTGGTTTCTATGGCTGGCAACAAAGCCTCAAATATAAGATGGCAAATTATCGGACAAGACTCAGAGGTTTTGGTGTTCCTGAAGTGATATGCAATGCATTAAAACACAAGAAACCAGCTGACCAGAAGTCTGCAAAGTGTGTGAAGAAACCCAGAAAAGCAGAGATAAACTACCTCCCTCCTTACCCAGCTGGAGAGAATGAAGAAAGTCAGGAACAAGAGAGGATTCAGTTGCTCACTGAAATAAGCAAACGGGACAACAATAAATTGATAAAAGAAAAAATGGCCAAAACGTTTGCACTCAGAAGACAGGAAATCATCAACCGATCAAACGAAATCACCCAGCATAGGGGACATCAAAGCCAGATGGCCTGCTCTATTTGAGGCATCTCATGTGAGTTGCAAGGGTATCCTGACATGTTTCAAGTTACTTTAAAAAAAAAAAATCACTGCTAGTCATCCACTATCAAAATTATGTAATCATGATTACATTTCGAAGTCACTTTATAATTATTGCTATAAAAATTCTAACAATTCTTTCTCATGATCCCTTAATGTACATTTCTAAACAGCTATGTAGCAGACAGCATAGTGTCTGCTATGAAAAATGTTAAACTCAATGTACACATGTAGTGTGTGTTGCTTTAATGCTATTTTCATTGTGCCTTTCAGCTCCAGGATGAGTTTCACAGGATCACAATGGTGCACCATGAATCAAAATTCATGTCCAAGCTGGATGAATACACTCCAACACTTCTGGCCCTTTTCCAGTCCAAAGGTGGAATTATGGGGCTTAGGTTGCAGGGTATCCTACTCAAGGTATTTTTTCAATCATTTTTCAATTAATATTTTATTTCAGGAATTTCTTTTATTAACCTGCTTCAATGTCATACTCCTAACAGCTCTTCAGCATTTTCTAATTGGTAAGTATGAAATTGTTAAAGACCTTCCCGAATGTATTGTATGCTCTCAGTTGGTGGCTGGGTAATTTTGGGCACCTGGTAGGCATTTCAGCTTTTTTTGCAAATTGTTTTCAAATTGAATTTGGTTCACTCCATGTTAATGCACTGTTTGCAACTCCTGTGTAAAGTGAAAGCCACTAAATATCCAGTTTCAAGATGCTACAGATAAGATCATGCTAGATATGAGCCAGCATTTTCTGTGAAATGTATATGATAGAATGAAAACATTTCATTGGTTTGTGACTATGTGACTATATTTTTTTAATGTCATTTCAGTCTCCAAGCAATCCTGGCATCACTGTGACCAGAGATGTTGTCATTCGTTGCTTGATGGTGTACCTTGGGGAATCTACAGATCCATCCATCCATCCATCCATTTTCAACCGCTTATCCGGGGTTGGGTCGCGGGGGCAGCAGTTTTAGCAGAGATGCCCAAACTTCCCGGGCCCCAGACACCTCCTCCAGCTCATCCGGTGGAACCCCGAGGCGTTCCCAAGCCAGCCGAGAGACGTAGTCCCTCCAGCGTGTCCTGGGTCTTCCCCGGGGCCTCCTTCCGGTGGGACATGCCCGGAGGCATCCAGGAGGCATCCGAAACAGATGCCCGAGCCACCTCAGCTGGCTCCTCTCGATGTGGAGGAGCAGCGAGGGTGAGCAACTCCTCACCCTATCTCTAAGGGTGAGTCCGGCCACCCTGCGGAGGAAACTCATTTCGGCCGCTTGTATCCGAGATCTCGTTCTTTCGGTCATGACCCAAAGTTCATGACCATAGGTGAGGGTAGGAACGTAGATCGACCGGTAAATCGAGAGCTTTGCCTTTTGGCTCAGCTCCCTCTTCACCACGACGGACCGATACAGCGACCGCATTACTGCAGACGCTGCCCCGATCCGCCTGTCGATCTCAAGCTCCATCCTTCCCCCACTCGTGAACAAGACCCCGAGATACTTGAACTCCTCCACTTGAGGCAAGGACTCTCCACCGACCCGTAGATGGCAAACCACCGTTTTTCCGGTCGAGAACCATGGCCTTGGACTTGGAGGTGCTGATTCTCATCCCAGCCGTTTCGCACTCGGCTGCAAACTGCAAACTGCAAACTGCAAACCTCCAGTGTGCACTGAGGTCTCGGCCCGACGAAGCCAACATGACAACATCATCCGCAAAAAGCAGAGATGCTATCATGCGGTCCCCAAACCGGACCCCCTCCGGCCCCTGGCTGCGCCTAGAAATTCTGTCCATAAAAATAATGAACAGAACCGGTGACAAAAGGCAGCCCTGCTGGAGTCCAACATGCACCGGGAACAGGTCTGACTTACTGCCGGCAATGCGAACCAGACTCCTACTCCGGTCGTACAGGGACCGGACAGCCCTTAGCAAAGGGCCCCGGACCCCATACTCCCGAAGCACCCCCCACAAGATGCCACGAGGGACACGGTCGAATGCCTTCTCCAAGTCCACAAAGCACATGTGGACAGGTTGGGCAAACTCCCATGAACCCTCGAGCACCCGATGGAGAGTATGGAGTTGGTCCAGTGTTCTGCGACCGGGACGGAACCCGCATTGTTCCTCCTGAATTCCCGCATTGTTCCTCCTGAATTCCTCCAAAGACAAGTTGGACTGTGGGGAAGCGAAGGAGGTTCGACTATCGGCCGTATCCTCCTCTCCAGTACCCTGGAATAAACCTTCCCGGGGAGGCTGAGGAGTGTGATCCCCCTGTAACAGGGTCAATTATACAGCAATGTGTACATATATTATAGATTTGTTATTGTTTAATTACACAAAATCTGTGTTACATTAAGTTTATTTTATTTATATTCATTTTAGTTAACACCTGACAGGTTGGCCTCCGAGTCGGTCTGTGGAACTATTGTGCAACAGTATTAGTTGGTACCCCTACGTTCTGGTTGTAATGTGACACAGCCCGGAAGACAAGGGTTCCGGCATTTTTTACCTCGTGCTTTTTTTGTTTTTGGTCTCCGTGGGAGAGGGGCATGTATCTGAAAAGACTGACCGGAGGATTTTGTATATGTTGCTGTTGTCAGGAGCTGCAAATAAAGCAGATACAGCTTTCAAAAGTTATCGGCGCCCGAGTCTCTGTCTCACACACAACGCAGAGTCAGACACCACCGGTTACACCCCTATAGTTGGAACACATCCTCCGGTCCCCCTTCTTAAAAAGAGGGACCACCACCCCGGTCTGCCATTCCAGAGGCACTGTCCCCGACCGCCAGGCGATGTTACAGAGACGTGTCAACCAAGACAGTCCCTGTACATCCAGAGACTTGAGGTATTCAGGGCGGATCTCGTCCACCCCTGGTGCCCTGCCACCGAGGAGCTTTCTGACCACTTCGACGACTTCGGCTTGGGTGATGAACGAGTCCACTTCTGAATCCCCAGCCTCTGCCTCCTCAATGGAAGACCTGGCGGTGGGATTGAGGAGATCCTCGAAGTATTCCTTCCACCGCCCGACGACATCCCCAGTCGAGGTCAACAGCTCCCCACCCTCACTGTAAACAGTGTTGGTGGGGTACTGCTTCCCCCTCCTGAGGCGCCGGACGGTTTGCCAGAATTTCCTCGAGGCCGACCGGTAGTCCTCCTCCATGGCCTCCCCAAACTCCTCCCAGGCCCGAGTTTTGGCCTCCACAACTGCCCGGGCTGCAGCACGCTTGGCCTGCCGGTACCTGTCAGCTGCCTCAGGAGTTCCACGAGCCAACAAGGCCTGGTAGGACTCCTTCTTCAGCTTGACGGCATCCCTTACTTCCAGTGTCCACCACCGGGTTCGGGGATTGCCGCCACGACAGGCACCAGAGACCTTACAGCCACAGCTCCGAGCGGCCGCGCCGACAATGGAGGTGGAGAACATGGTCCACTCGGACTCAATATCTCCAGCCTCCCCCGGGATCTGTGAGAAGCTCTCCCGGAGGTGGGAGTTGAGGTCGCCAGACGTTCCCAACAGACCCTCACGATACGCTTGGGCCTGCCGAGTCTCTCCGGCTTCCTCCCCTGCCAGCGGATCCAACTCACCACCAGGTGGTGATCAGTTGACAGCTCAGTCCCTCTCTTCACCCGAGTGTCCAGAACACACGGACGGAGGTCAGATGACACGACAACGAAGTCGATCATCGACCTCCGGCCTAGGACGTCCTGGTGCCACGTGCACCGATGGACGCCCTTGTGTTCGAACATGGTGTTCGTTATGGACAGTCTGTGACCAGCACAGAAGTCCAACAACAGAACACCACTCGGGTTCAGATCGGGGAGGCCGTTCCTCCCAATCACGCCCCTCCAGGTCTCACTGTCGCTGCCCACGTGGGCGTTGAAGTCCCCCAGTAGAACAATGGAGTCCCCAGTCGGCGCACCATCCAGCACCCCTCCCAGGGACTCCAAGAAGGCCAGGTACTCTGCACTGCTGTTCGGCCCATATGCCGAAACCACAGTGAGAGACCTGTCCCCGACCCGAAGGCGCAGGGACGCGACCCTCTCGTTCACCGGGGTAAACTCCAACACATGGCGGCTGAGCTGTGGGGCTATAAGCAAGCCCACACCAGCCCGCCGCCGCACACCGCAGGCAAGAGTCCAGCCCCTCTCGAGGAGCTGGGTTCCAGAGCCCAAGCTGTGAGTGGAGGTGAGCCCGACTATATCTAGCCGGTACCTCTCAGCCTCCCGCACAAGCTCCGGCTCCTTCCCCCCCAGCGAGGTGACATGTAGGTGTCCCTACAGCCAGAGGCTGTCTCCGAGGCCCAGGTCGTCGGGGCACTCCGCCTCGACCGCCACCCGTGCCACATAGCACCCGACCCCTACGACTCCCTCTGCGGGTGGTGGGCCCACAGGAGGTCGGACCCATGTCGTCCATTCGGGCTGGGCCTGGCCGGGCCCCGTCCCGTGGGCAAAGGCCCAGCCACCAGGCGCTCGCATGCGAGCCCCAACCCTGGGCCTGGCTCCAGGGGGGGGCCCCGGCTGCGCCATACCGGGCGACGTCACGGTCCTTGTTCTTCTTCTGTTCATTGGGGTTTTTGAACTGCTCTTAGTCTGGCCCGTCACCTAGGACCTGTTTGCCTTGGGAGACCCTACCAGCGGCATAAAGCCCCAGACAACATAGCTCCTAAGGATCATACGAGCACTCAAACTCCCCCACCACGATAAGGTGGCAGCTCAAGGGGAGAATCTACAGATCGACTCTTGAAAGAGTATGATGTAAGCTGATTATTCAGTTGCACTCTAAATGATTCAACCCTATTACAAATTAGGTTTATTGGCAAAATTAACAAACTTTCTTGATGTATTTCCCTTTCCAGGGAAATACATCACTAATCATCACAGAAGCCGACTGAGGCTTGTAGAACGACAGTACTTTGTTAATTATTGTATTTGGTGGGAATCTGGAAATGTTCGATTATGATCTTCCCCTTTGGAACGCATCCTGAATTACACAATGTTCTGGTTTTTTTAGGACACTGAAGGGGACAGTGTTTCGCAGGACCTTGCTGTACAACAGATGAAAATCTACCAAATCCAGACGCAAACATCAGAGGGTCCAGATGTGGGTATCGTGGTAGAAGGCGTCAAAGTTCTGACTGCTCTGGGTAATTTTCCAAGGGCTTGCTCCATGCTTGTTGGGCTGGCATATGCACTGGATCTTGCCTATCCAAAGGAGGTCAGGTACACACTGGAAGTTTTTCAAAAGCTCTTCCTTGAGCTGGACTGTTTAAGGCTGTCCCCAAAAGTGAACACCCTGAAGACTAAGCTACTGGCTTAAGAGCAAATTGTTTAAGACTGAAGTTAAGGCACTAGTTTCAGTGCTCCTGTCATGTTTTTGACCTTGGCATAGATACATGCAGTGTGCACATGAAAGGTGCATTTTTTTTTTTTTTTAATAATGTTCACATGATATTGTCCACTGTAAAGAGTACTTTAAATATTGTAAAGGCTTTGTTAAATCCTCTTAACAGTGGTCCAGTTAGTTCAGTAAACTAAATGTTTTAAGTAAGAGGGTATTGGGTGTTTTTTTGCTGTCCCCACAAGTGAACAGTTTGAAGAGTGAGGTATTGGCTCAAAATCAAACTTGAGGTAAAGCACAAGTTTCAGTGCTCCAGTAATGTTTTTGGCATAGATACATGCAGTGTGCACACCAAAGGTGCTATTAAAAATGTTCACATGATATTGTTTACTCTAAAGAGTACTGTAAAGTGATGTTGAGTGAGTTAAAATGAGTTTTGTTAAATTCTAACAGTGGTCCAGTTTGGTAGTTTAGTGAACAACTACATTTTTGACCCAAGAGGCTTGATGTTTTTGATAATGGCACAGGTTGCAACCCGCGTGAACAGCAGGGGTATCCCTGCTGTCATTTGAAGAATTTAAATAGTGAATAATGTTGTTGTTCATTAGTCCAAAATTAGTAAGAACTCAAGTGGTGGCTTTTACCTTTTTCCCGACTTTAAGCTGTACTTTTGATTTCTCTTTTAAAATATTCAGAAGTCAAATTGGCTCTGAAAATTTTAGCCAGCACATGTAGTGATTACACTTTGCAGTCTCAAAATGTTTTTTTTAATGAATTCCCCCAGAAACACTAGATATTGTATCACACACACAAATCTGTGCTTTTAATGCCCACAGATGATAAAGGTCAATAGATTGGCATATATTTTTGGTAAATTTTTACTAAACCCTTTAAAATATACATGGCACTATTTTTGCACTATAGTCCTAGTTCTGTCAGGTACAGAATATTTGAACAATTTAAACTAGTACACAAAAACCTTTTATTCTAATCAAACAAATACATTGCCAGTGTGTCCCTGCTGTACACAATTCATAGCTGTTATGTCTGTTGCATTAATGTATTGTGGCATTTGACATTTAAATAAATGTTTAAACAGTATTCGTCTGTCTGGTAATCTGTTTACCAATCTTAAGTAAAATGTTGTACTAAAATGACTTAACATTGGGTAGATATAACTTAAAAAAGTGATGGCAACAAAGTGACACGTAATTCTATTGAATAGATTTGAAGAGCGTTAAAGCCAAATGTAACTTGAATCAAATCTTACCGAATTAAAATCTACTCAATTATATTGCGTGTCACTTTGTTGCCATAGTTTTATTAAGTAACCTTGGGTCAGATTTTTTAGGGTGCATACGTCATTACTTGAGACTTCATTCCGCCAAAGGGCCTCATGAATTTGTGTTTCTTTTTACTTTTTTTTTAGTTTAAGAGTAACGTTCTTCCTTCTCAGAGCAGTTCTCATGAGCGTTGTAGATCAGAACAAAACAGAGCAGAGGAGGAGAGTAGTGCAGACCACACATCAACCCCAACGGGTGACTGTGGGCAGTAAAGAGGAACAGAACAGAGCAGAAAAGCAGAACCACAGAAAAGCGAAGCAGAGAATAGTAGGACTAGAGCCACAGAACAGGGCTTCAAATGTTTGTAATTATTCATTGAGATATTTCCCACTTGATGCCCCTCTCCCACCCCCACCTTTTCTCTTTGTCTCCCCCTTCCAGTCGGCACCCAGACCTCTGTGACCCCCCAGCCTCCCCGCTGACCCGCTGTGACCTGGTGAGTACTCACTGTAGCATCCCTCCACCCTGTCTTTAAATCCTCACCACCCCCTTCATTTTCCGCCTCTGAGGACCAAAGTCAGTGAACACTGATGAGTGCAATAGTTCTAGCAGAGATAAGAGCAGTGTATGTGTGTGTGTGTGTGTGTGTGGGTTTGATTATCGTAAGTATGGGGAAAACGTTGAGAGCAGGTTTGGCAGAGACAATATCACAGTATCTATATCTATAACATCTATAATTTTTCAGTCTCAAATGAGGAAGTGATTTTTGTTTCATCTTCTTACTTGCTGCCGAGAGTCTACAGTGCTACTGTTATTAATAATGTGACCAGCACTCTCCTTATATTTCCAACTTTCACCCCGACCAACTACATGCACAAATAAATAAACATCGTTTTTATAAAACACTTTACATACAAACTGAGGAGTCACAACTTTAGTTTGCCAGCACTTGTGTTTTCTATAACAGGTGGTGACCAAACCGGTCATGTCAGAAGCATCTCAGAGCCAAACCTGGGCGTTTTTTTCACTGGGTGCTTTTGTACTGACAGACAACAGGAACAACAAGAACTGGATTCCTCTGACGGCAAAGGTGCCCTTAATGGGAACAATAACAAGGTTATTACACTGGCACACCTAACTGGAACGCAGCCACGCCTGGGAATAACCTGCCTTTCTTGGTCGCTGAATCTGCCTCTTCGCTCTTAAGCCTTGTTTAAAAGGCAAAAATGTCAAAAACAATCCTTCAGTTTGTGTGTTTACTGTGTGCTTCAAGTCCATTTGCTTTACACTGGCAGAGCTGACGATGCTTTTTTGCTTGCTTTACCAGAATGTAAATACTGTGTTGGGCATGGATATGGCCTGGTCAAATCTGTAAACACAATGGATGGTCTGCCACTGTACTTTCCATGTGTCAGACTGTGGAGCACATGTAGTGATGGACAAAAACATCTGCTACAGCAGGAGTTTATTCTCTGCGGTCCAAATCTGAAGTTCACAACATGACTCACTAAAAAGTAACAATCCTCAATAAATAACTATAAAAATGACTAATAACAGGCCAAATCCGCTTTTTTTCCCCCATTGCCCGCATAAGACTCAAAGAGAACAAAAACAGAGAAGCAAAGATTACAATCCTTTGAAAAACGTGATTTTCTGGTTCTCGTGCAGCTTCACAATAAGGTCGTATTCATGCGTTCCAGCGTGAGGTCCAGTTCTCAGGTTTTTGTTTTTGAGGACTTCAAAGTAATGGTTCCAGTTTCCATCTCTGTCTGCTCCAAACCCAAAAACATTGACCTGGGAAAGCAAAACTTCACGTCATTAATCTCATCTGTATTGAATAAATGCACCATAACATTTTTCAGTTTTTTTCCTAATTTCTACATATACTTCTGCATATTCTAAGTTACATTTCTTTGTGTCGTTTAGTGTTATATTTCTGCGCCGTATAGCATGATTTGCCTTTTGAACTTTTTGTTGTCAGGACAGAATTTTTTATTTCTAGTGAGCAATTGTCTGGACACGTTCCAGTGAAGGCTGGGTGGTGTTCGAATTATCTGTGGTAAACAATGAACAGCTGGGGCACAGCAGAGCTCCACTGTCCGCTTACTAACTGCACCGAGGTGACGTTTCGAGCTCCACTGCTCCTCATCAGACTAAAGTTTAGCTGTATAATAATTTATCCACCGACTTCGAATATGGATTCTCTCATTGAATTCTCTGACTTTCAGTCAATGTTCTGCTTGCATTTGTTAGGACCATTATAATTGGTGGCTTCAACATTCATATTGACAACATTTGTAATTTTTACTACAGATGATTTTTTTTTTTTTATATATTTCCAAATCTTTCCACCTCGTGCAGAGCGTCTCTGGCCCCACACATACCCGCAGGCATCGGCTTAGTTTTTACTCTGGACATGTCTCTTCATTCCCTTAATAAGATTGTATTAATAAGATGTATTACCTTTGATGCATCCTTACTCCCCACTATAATGACCAATCTACTCTGGCATCTTTAATGAGCAGCTACCAGCTACTCCTCTGATCTGGCAAACTGCCCTCCTTACTTTACTAATATTAACGACTGTGTAGGGTAATGATCTTTCTGAAGCGTCACCTAAGGAAACCTTGTTGCGACTTTTACTTCCACTAGATAGTTAGGTTCTCACAAACGTCCCTCCACCAGATCTTGTAATAGCGCTCCCACAAAAAAATTCTCTCTGTGATTGGCCGTCAAACATGACACAAAAAACATCGATTATTCATGAGGCTGCCGTTCTGCACTGCACACCAGTCTGGCTGGGCGTGTGTTGGCGATCAGTTTATTGTTCTATTTCACACAAATATCAAATCTACAGCTGAGAATCTTGATAACTGGTATATGGCTTTTGCAGTCCTGTTTCCTAGAAGTTATGTTTATATACAGCTGATTTACAACAGCAAATACGTACTGAAGGAAATGTAATGCCAGTTATGTTTTCTAATAACATAATGTGGAGATGTTGGTAATTAACCTATTTTGATACTTAACTTAGTAGTAAAATGTTTGCTAACAACATATTTCACTGGTTCCCTGTACTTTGCCTAACCTTAAACAAAGTACGGTGGCCGGGAGGTGCAAAACAATTTTACAATACGAGAAACACTTTTACAAAGCTGGAGACAAATTTACATTTTAGAAAACATTTTTACAAATCAGAAAACAAAATTACATTGCCATAACACATTTACAAGTCCTGAGACAAATTTACATTTGAGAAAACAAATTTACAAGACGTGAAACACTTTTACAAACGCCGAGACAAATTTACAAGTAACTTTTTCAACCGGAAAGGGAATGTACCGCGTTAATCGGCTCATATGTTCGCCACAAAACGGGCAAAAGACCGCTTGACTGCCGTCCATCGTGGGTCGCCATGAACTCCTTATCATTTCCGGTTCTACTCGACAGTTGGTACATTCCCTTTCCGGTTGAAAAAGTTACTTGTAAATTTGTTTCGGCCGCAAGTAACTTTTTCAACCGGAAAGGGAATGTACCCACGATGGACGGCAGTCAAGCGGTCTTTTGCCCGTTTTGTGGCGAACATATAAGCCGATTAACTCGGTACATTCCCTTTCCGGTTGAAAAAGTTACTTGTAAATTTGTTTTGGCCACTTGTAAAAGTGTTTCGTCACTTGTAAATTTGTCTCGGTGTTTGTAAGTGTTTCACGTCTTGTAAATTTGTTTTCTCAAATGTAAATTTGTCTCCAGCTTTGTAAAAGTGTTTCTTGTATTGTAAATTTGTTTTGCACCTCCCGGCCACCGTAACAAAGGTCTTTGGTTACATAAACTCAACCACAGGCCTGAGTGTGGACGTGGACTCTGGACAGGCCTGCACTTTGTACACCTGTCATCATCATTTCTAGGAGTGGACTTTTGATCGTGATGTTACGGAGCTCGTCCACTCCTGCTTTCTTCAGCTGAAAATTCTCACAAAAATCAGATGTATCTCATCTTCCACTGATTTTGAACTATTAGCCGACTCTCATTTTCTCCCATCTAAATTATTGTAATTCTCTCCACATGTGTCTCAGGTCTAGACTGTTCATAGCCAGCTGTTGGACTACTTACTAGCGGCTGGTCCCACAGTGCTCCCGTTCTTACATCCCTCCACTGACTCCCTGTAAAATTCAGAAACTTCAAGATCCTGTTGGTTACGTATAAGCCTCTGCCTGACCCTGTCCCCAGTTACATTTCTGATCTCCTCATTCTACCTCTCGACCACTCCGATCCTCAACTCTCACCTTTTCATTCATTCCTCGCTCCAACTGCAAAACAAAAGGTGATCGCATCTTTGCTGTTTAAGCCCCAAACCTCTGCAGTCATCTTCCTCAGTCTATCAGAACGGTTGCATCCGCTTCTAAAAACCTTATTGCACTTATTCATTTGTGTGAAAGCACTTTGTAAATGAATTTTAAAAAGTCCTACATAAATAAAGCTTTAATTACATACGTGCTAAAGTGATAATGCAGGATGCCATAGATGTATATATAAATATATACCTGATACAGTTCGGATGTGTGTGTATACTCCTATTTTTACAATGATCTGTTTACATTTTATCTGACAGGCAGCCTCCTGCCAGCATGTGAACAATGACTGTTCTGTCTCAGAAGCAACAGCAGAAACAGCAAAGGTGTTAGATTATGGGAAAAGGCACCTGTTGGATGTTTGGACGTACTTAATGTCTGATTGTAACACTCTGGACTGTGCCATGCCATCCTGTACATGAGAGCAATCTTCTCCCTACCTTAACCCAGTAGTTTTAATTCCATAAACTTAACCAAACTTTGCCTTTGCTGGTGCATCATCATGTCTTGGTGCGTAAAGATCTCATTGAGAGCAATTTTATGTGGACGAATAACTAAAAACAAATACATCCACAGAGCTTTTAGGAAGGTGCAGAATAATCCCTTTTTCTAAATGAACTAATATTAAGAATGTAAATGAATCATTTTGAATATTTTGACTGGTCCAACATGAATGTTCGGTTTATCTGTGTGTGACCAAGGTTTTAAAAAAAACACATTTGATCGGTTGACGTCTGCACAGGATGTTTTATTTTGAAAATTGCCTGTGTCTCACTTCCTACCTTTGTACTGCTTGATGCTTTGACATCTAATAGCTGAATGTTATCGATAGCACCTTTAATGCCGCCAACAGTCAGAGGAATAGCATGAAAGTGTCGGCAGAATGTGCAACATAAACCTACCTCATCACAAATCTGCAAGCTGAGAGCCAAAGTCAGAAAGCCAGTGGATGGATACTTTCCCTTCTTTCCCAGCCAGATTTCATGAACATATTTCATGAAAGCTGGATTGAGGATCATAACCTGTCATGAATCAGAGTTATATTCATAAACTATTTCTTTCTGCAGTGAATGCATGATACAATACAATGTATTACTGGATGGCTTGTCAGATATCTTTAGTTACACTGAAAATTATTCAACCCCAAGTGCAAATTAGCTGTACTGGCAAAACCTACAAACTTTCAGCTGTGTTCGACGACCGACTCAGACATGAACAATATAGATAGCTCAGCACATCTAATGTTGCAGGTGGTTTCTCCAAATTCATGCATACAAAATGCCACTTTTAATGACTACTGCAGTCTCATAGTTAGATTCCTGAGGAACACTGTCAGAACCTGCTGTCTGGCCGTGCATCATGTTTGCAGCAGGTCATAACAGCTAAAGGGTGCTCTACTAAGAACTAAAGATGCTCGTCAAGGAGGGGTTGAATCAGTTTGAGACTGCAGTAGTCATTAAAAGTGTCATATTGTGATACATTTGGAGAAACCACCTGCAATATTAGTTGTGTTGAGCTATTTCAGTTGTTCTTGTTTGAGCTGTTCATTGATCACAGCTGGAAGTTTGTACATTTTGCAAATACACCTAGTTTGCAGTGGGGGTTGGTTGAATCATTTTGAGTGCTCCTGTACACACACACATATATATATATATATACACTCACCGGCCACTTTATTGGGTACACCTGTTCAACTGCTCATTAATGCAAATATCTAATCAGCCAATCACATGGCAGCAACTCAATGCATTTAGATTAGATAAGATTAGAGAAGCCTTTATTTATCCCACAGTGGGGAAATTCACTTAGACATGTAGACGTGGTCAAGACGACCTGCTGAAGTTCAACCTGAGCATCAGAATGGGTAAGAAAGGTGGTTTAAGTGACTTTGAACGTGGCATGGTTGTTGGTGCCAGACGGGCTGGTCTGAGTATTTCAGAAACTGCTGATCTACTGGGATTTTCCCAAACAACCATCTCTAGGGTTTACAGAGGATGGTTCTAAAAAGAGAAAATATCCAGTGAGCGGCAGTTCTCTGGGCAAAAATGCCTTGTTGATGCCAGAGGTCAGAGGAGAACGGCCAGACTGGTTCGAGCTGATAGGAAGGCAACAGTAACTCAAATAACCACTCGTTACAACCAAAGTATGCAGAAGAGCTTCTCTGAACACACAACACGTCGAACCTTGAAGCAGATGGGCTACAGCAGCAGAAGACCACTCCTGTCAGCTAACAGGAGATTCACATCATGGATGTGCAGCCAACAAATCTGCAGCAACTGAGTGATGCCATCATGTCAATATGGACCAAAATCTGTGAGGAATGTTTCCAGCACCTTGTTGAATCTATGCCACGAAGAATTAAGGCAGTTCTGAAGGCAAAAGGGGGTCCAACCCGGTACTAGCAAGGTGTATCTAATGAAATGGCCGGTGAGCGTATATATATCAGTATATCATGCCAAATCATTTAAAATACTCACCAAATCCTTGTTAGCTCTGGTGTTTGCATTTGCAAAACTGTTGGAAGAAACATTAATGAACTCATTACCAAGTATCATTGGAACATGGAAAATTTGAAACATCATTTTGTTCATTCATACATTGTAAAACCTGTAAGGCTGGTTAATAAGTGACACAGTCTGTGGACATTGTTCCCAAGGCTATAAATCTCTGTGTTTCTGTAGAGATATGGGTGTGCTCTCAAATGACTCATTTGCGGATGTTAACCGAGCATCTTGTTGGAAGCCCTTTCAGTCAGGGCACAAATTAGTATTTTAGCATCTTTTGGCTGTTTTGGTTTTAGCGAACTATTCCACCATAAGCCTCCTCACAAAATGGACATCTCACACAAAGAAATCCTTTCACTGCTATTGTATTTGTCTACCTAGGTTTTTCATTACAGATTTGTATACAGATATATATATATAGATAAAGATTCCAGCTTTGTTTTTAGACACCTACCTTGGATTGAAGGATCTGAGGAGCCACAGGAAGTCATACATCTTGAATGGAAACAGCACAAGGTGTGTGTTGTTGCTCAGATTAGTAGCACTCTCTGGATACATTACATGATGAGTTGTTCTGGTCCCAACATCTGCTTCATAACCTTTAACGCGGCCACGGTTCATTCTAAAAGATGCAGGGGGATTTATATTCAATATGCTTAACGGACAATCATGTGGTGATTGAAGGCCACATTACTTGGAAATCCTGAATAAAGATGTTGTGCGTGGCAGACGATAGATTTTTGTGAACCTACGTAGGAAAAACTTGTTGTTTCAAAATGTTATTTCTAAAGGTGGTAGTACAGCTTGTATTTTTAGTGAGGATAAAGGCAAAACAATCAGAGATTTCATTGATGTCTGATGATTTACCTTATTACGACATCATGGAAATCTATCAGAGGTCCATAATGTGAGCCCTTCAAATTACCAGAGTTGCCCACCACAGCACAAGTCCTGCAGCGGTCAGGGCTCCGTTCTACCACATCTGGAATGGGTGGGAAAATCTGAAACAGGTTGTTCACCGTTTCCTTGTAGAAAGTGAAGTTGCGTTTCTCCGACTGTAAGCGCTGACATGAACAACAGAGAAAAAAACTTTATAGTTAAATCCCATACCAGCTACACATGCCAGAGTCCCGTCCAAGCTTCATCAAATCACACCCTGTTTTTTGACGCCGGTCATGATCTGCATTTTTTCCAGCTTCATTTACATTCTGTAATTGTCTCTATTGTGCAGGATATGATGTGACCAAACACCACGGGAGCCGCCGAATCAACCAGGACTGAAATCTTAAGGATTCTAACTCAAACCTGCAAAGACTCATCTTTATTTTTTTGCCCACTCATTTACACATCCTGCAGTTACGCTGCAACAGTATCATTCATTGGAGGTCGTGTTTCTGGACCCCTGGTGAATTTATGTTGCCTTTGAGTCCCCTTCCACCCAGACACCCTGACAGCTTCTGATCTGGCATCATGGCATGACATGGCATCAGTCTGATCAGTGCCAAGGGCAGGACTTTTTACTTTGCTCCTAAAACCATGGAAAAACCAGTGTGCTGACATGGCTATGCATCTGTGTCAACTTAGAATGACGTTAGATTCAGGCAGATAACGTTGGGAAAATCAACCCCCCCCTCCCTATGCAAATTGGTTAGAGGTTTCGAGTGAAGACAATGTCAGACTGAAAATGTAAATGTAGTGGGAGATGACAAATCTGTCTGATACCATGCCAGAATGTACGATCGGACCAATATTCACGCCCGTTTTAACTCCATTTGTTGGTCGCTACCAACTCCTCGGAGGGATTTCTGGCTCTTCAGCCGCTAAATGCTCCACTAAGTTCAGCAGCTACTTGCTAACTGTGTCTGTCTGCTGTCTGGTGCTGAGCAGGTAGTGCACTCTTAAGACCCTCTCGCTATGTTCCTCTGTAAATCCAAGGGCAGCTGCAGATTCAAGTGGTTAAAAAATAACTGTACTATACTATGTTTTTGTACTGCTGCTTTATACCCCTATGCATCAAAAAGCTGTTTTGTTTCCTGCTGCCACCAAACAGGTTCTTCTTGTGGTAAGAACAGCCCAGACACTTCCTCATTTAGAAAGAGACCTGAAGTAGTTGCAGGTTTTACTGTTCAAACAACTAACAACTATGAAACTCAAGCAGAATTAGTTTCGTATAAAGATTTACCTTCCACCAATTGAAAATGTCCTCTGAGGTTGCATATTTTCTTGACAAAAAGGGTGGAGGGGATGCATTGATAAGCTCCCTAAACCACGGATCACCCTCTGTTAAACATTTGCGACAGGCACAAGGTCTTGACTCCTGAGGGTTGAGGTAATATAAAGAGAACTTCCATGAAGATCTAGAGAACACACCGATGGCAGTGACACACAGCAGGTAAATGAGCGTTCTGGTTTTGCCCAATCTGTGAAGCATCTCGGCAGGGTGACGTTCTTGTATGAAGACCAGAGGCGCAGTTGTATCTGTGGATACGTGATGAAAAGCACAGGTGAGACACCGAATAACAGTCAACAACGTCATGAATAAACCTGCTGCAAAAGTGATTCAGTTCAGTACAGTAGTAGTGGAGCTAAAACCTCAGGCTGGTGGTTGTAATTCAAATAAATATAGCATAGACAGTATGATATATAAACGGATGTGCTTTGAGGACAGCGTAAGAGCGGAGGGCACAAAAGGATGAAAATGGCTGCTATTCATTCCTGTACTTGAAGCAGCATGACAAGCATGCGGTGTTAGATCGTTTTATTGTTCTGTGGACAATCTCGTGCCTCATGAACAATCTAACTAGAGCTTATAAAAAAGACCAGAGTGAGACAAGAGGGAGGATATGGGATATTAAAGCCATGAGAATTTAGCTTTACTCAATTGACATTATAAAGAAAGCCAAGGGTTTCTTTTTTACCTTCAGATCATAATTCCAAAGTTTAGTTGCACCTCATGTCTTAACTACTAACAGTGTGTTAACAGCAAAGTGTTGAGCTCGACAACAGCATGGAAATAACTGAATAATTAGCATTGAGTGTCTACTGGATTGTGTATCAGGACATAATCATTTGTGCCTTCAAGCAATTTAAACACTGCACTGTCACTGTATTAGAATTCAAGGTAATTATTTTGTTGTTTCTCTTACCTTACACGAGAAGAATCAGAAAGCATGTGGGTGAGGCAAGAAAAAAAAAAACCTTACTGTTGAAAAACCTGTGAGACAGAATGACATGAACAGCAGCCAACAGCGGAGAGAGAACTGCCCCATGGGAGGAGGGTTGGAGGTTTGGCATCTGTAGTAATGCGGCCACGCCAAGGCCGAGGCCGCTCCCCAGTCGTTCCCTTGTGTTGCCCCCTCCTCTCGCTCCATCCCCACCAAGTGCAACTGAAACAAACCTTGTCTGAATTTTTACATTTACATTACGTTTCGTGATGCTGCAGAAACATTCACAACAAATTACTTATGTCTTGCAGTTTTGAGTTTACTTTTGACATGACTTTTTTCTCACCAAATACACTGTATTCATTTGGGGCATATTAGCCACAAATGTATCCTTTATATATATCAATTATCGTGTCACACATGTCATATACTATATATTATATACTCATATTTATTAATGTGTCTTTCTTTTGAGTTCTTACTTCTGTACTCTTTAGTTTTCTCTACACACAGCTGGTACTTCTTGATCTTCTTGATTGTGGCATCAGTTTCAGCTGACATCATGAGCTCTCCTCTGCTGCCCCCTTCAGGCCAAACGCTAGACTTCATTCTGACCGCCCGTGAGGACACTTTGACTTGAGAGATTCAACAGTAAGCTACTGTACTTGCATAATAGCGGGAATCCTTTTTAAAAAAGTAAATTAAATTAACTCTAAGTGTAAGTTCATAATTCCCAACTGCAGCTGAAGTGAAACACGGCTCTAAACTCTAAACTTTAAGCCAGGTGAGAGGCACTGAAAATGTATGTGTCATCTCCATTTGGGTTGATGTAAATGAGTGTCCCTGTGCTTGGGCTTCTTGCTCATCTATGCAAATACAGTATATCTGCTTGAAACAGGATCTTATTGTTGTCAGTCAGGTAAAACGAACTCATGCTATTAATAAAACACAACCAATATACAATACATTTGCCCTGCCTTCTTCCTTTCAAGTAGACAATATCTTTTTTTGATAACAAAGGAGAAAAATAACTGAACAGCACTTAATCTATAAAGCAAATCTTTAGAATATACGTATCTTGTTTCATTTCACAACCTGACAGATGCTTCATTTTTGTGTTACTGAAGCTTGTGTAAAGGCGTTTTGGTTCAGACATCTGCTACCTCTTGATGATTTGTGTTCCAACTAGAGTAAAGTCTGATTCTACTAACCTGCAGCCGCTGCACCAAGCTAACATGGAGCAGTCTCTCCACTAAATGCAAGGTGGAGCTATTCTGCTGTCAAATAAAAATAAAGCGGATGAATTTACATATGGTCCCAGTATTATGTAAAAAAAGAAAAAAAAAAGAAGGACTTGGTCTCAGCAGGTCTCACCAGTAAGGTCTTGCGGTGCTTTTCAGCCCATCAGCGCTGACACGCATACCAGACAAAGACTGCTGTTAGACCAGTACCAGTTGAAAGCATACAGTGTTTCTATAGGATTGTGTCACACTTGCTCGTCCTGATTTGAGAAATGCAGGCTGGGAGACCTGTTCCCTTGCAGCTTACCCTCCCCCAGTTGAAAGCACCCTCTAAGTGATGTTTGCTGACAATGATGGTTCAACCACAGATCTTGCAACGCTAAACATCGGTTACAGTGACAGGAAGCGTCCCGAAGCTGGAGGAAGCATTCAGACAAGACGAAGTGTGTGGTGAAACAGACATTAGAGTATCAATCAGGAAAAAGTCATATATAATGTACATTTTGCCTCATGATAATAAAAGAACATTCATCTTTGCACTTCACTCTAAGGGTATACACGGTATGTACGTTTTTTGTGTATGAACAATATGTGATTCATTCATGAGCCAAAGTATTCAGACATGAAAAGATATTTGAATATCTGTTCTAGCTAATCAGAGATCAGATCTGCTTATTTATTATTTGTTATTTGTGTACAGTAAACATCAGACCAGAGTATATGATGGGTGTTGACATACAGCTAGTGGCAAAGCCTCTGCAAATAGTATCAGTATATTAGCCCTCTCTTGCATGACGAGATTTAATATATATATTAATATTAATTAATTAATTAATATTTGAAAATTTTACAAATATATATATATATATACACATATTAAGGGAGGGTAGTTCTGGACGATGGTGTACTATCACAGTGTATTTTCCACCTCTGAAGCATCATATATTATCCTCTAGGAAGAAGAAGTTTTTGTCAAAGTGACTGGGCTTCTAAAAATGTTCACCAAAGTGGACCAGCATTCAGTTTGGTCGGGATACCACAGCGCCTTCTGTTAAAACTATGATTTCCAGTGATTCACTGTAATTTATAATCTAGATTATGCACAACACATAAAAAAAATGTCTATAATTACAAAACATGAATACAAATCATGTGTTTTTCCCACTTAAATGTGATCAAAAGTTGTGAACGTAGAGTCAGAGTAGCCTAATGCTGCAGGAGGCTGCCTGGGGGGCTGTGGGAGAGAGCAAGGCCACCCAGAGGACACCCAGAGCCCACACAGCAGGTCCAGGTCACAGCCTGGGGCCGGCTGGAGACTTCACAAAATACCTGTTGTTGGTTGCATTTACAATAGACTTTAAAATTAACTTACCCCAGATACTATTTCAATTTTTTTCTTTAAAGAATTTTGCCTTGATACTGAACAGTTAGTCGACTTTGGGAGCCCTCAGATCACGATCTTCTCAGTGCCAAAATAAATTGTTGCCATATGTCAGCAGCATTCTATAGAGGCTTCGCAATATCAGTTTTGCAGGTGTCAAAAACAGGAGCTGCAACCAGTTGACGAAGCGCCAGAACTCTCCATCAGCAGCTAGCTTTAGCAGGACCTTAATACGGCAAGTCTACCTTCAATGTGGCTGCCGAAGGGCAGATGAGAAAACAATGATACGGGGCCATTGATTCCATGTGTGTTTATAAAAGTGTGAGCAGTAACATGGCACTGAGGAGTAAGATACACTGATGATGTGTGACAGCAGCTGTGTTGTATAGTCATGAAAGAGGCGGTTAGAACCATAAAAGCATCAGTTCCCACACGTTTGTTTTTATGGTTGCAAAATGAGGAAGACAGATGCTGTACTTTTAAAACCTTTCCTGTGGACCGTGACAGAGTTGTGACTGAGCCAGAGAATGGGGCACAGCAGGATCCTGTCCACATTTGGTGTTGCGTAATGGTTCTGGGTGTGCAGAGCACGCTGGTGTAAACATGCCAGCATGAAGACAAGATGGATGGGATCCGTTATGTAGTGCTGAAGCTGTAACAGCTCTGAAAAACAGCGAGCTCCAACCTAAAAGCACCACATGAAGACAGTCAGAGTAAGGTAAAAGTCAGGCAAGCGTCAAAACCAGGAAGGCAAGTAAAAAACAGGCAAACGGATCCATTTTGGGGTCAGGCAAGGACAAAGGAAACTAGACAGTGTGGCTGTCAATGGCATGAGTGTTAGTAGATGACAGGGAAATAACTGACAGAATACTAAGAGCTGGAGGAAGTTGTGAAAGACGCAATGGATGGAGACGGTGACAGCAAGGATTTATCACGATCAAGGATAAACCATCACTGGATGATTTACAGTATATACATATATTTATTGTTATCCTGGTTATATTTATGATGTCTTGTGACTCAAGATCAAGTTCGCTTCAGTCTGGAACAATTAGGGCTGAGTGATGAGAGAGTAAATCTGACATAAAAACAAATATATAATCAAATAAATAATGGTTGTTAGTGCTCAGCGAGCGGCAATTACCACCAAAATCTGTGAAGTGGGTGCTTACTCTGAGCAGTGACAGCCACCAAGGTTTAGTGGCGACTGTAGAAGCACAAATGTCATTGTCTGATGCTTTGCATCGGCAGATGTTGGTAACACTGCTGGTATTGCTCTTGTGACCTGTTGCTTGGGCACCACAAGGTATGGTTTGCATGTTTGGAACATGTTAAGCAGGAAACAGAATTGTCTTCCCTGTTCAACGGTGCCAGAATGTAATTTAATGAAACAGTTCACGCTATTGCTATGATATTCATGCTCATCTGGTAGGTAGGTAGCTATGGCTTAGCAGCACTACTATCTAAAGATGTGCTCAGGATCATTTTTGTAACAAATGTTTAAAGCAAGACTATAAAGACTATAGTCTTTATGTCTAAAATGATTTCTTTCTGTTTTACCTATGTTGTTTTAACAGTTAGAGACAAAGTCCACCCCGTTCTGGTGGACCACCATGAGACCTCTTTTCTGGACAAATATGGAAGGTGGTCAGTGGCGAGGTAATCATTTTTTTTTATTTCAAATTGTGCCATGAACATTTAATGTCTGTCAATTTTGCAAGTGAAGAAAGTCGCAGTTTGTTGTCAAACTGTTTAGGTACAAGGCTTTAAAAATGTACTTTAAAAATGCATCATCGGAAAGACTACAAACCCAAAAGTCACTTAAGTGGCATCAAGCTACTCAGTGCTGCTAAATCTATGATGTCTGTGTGTTTCGTATCAGGATGTAGGAGCACGAGCAGGTGCAAAGGTCTGCTTGTTCTTGGGCTCCCCGGCTGATAGAAGGAGCAGGAGTCACTGGATACAACAAATTCGGTAAGATAACATTACATTTGTACGTGAAACATAGGTCAGTGACTGGTCACAAACTAAATAGTACTATAAGATTTAGAAGTGAATTCAATTCATATATATTAAAAGTGTTTACAAGCTATTTGTTTACATATTAACGTTCAGATATATAATTTATAGATATTGTCCTGAATCTGCCTCTGTAGTTTCCTCACATTCACCTGTCTCCAAGTTGTTCTGGCCTCTGACTGGTTAGTTCTGTGACATGTGAGTGAGTAACAAGGAAGTGTGGTTATGACGCGGATGAAGCGAAGAGGACATAAACGTGCTGCTTGCGAGAAAACATGTTTTCAGGTAGAAACGTACGATGTTCTGTCCCACTCATTATTACCTATCCCAATATAGGAAAAAACAAACAACGCACAGTGTTTCTGAATTCAACACTGATTGGTCTGTATGTGTGGCACTTAATCAAGGCTGTTGTGACACTTTTGACAGAACTTGAAGCTGCCAAGTCAAAGTAATAGTAAAAGGTAAAAGTAAAAGGCCTACTCCTTGTTTTGTAAAACAGGCCTGCCCTGCAACAAAAAAAGCTTCTTTCACAGTGTGCATGACGTTCAAAGGTGCACTCAGTAGGTGTGCTGAGTGCTCAAATAAGTGTCTGCCATTCTGCTGAAAATGACCATGGTGTGTATATATAAGCGCAAACATGTGTGCAAACACCTTGTGTGTTTTTTTTAAGTATTTGCTTTTGATTTGTTTAATGTGTGCAGGTAATGAGATCCGTTGGCTGGAGGCTCTTTAAATGTTTTTCAGATGCTCTGTAAATAAGTCCTGTTTTTACAGACTATGGGGTGACATTACCTGTAAAAGAGCAGTGGAGCAGGGGAGAGTTTTTTGATGCCTTTTTTTTTTTTTGCTGTGCAGGACCAGACAACCATATAATACCCCAGGGACTGGTTTTGATCACGATCATAAATGTTTGTCATAATCTTTGTGTGACACTGTAAATTAAGACAGACGTTTATGTGCACATTTATTGGCACACTATCCTGTAGAATAGGAGGCTTAAACTAATGCTTTGTTTACATGTGTTAATGTGCACTAAATTCCCAGCAGCTTGTGCTGCAGGGTGGAGGAAGGCCAGAAGAAGCTAACTGTGTCCAACAATGTCCTATAAACTAAAACTATAGACAAACTAAAACTATAGATAAACTAAAACTATAGACAAACTAAAACTATAGATCAACTAAAACTATAGACAAACTAAAACTATAGATAAACTAAAACTATTGACAAACTAAAACTATTGACAAACTAAAACTATTGACAAACTAAAACTATAGACAAACTAAAACTATAGATAAACTAAAACTATTGACAAACTAAAACTATTGACAAACTAAAACTATAGACAAACTAAAACTATAGATCAACTAAAACTATAGACAAACTAAAACTATAGATAAACTAAAACTATAGATAAACTAAAACTATAGACAAACTAAAACTATAGATAAACTAAAACTATAGACAAACTAAAACTATAGATCAACTAAAACTATAGACAAACTAAAACTATAGATAAACTAAAACTATTGACAAACTAAAACTATAGATCAACTAAAACTATAGATCGACTAAAACTATAGATAAACTAAAACTATAGACAAACTAAAACTATAGATAAACTAAAACTATAGACAAACTAAAACTATAGATCAACTAAAACTATTGACAAACTAAAACTATAGATCAACTAAAACTATAGATCGACTAAAACTATAGATAAACTAAAACTATAGACAAACTAAAACTATAGATAAACTAAAACTATAGACAAACTAAAACTATAGATAAACTAAAACTATAGACAAACTAAAACTATAGATCAACTAAAACTATTGACAAACTAAAACTATAGATAAACTAAAACTATAGACAAACTAAAACTATAGATCAACTAAAACTATTGACAAACTAAAACTATAGACAAACTAAAACTATAGATAAACTAAAACTGTAGACAAACTAAAACTATTGACAAACTAAAACTATAGATAAACTAAAACTATAGATAAACTAAAACTACTGACAAACTAAAACTATAGATAAACTAAAACTGTAGACAAACTAAAACTATTGACAAACTAAAACTATAGACAAACTAAAACTATAGATAAACTAAAACTATAGACAAACTAAAACTATAGATAAACTAAAACTATAGATAAACTAAAACTTCTGACAAACTAAAACTATCTACAAAAATAGCAAATTTGAGTTAAAACATAGACACAGCTGACCCTCAAATGCCAAGCTCTAGTAAGCACAACAGAAAAAATGAGTCGTTAAAAGAAAATCCCAAGATGAGGATATTGATTTTCAATAACTAAAAACAAGTGAGGTTACAGACAAAGCAAGCAATAAAAAACAAAGGTAATGCCACACCGAGGCCAAATGCGCTCAATCAGAGGATCACAGCCAGGAATAGAGATCATTAGTCTCTTTGCAGTAAGTAAGATTTCAGGTTATCTAACTGGGGGCCTGGTCTTTACTCACACATTGAAGAAAAGTATGAAAGCACAACGTCAGCACAAACAAAGAATCTACAGGAGCAGGACACAAACCTTTCAGAGCCACGGTGACTGAGGTTTTTTTTAGTATTTTTTTGGTGTAGTATTCCTTTAAATTGCCATTAGCTGTACACATTGCCTTTATCTTTTGAATTGACCTTTCATTTTGCACCATTATTTTCTGTAGCCTAAATGCAGTACAGTACGGTCTATTAGTGAACAACTGCAGCATATTACCCGGCCTAACACTTTGATTAGTGTGTTGACTCTGCTTGTGCTACCTCCATGGCTGCCCTTTATATTTTTTAGACTCAGTAATTAGAGTTGATCACAGGCTCAGTCCACGGCACACAGACTGATGATATCGTCTGTGATATCGTTAGGGCCTTAATGAGCCCACTGAGAATCCGTCTTGAATGGAAAGAGCACAAAATGAGCTGTGTTTGAACGAACAGCACTGTGTGGATGTATTACACACCGACGTGTTGATCCCTGCCCTCGGTACAGCTCCTTCTTCGAGCACGAACAACTAGAAACATGCTTGTCATTATCTTAATCATCTCGTGTGTGCTAAGCCGAACAAAAACAAGCTAGTCCGCAATCCCCATTACATGCAGGTGATAACAGAAAGGATTGAAGCCTTTCTGCCCGCATCAAGATTATTCCGTTTGTTAAGCGTATCGAGAGCAACATCAGGTGTGGGAGAACAGTCGGCTCACAGCAAAAAGGTTTTGGATTCAAACTCGGGGCGTTTCTTTGCGGAGATTGCATGTTCTCCTCGTTCCTGGGTGGGTTTTCTCCTGGTGCTCCGGCTTCCTCCCACAGTCCAAAGACGTGAAGGTTATTCTGCAACTCTAGATTCCCCGTAGGTGTGAATGGTTGTCTGTCTTTATAGCCCATTTTCCACTGCCTTTGCCACTAGGCACCGACGCTGTTGTGTTACACATCCTGCTTATTTTGTTAGAAATCACATACTGGGGGCAGCAATTTGCCAGCGTTGTTTGGTTCAGTGTAAAGAAGCAAAGCTTTCCAGAGATACTGAGCCGTCTCTGTTCCTTCTCCGTGGCATTAAAAGGGTCCAAAAGGTGTCATTAAAGGTGGAACCTAAAGCTTGTGGTCATTTCATCTACATGATAAAATACACTAAACTTTTCAGGTACACGTTGGGAATGACATGAATGAGATCATCGCCAAGGTTGTAGTGAGGAATGCGTCTGTCCAAACCCGCAGAGCAAAAGTATGTTACAGGAAGTCAACAGCCGCCAGCAGTTACACTACTCGGCACAGGCCCATCATGATTCCACCTCATCGCTACCTGTAAGCCTTTAATATTAGCTTTGCAAAATGAAAGAGCAAAGAGAATCGGAAAGCTAAAAGCAGAACGTAAAGGATGGATGTGAGCAATGATTAATTAACAATATGCATCAAATGAAGTGCTTGTCAGTTTGTGGGGCAGCATCTTTTATCTCAAGTCAGAAATTTGGGGCCTGCGTCCGACAGTTTCACTTTATGATCTGAAACGGAAGCAGCAGTTGACCGGAGTGTGCAGCACTTAGACAGTAAGCAGGCTTTAAACTCTTCACAAAACCACCTTTGCATGTGGCCAACGAAGTACAGCATCAGGAATAACTTGTTCATATGTTCGTATGAGCCATGTAAAGCACTTTGTGATGTCTCTGCTCCTTAAAGGCGCTGTATAAATCAACTTGGTTACTGCTTAAGACTGCTTCAAAGCGCTTCTATCTGTATTCGTCCTACTCACTGCATCTCTATGACATCAGGCTGCAAGTTTGGCCTTTGGGAAACAGGTGACACTTTTGCTTTTAGATATCACTGGACAGAGCTTCATTGTGGTCAGGGTATATTTAGATTATTCCGGATCAGGGTATTGACCCAGCACTGATCTGTGAGTAAGATGGTGGAGTCGTGGGTGCTGATGCATGAGTAGCCTATTATAAATCCAACGGGCATAATGGGAATATTCAGTTCAGCTGCACAGGCTTAGACTGTGGCCTAAAAGCATTTTCTTTGCAGCAAATTTTAAACAACACAGACACAGCTCAGCAACAAGAAGAATGAAATGGATTAAACCTATTGTAAAGAAAGAATGCATAATGGAGTCAACAGAATAGAGAAGATCACATGCACATTTACAACAGCAAATATTGGAGGAAGACTTTTATAATCATACATTGTTCAGTCTTGGTATCTAAAACGGAGCAGCTGTAACTGCATACAGACATCCCAGCCACTCCAAATGCTGGAAACCCACAGGATCAATTTACAAGAGTACAAAGACAACAGTGCAAGAGGCTTTGAGTTCTCCACCCAACACAGTTGTAGCTTGAGTCTAGAGCTCCTCTCTGCCGATCTGTCTGTGTGCTGTTGCCAGTTCAGCAATCCTGATGCCCACAACCATATATTTTATCTTATGAACATTCATGCAAAAGTGGAATTTGTTACTTCACTACTATTGTAGACGTGGAAAGAAACATTTCTAGAAATACAGCCAATAGGGAACTATTGCGGTCCTTCAATAAATTCTCCAATGATTTTTATGAGTATGATGAACCATAAAACCGTTCTATCAGGATCTGTTTTGGGACATGGCGGGGGGTGTGTGTGGGGGGGCAATTTAATCTTGGTGCACCCAACGACACAACATCTCTGTGGCATAGCATTATCAATTTGAACTGGTTTGTTTGAGTGTATACACCTTTGACATCTACGTGGGACAAGGGTTTGATTTCCCCCAAAAAAGGGGCGTGGTGATGAGAGCATACTGTGGATAAAAACCAAAAGTATCTTTACGACAAACTACGGCTTCCTTGACATGCAAAATAATCTTTTACATTGACAACCATCTTGTGTAATTTACGGCAAAATGACCAAAAAGAACGCAGGAAGTGGCAGGACTTCTCTTCTCTGCTGTATTGTTTCATTTTGTGGCACAAAGTGTTCTCAGGCTCAGTGCCAGGATTCTCTGTCATACAGCATGTCATATCTACCAGAGCTGAACTGTAAGATTCTTGTAGTATCTACTACACTGAACTGCCTTGTCCTTCCCATGATTACCGTGATGTATTAATACAGTGGTTATAGGTGTGGCTCGTGTTAATGCATTTGACAAAGAGAGAGACAAAGAGTATCATCTCTTAAATCTCTGCTGATGTAACTGCTAAATGATTTGATGCTCATTTTTTTCCAGGATGACCTGGGAAAACAGCAATAATACACTGAATCTCATATGATTCTACTTGAAGACAGCTTGCGTGTGTTTGCCAAATGCCTTTTGGGCATAATGTGGAGATGAGTCGATGATGTCACCAATTACACCAATTTTTAGTGACAGACTTGGACTTTCCTTGTCTGTGTCTTTCCCTGCCATCACTCCCTTCCCCCACTCTATGTCTGCATGTGTCTTCTCATGGGCGTGGCTGATCGACGAGGCACACCTGCCGCCCATCATCATCATCATCATCTACTCTTCCATTTAACTGGACCTGTGCCTTCACTCTGCTGCCAGATTGTTCCGACTACTCGGTTAAGACAGCAGTGCCACTCAGTACTCCTTTTGATATTTCTTGTGACCTTTTTGATAAACTTTGATCCCTGATCTTCCTGACTTCGCGCAGATCCCATCCACCTTGTCAATCAGCCCTCCAGTGCCATCTCCACCTCCACTTCAGTGTCAACCATCTCAGTCAGCCATTCCACGGTCCACCCTCCCATGTGTTGTTGTTTACCTGTCCACCTGCCTGCCAGTGACTCGTCTTCCGTTTTTTGTTCATTTAATAAATCCTATACTTTCACCACAACCAGCTGCTCAGTCCTGCAATTTGGGTCCATTACAAACTCAACCTCAACACGTCCCATGCTTTAAGTCATTATTACTATCTCATCATGAAACCAAAGATCTTCTTACTGAGATCTTTCCCTAATGTTACGCAAGTGGTTTCAGTTACCCAAACATAACCGCAAAAATGTCATGTTTTGGTTGATATTGTAGAGAGAACAAATGAAATGTGTTGACACTGAATGTTTTGCAGATTTGGTCATTGCCAGTGAACAGATTGGAGATATGTGGATTATCAGTTTCCTTGTCATGCTAATAAGAACATGTAACCTCGCAGGCATCACGATTACCTTCACTTGGAGTGAAGGAGGAAACAGCAGATGATGACAGGTGTTGTCCAAATCAGTAGAACTTAGTTCCACTCAGTGCTCCCCCAAAGGCCTGGGGCACTTTGGTTGTGCCTTTTTCTCTTGCATTTATCTCAGGTTTTGTGTGTTTTTGACTTTGACTTTGGATTGTTTCTGTATTTGCAGCGTGTTCACTTAATGGAACAGTATTGGTCCAGTGTAGTGTGTTTGCTCTAGTCGGCCACTGTAACAAGCGGATATTGTATTGCAAGATTAGATGTTCTGAACAGCCGACTGAACATTTTATGTATGGGAGATAGACATGTTTAGTATAAGAATCTTTGCATCTTGCCAGATAAGTTGATTAACAACTAATCCTCATTATGTTTATAGAAAACATTTTTGCTGTTATAAACAAGTTGGATGCAAATGTGGTTTCTAGGAGGTTCATGAATGAGCATCATGTGCTGAAATACAGATGAACCTCGATTTATAACTGTGAAAACCTTACAGCACCACAAAAACATGGTTTGCTACCATAATATTAGTCTAACAAAAACTTTCAGGCTGTGGGTCTTAATTAAAATAAATATCACAGCCTACATCATAGGAAATAACAAACAGATATCTGAGAATATCAAAATTTCCGGGCACAAACTTTCTGTCTCTCTCATATCAGCAGCCATGCATGTCATTAACTGGATGATGAGGGGTGGCGTTTAGCAACATGTTGATAAAAGGAAGACACCATAATGGTCACAATATTTTTTTTTTTTATGAGAAAGGGTGTAAATGAACACATTAGCCAATTTCCTGTGAGGGTGAATCATTAAAATGAAATGCAATAAATCTTAAATGCATATTTGGTAAACTGTGCTTACAATCTGTGGTGATCAAATGTGACTCATACTTGTTTTTTTTTTTTTATGGGAATTTTAAAAACTGTATTTAAAAAAGTCTTCCATCAAAGCTTGTAGTTCCATACCTTTTGTGTGTATTTTTATTCTACTGTTTATGTCAGAGAGCAGCACATACGCCAGTCAGGCTGACTAAGAAGGCCAAGTGTCAGGACAAATCTTTTCCATTTTGTGTATGAGCGTTCAAGCTGTGAAAACACTACATGCTGTCGGTCTCAAGTCTAACAGACTGGAGACTCATGGAGAGGACTGTCCCATTGTTATGCTAGGATATATAACCTGCGGTCACAGGTAAAGCTGTTCACGATGAGTCGGGCTTATGGCAGGAGCAGGAGCATGAGAGTATAAAACAAACCTTGACCACAACATAGACAACACAACACAAATTGAAATCTGAATCCGAGAAGTTGCTGAAGCACGCCCGTACATGGTTTGTTGGCCCATTGTTTTCCTTTGAGCCTTTTGATTGATTACCACCCAGATGGCATCACAGATGGCTGGTTTAGTGTGTTGGCGTGCATTGTTTTGTTTGTGAACTCAGTGTTTTGTTACAATACCGAGAGCTCTTTCACCAGAGAAGAGCTCGTGAACGTCAGGGTTACAACCCCCTTCATCGGCACACCTGGTGACTTACTGGACAGTTTTTATACCTACAGTGGAATGCTGATGGAGAGGAAATGTGCCGAATACATTATTCACGTCACATGGCCGAATGGTCAACCGCAACTGTCAGTGGTTCTATTCCAGCCAGTAAACTCTGTGTATTGTTCCCCTCTCTCTCCACCACTTCCTATCTGTCTCTAACAAATAAAGAAGCGCATTTTAACGTGCATTTAGTTGCAACAAAGTTGATGAACTTCAGTCATGGGTGGGGACATTTCTTCTTCTACTGTGGGGATCAATACCGCACTCCTTTCCAGAACTTCTGGGCAGAATGAAAAGGCCTATTTGTTTCTAGAGATGTCTTCCTACAGCACTGTTCTCCTGATCTGGAATCCATCCATCCGTTGTATATACCGCTTCCACACTCAGACCTACAGGCAGTTTAGGACTTTAGACCTGCATGTCTCATGGAGTACCCAGAAAAAACCCATGCAGGCACAGGGAGAGGTACATTCCACCACAGTCAAACAAGCAGGAGGCACAGTGCATGCTCGCTCCTCCCCAAGTGAAGATAGATATTAAATGCAAGACCAGAGAGGAGAATATTTTGGATGGAGCAGTGCCTGTCCCTTGTGCTGCACTGAGACACTCTGACCACCACCTGATTCGTGCACACAGGCATGCTGTGGTAAGCACATCAAAAAAAGTGGACCAGTGAAGCTGTGGAGGTTCTTCAGATGTGTTTGGACTGTCCTGACTGCCACGGACAGTCTGGACGAGTACACAGAGGCTGTGGCATCCTACATTAGCGCGTGAGGACAGCTGTGTACCATTACGCACTATGGTGAGTTACAACAATGACAAACCTCATGAGAGGTTTTAAAAGTCCAAATACAGGTTTAGCAAGGATGGTGATAGAAACTTAAGAGCTACATTATAAGAAACTACAACAGTTTCTGTCCTGGGGGGGAGCTCAGTCAGATCACCAACTACAAAACTTAATTCCTCCACTCCACTAACAACGTGGCCAACGACCTGAACGAGTTTTACTGCCACTTTGAAAGACAAAGGGACGGTCCAACCGCCATCCTCCGTGAAACCATCCACCCGCTCCACCTCCCCCAACACAGCAGGGGCCTGGGCCTCTCCACAGCTGCCCCCCTCCTCCCCACCATAAGGACGACTCTCTCCATCCTCGAGAGGAGACATCAACAAACTCTTCAAGGAACATATATATATATATATATATATATATATATATATATATATAACATTATAAGGTTCATATTTTGCCCATTCCGGCACAAACTCTACAGTTCTTTCATTTTAACATATTTTATATATTCGATATATATTTTAAATATTGTTTCCTTATTGTAGAATGTTTATATTTTACATTTATGCTTTTTTTTCTTTTCCTCTGACTTTTTTTTTTTTACGCACAAACTTATTTTACATTGTAACTGAGCGTCAATTACCTTTATTAACATGCAAGTCACCTTGTAGATAGGGAGCTGGTCACCACAAACTAAGCGGGTTGTACAGCAGGTGCATAACAAAAACATGACCTTTAACTGTGAATAATGTGTTATGAGGCTTACAAGAGTTGTTAAAGAGGCTGTTCAGCATTTGTGGTTTGTGGTTCAGTATGAAATATATTGACAGCTATTGGATGGATGCCATGGAGTTTGTTGCAGATATTCACAGCTGCTAGATCATTAGTTTTCTCTCATGCAGTGAAATATCCCAACAACGGCTACGTCCATTGACACCACATTTTTGTACAGATGTTCCTGCTCTGGTGCTCAGAGGGTGTATCCTAATAACTGGTGATGGACTGCAGTGAAAATATGGTACCCAAATTCATGATCCCCCGGGAACCAATTGTAACAACCTAGATTCCCTGACCTGTTAACTAACACCAGGGCAAAATCTGTCAAATACTTTGATTTCTGACTGAAGACCCTCAAAACTAATGACGTTCAAACCAAACAAAGTGTTTATTTGAACCCAAACCATCTTTACTGAAACCTGACCAAATTGTTTATGCGCCTGAAGCTAACCAAACCTTACCCATAGTGTTGTCACATCATAACACTGATTTATTTTTCAACAGTTCCCACCTATTTTTAAGGAGCATTTTCTTAAATTGCACATCACATAACCTGAGCGGACACGGGAAACACAAGCGCAATGGAAACAGGCTCAGCAAATCAATCATGATGCACAAGAAGCACGTCGCATCACTCATCATTAAGGGATGAACACTTTGTGCTGAGCAACCTTCTGTAGCCCTCCATGAATTCCTTAGCAAAGAGAAATGCCATATTTCCATTATGTTTTCCACACAGTGTGTGCCTGATGCTCAGTGAATTACATCATCTCATTGATCCTCTTCCTCTGCATTGGTTTGGCACCCGGCTGGAGAGTTAAACTATCAGTGGAAATTAAACACGTCTGAACATGAACTTGAGATTTTTGTTCTTAATAAACAGACTGTGGGAAAGACTCTGTCTGACAACAACTGCCTGCTCAATGTTCTGTTAAATCTCTGGAGTTGGTTTGTAGAACTTATTAATATGCTTTCGACTCACTTTAAAAGCTGCTCTCCCGGCCTCGGGTGCATGTGTATGATTAGTCAAAAGCTTGATAATTCAATGTTGACCTCAAAATGAAAACAATAGCTTCACAGTTTTCATGAGGCCACCCTTTACTAAAATATTTCTGTCGGATTCTTCTCATAGTCAAATGTAGCAGAAAACAGAAAGTTAAATGAAGTTATTGGGAAGAGGCTGCCTGGGGTGTACTCACATGTCTCGGCTTATACTTATTACAGTAAGTATTACAAAAGAGCACTCTATGTGTTTCAACACATATAATAACAGCACGGTAGACCTCATTTTAAAGTATGCTGTCATTAGAGAGCTACTCAGAGATTCTTGTCTTGTTATTCAGGCACTTTAATGGTTGATACGTTTCATCATGAAAGCAACAGGTTGACCAGTGTGTGGGAACTGTGATTTATATCTGTGCAAATCTGTGCTTTTTTTTCTTTTTTTTACAACCTCTCTGTAAAGACAGTACACGTTGTAATAAAGCACTGCTGTTCATTTCAATTGTGTGTTGCCTAATTGACCTTCTGATCACGTTCTTCTCTTTCTTCTGTTTGAGGTGCAATACAGTACTTACTTAATTAACTTTTTTTCTGTGCTCTAACTTGTGCTCCTGTGGAGGATGAATGCATTTAATGTAGTCATAACAATCATAATAATAACCAATAAAGTAAAAACCAATAATTAAAGTAGCCATAATACAATCCAAAGCAGAAAATGTAAAATAAGACATCATAATTTATATTAACATATATTTAATATATTATAATGTATTATTATAATTAAGAACCACTCAACAATTACATTTTGACGTGTCCTTCAACTGCAGGGAGCTTTTGGAGGTCCTACATGATACAGTGGTGGTACCAGGCTTTATTGGGACATACAGCTGCTTATCATCATATCATGATGATAGCATTATTTGTGGCAAGGTTAAGGCAATTCCACTGTCGTGGCACATTTCATTACAGGTAAATTCAATGTGCTAAACATTAAAATGTGTATAGTACAGGTAACAAATACAGAAGATTTAACAATTTATTTCTAATGATAAATTTAAGATTAGTCACATTTTGGCACAGATTTGAATTAATAAAGTAGTTTTTAGTCTGCTTCAGCTAAGAAATTATATATTATTGTGTCACAGTTCCAAAGGCACTTGAACTCTCTGCAGTTGGCTGTTCATACAATATACATACATACATTTACATACCTTTGCAAAGGTTTTGCACATGTAAATAATGTCATGTGTCAGACGTGACACAAACCGTAGGTCAGGAAATTGTCCATGATGTTCCTTTGTCGGAAATGTATTTTCCGACGTGGGCTCACGTTCACATTTCAAAAGCAGAAGTAGTCAGAGCTTATTATTTTCGTTTTCTTTGTGTGTGTGTGTGTGTGTGTGTGTGTGTGTGTGTGTTGGACAGAGCAGGATTGTTCCACTGATTTTGCTTCTTCTCCCGTCCTACAGGAAAAACCATTTTATTTTACCGTGTAGTATTAGTACACTGTAAATTATAATAAGCTGGCTTTACTGCCTCAAAATTTCCCAGTAGTTCATTAAAAGTGGTAAAGCTGACAGGAAGCAGCTCATGTCGTGGCAGTGAACCTGAGTACAATAAACCCCAAATCATTAATTGGGCTGATTTATAAAATCTGTGTTATGTTTAGTAATCAGTACTCAGACGCCCCGAGCTCCAGCCCAGCTCAGGCCCTGACTCGTCTTCTGTCTGCATTTGATTCTTTCCAGGTAGCACTTGTTAATAATAAACTTGTTTTAAATGCAGAAAGGACTCAGTATATGGTATTCTCCACCTCCACCATTGGCGCTGACTGTCCTACCATTAATACTTTAAGAGGCACCCATGTCGCTCTTACTGAGTCATACAGGTATTTACTTTATGTCTGTTCTGGAGTATGGACATAATTGTATCGTCAGCAGTTAAACCCTGTGTATCACACTGCGTCACGCTCTCTCACAAATGATGAATTCAGGACCAATCATTGTTCTCTGTATCAGAAGGTTGGATGGACTTTCATACAGACAAGAAGAACCTCACATGTCTTCTCTCCACTAACCTCAGTGCACCATCCAGCGTCTACCTGTCGTTAGAGATCCCTCACACTAACGTTGGCAGTGCTGGGTTCAGGCGTCATCCACCTTTTTAAATGGGATGAGCTGCAAGCTGCCCTCAAACTGGAGTCGCTCATCACCCTTAGAGAATTTCAAACCCCATTACCCGATGTCTTTGTTGATTCTTGTAACTGCTTCATGCAACCACTCTTTCTTTCTTGGCACTGTTTTATTGAGTATGTTTCAGTTGTGTGCTTTTGTGAATGTTCTTTGGTCTCAAGTCTCTCTTACAAAAAACTATCTAATCTGCCCGATGACATAAAGATTCGAGAAAATTAAATGAAATTGAATATCCCCGATAAGCCTGGGGGGATCCAGGGGGCTCACGACTCTGGAGTTGAGTGGAACTAAATCAGAGGCCTGGGGCCAGATCTTTTCAGGCTCATGCCTTATAATTACCAAAGCAGACAAATGATTTCACAAGTAACAGCTTGATCAGCCATCATCACGGCCCCACACACACACACACACACACACACACACACACACACACACACACACACACACACACACACACACACACACACACACACACACACTGGAGGCAACGTGCAAACAGTGCACATGACTTCCGTCATGGTACAAAATGCTCTCCTTCACCACAGCAAACTATAAACGCGTAGAAACAGCAGAAACAGTGTGAAGAACAGTGACACTAACGACAGTGTATCAGGTCACATGGTAGATGGTTCTACAACACTGCATGCTGGGAAACTATGCTGGGATTTGTGGATGGTTCCCCTCTCTTTGCTCACACTTTTGAGAAAAGGTTATTTGAGGCAATCAGTTACATTTTACAGTGTGGATGCACACCTGAAGCTACGTTCTCCTCCTTTGCATCGACACACACAATACTTTTATCCTATTTTGGTCATTATGGGCCACCGTACCATGTATGTTGATCAGTCTTTTCCTGAACTCCCAGGTCAACCTATCCGGACAGGCGGGTCATGGGTTGAACTGTGCATGAGTTGTGCTCAGATTTGGTTTAGTTCACAGTCATGTAGGAGGACATGCTTCATGTCCAATCTGCCTGTGTGGCATTTATCCTTCATTAACCATATTAAGCAGCATGATCACTGAGTCACATATGAAAAAAACCAAAAACTCACGTCTACAATTTACAATCTGCTAAAATCCTGCAGCTTGTTTTTTGCCCATTTGCAGCAACATTTAAACGGCGTGCTCCCATGAGATTGCCGTTGGGATCCCAATCCCAGCGCAGTCCTCTAGTGGTCATCACACACGATCATTTCTTTTTTTTCCACCAGCGGTTATCCCACATTTCCATGGATGTGATTAGTTTTCACATCGTAGTCCATCTCCCTGAGTTTGAGTACCTTAAACAACCTCATCAGCATCAGTCACATTCACTATGCAGGTGGTTTGAGTTCTGTACTTTCCCTCTAGAAAAGAGGGATCGTGGACGACTCTCCATTCACAGTTTCAGTCTGTAAAAGCTGGAAAAGATCACCGCCCTTTATAAAACTTTAGTTTTTGTTGTTTAGCCAGCTCATTGATCACTTGGTACTCATAAGCTCCAGGATGTCCACCAGTTCTGAAATGTTTGTTTCTGAGAATTTCCCAGTAATGACTCCAGTTTCCTTCACTGTCTGCTCCATAGCCGAAAACATGGACCTGGAAAAAAAACAATGAAAGATTGCCATCACGAATGTCCAAGATGTTCATTTTGTAATCAAGCTACACAACTACTGAAGGCAGCTACACTATGAAATGGGCCATGGCTTAGATAAAAACTGCCTATCAAACCAGTTGGACCAGCTAGGGTAGGTTCCTTCCTGACTGCCAGTGGTTCTAACCAAAATGGCTGAGGTTCCTGCCATTCTGCGTTCTGTGGGACAGCTGCAGTTCAGGCGTGCAGGTTGGGTTATCCTGACAGGGTAGCCACCTGGGTGTGTCTGTTGTGTTTGTGATGTAAGTCTGCTAGAGGTTCTCATTCACAGCCTGCGGCCGAGTCACGGTCAAATTTCATATCCTCTCAAACTTCACAGCCTGACCGTGGATTACTCTCTTACTGCTCTCTGTGAGAGAGGGACAGGCTGTATCAGGTGGAAGGTAAGCACGGTTTCATGGGAAGATTATGAAATGCCGGATTCACAGAGCTTTAGTTATCTTTGCAACTTCTGTTAGCCTGAGTTGATACCATGTGGATATGAGGCCTCTTCACTTGGGTGACAGTGGGATTCAAAAGCGGTTTACATAAAGCTAAATTAGGTTGGGGTTTGAGAACAGTTTGGCCTGTCAGAGAGCCCCAGCTTGTCCTAATGACATGTCCAAACATCATTTAACATCAATACCGCCCTTCCATAGGGATGTTCACCCAACGTTTTGGCACATTCCACCATGTGTGTTGGTAACAATGAGGAACATTTGGCTTTGAAGGAGGCTCCACCAAAATTTGCATCCTTGCCGAACTGAATTGGCCGACGTTACTAAAACTTGATTACACATCTAAAATGGATGAGGAGGCCTTGTTCCGTTGAGAATTTCCACAATGGGAGACAGTAAAAGGACTATAATTGGTTGTTTGCCGAAATGTTTACCTTTCTCATACAAGAGGTCTCTCTCATTATCCATATGGAGTGTGAGTGAATAAAGAAACTGCCCGTAAGTGTGAATGTGAGACAAAGTGCAATACAGTAAAATACTGCTTAAAATCTTCATTAAACGTATCATGAATTATTTGTATGCGTCAGTTTTGCTGTAGGAACACTAGTGACATTCACGAGGAAATCACCAAATCAGAAAATAAACGTACCTCGTCACAGATGTGCAGGGCAAGAATCAAAGCCATAAAGCCTGTGGATGGATAGCTGCCCCTCTTTTGCAGCCATGCCTCATGAACATACTTCATGAAAGCTGGGTTCAGGACCATTACCTGTTGTTCATCACAATTAACATTTAAGCTTTTTTTCAAAAACTTTTATGAACCATCAGCTTTTCAGCCGGTTAAGTTTGCTGTTGAATGAATATCAAACCATACTCACCAAGTCCTTGTTAGCTTTGATATGGGATTTTACTGGTGCATATGACCTGCAGAAAGAACAATGTACATGTCAAACAAATAAAGCACTTTGTATGTTTTTGTCAGTAAAACGAAATACTTGGCGTTCCATAAGAAAACCAAAGCAGAAATGATTCTCTCTAGAGAACTAATCATCACATCAGACGTTTCAAACAAAGTGAGGCCAAGCAGGCGAGTGGATGAGCCTTGTTTGTTCTTCCTGCCTTCTTTCAGACACCCCCCTCCTCAGCTGTGGTTTGCTGTTGCATGCGCTGGTCCCTACAGGCTCAAACCAGCAGGGAAGGCCATCTTCAACACACCCTCGACTGAGGCTTGTTAGAAGCATCTAAAGGGCGGTTTGGCGTGCATGCGTGGTGCGTTTAGGCCACGCCCTGCATGCGACGTCACAGCTTAATGACATCGAGCCGCCTTATCACTGTGTACTCGACCTGTCGTTAGCGTGGGGAATGGTCATGGTCTCACAAACAACATTAGCAGGATATGAACTCCTGTCTCTAGTGTGACGGTCATTATTATTTGCCTTAAGGGAACACTACCTCTTGCTCTGGTTCACAGTGTTTGCATTGGGTGGAAATTTTATGATGCAGGATTATTCGGAAGCAAAATTGCACGCCTACATCGTAACACTGGTTCTGGGAGACCAGTCTGAGCCCTTTAACTTGGCCTCTCCTGGCACCAAGCACCTGGGCTACGTTATAAGAGTTACGTTACAAGCAAAGTTACGGCGAATGAGTCTTTGAATTATCACAGTTTGATCTGCAAGAGCAAGGAAAAGACACATGATGCTCATTGATACAGAGGAGGGGATGGGAAAGCATATATATATATATATATATATATATATATATATATATATATACACACACACACACACACACACACACACACAATGAGTAGCTCTCATTGAAATGATTGGGCTGCCATGTTTGGAGATGTTGAGTCCAAACCCTCCAGACTGATGTTGCTCAGTTGGCCTTAGATCATAATTTGCTTGCATTTGCACATTTGCATTTGCACATTTGCATCTTCCCTTGCTCACACCAAACACATTGAATATGACACAAAGATATATATATATATATAATACAGTTAAGTAGTTGTCGTTGTCCTAGATTTCGCTTGGTATGGTATTCAGAAACGCATCACAGCAGGAATTTACGTCAAAGACGAGCGGAGGAGAACTCTTCATCTGAAGCCAACAAGGACACTGTCAGTGGCAGTGATAACTCATCACACTCATCAATTCTCGGCACAATCCCTGATTAGCAAGTGTCAATGATGAAAGATGAATCTCAGTGTTTGTCTAGTGTCACCATGAGGTTCACATTTGGGGGTTTCACGTGATGTGAAATCAGGGGATTGGTCGCCATGGCGTTTCCCACCTCAGGAGTACAGGGAAATAATTTTGGTGATCTCTTAACTGTTCGTCTAGTGCTATCTTCAGGTCAAAACAATAAATTGTACAATATTTTTGCTACTGATACTGTTTGCTGGTTAGGAAATGTTAGCATGCTAACACACTAATTAACATGGTTTATGTTAGCATGCTGGTGTTAGCATTTAGCACAAAGCATCAGCCTAATCACAGCCGGACATAATGACCACAGACTCTTAGTCTTGTAATTCATTATGACTGTGTTTATGTCACCAGTGTTTCATATTATTTAGTTTGAAAAATGTTCGTACCGATACAATCCATTTTTATCTGCACTTATCCTATCCTATTTATCTATCAAATATGGAACACTTTAGGCCTACATGCAAATCATGTGCAAGGTCCATCAAAATGTGACTCACTTTCCAAAAAATCCTGTGGTGAAGGCCTTCGTGATCCACTGGATATCCATTATCTTGAATGCAAACAACACCAGATGAGTGCTGTTATCCAAGTCCCCGGCACTCTCCGGATACATGACACGATGGGTTGTCCTGGTCCCGACGTCTTCTTCGAAGCCATTGATGCGACCATGGTTCATTCTACACGGTGCAGAGGGACACATGTCGTGTGTGACTTGAGACGGCTTTGGGGTCGGCCCTGTCTCGTCCTTCCTCCTGACTGTGTTCTTTCCCTTTCTTCCAGGAGGGCGGAGCCGAGGCCTTGTCACAGATGCAACACACCTGAGCAGGCCGGGCCCAGGAGGCAGTAAACCAGACCGACAAGATCCTCTCTCTCTCTCTCTTCCCCTGGCCTTGCTGACTGTCATTTGCTTGGGCTTTGTGTTTTCCATACGCACACAGATGAATACACACTTCTATGCACACACTCCTCACCGCTCACACAGACATTGCATACACACTGACCTGTTGACAGACAAGCTAATGAGTTGCTTCTTTAATTCTCTTAATTACAACACACTGTCCATGGCATGAATACATCACGGAGCAGCTTCAATTTAGACTTTTAGTTTCTGACATTGAGGAAATAACTTTCCTGTGTTTCCTGCTGTCCTTCCTGAGATCATTGTTTTTTTTGGGTTTTTTTCAGACTGAATCAAAGGCAATCATAGTTTAAATCAGCATGACTTAGCTGGTAGATTTACCTTATGACGACGTCATGGAAATCTATGAGAGGTCCATAACGTGATCCCTTCAAATTAATAGAATTCCCCACCACAGAACAAGTCCTGCAGCGGTCAGGGCTGGGTTCTGTAAGATCTGGTCTGGGTGGGATCGTCTGAAACAGGCTCGCCACCGTTTCATTGTAGAAATTGTAGTTGCGGCTTTCATGTTGTAAGCGCTGACACACACATACCAGACAGAGATTGCTGTTAGACCAGTTGTGAACATGAGCAACTTAAGAAGTCATGACAGTTTCATTTGATTGCATTTTTCTTTGCCTCTCCTGATTTGAAAACTGCAGGTTGAGGCCTGTTTTCTCACAGGGTAACAACTCACCCTCCACCAGTTGAAAGCGTCCTCTGGGAGAGAGTAGTTTCCTGACAAAAACGGTTCGATGGATTTCTGAAAACGCTGCATGAACCACGGATCGTCTTCCGTTAGACATTTCTCACAAGCGCAGAGTCTTGTGTCCTGGAGCTGGGAGTAATGTGGCACATACGCTCTTAAATACACACCGACGCCCGTCACACACAGCAGGAAGACAAGCGCCTTCACTTTGGAATTCATCTTGGCCGTGCGATGCTCGCGACCGGGAAACTGTTCCAATCTGTGTGTTGAAATAAATCAAAAGTCTACATTCATTAAAAGCAAACAAGGCTGTTTGAAAAAAGGAGAGCTCACTACATAAACTCATCTTCACTTCAGAAGGATTCAGATGACACAGCACAGAATTCAGCGATTATTTCATGAAGAAACGAGTATTTATTAAAAGCTTAATTATCGTTACTTTTATTATTACTGTTAGTAGTAGTAGTATCTGTCGCTGTCATTAATAATATGAATATAGTTTTATTTATTTCCCCCGATTCCTGTAATAATATTTCCATTCGTTTATGAGCCAGAATAAACCTAAAATAATAGGATACTATCATAATCCAACAAGCATCCTCAGCTGTAAAGGTATTAAAGTTGATTTTCTTTCAGTCTTACCTGGTCAGAGATCAAATCTGCTTCCAGTCCAGTGACAGTGAGTGTGTGTTACTGGTGAGAGGAGCATCGGAGGTGATGGTAAACAACTAGGTGACTTGTCATTCAGACGCCTCATATAGGCAGGAAGGAGTCCTGTCAAAGTGGGCGTGGTCTATGCAAAGGTGTGCAGGCGTCATGCATTATTAATGAGGGGAAGGAAAGACGCTCAGGTGGTGTCCAGTGTCCAAATGTTCCAAATGTGGGAAAAAAAAAAATTAGCACAAATAAAACTAGAGTTCTCTGTCTCCATGTTCCATGTGGGTTATATTTATTGTTCAGGAAACCTCCCAAAAAAAGTCCAAAAGGTGTCAAATCAGAATGAGCACAAGAGGAAGGAGGTAAGGCAAAGCTTTTTGTTAGGAAACTAGACAGATCCGATGTCTGAGGTGGCTCCTCGTCCTCACACTTCTCCTCCTCCTCCTCCTCCTCCTCCTGCTCTGTGTCTACGGCAGTTTAAAAAAAAAAAAAGGGGGGGGGGGGGGGGGCGGGCAATCATAATATCCTAAAAACTCCAGGACATGTGCTTTAAAATAGTAGCATCCTGAGGAGTGAACATGAAATCAGGAGGAAATTAAACTTACTTTTGACTTTTGAGCAACATCCTGTTAAACAGGCTGTGACTCGTCCGCGCGCGCAGCGTCTCCATGCCACCGACGCACCCACACACACACACACACACACACACACACACCCACACACACACACCCACACCCACTCACGCTTTCTGAGCCCTGGTAGCCCTCCACCATCAGATCTCACGCTGGGTGCACTTGATTACTCCACCGCGCTCCGCCAATCCCCGGCCCGCTGATTTGGCACCGGTGTGCGCCGGAACAGGAAACAAGTAGAGCGCGGACGGTTTGTGAATGAAGAAGTGACGTAAATGTGTGATGAACTGATTAATACTTGTCTTTTTCCGTCAAAGAAAAAAAAGTCTGACGGTAAGAATTAATAATAATGTATGTACACTCTCCAAATAATAAGATGGTTGATGCCACCATGTCTTTGACTGTGTACAGGCTCAAGAGAGGGAGGAGGTCTGATCTTCATGAATCCAAATATTTTGATGGATGTTATTCAGTTGAGTGACAGGCTGTGACAGGCTGTGATGCTCAGTGGGGCTCTGGGTAAATCCTGCAGAGAGTTTTATTTCTGCACAATGACCAAAGTATAAAGTTAGCACCACAGACATCTTAACTGGGAAACGTGTTGCAGCACGACATATGATAAAATCCTGGAGAAATCCTGGGAAAAAAGTACTCAGATCCTTTTCTCTGGAAGGACCTCCCATTTTATTACGCTTTTCAAACCAATGTCACATCCTTGCCCTCAGGCATTGGTTTGAGGCCAAACTGACTCCCACCCAGCATTATTATACTTGAATTATGGATAATTATGAATACATTTGGCAACACCCCAGGGGGAAGGTGTAGGTTATCATGTGATCCGTGTGGTAAACAGTCATTTCACTCTGCTCTCCACTTGGTTCATAGAGCTGAAACCTTTAGCCCGTCTGCTAAATCTACATTAGATGTTGCCTGTTATATTGATATTCACCACATCTCAAGATCAAAGACCTTTTTATGGCACATGTGGCATAAAAATCATAGAAAAAGAAAAAAAGCCTTGACTATGACAAGGCCCCTTTGTCTTCAGGTATGAAGATATTATGTCGTTGTCCTTTTAAGCACCATGGACTTAAATCTTTTCTTGAGCAAGAAGGAAATCTGCTCCATTTGTAACTTTTTGAGAATGATTTCAAGTTTAGTATAGTTTATTTTGCTTAAGAAGTAGGAAAAGTTTCTCATCTGTTGCAGGAACATCCTTTAGTCTGAAAACAAGAGAACATGGTTTTTACAGGTCAATCCAATTGAAATGATTTATCAAACGGTCCGACACACATTGACATCATCGTCATCATGACATTGTTGATTTCTTTAGTGTAATGCCGTGCAGTGACCCCGTCAGGGTTCGTTTTACGATAATGACCGGCTCACTCACTTATTTGACCTCTTATACACTAGAAGAGGATTCTTACCTAATTCTAAAAATAGAAAATATCACTTTACAGCAATAAAACTATATACACATACAGTAACCAAGGTTACAGAGTGATCCTCCATCACATAACCTCATTTAGGTAGCGAGATCATTTATTATCTGAGCTGTTGTTTTTAGACTTGTCATATTGTTCTTATTGATCATGTCAGAGGTGCTTTCACACATATTTACCGATGAGACTACAGAGGCAGGTCATCCTCGGACAGCATGGCAGCTAAATGAAGCGTTAACCAACCGTACTGTCTGATTAAAAGGGAGTGAGAATGAATACCAATACATGACGCAGTATTGCAGCATCATGGGACAATGACGACAAAGCTTTAGCTCGCAGGGCTGTTAAGATGCCAGCAGAGCCAAACCCTCCGGCTAGTCCATGTCAGGTAGTGTATTAAATGCCCTTAAATGTTGAGAGTTGTATGTGCAGTCCTTAAGGGCCCCCGGGGGGAGGGAGGGGGGCTGGATCCCAGCCGATCCCAGCTGACTCTTCCTCTTCCTCACAATGGATAATCAAACTACTGAGACAGCATGAAGGTACAAACAAAATCAGAATCAGAATCAGAATCAGAAAATCCAAAAGCATTGGATTGTAGAACTGTAATCAAATAACAAATAATCTGGGACAAATAACCTCAAAGGAATCACTCCTTTGGAATATTCTGTGAAAGTGTGGGTGTCAGGACCCCTGTAACAGGAACATGAGTGGTCTGTATCAGGTTTTTTGAGCTGGATGGAAACACGGTTTTGGACCTACAGCGTACTGAGGTGTTTTGTTGACTGGCAGTACTCTCTGCTGCTTTCTTTACCTCTACTTCCTTATTTTCCCCAGTGCTTATTATATGCACCAAACAGATCAGAAAAACTTCCTCCAACAAAGCAAAAATGACTTCAACCTGTTTCCTCATTCTGATTCCGATGTTTCCTGCTCTTCACTTGGCGCACAGGATCAACTACACTTCAAACATGAAGGCTCGTGGCAGAAACATGAAGAAATGTGACTCGGAAAGAAATAATAAGAATGATTCTAATAAAAAATATAATCCTATATATTCCTGCCCTTATTGTTCGCTGTGTGAAGTGTACTGAGTTGCATTTTGATATTGGAAACATAGAATTAATGTGTTAATGTGTCACACGGTTCGGTGTTCGGTGGCAATGGAAATGAAATCAGTCAGTGTCAGGTGCTTTGACCTGACACTTGACAGTCTTATGCTGTAAAAACCTGCCAGCCAGAAAGTGATACTGGCTTATCTCTGGCATCCATCTGTCTCAGTACTGGGGCTGATCCGGGCATATTTCTATAGATCCGTATTGGGTTAGATGAAGCCGCGACACACCCATTTCAGGAGTTGCTTTCTCCCTGTTAATCTTGCACTTGGATCTCAATAATTTAAGCTTCTAAACATAATTTGTTCTAACCAGGAGCTCCACTATTTGTATCAAGCAGGAATAAAGAAATATTGAATCAACATGCAGGCTCTCTCTTGAAAAAGAACTTTTCGGTTACTTTGTGTCGTAGAAGCCGACTTTTTCCACCAACCAGCAAAAATCCAAAAAGCGAATCCTAAAAGTGGCTGCACAGGAGTCCCTCCACATGCTTTTGACTGCATTGTTTAATTGTTCAAATGGACGGATGACCCTAATAACAACTTGTGTAACTTTTCTGAAACTTACAATGTGTTAATCGTGGACTAAAACGTGCCAGAACCATGTGTCGACCACTCATTATGTTATTCTATCAGATTCATGTGTCAGCTGACATGAATTTAGTCAGTTTATTCAGTTAGTTAGGCAACAGTTATACCTGGTGGTTATTTTTGAGTAAATATTTAGTAACTAATTTCCACATCTAAACTAAGTTACTGTATTTTTTGTAAACTATGAAGAGCTGGCGCACCAATATGGGAAGAAGAAAGTAGAACTAATTCTAAAGTTAAGTTTGGTTAGCTTGCTTAAAGATTAATCACAGCAATGCCACAATGTGTACACATGACTGGGCAACGCTTTCACACTGGGATTCCTGCAAACAGGACATGGTTTGGCAAAGAGTTCTCGCTAAATGCAGGTTGTCCCGATGTGACCTGTCTGTTCAAACAGCAGTGCACTCCCCCATTATTGTATGAACAGGGTTTATACAGTTTTGATCAAAGTCAGAGAAAAACTTGTGTTGTACACACTTAACAGTGCTCAACATTTTTCCTAGTTACCAAGGAATGAGTCAAGAGCAAATCAGGAAGGAGCTAATAATAAATGAATCCATAATACTGGCAGTGCTCGCTGGATACCTCTGCACTGAGGAGAAGAACAGGGTCCAAAATGAAAATGAGTTATTTGAAAACGCTGCAGACAGCAGAGTCATTGAGTCATAGTCATGCTGCTTCAGGGCTAAAAACTCTCAAAGCTGTTGTGTGATATTATTCATGACCAGATGAAGTGTAAAGTTTAAGAAAAACAAGTAAACCATCAGGAATACATTTTCCAATTTAGAGTAAATTAAATGAAAAGTTGTATAAACATAGTTATTGGAAGTGTGAGAACTGGAACTGTGAGTTACCATAATGCAGAAATGTGAGTTAAAGAAAGTTTCCTCACATTGATAATGTGAAATATCAATGTTTGAGCTCACAGTAGTAAGTAGAATTATACCATGGTCTGGTTGAATACTTGATTCTGATTGGCTGCTGGCTGTCCATTACCTACTAAGTAGTTCCGGTGAAACTGTCTTTTCCCTGGTGTAAATTAGTAATCATGGCTGGAGTAACCATAGCAACAGGGACACAGTCAGAGGATGGAGACTGTAACACACGAGCTGCAGGAAGTACACTGATCCCCTCTGAACCCTGAACACGGAGATCACACCCTCACTCTCTGATCGCGTCCTTGAACAGTTCACGCGTTAATGATCGCCGCTCACGGGGAGTGAGCCTGTGAGAGCTTTTGTCTGTGATCCCGAAAAACTCAGCGCACGATCTCATGTTCAACCTGCTGCTTCAGGCTGCAGCAACAGTCACACGTGGTCCTTCACTATTTCATATCTATTTGGGGACAGTGACATAGCTGGTTAGTGAGCTGCTGTTGTTGTTACATTGAGCCGAAGGGATCTATGTGCTGAGCGGACTAGAAATATCTCTTCTATCTGTTGCCAAGTCGTTTCTATGATCCGTCCTGTTTACTGGAGTAGTGGACGATGTTTCCATTGCACCAGAACCTAATGGGATGAGAGTGACTGTCCCACGAATGAGTCAAATCCTCAGACGTTACCACGGAAACAGAGTTATGGTTTGTGAAAAACTTTACGTTACAAAAGGCATTGAAATATATATGACTGGTCTAGATTTTTCTTTTCTTTGGTCATTAACCATAGTGTAAGCAGGACGATGCCCTTCAAGGTGTCCATAATCAGGAATTAATGGACTCCGCTGTGCGTCGGACAGTTCTCTGCCTCCATGTCGTCCATCAGTTCTGGATAGCGGACACCTCGTCAGGCATTACCCAAGTGTTTAAATGTGAGTAAACAAGTGATTAAACATTCGGTCCATTTGGACACCTTGAAAAATAACAATGTTAGGACAACTAGAACATTGTAGTCAACTTAATGCATTTTACTTCCTAAGTTGAAACAATCGGGAACTTTCAAGGCAGTAGATGAACTTGCTTTTCTGAGAGAAAGTGCCAGTATTTTTAAATCTGGGCCTCATATTCACATATTTTGGGTTTGGAATAACTTGTTGGTACAAAAAGTTTTGGAGTCGTAAAAAAGTCGATGGCCTCAGCAGGCAGCTTCGAGAAAGGCTGCAATGGCTCCAGCTGTGCCTGATCCAAGTACGTCCTCTAAAAATGCTTGTTTTTGCAGGCTCAGATTGATTATTATGATTATTATTATTGTGGAAAGGATCCCTGCAGAGATAGACCCTTGAGATCATTTTTGTTTAACCAGAAGCAGCCATTATATTGCTGTCTTTAAAGCCATTGACAAAACTCCATTGACAAAAACAGTAATTTTACCTTGCAGACCACCAGGGAGTTGCTGCTCTGCTGCTTCCTCGATCTGTTCATGTACTTGTGTTACTGTGTGACTTTCATGTGCTCTGCGAGGTAAAGTCACTCCTGGCTTAAAAATTAACCAAATGTTTTCGGTGCCCCGCTTGCACACCTGGTAAACTGCCAGTATGAAGTTGTTGAGAGAGCAATTACATTTCTGACATTACTGCAGCAGCCAGGGTTCAAATGGCCTTTTGCTGCATGCCGTTCACCTCTCTCACCTGTGTTTCCTGTCACGCTTATACTTTCCTACCAAATAAGGAAGAAAAATTAAGAAAAAGTTGAAAAATACTGGAGTTGGAAGTGTCATGCAGTGTGTAGTGCTAGAGGGGAAACAGACAAAAGGTTAGCTCACACTTGTTTGTCTGCTCTCACAACAACTTCATACTGGCAGAGGAATGCATGCCCAAGGCAATCTTGTCATAAAGCGTGAATATCTTCATAACGTGTATGGACAGAGCACTTTATATAACTGGTGTGCAGGAGAATCTTCAATCATTAACACAGATTTTAGACCTCATGGTCCCGGAGGGAGACTCGTTTTCAGAGCCAATCCAGCAGAGAAACGCACACAGATACGAACACAGCAGCACACAGATAAAGACAGCACAGTCTCCAGAAGCACGTTCATGCATTCCAGCACACATAGTTGTCAAACGAGGCAGTTTATTCAATGCTGCAATGGCAGAGGGGGCAATGCTCCCGCTGGAGCGCGCTCTCCTCCGCTTTAAAGGGTCTGCATCTCTGTCCAGATGGTGTTTATGTGAGGTGATGATTGGGGAAGTGATTAGTGTGCTTTGCTATAGTGACGGCTGAGATCTCAGAGAGTTTGGGTATGGGGTGGCAGATGATTTTAGAGGCAGTGTGGGATGCTGCCAAGTTTGTTTTCGTTGGAGATGCAGGGGGCGGGAGGATGACTCGACTCATGCTTTTGTAAAGCAGCAATAGGGGGGGGGGCAGTCTTGAAGTCTTGGAGTCTTTGCTGGGTTTGCTAATAGATAGAAGTGGTGTGATGATCAGAACTGTTTTTATTGTTTTGTCATGTGTGTGTGTGTGTGGGGGGGGGCTGCAGCTGCAGGTAGTTATCAGTGCACCACTGTGTGAAGTGATGAGTGGAGTTTCGATAGGCGGGAACAGAGTCATTGTCATTGAGCAGTCTGACGGCATGGCTGATACTTTCTTCTCTCTTCTCTTTTTTTGGGAGTTTTTTAGGGTCTGCAGTTTTGAAATTGAATTCAAATTGGTTCAACTATATATTTTTTTGCATCTATCACCCATGACTTGACATAGGTTTCTGCATGATGCTTGATATAGACCCCCCCCCCCCCCAGCCTGCAGCCTCTTCATGACTGAGCCAAACCAGTGTGTTATCCACCGTCCACATTAGCCCTTTAACCAATAGACATTGTATTATTGTGCCTCCCTTCCATCTTCCTACCAGTTACTCTTTGTTCTTCCCTCTCCCGTAGCTTCTTTTTTTTATAACTGTGTCATTATCATTCATCAGTCTTCCACCAGGGACACACTCTTTGTAAAATTCATGGTTATCTCTGGCGAGCAGTAGCCTGGCTGCTCACAACACAAGTGTATTTCTCTGCGCTGGTCTGTCTGTCTGGGAGCAGAAGGCATCAAGCGCTCTAACCCACCTCGCTACTTTTTTGGTTGAGTGGGTGTTTCCATTTGTAAAGCCCAGAAAGGAACAGTGGAGTCTCTCTTTAAAGCGTGTGGTGAGACGTGAAGGGCTGGCGTGGTCATTTGTTTAGGGGGTGTGAGGGTGACATGGTGGTTTTGTTACGTGGTTAGTGTAAATAAGGTGTGGACAGGTACAGACAGGGCTACTGACAGACATTTGACATGTCATTCTCTGACCAGTCAAACATGTGTCAGCACCTCAGACAAATAATAGAGCACAATGTAGCACAGGGAGCAGCAGGAGAGAAGAAAAAAAGAACAGAGAACAGAAATAGACTTGATGATGACATGCAAATGACTGCTCCGCTTCTGGTAATTGATGGATAAATCATTAAGAGTAGAAAGTTTTCACGGTTGTCGAATAAACGTATGAAAGCTCATTTAGAAGTCAAGAAATTCTTACAAGGGAAAGCAACATCAGCCCGAGACGTGACACGAGTGGGTGATTGTAAGTGGAAACTTGATGAACAAGTTTATCTACAAGGTCAGGCATATCCGGTCCCCTGGTTCCGGCTCTTCGGCCATCTGTAATCCTCCTCTTCCTCCTCCTCCTCCTCCTCCTCCTCCTCGCTCTGTGCAAAGCAAGGGCGCTCTGTTCTCCCCCCGCCTTTACATGCCAACAGTTGTCATGCAGTTTGTACTTTTACACGGCCCCACAGAGAGCAGCCTAGTGCTCGTCCAGGCTTTTATTCTTTCACAGTGTCCTTTCAGCGTCACAGCAGTCAAATTGCACTTTGTTGTGCGTAGCTACAAGCACCTGAGTATCTTAGCACAATACTTCCCATAACAGTATCCTTGTTGGGAAACGGCACAGACTCACAGGCTGGACACACTCTGACTCCGGCTTCACACCTCACAGTATTTTTGTCTGAATCAATGGTCCTGCAACAGAAATTGTGCTCCGCCTAGTTAGGGTGAGACGAATAGCAATTAGATACTCTTGTTGAAACCCACGTTTCAGGAGGAGGGAACGATGTTTACCCACAGGGATTTGACATCTCCCTGCTGCACTAAGCTCTGTCAGTCCCACTACAGCGTGTCCCTTCTTCTGGATTCAGGCCAACTATGAAATGACTTTGCATGAGCAACATTAATGTTGAGTGCTGATTTGCTGAGTAACATTAATGCAACAGTTTTATGTTCACCTAATGGTGTAGAAGTTCACGTTCCTTCTCCTAATTATCAATTATGCTCATGTTGTTTTCCCGACATCAGTAACACTACACAGCAACGTGTATTTTGCTGAATGCTGAGCTCTAATTTGTTCACAGTGAATGGAATAGGGCCTGCAGCAGTGGAGGAAGCATTCAGATCTTTTACTATAGCAAATGTACTAATACTGCACTGTACAAATACTGGCACTGAAGTCCTGTATTGCGAATGTTACCTGAGTAAAAGTACCATTAGATAATTATTGCTCATGCATTAATGTAAAAACAGGATTTTACTGTTGCTGTTGGTGAAGGTGGAGCTCACTCTGAGCCGTTTTTGGAGACGACTGCAGCTAATGATCTCTCCTAATTATTTTCTCCATTAATCGAGTTATTGTTTAATTCATACAACGTCTGAGAATAGTGAGAAACGTTGTCACAATGACAAAGAGCCCAAAGTGACACCTTCACAAACGCTTGTTTTGTCCAACAAACAGTCCAAACCTCAACACTATTAAAGACGTGTTACAGTTAATAAAAGAATTAAAAGGAAAGGCAGCACTCATAAAGCTGGAGCCATGAAGGGTTTTTACATGAAAAATGACTTCAGCTATTGTCAAAATAGTTACTTTTCGATCAGCTCATTGATTAATCAACTAGTCATACCTGCTGTACTTGTATAAACTGTTGGTAACTTTAAGTTATAACCAGACATCATATCTGATAAACTCTTCATATGCTTTGTTTGTGAAAATCTTCATTTATAGAGTAACTGAAGCTGTAAGAAATAATATTACAGTAGTAATAGTACAATATTTTCCTCTGAGATGGAGTGAAAAGAAAATATGAAAAGGAAATACTCAAGTATGAACCAAGTACCTCACATTTACTTTAGCGCATTACTTAGTTACATTTAAGGAGAACCCTTGTGTGTGAAAGTCATTCATTGAAAGTCTACTAGGGTAGATGATCATTATCAAACAACAGTCCCAAAGTAGTATCACAATAAATCGGATTTTGAAGCCAGTAACCAAGAAAATATAGATCCAGACAAGATGTAAGAGGAGTTCATGATGCAGTGTTTCCTGCAGCTCCAACAGTACCTGATACTAAAGCTGTTTTAGTAGCACTACCTGCTGAGTCAAAGTGGCACCCTGCTGTGGATTTATGCTCTGCCTATTTCTTGACTTCAGTACATGGAAAACACACAAGATTTAGCTGCACTCACAGATCAAAATGTGCAGTACGTATGTACAGTTACAACCCCTGCGGTGCTATTACCTTTATCACCTCGTCGATGGCACTATTTGCCAGCAGCAGATTTGCACACTGTTATCAGGAATATTTCTCTCTAACAGGCGTTCGCTGTGCTGCAACCAGATTACTTTCCAGCCTCAGGTGGGGAGAAAACACTACGTCTACACGAAACGTCTGGGCAAGACAAAAGGTGGAGAAGGCCTATCTGTTTCTAAGCGTTCGGTGGCTGGTTTAATGGCATGACTGTCATCCTACAGCGCTGTTCTCCTCATCTGGAATCATTTTTCATTAACTCCAGAACCTTCTACTCCCCCATGAGTTTTTTTCCATTCGCCCTGGTCGGTGTTTACATTCCACCGCAGGCCAACATGCTGGAGGCGCAGTGCATACCCATCGACCAGATAACTGTGTGCGGCACAAACCCAGACTCCTTATTGTCCTCTGTGACTCACGCAAATGTAATCTCATCCTTGAACTCTTCAAATACAAGACGGCCTGTTAGATGCAAAAAAACAAAATACCAAAGCAAATTCCTTGTATGTGAAAACTGGGAAAGCTTGGCAATAAACCAATTCTGATTCTAATGCTGACACAGCAGGACTGTGTTAAAGGCTGTCTTACCCAATCAACTTGCTGCAGGTGGCCATAGAGCATCTCCCCAAGCCCCACTTCTGCCAACCCTCTGTCAGCTATTTGTGATATGTACTGCCAGTGCTGGTCTCCCGAGAGACAAAGAAAGAATTGCTGTTGCATATTGTTCTAAAATACTGCCAGTAATGGTTCCAGGCGAAGCTCAGGACCTCGCTATTTCAACAGCTGCTCATACGAACTTTGCTCTGCATTTACAATCACGAATGAGGGCATAACATGTGATCGCGCAGACTTCGTTAACTCTGCATCCGGTCTTAGAGCTGATTCACAACAAACGACTCGGTGTTGTCGTGGATGGGGTATCCGAACAAACTGAAAGCAAAAATCTGACGAGCACGACGTACACTGATTTTTAATTTAAAGTGTCATGTTGGTCTCACAAAGATCTTTGTCATGGCACGGTGAAATCACCATCACAAAGCAGAGCAAACAATACATAGATACAAACACACTGATGATGGGACAGGATAGCCCGGTCAGAATTCTCATAGATATAAGCTTTTTTGTATAAAAAGTGTCCAGAAGTAACGCTGTGCCACATTTGGGCTGGAGTGGCGTCTGGAGTGGAGCCACAGCTTGATGGATATTCGTATTTCTTGGAGCAGATGAAAATGAATTCTACTTTCCACGTGAAGGTAATCAAGTCATTAATCCGACTCTTGCTCCCTTTCCTGCTTTTTAGTCATTGTAATTTCAGATACCTGCCGTTCCCCACCTGCCCTCTGTCCTCTGATCCCCTCACCCAGCAGCACACATCTGTTCTCGATCCCTTCATTACGTCCCCTGCATATACACCAGCCCCCACAATCGCCACTCATTTTCCAGATCGTCTAAAGAACTATCCTCTCTGTGTTCCAGCCTCCAGTTTCTTGTCTGCCTTTTTCTGACCACAACCTGCTCCTTGTCTGCTTAGTTCACTTCTTAGTTCATTACTTGTTGCCCAACTCTGCTTTGAACTCTTACCACGTAGACTATTGATCGCTTCGAACTGCTGTGCCTCTCAGTCTTTGTGAATCTACATCTCCGAGTTCAGAGCCATTGCAGAGAGTAATGTAAAGAACATCAGATCGAGGCAAACATGGAGAGGACTTAGATTATCTTGGATTCATGTGGAAGATTTTTAATGCTAACGCTAAATACAGAACGAACGAAGACTAACGCTTCAACTAACGCTTTTACTGATTTGAAGCTGGGCTTGCTGCACCAATCACTTTTTTTTTTTTTTTTTTATTTACCAGATTAAAGCAACCAAATAATCCACAGAGTAGATTCATTAAAACACAGATATACAAGTCATACGAGGCACTGCACACCTTAACAGAATTAATCTGTTTTAGGAGGAACAAATCCTGCTGGATGTTTTTACACAAGGCATCAGTATTTCAAAAGTAGCACAGGAGGAGAGCACAGAGAGCAGGCCTGCAGTGACTGGCAGCTCACTGCCACTAAAGCAAATTTGCTATCAAGTTAACCCTTCCATGCATAGAGGTCACTACAGTGTACAGCTCTTCAAACGCTGTTTTCTTGTATATGCATGAGTTTTGATGGCATAGTTGCACATCAGCCACTACAGTGGATGCTACTGCATCATCTCACACACTGCTACCCAGGGGAAGCCAGTGCAAGTGAAAAAAAAAAAAAAAAGGAGTGAAACCAAGATGAAACACCAAGTTGCTCATTTCTTTCTGTTCAAACCTTCTATAAAAAGAAACCCTTACAGGGAAGAAACATATGGGGACATCAAGTAACATATAAGGAGCCATGCAATTGCTACATTTCCCAAGTATTGATTTTATATTGGGAGGAAATTATGATTAATCACATGTCCACTGAATTGTACATCATGCATCACTGGCTATGTTTCAACTACTGGACATGTAAATATATCTTTATAAAATATGGGTTGAATTTGAAATGCCTAAAGATGAATAAAAACACTTAGTAAAAGGTTAAGGTGACTGAGGTTATCATAATTCATGCATGAAAGGGATAAACTGAGCTGTATTTATGCGTAGCCCCATCTACTGGAGACAGCCACAACCAAGCTAAGCAGCTAACTACGCCTCTGTGGCAACAAGGAGGCCGCAAAACAACCAATTATAATCGGTCACTGCGGCAAAACACTTGAGTGCCGGTCCTGGTCATGGATGACTACCTAACCTTCTCCCAGGATGAGAGGTAATGTTATTCCTTCGGTGAGCTGAATGATAATGTAATTGTTCACTACTGATGGATGGTGACGCAATCACAACGACTGATGGAGCTGTCAGCGTGGTTTAGTGAACACGGCCATCTGTCAGCGCACCGTAGCAGAGCCCATTCTTCACAGACATGCGATGACAACATTTTATTAGGTGATAAACAAGCTTTCCACAGTGTTTTACCACAGATTTCCCACAGAAAGAGGCCGCACGGGCTGCACATGCTGTTCCTGAGTAGGTTTAGATCCGTGGATCACAGAGAAATTGCTTCCAACCAAATCAAGTCATGGTTTTGTGAGCCCTGAGAGACAGGTCCAGTTTGTAAGAGAGCACGTGGGCTGTTATGGAATAAGGAATGCTATAACAACATCAGAAATGCATTCTGTGTAACATGGATTGTGACATTTTAAAGACAAAAATTAGCAAAAACCTTCAACAACAAGGTGTTTCTACGCCATTGTTCCGATGGCCTATTATTCCAGATCCCTATTAGTCCACTGGACCAGGAGCCCATTTGTGTACCAGCCTGTTATCTAACCCTAAACCCCCATGAAAAACTTCATCACCAACAACCACACAGCAATGTAGACTTGCCTTGCAGCCTACATCTAACGACTCGGCTGACGCGCTTCAATCCTCACGCTTTTATTCCAACTCTGGAAGTTTGCGACTGAAAAACTGAAATGTCCTTTGGCACCTTTGCCACAAACATGGCTTCACCATTTGGTTCAGCACCACGGACAGAGCCGGCAGTCACTGAAGGAACAGCTGAAGGGAGAGCGGGTATTTTTGGAGCATTTGTTTTCTCACAATCACGCTTTCAGACTAATGGGCGGTCACCGTTTGTTGTAGCCCGCCATTGCATTGCCTTTTGTCATTGCAGCACAATGTGGCAGACACGGCTGACATTTTATGTTAGATTTGTGACATTTTTGTACTATTGTCTCAAAGCATTTCTGTCAGGAACTCTGCTGTGACCTGCAAGGTGAGGGTCACATGACTGAGGAGGGCGAGCGAGCTAATCTGTCACTGCCGGCTGACCGCTATTTGCCGTGTGAGCTGATGTAAAGTTATCTCACAGACCACAGGAGCTGTTTGTAAGGGATACATTTCATCGGGGAAATTTCTTTTGTTATCGGATATTCCTAATCGCACTGAGGCGTTTCTTCATCATTATCTGATATGTCCCTTGGTGACGAATCCAGGAATGTGAACAAAAGTTCAACATTTTCAAAATGTATTTTCATGCGAATTAAGAAATGTGGACGTGATTATTCATAATTTTTGGAGAGCAATTCGCTCACTACAAGTTGTTTCTCTCATTGTCAGCTTTTACATTTGTGACAGTCTGTCACAACTTCATCATAATAAGAATATATTTATATTAATAACAAACATTTGAGGGATGTACATAGGTGCCAGGATTTACAATACCTACGAATAACTTATTGGTATGTTAGGGCCACTTAACACAGCTGTAATGTTGTGTTGAGAATTCCCTTCAAATTAGAGATTGTCACGTTACACATGCAAACACAGCAGGTGGATGAGAGGGGGACATGTGTACAGCAATGGCAGTGAGGTTGGTGTCACTCTGCATACTGGCAGAACTTGCTCTATTGTTTAAAGGCACAATACACAGGCTCGATTTCAGGTGTTGTAAATGGTAAATGAACAGGCTCCATACACCACCGAACCACAATACCATAGCTGTCGGAGGTAACATGCTGTGGCTTTGTCTGAGATGACGTCAACATTTCCACTAATCTATCACTATTGTCAAAACAGACCCCCCCACCGTGCCCCGGGGCACTGCGAAACAATGAAGCTTATTAGGGAGTGAAATGGCACTTTGGAGTAAATATACATGTGGGTTGTGCTTCTCTTCTCTATTTTCCCTCGAGTTACCTTTTCCTGCTCCTTGATTATCTTCAGTGTAGACGGCCATCAGCTCCGTGTTCTCAGTACCCTGCTCTCCGTCGGCTCCACCCACTCCATTCACCACCCCCAGCAGACACGAACACAAGCTGGGACCGTTTCAGATGGCAGGGAGCGCCAGCACTCTGCGATTTGAAGGAAAAACATTTCGCTAAAGTCTTTTTATCCATTGTTAAATGATCAAACATGTCGTTTGTGTACTGATTAGTGCAGTGCTCGTGCAGTACTGATGCCTGCCAGCTTTTCTTGAGAACTGCTTGCTGCACCCTGCATGCTGGTTGTAGGTAGAACATTTAATAGGGCCTCCTCTCCTCTCCTCTCCTCTCTTCTACACAGTGTGTACTTTCTGCATTACTAATAAATACAGAGCTCAAGAGCTTACACTTGACACTGGTCCTCAGAAACACACCCGGCAAGTGTGACGTCAATCAGCTGAACGGCTGTGGAGGAAATCAATGGACAGACACAAATTCAGACAGACAGATGTTCAGACACTCCTTCCATTTTAATGATTTGGAGAATATGATGCATTCGTTGTGCTTTTGTCCTCACATTATTGCCATATGAGTGGGGACACAGAGATGCCTGGATATGTTCACAACCGCCGTACATACATGCTCACAAACAATAATACATCATTATTTAAAAATCAGAAGCTCTCTTGTCTTAAATGCTGTTGTGCTATTGGCTAAAAGTTTGGATGTGAGGTCTACAATAAAATAATGGAAATTGCCAAAGTCATTTTTTTAGTATTTTCTCATATTTTTAGCTTTTTTTTTAGTTTGTCAGCTCTGTTTCATAAGTTGTGTATTGTCATTATTTCTATCCTCAAAGAAGCCCCAGTTCTACCTGATCTCAATTTATAAGTTCATTGTCTATATCCCCCCCCCCCCCCCCCACCCCATTTATCCGTGTCCCTTTGCCGCTTTCTTGTAATCTCAGAATGTCACATTTCCATCTCCTCTAAAACAGGTAGACCTCATTTCTGTGGAGATTTCCTAATGCGAACACGTGTTCCTTGACCCACTTCTCCCAGTGAAATGATATCTTCTCCATAGTTATGGTAATTCAGGATTGTGCCATGGGGTTGAATATTTTAGCTCAGAGTGAATTATTTTAATAAACTGTATCGGAGTGGCGAGTGAGGAACATGTAAGTAAATATTCTCTCTCCTTTTAGCTCAGCTGCTAAGTTCCCTATATGTTCACCAGCTAGTCGCTAACTTTTGGATGGAGCCAGTGGGTTTCGCTGCTGCGGGGAATAATGTTGATGAGCTCGATGAGACAGAACCAGAAACGCTGTCAGCTGTAAGACCATAATGAGCTGTAATGCACTGAAATACTGACCAGCAGAGTCGAGCGGTTTTTGGATTGTCCCCTTTTCACATTGCACAGTGATTTGACCCACAATTAACTAAAAATACAGATAATTTTTTAAGGATTTTCTTGTAAATGACACTCATCTAGAGTCCACAGATAAAAGTGTATCTGCACTGGCTACCAGTAAGATTTGGCCTTAATTTTAAGATTTTACTGATTACAATTAAATCACATAGGTCTAGCTCCAGCTATACTGCTGACCTTTTACAGTTGTGTGAGCCAGGATGCAGATCCTCAGCCAAGATCCCTGTGGTTGTTCCACAGTCCAGGCTGAAGACCAAAGGTGACTGCATTCTGTATCAGAGCGCCTGACAGATCATCTCCTAAATCCCTTTTAAAAGACTTTTTAACAGGTTTCTATGATCTATTGTGGTGATTTCTAATTGTATCTCTGTTTGTTTGTGTGTTTGTTGTTGTTATTATCTCATATTAACCTTTGCTGCTGCTTTCTTTGCTAACTTTTGGCGGCACAATCATCAGGTCAAAATTCCAATATGACTAAACCCCTGCAAAACGTCCCCATTACACTAAGCTTACATGGTGACCATGCTAAATATTACCGGCTAATCAATACGTTAGCATTGTCATTGTGAGCATCTCGGCATGCTGATGTTAGCATTCAGCTCCAAGGACCACAGTGCATCAGTGCTTGTAGCAGGGTGAAGCTGGCAGAGCTGACATATTTTTTTTTGTTATCAAGGCCTGATTGTTTTCTCAGCAGGTAAACATTCATACACTGCAGGCAGACGTTTAAAAACATTTGGACGTTTGAAATGATCAGACAAACACATCAAACATCTTTTTTACATACATATATGCTCATTTTTCACCAAGCTCAGAATGTGAGCCAACGGATATTATTAGGCAGTGTGATGGTAGCAGAAGGGCCAGGCTCTTCGTCTGAGACACAACCATCAGTCATGGAGGGGGAGTCCAGCAGGAGAACCAGCCGTACTCAATTAGTTCTGGCTCTGGCTCTGGCTCTGTCTACCTGATCTATGGGACGCAATTAGAACACAGCCCAGCGAAGGCCTAGTCATTTCTTTCTGCCTTGCCAAGTGCATCAACATTTCGGCCTTATTATTTTCACAGCTGTGTGTCATGTTTGGAAGGTCGGGAAATCCCTCGCTATGAGGCCATTTTTGTGACAATCAGGGTGCGATTGATCTTTCCGTATTGGAATGTACAGTAATGTCACACACAGGGGAGGGAAGAGATACAGCTGAAGAGCCTGAAGGCACCAGAGGGGAGTACATCTGAGTGACACAACTGTGAGCTCCAGCTGCAGTAGTATTCAGCACCATGCCTGTATAGTGGGCCTGTGCAGATGCTGTTCTTTAAATGTACTGTACACTGTAGGAATGGCAACGTTGGCCTCTTTGCTGATCGCTTGGTCCACCAATTTCCACCAATTTGGTCTCAAGGGCTTTGAGTTGGATTGTCACGACATTTGCATGGTCCCCAGAAGGATGAAGCCGACCGACTCTAGCGATCCTCTGACCTTTTTAATCTGTGTCACCGGCCTGTCAACGTTTTCACTTATCAAGTGAAATATTCTGACGTCTGCCGTGACAGATCAGCTCACAGTTTGTGACAGAGGAGATTGAGTGGAGAGCCCAAGGCAGGAGCAGCACACAGGAGACGGTTCACGTGATCGCCTCAACTCCTCAAGTCCACTTAATATCAGGGTTTGTCCTTTTGTGCAGCTTTCCGCAGGGCAGCATCACGGACCAGTCTGTGCTAAATCTTGTGTGTTTTCCATGTACTGAAGTCAAGAAATAGGCAGAGCATAAATCCACAGCAGGGTGCCACTTTGACTCAGCAGGTAGTGCTACTAAAACAGCTTTAGTATCAGGTACTGTTGGAGCCGCAGGAAACACTGCATCATGAACTCCTCTTACATCTTGTGTGAACCTTTTTTCCTTGGCTTCAAAATCAGATTTAGTGTGGTGTTATTTTGTGACTGTTGTTTGATAATGATCATCTGTCCTAATAGACTTTCAATGAATGCTTGGATTTCTTTCTTTTCGACAAAGGACATAGTTTGACACAGACAGGAAATCTTTCACAATGAATTCTAGCCTGAGATGCTGGCTGATCTAAAGCAGTTGGTGCCTAATTTAAATGGAAAAGAGGCTCAGATTGAAAGATCTGTGGTCTCTCCGCATGCATTCACTCACTAGAAATGACCCCATCTGAAAATGGTGTGTTGGAAAGACTCTGTCCACATTCTGGATGTTATAACAGCATGACAGGCAACCGACCCCCGTATTTCATCTGCTGTTCACAATTTAGAAGTCAGCATTTTAATAAAACAGATGCTACTTTAAAAACAACTGATACACTTTGCGAGAAGGATAAATAAATTGAATTGCATGCATTGCAGTAAGTTGACCCAGCAAATCACATCCTAATAATGACATAGGAACACATGAGCTGACAACAACTGACTGCTGCAAAGTCATTCCATAGCTGGCCTGAATCCAGAAGAAGGGACATGCTGTACTGGGACTGATGGAGCTGTGTTTGTAGGGGCGAGGGGGGGGGGGCATGTGAAACCCCGTGGGGGTTCCCTCCACCTGACATCCGATTCTCATCAGCCCCACAGAACTGTCTGAAAAACACCTGATGCTGACAGCCTCGGAGTGTATGCAGCCGGTAAATCTAAACCATTTAGGAACATGATCATGGAATATTTACTTACATTTCACTTCAAGCTACTGATTATGTGCAGTATCTGTGCACCACCCACAGGTCATTCAACACCCCCATACACCACCACTCCATATCTGTCACACTGCACCTCTACTGCACTTTTGGCACTATTCTATCATTGACTGCATACAGTATTATTTATTCTTTGTAAATATGTGTCTTTGAACCAAATGCACCCTTTGAGGTTGACGTAATTGCAATTTCCTTCTGCTTGCGCTGTGATAATAAAGTTCTTGAATCCTTGAATGAATGCAAACAAAGACAGGTTTTTAACTAAGTCCTTGTCCTTCTAGCATACTCAGAAACTTGTTCATCAAGTTTTCCTTTACAATGAAGAATGTTGGGCTGATGTGGCACTCTCTTGTTAACATTTTTTGAGGTCATCTACATGAGTTTGTGTATTGTGTATGTATGTATGTATAGATAGATAGATAGATAGATAGATAGATAGACATATGACACACCAGATAATGAAATGTTCCCTGCCTGTATGTTTGGGTGAGTGCAATCCAGAGACAGATTTAAAGAGTCAAAATACAGGTTTAGCGGGACCTGACCGACAACCTGAACCAGTTTTGCTGTCGCTTTGAGAGACAAAGGGACAGTCCAAATGTGACACCACCCACCTCCTCTACCTCTCCCAACACAGCAGGGGCCTGGGCCCCCTCCTCCCCCCAGCCTCTACTAGAGACAGAACCTCTCCATCCACCCTGAAGAATTGTGCTGATCAGCTGTGTCCAGTGTTCACAGACATTTTAACTCCTCACTGGAGACATGTCATGTGCCAGCCTGCTTCAAGCCCTCCACCATCATCCTCATCCCTACAAACACCAGGGACCTCAGGACGTCATGACTACAGACCTGCCACCCTGACCTCTGTGGTGCTCACGTTATCTGAGCACCTTGTGGTGTCCCACCTCAAAGCCCGTCTCTGCTGAGCTCATCCGACTCCACCTGCAGGTGGATCACACACTTCCTGTCTGACAGGAAGCATCACCTGAAGCTGGGAAAGCTAGTCTGATTCGCCTTAAAGCTGCATCAGCTGCTTCTCATACTGATCTGATGCCATAGAGTAGTTCCATTCTAATTGTTTTAACAGAGAAAGAGACAGATAGGCAAACAGCAGTTGAAACGTACTGACTATATGAATACAAATGTGGTTGTCTCATGTCAGTTTGGTACACAGGATGAATTGTTACAACTGTAATTATAATACCCTGACTTTCCATCTAACCACTTTATGAAAGTAAAACTAATGACATTCTCCTCAGCCTCAGCTGTACTTTGTGTTTAATGCTAATTAGCAAATATTATCATGCTAACACACTGAAATCATGCTAAATATTACCTTCTGGACATCAGCATGGCCATTGTGAGCATGCTGCCACGCTGATGTAGTCCAGCCTGACAGATTTTTTACTATTTTCTATTTAAATTGAAAGTGTGATGCTTTTGCTCAAAGTACCATTCCTGGCAACGGTTTCTCTACGGCTCACTCAGCTCTTGAAATTCAAATATGTGCCCATTTTCACCTGATTCCAGGCTCCGTGGCATGCAGTCTTGATTATTATTCCATAAATAAGAGCAAAATGAGCTCCAATTAAGAGGTAATTGCAGTGCTGTTGAGCAGTAACAAGATGCTAATGAAAATCCCAGGCTTATGATGGCACTGTGAGATTGCTTTTTAAAATTGGGCTGCCTCGCCAGTTTTGCTCTCAGTGGATGAGGGAATTAGACAGCATGGGCCTGGTTAAGGGAAGTCCTGGCTAATTACTCTCAAATCCCAATGAAGTCCATTTGTGGCAATAATTGTGCTGTGATTGCCTCTGTACCCTCTCATCTCACAAAGCTGCTCACAGTTTCTATCAGAATTTCTCACAGACAGCGCTGGTGGAGGGTTTTGGTATATTGTTACCCACACACTGGAAACTGCTTACAGTCATCACGTCTGTCTGGGTCATATTGATCTCTATAAGTGGATGATAATTATAACCAATTTGTATTTTCTTTATTTTGTCATGCAGATATCATCTACATTGGCATTTGTATATTTATTACATGGATATAATGTAATAAAACATACAGTTTCTCTATTTATAATGGTGCTTACACCAATGGTGCTCATTACATGAGCACCATTATCAATCCACTTGACGAGGGCGGCTACGACCACAGCTACTTTCCCTGTGCACGTTTATTTCCTGTCTCAAAAGGCGGCCTGTTTGGCTGCTGCATGTCATTGTTGCAGTTTCAAGTTTTTCCCTATGTTGTCATGTAAAAAAGACTCAAAATGGACACTGGAAAGAGACTACTGGATTACCATCAGCATATAATTTAAACAGCATTTGGATAGGAATGATTCTGTCCCACGATCTTCTATCCATAATAGCGGTTTCCACTAAATATTGGAGCTATGTGCGTAAGAGCTGATTGAAAAATGTGCTTCATTTTCTCATCTTCATCATTTCCTGTCCTCAGGAGTATTCTTAACCCTCTATGGTACGCATCATGATGCCAGCTAGGAAACATTTTTTTTTGAGTGTTTTTATGTCTTAAAATAGACTAAATAAACATAATCTAAAGAAATTTTATACATTTTTTATTTTTTGGAAGTTTTGGGGGTTCGTTGCCTGTAGGCAACATTGTACCATAATGGTCATAAGTGACAAATAATGTTTTATTTTTCAATTTGAACATCATTTATTTCATAAACATGTGTAAAGTATTCAATTGCTTCAACAGGTTACAATACATGTCATTTTAAATGTAAAAGCATGATAAAAGGAACTCTTTTAAAGGGTTTCTTGTCTGAATGTTGCCTGTAGGCAACATTGTACTATTGTGGAACAACCCATTGAAATGAATGACTCCAAGAGTCCAAGCGTAATTCTTTGAACTTTACACAAACTACTTATCAAAACAAAGATCATAACCATTTGCAAAACAAGAAACTGGTGTCAAATTCTACTGTTTGATCATCACTGCTTCATTTCAATGCATGTTTCCTGTCAGTCTCCTGTGTCTTTCCTGACATGCGTTGCCATCATTTGTGGTGTTGCTGCTCAGTGCTTAAGGAACTTGTTGTGGAAATTTCTAGGAGATAAAGTCTGCTGCATGGAGTTCTTGTGCGCATTTATTTTTGCAAAAAGGAACAGCTGTTACAGAGACAGTCACGCAGTCTAACAGTTCTGAAACAGAGTTCCCCGATCTTCTCTGTCTGTTGGTATTTATGGGTTGGGTCAACTGGGGTTTACCTGCAGGCGTTTGGGTGCCTGCCTGTAGACTTGGGATATGCAAGGGAATACACATCCGGTTGATCAGACGCTACTTTAACACCTCTTTTGTTTCATACCTGGCCGGGATGCATCCTGACAGACCAAAAGTTTTAACACCTCTTTCTTCTGCGGTCTGGTCGGGACACACCCTGGTGGATCAAACTGTGAATTTACATTTCTTTGTCTTCTGACATGCAAATTCCCATCACAATTCCTCCCTTTTGATTATACATTAATCACAATATTAACATCAAGAATATTACATCAAACAAAACCACCTCAGGTAGATTTAAGGTTTGTCATCATAAGGTATTCATGAGAAAATAATGCTGTCTTTCTGGGGTATGGGCACATTTGGAAAGAGTTGGGGGGTGTAATGAAGTCCATGCAGCCTAGGCTGTTCACACGAATTCCCTCGGAGTCCACGTCCGTGTTCCATCGTTGTCCAACGTTGGCAGATTGAGTCTACTCATGTATGTGTATTCTCTGGATTGTGTATGTGTGTTATGTGTTTCACCGGTGCAACACTAAGCGGCGCTTGGCTCGCACTTAGTGTTGGGAAGAATCAACGCAGCCTCGTCTCGTGCGAGAGCGAGTGTTCACTCCTGTGCGTTCTCTTGTGGTTTCAAGTTGGTGCACAGGAGGAGAGATGTCCTCTGGTGGAGTTGGGACCTTTCTGCAGTGGCTAGTGTGGATCCAGGTGACTCTTTTGGAGATCTTTATGGCCGTGTGTGTGGTTAGGAGGATCTGGAACGGACCTAGCCAACGCTTGTGTTTCCAGTGACGCCGTCGGAAATCCTTGATGACTACCCAGTCTCCAGGCTTGAAATGATGCAGTGTGTGATCATTAGGTTGAGGGAGGGCTGTCTTCAAAAAGGGCCATCAGGTGGAGGAACTTTCACAAAAAAAAATTTTGAGCTGCAACTGAAAATCCTTTAGTGAACCAAGACTGTGTAATCTTGAACCAAGACTGTGTAATCTGATCCAACATTCCTCCCTTTTTGACACATGGTCAGAACCGTGTGTCAAATGGGCATAATGTGGAAAGAAATATTGGTTAGGTATGGCTTGCTGTCAGGGCTGATTCATACACCTGTGGGAGAAACATAAGCATTGCATTTGCGCCACAATGCCTTTTCATCTCCAGTGGCAAACTGCTGTATTGAGAGAAGTGGATCATCAGTCAAGAGGGAGCGAAACAAAAATGTCAGAAGGTGAGATGGAGGGGAAAACTTCCACTGTTCTTTGCAGCAACCTTAGCAGCTGCATCTGCACGAGTGTTGCCTGTGGAAATAGGGTTAGAGTTGCTGGTGTGAGCAGCACACTTGCAGACAGTAATAGAGGAAGGCAAAAGAATGGCTTTGAGAAGGTCAGATACCTGTTGAGCATTGGAAATAGGTGTGTCTGAGGAGGTAATGAAGTCCCTTTGTTTCCAGAGGGCACCAAAATCATGAACAACTCCAAAGACATACCTGGAATCTGTATGTATAGTAACAGATTTCCCTTTTGCAATTTTACAGGCTTCGGTGAGCGCTACAAGTTCATTTTGTTTTTTGTTTTTTGTTTTTGTTTTTTTGAGCAGAGAAATGAGAGGGGAAAGAACCTGAAGCAAGAGTTTCAGTTTGAGAGCACACAGCAAAACCCACACAGTTTTGTCCTGTAGTGGGGTCCCGGGAAGCTGAGCCATCTACAAAGGAATCAAGTCAGGATTAGTTAGAGGTTGAGCAGACAGATTTATACGAGGGGTACAGAGTTGGGCTGCAGCCACGCAGTCATGTGGCTCACCATCATCTGGAAGAGGGAGGAGAGTAGCTGGGATGTTTTCTGTACAGGAGTTTACATACAGAGTGAGGAACAGACAGGGTGAGAGGAGCATACAACACAATATCCTGTGATGCCAGCACAGCCTTCTCAGCTGATGCAACAGCACGAAGACAATGAGGGAGTGCTGCAGCCACAGGGTCAAGTTTTGCAGAGAAAATACGCCACAGGGCGCAGTTTTCCCTCCATGGTCCTGCAAAACCACCGAAGTTATGCAACCTCGTCGTTGGTCTACAGTCTGTATGAAGGGTCGAGTCGAGTCAGGTAAGCCTAGTCAGCTGTTGGTTTCGTCAGTCCAGGTCAGGGGCGCATGCGCATGGGGAAGGCCTATCGTGAGCTCACGGAGTGGTTTATCTACAATGGCATGTTTTGAATGAATGTGTGACAGTAAGAACACATTCCCAGTAAGGACATCGTTTGATTTTTTAGTCTGTGGTTTGGGAAGCCTGTGAATGGCTTCAGTTCTTTTTTTTTTTTTTTTGAGAGAGAGAGAGATTTTGCCCTGTGGAAGAGATAACATGTCCTAGAAATGTTACTTCTTGTTTCACAAATTGAAGTTTTGATTGACTAGCTTCGTGGTCTCTGTCAGCTAGGTGTTTCAACAGTGTCACATTCACATTGTTTAGCAGACATCTATCATTTGCTTAGCAGAGCGTACACTTTCAAAAAACTATGTGGCACCCAAGTCAACTAACAAGGAGAGAATCATGTCCAGAAATGGTCGATGTTTACATCGGCTTTCTGTAACATGTCTCCTTATTGTACTTTGTATGTGTGTCTATAGGAGGTGTCAGCTGTTGTCTAAGATGTTACATAGCAAAGGCAGATTCTCCATTGCAACGCAGTGTGTGTGTGACCTGTGTGTTGTGTGTGTCCTGTGTGTTGTGACCTGTGTGTGTACCTGTGTGTGTCCTGTGTGTTGTGTGCGTCCTATGTGTGTGTATGTGACATGTGTGTGTGTGTGTGTGTCGTGTGTGTGTGTGACCTGTGTGTGTACTGTGTGTGTGTGTACTGAATGTGTGTGTGTGTACTGTGTGTGTATGTGTGTGTGTGTGTGACCTGTGTGTGTACCTGTGTGTACCTGTGTGTATGTGCTGTGTGTGTGTGTGTGTGTGTGTGTGTGTCCTGTGTGTATGTGTGTGTGTCCTGTGTGTATGTGTGTGTGTATGTGTGTGTGTACTGTATGTGTGTGTGTGTACTGTGTGTGTATGTGTGTGTGTATGTGTGTGTGTGACCTGTCTCTGTGGCTCGCCCTCCCTGGTCTGATTCTGGAACTCCTCCCTCTCCACTGGCGCCCGTATGTCAATCCGATGTGTGAGGTGCCTGCTGCTGCTGGTGGTGACCAAAGGAAGATGAATCCGGGTGCATCTGGAAGTTTTGGCGTTGACGTGAGAAGCGTCCTCTGTCTTGCGAGACCAATGTCCTGTTTGACCACACTTATAGCAGACATCATGAGCAATGTTGGGTGGGGCCCAGCTGGGTTGGACCTTCGGTCTCGTAGGTCTCCTAGTGTTGTGAATGTTGTCCTTGGCCTTCTGCAGCTTGCGCTGTAGCTTGACGTTTGTGTTCCTGCATTTGTTTCTTCTCCATCAGCTGTCGGCGGATTTCATTTAATCTTGCTAGCATACACAGGAGGTCTTCACAGCCAGAAGGTGTTTTATTTCAGGCATTGTGGGCTGGAATTGACGGCAAAAGTCATTAAACTGAGCTACAAAAACTGTTCCATTGATGTTCATGGGAGGGAGGTGTTCAGAGGCTTCTATGATGTCCTTGTCTGTCCACGGTCTGTAAACCACAATAGGACCCTCTGGTCCCGCTACTGCCACCATCCGTGCTTGGAAGACAGCATCATCAGAGTTTTGTTCACGGTGTTTCATTCTCTGTCGGGTGGACATGTAGTGGCCTGAAGCTCCCTCACTTCCCTCAAATGACGAGTCTGGCTTTCCTTGTTGGATGCCGTCACGTCTGTCCTGTGGTGGTACAGCTGGCTGGGCAGGCGGAGGAGGCGGCTTGTTGTTGATGACAGGCGGCGCAGTGTTGAGGTCGGGGTCCAGCTTCAGAGCGGTGAGCTGCGAATTCAAAGCAGAAACAGGCTGCGAGTATGGGGGAGGACAATTTAAGTGCGTGTGAAGTTTGTATTACTTCAGGTTTATCGTCAGGCTTCACATCATTCATACGTACGCTTTCTGTCCCTACATTCCGCTTCCTTCTCCCACACTGTGAGACACTTCATGTGCTTCTCCATATCTTCTAACTCCCTTATAGAAACTTTCCCTTTCCTTCTCCTATCCTTTGCCTCGCTTCTCCAATCTTTCCTACAGTTTCTTCAGTTCATTCATACTAAGAGCCATATTCTGGGAACCCATATTTCGAACTCCATACAGACAAACATGTGAAACCTTTTCCGTCCCCCCCTTTTATTTTTTTTTCTTTCTTCTCCCATGACATCCACCATCGGCCCCTCCGGAGGTCCCAGCCTCGACGGTATACTCCCCATTCCAAATGTGAAGGTTGTGCACAACTATTACAATACAGACGTCTCTGTAAGGACCATTTCGTTTACGCTACAAACGGCTGAAAAAGCAGGTCACTTCGTTTTAGGCTACAAGTGACAAAAGCAGATCGATTGTGGATCTCATGAGAAAAGAACTTGTTATGCCAAATTACAACCCAAATTTTAAAGAAGAAAAGGTTCAAATGTCAATATCTCACCAGATGAATTTTGCTGAATTGCGTTCTTGGAATTCCAGCGGCAATGATCCGGTGCGGCCGCGGGCAGTCCTCCTTTCAGAAGGAGTTTTTTGAGGTTGGAGGCTGGAAATCTTTGTCCTTCCAGGATGGCCTGTCACTGTCCGCGCTCCGTCCCCGACGATTGCTCGTGGAATCCCACTTCTGACACCAAATTGTTGTGGAAATTTCTAGGAGATAAAGTCTGCTGCATGGAGTTCTTGTGCGCATTTATTTTTGCAAAAAGGAACAGCTGTTACAGAGACAGTCACGCAGTCTAACAGTTCTGAAACAGAGTTCCCCGATCTTCTCTGTCTGTTGGTATTTATGGGTTGGGTCAACTGGGGTTTACCTGCAGGCGTTTGGGTGCCTGCCTGTAGACTTGGGATATGCAAGGGAATACACATCCGGTTGATCAGACGCTACTTTAACACCTCTTTTGTTTCATACCTGGCCGGGATGCATCCTGACAGACCAAAAGTTTTAACACCTCTTTCTTCTGCGGTCTGGTCGGGACACACCCTGGTGGATCAAACTGTGAATTTACATTTCTTTGTCTTCTGACATGCAAATTCCCATCACAAACTCCATGTAGCAGTTTTTTTCAGTGTGTGTTTTCAGGAGTGAAGCACAGCTAGGTGACACACTTTGTGCACTGCACTTTCACTATACCCTTACATCCATGGTATTTGCCCTTTTTCTCCACCCAAATAGGCCAGTGGTCAGTGTAATAGTAGACTCTGGCCTACAGAGTATAGTAATAGCCTGAACTTTATTCCTTAGGAGTTGGGCAAAAGTCAACTGGACTTGCTGAAGGTACTAGAAGACGTTTCACCTCCCATCCCAGAGGCTTCTTCAGTGGATGGGAGGCGAAACGTCTTCAAGTACCTTCAACAAGTCCAGTTGACTTTTGCCCAACTCCTCAGGAATAACTATGGCCTGGATGACTGAGAATCTTCATAGACATTAGCCTGAACTTTACTTTACTGCAACCGACATCAAATTTATCTTCGTTAAATTGTAAAGATAAAAAATAAAAAAAATAAAAAATGATGATGAATGGTATGCTTTTGAACATTATATATACCTAAACACACACTACCAAAATTTCATGCTGCCATGTTGATTCCATAATGGTTCACTGTTGCCTCAAGGCAACGTATGCAATTTTCCATAATGGTACGCTGTTGCCTCTGGGCAACATTTGCATTTTAACAAGTTTCCATTATTTAATTAGCAAATAAATTGCATTAAACTATTGAATATTAAGGTTTACTCACCTATTAGTGTGAATATATTTTTTTCCAGATTGCCTGAGGGAAACACGGTACCATAGAGGGTTAAATGTCATGCCAGTAAAGCCTGTTGAAGTGAATTGAACTTAACTGAAAACAGTTTACCAGTTGTCATGGTAATAAAGTTTTTTTGAATAGATTTGTCTTTGTTTGTTTTCAAACTGAAACAGAATTGGATTGTGGCTTTGGCCTCCCAGAACTCCCTGATGTCTTGGATGATGTCATGACGACATCTTGTAAAAGTCTATAAGTAAAGCTGGTCAGACACCTTCTGTTCCCTTCACAGTGAGAGCCTGAGCGTACAACTATACTGTGTTTGGAAAGGATTTGGAAACATTTCACGCCATAAATGTCTTCCCCAACTTCTACTTCGACCTTAGTTACAAAGAAATCTACAATGGTGGAGAACAACGACACACCTGCTGAACCATTTCAGGTCCAGAGGTCTGATATCCTCCCCGGCGAGTCCACCCGCTACCTGGTGATGGACTTTACGGGTGAGGGAAGATTTGGCAAAGTTGCCAAGTGTGTCGATATGACAACAAACAAATTGGTGGCAGTTAAGATCCTCAACGACATTGATGACTGCAGCTGGGAATTGGAGATGCTGGAAGAAATCAGCGCTCTTGACCCAGAAAAGACAAACATAGTAAGATTCATTGACAGTTTCACGTACCACAGCTTCTCCTGCCTGGCCTTCGAGATGCTGGACAGGAGCCTTTGGGACCTGTTTAACGAAACTAGAGCGCCATTGAATCTTAATGAAATTCGCCCTTTGATGCAGCAGCTATTCGTAGCATTTGACGCCCTGAAAGATATCGGCATCTTACATGGGGACCTGAAACCTGACAACATAATGCTTGTCAACCACAAGGATCAGCCGTTCAGGCTGAAGCTCATCGACTTCGGTCTGGCCCTTCCAGTCCTCGGATTTTACACTGGGATGACCGTACAGGCTAAACCATACAGGGCTCCAGAGTTGACCCTGGGCCTTCCCCTGTCCGAGGCTATTGACATGTGGTCAGTGGGATGCGTCATGTCCTTCCTGTACTTTGGCTGTAACATCTTCGATGGAGACTGTGACTATCATAGGATGAAAGCTATGGTACACATGCTGGGTCAACCAGAGGACCTCCTGCTGAGTGCTGGCAAGAACACTTCATCGTTTTTCAGCAGAGAGGAGGGCTCCAGCAGTCCAGGGTGGAGACTCAAGTCACCAGAGGAGTACAAGCAGGCCACTGGTAATGAGCCTGACGTTGACTGGGAGTTTTTCCAGGAGACAGGAAATCTGGAATATGAAGTGAAGAATTTCCCAGAGAAAAGCAGCGCTCTTGAATATAAAGATAGGATGGCATTTTTAAGCCTCCTAAAATCGATTCTGCAAATGGACGCTGGAAAGAGAATCACACCCAGGGAAGCCCTAGCACACCCTTTCATCACAATGGCTCACCTGGCTGAGACTGGTTTATGAACTAATGTGTTTTAACGTAACTGTTGGTATTTAATCTTCTTAAGAAAATCAAGCCTGGACAGCTTTTAATGAACAGATTCATTTGAGAATGAGCCATGAGACTTATTCTAAACACAGTGTAGCATTTGAAATGATTCACGTAAATCTGAAGTTTATTTGGTGGTGCGGCAGTCAGCACTGTTGCTTCACAGCAAGAAGGTTCCAGCTTCAAATCTGCTGACTGGCAGGTTTGTGGTTTCAGCCTTGAATCAGATTTCACAATCAGAATTCAGGTTAATTGGTGACTCCTAATTGCCCCTAGGTGTGAGTGTGAGCACGAATGGTCGTCTGTCTCTATGTGTCGGCCCTGTGATTGACTGGCGACCAGTCCAGGGCGTAACCCGCCTCTCGCCCAGTGTCAGCCTCCTGGAGTCTGTGGTCCTCAGACAGGGGTCTGTTCACCCCCCTCCCCACACAAGGCTCCCTCTGCAACACATTTGACAAGCATATGGTCTCTAGTTAACTCTGTCATCCATCATTGCTATTATCATTTTCTGTTCTTGTGTTATTTGTTTTGTCTTTGTTGTTTTTGCCTAATTATGTGAATTAAGTTCTGATGTTTGATATTAGCAGTGAACTAAGAGGACAGTTTGGGATATGAGGTCACTAAAGCCATATGTTATATTTATATAATATTATTTAAGGAGCTGATCATGTTCTTCCTCTCAGATGTGGCAGAAGCAGATGTCCAACAGGAGGAAGCTGCTCTTCCAGCCTCAGGTCAGCTGTCTGGCGCTCTACTCTTATTGATCTTTACAGACTCCTGAACACTGAACATATTTACAGCATCGTGTTCTGACCTCGCTTTAGATGACACAGCAAACATTACGCTGGAGAATCTACTGAAGGCCAACGTCCCACGTAAGCTCATTTCAAGAAGCAATACACAGTAACAGTAATAACATTAAACACAGTGTTGTAGTGACTCTAAATTGTCCGTAGGTGTGAGTGGGAGCCTGAATGGTCGTCTGTCTCTATGTGTCGGCCCTGTGACTGACTGGCGACCAGTCCAGGCTGTAACCAACCTGCAGATTTGACATATTAGAAATAAGCAACTATCTTTTTTGACATTTGAGAATAAAGACTGGATGCAGAGGAAACGGCTTTGTCCAGAAAACAAAAAGAAAAATTAGAAATGAATGGATAAAGCTCACTTAATAACATTCTTTATCTTGTTTCAATCTGTACACAAGCAACATTTTCTAGACTTTGGATAAAAGCCAGGCTGATGCTTTCTGCTGCTCCTTGTCTCTATTCTAAGCTAAGCTAAACTAATACTTCTGGCTGTGCACGTCTTATTCTGTCTGACTTACATTTAAGAAACTTGACGAGACATAACATCCTCTTTATTTGTAGTGTGTTCTGTATTTGGCTTTTTTTTTTTTTTTTTAAAGCTGATGCTATTAAGTTTACCCACACTGCAATAAATGAATAAATAAATACATTAATTGATCAACTCGCTGACCTTAAATGGTATCTATGTACGCAGATAGTGTGATGGGAATTTGCATGTCAGAAGACAAAGAAATGTAAAATCACAGTTTGATCCACCAGGGTGTGTCCCGACCAGACCAGAAGAAAGAGCTGCTAAAACATTTGGTCTGTCAGGATGCATCCCGGCCAGGTATGAAACAAAGAGGCGTCAAAGTAGCGTCTGATCAACTGGATGTGTATTCTCTTGCATATCCCAAGTCTACATGCAGGCACCCAAAAGTCCAGTTTCTGTGTGAGAGCTCGGGTGCGAGTCTGGCGTCAGCCCACAATCTGTGGGAAGACAGGTTCCTGAAGCAGCCGGCCTGGAAGGGTGGTTTCTTAACAGCCTGGATAGGTGGATACAGATTCCAGGTCAGATGAGCTTTACAAAAAGAGACTTTTCCACAATGCTGGAGGTGGGATGATGGTACACCGTTCAACTACAACAACTGGTAGTCCCATAACAGCCCAAGCAGCTATGACTGTCTCTATTTGAACAGCCAAGGTAAGACCACACACTGAAGTGAAGGGATGAATCGGCTTCCACACTAACAATTGAATTTTTTGGAAATGAGACATTTAGCATTTGTTTTTAAGGGCCTACACCCCAGCAGTGAACAGTGTAAATGATATATGTATGAGGGGTGAATGGGATGAATCCATGAGGACTCAGCTGTTCTTTGCTGTGTATTGGTTAGATTTTCCTTGTTTTGAATGAGACTGACAACACGGCCTTCATCAGTAACTCTGCATGTTGTTGATCTGCAGACAGTCGAGGCTGGTCCAGTGAGCGCTGCCACTTAGGACATCCATTCATCTGCTCACTTAAAGTCATCTACTGCTAGTGACTATCACAGACCATCCTGATACAGGGATCAACAGCTGCTGCATGGTGCCAATTGTGGCAACCAGTTCCTTCCATGGATTGTTTATAATGGCATACATATCACCTTACCTCTCTGGTAAGGCAAGTGTATTGATGATTGAATAGTTTTGGTTTTCAGATGCTCTGTGCAGATAGAAAATAAATATATGAGTTTCGTAAACGTTCCTACTGTCATTATTTTGTGTGTTATGCTTTGTACTGAGACTGTATTCTCCACTGTGTGAGAATCTTAAAGCCACAATAAGAAAACAGCTGAAGTGGGTTTGCATTATTTCATATTTTTCCAGGAATACAAGTGCAGATGTTTCTGAACACTTTGGGGCCCTAATCGACATCTTACACTGGTGACCCACCAAACCAAAACCCCTCACACTAAGGCTTCATTTGAATATTTCTGAATGAAAATGAATGACTAGTCATACTTTACTCTCAATAAACGTTTTGATTAAAGCACAAGTATTTATAACTGTGTACAAGAAAATGTTTGAGCAAGTGTTCATTCATTTTATTTTATTTTTTCTTTGTACTGTTTTCTTGATTTTATGAATTCTTTCTATTTCTTTTTTTTTTTTTAATTGTAAATCATCTCTAATGACTCATGTTGCTGTTCACATGGTTGTCTATCTTGTTGTTAATGGCCATCTATACAAAATTTAGAACCACTAGACGTCCACCAGAGCTCCCCACCCCCTCGCTCCCCCTGCTTTGTTTTCATAGCAAGGTATTGTGCACTGCACACAGTGGTCCCAGAACACACAACAACCTAAGCAAAGTTGCAGTTACCCTTTTGAGAACAATGGTTAGTGACGTACACTAACGTGCACATGCAGCTCAACCGGTTGGCAAAAGCAAAGCACAGAGATGCTCAGATTACAACACACACACACACACACACACACACACACACACACACACACACACTGGGGCAATGTGACTTCATTCTCTGCACAGGACACCACTGCTCCAAAACACCTTTACATAACAAACGCTTGTTTGCTGCTATATTAAGCCTATACTCACGTTCTCATGCACACTGTTGCCCATAAAGGTGGAATAATTGTTCAATACCCCCAATTTAGTTAAAGCCTGAATACACAGTTTGCAAAGGTTCATTGTGGTTTAAGTTTCACTGTGATCTGTTTGGAAGAGTTTGATCAATAAAGTTGAGAAGATATAAACTTTATTTATCTAGAATAAATCACATTGTCACAATCATTTCACGAGAAGAGGTAAAAAACATTTTATTCCAACTTTATGGGCAACAGTGTATAAGAAGTGATGCTTCTAGTGGCACCTCTGAATTTAATCTTGTGTCATGATGATGGTGATGTGAACACCAAAACATCTTTTATTTAGGTTTACTGCGTCAATGGTTCTGTGGTTTGATGTGACCTTCTTCACTTGCTTAAGGCAGTTGAATTCCTAATTAAGCTCGGCTATAAACACAGGGCAACAACTGGCTGTTTAATATCTGTGGTTTGGCCTGAGGAGGAAGACACCGTCTTTGCACACCTGAGGCAAAATACCTGCTTTGACAAAATTCATAGGCACCTCAACCCGGTAACACAGCAGCCCAACCCACCCCAAGCGAGACTGTCTTCTCCGAACAAATGAATTGTCATTCTTCACCATTCACTGTGGACACCCATCTTTATTCAGAGTTCGGCTCCAAGCAGTTAAGTCTCCATCATCCCCACTGAGCGGTGCGTTTGCCTGCTGAGTCAGTCTTTATCATTCTGTGTAGCAGCGCTTCAGGCTCCCAGATAAACTGATAAAGTGATGGGTTGAGGTTCCTCTGCTTGGCTCGTCTGCTGTCATAAACTGACAAATTGTAGCAAGAGTTTCAAGGCAATGGCTGCAGTGTTTCCAACCAAAGAGCTAGAGATGCAGTTGTGTGATGTCGTGCCACCACAATGTTAGACAATAGAAACGAGCACAGCTGTTAAAAAATGTAGATTACAGCCAAAATGAAAAAATAAATAAAATAAGAAGAGTGGCTGAAGATGCGGATGGATGAGATGTGGAACAGGACTGCTGCAAGGACTAACTGGGAAGACCGGTTGTCCCGAGGTAAATGGGGTGGGGGAGGGTTACGTCTCCCCAGCGCTGAAATAAGAGCTGACAGCAAAGCCGGATAGCAGGCTCTGGTTTCCCCGTCTCCACCCAGACGCCTCCTCTGTAACATCCGTGTCTGAAAGCAACTTCATTAGGGACGTCTGCACCGCCATTAGTGATGTAACGAACTGTTGGCCGCTAACGAGTCAATGACCTGTGTTATTGGTAGCACATCAAAACCATGTTGCGTATCCCCACAGGCAAGACTGTAAGTGCCCATGTGTGTCGTTTAGATGCACAGTTTAACATCTCAACACTTGGATTAGATGTGTTGCCTTCCACAGTGGAGATTAAAGTAATATATATGTATATATTTTTTTTTACAGATATGTAATAGAGGAGTTGATAGCTGGGGGTGTTGGTAATGACACTTTTAAATCGAATGAGTAAGTAAAGGAACAAGTCTGGCTGTTGGAAAATATCACACTCCCCGGGCTCTTCATGTTCCAGCTCGTTGTGGAGCTACAGGATGAAGTCTAACGTGTTGCTTTTTATTGCTTTTATATGAAGCTGATGTTGTCTTTCATTGGATGTTTCTGTTTCAAGACTTTTTAGTTTCTAAGTAGTGTTGCTGATAACTGACCTGTTACAGTAAAACAGAGAATTAAAACACGGATGACTTTCTACGTTGGTTATGTGTATTACACTGGCGACATCAGGAATTACAATGGCTAATATGTAAACACAAACTATTTGCTGATAACTACACCGTGTGTTGATGATAGGTAATGACATGCATAGCTTAGAAACAGACTATTTCCTGACATAGCTTTACTGTGGCCAAAACCTGTTACAGATGATAGTGACAGTACAGATAGTCAGTATGAATCAAAAAGCACACAGCGCCGTAGCATGCAGTGCATTAACTGAGGCTTAGATCACAGGCCTGAACACAAAAACATGCACAACAATGAGCACGCACGCACAAATAAAGCCTCATGGGACATTTATGGGGATTTTTATTACGTTTAAATCACATTTATGAAGATTTTCTGGCTGTAATTTCCTGCTATAAGCAGGATGTTTTATGTTACTGCTGCAGTCGTGTCCTTCTGTGTGAAAAAAAATAGGCTTGGCTTGTGACAGGTGTGTGTGTGTGTGTGTGTGTGTGTGTGTGTGTGGGGGGGGGGGGTGTGAGAGAGTGAGAGTGAATAAGTGTCAGTCAGAACAAGCTTTTGTTCTTACTCGCTCTGCCAGTTATAAGGCGTTTGGTCTTGCTGATGGTTTTATCTTTTGGAGTTCACGAATGCGGGCTGCCAGTTTTGTTAAACCCGCTTCTTCATGTTTAGTGAAGGTCTTTTTTTTTCAATCCTATTTGGATGTTCTTTTCCCCACCCCGAGGCCAATTCTTTTTTCCCCCCTCATAGTAAATAAACATAAAACGCGATAGATTCCACAATCTGTCATTTTAGCTGCTTGAGACTTAGGGAAAATTAGTTTATTTCACTCAGTTTCATCAGTATATACTCTCACATTGACAAAAATAATATTAGCAAAACTTTTCATATAAAACAGCACTTCTGTGGCAGTATTGCTGCTACCGGCTCAGTGAGTGTTGGTGCTCGAGTGTGACGCACCGTTTCTCTCTCCCTCCTGTTCAGTCATGCAGGTGAACAACGTGCAACCTAACACGGCATATTTGGTTTAATTCTACCCTTCGTGGCTTTGACTGCATTCTCAGAGGTGTGTCCTTATTTCTTTACCTTCAGTTGTCGAAGTGCGTGTGAAGGCTGACAAAACAGATATCACAGTGAAAAACATTTAAGCTGTAAATAAAAACTGCTATAAACACAGTGAGACTCGTGTCATTTAATAGAATGTAGACCTACAAGTCATTTAAGGATGTCGGTGTCAGTGTTTTAATAAAAATAAAGCCAATCATTTGTCATACATTGTTATTTGAATACTAATACATCCCCACCTGTTAAAGGGTAAAGCCATTGGCTGCAGTGCCCCCTAGTGGTCGTTGGTGCACACAACATGAAGGGGCCGGTGTAGTTAGAGTGCCTCCAGCACCAGCTCACATCACTAAAGCACGTTTACAGGATCACAGCATCACTCTTGCTGGGTAAAGAGGACCAGTCTAACCAGTTACCAGCTTTTTATGACTATGCTGGGACCTCTAATCATCCCCACCCCTCCTGCAGGGGTTTCTGAAAGGCACTCTGGGTAAACTGTTTCCATGAGTGGCATTTTTCATGAATTCATTCTTGCATCTTTAATAATTTGTGACTTTTCCCCTGATGGGCTTGGAAGCACACGTAAGATTTATGACATTTTAGGGGGTGTTTGCGTTCCAAATGTCAACCAATCAAGCCATTTTCTCTCTGGAGTGAATGCATGCACTTGAGCATCGTTCGCCAAAGGAGACTTCAGGAGACGTTTGAAGCAGAATCACTCGCTCTTAAACAGGAGGAGACATGATTACACGGATTGGTTTCTGAATCAGAGAGGGGAAAAACAGGAATTTATTTTTATTTTCATAATAAAAATACTGTGTGTAGCTTCATAGTATCTTAATTAGCATAGACGAGGGGAAAAACATCTTTTCATTAACATGACTTTATTATAGATTTATTCAGACTTTCACCAATTTCTCTCATCGCCTCTCTCGCCCTCATTTTTTAATCTTTTGCAGACCGTATCATCATTGTCACATAAATGAATGGCTTCGCAGCACATCTGTCACAGCAGACGATAAACCTCACTATTGAAAGTGAGCAATAATCTGCTGCTTTGCTGTCATCTATTCTAAGCAGGTAGGATTCATTATAGGCAAAGGAAGCCTGATGTCTGTATAAACAGGTGGCCTACTGTATCTGTGGCATGGAAGGAGTTAAATTTCTAATTAAGGCAGTGTGAGGCAGTCCTGATAGTGTTGTCTGAGAATTACAAAGCACTGGAACTTCTACTATTGTCATTTAAAACACAAGTCTCTGGTTAAACCATGGTTGGATTTAATTAAATAGCAGTCAGGAACTCATCACACTAATGTTTAATAGTTTTGTCTTCTTTTGTAGTCAAGGTGATGACAAGCAGAAAGAGAAAAAAAGACGTGAAAATGATTAGACAGACTGCTCCTTCCTGTTTTATTAAGAAACAATCAAGCAAGCAATCAGGGGAACTTGTGATGTATGTAGGTGTCTGTTTGATTGAAGCATCACAGCAGTGAGTGTTTGAGGGTCTGATTGAACACTCGTCTAATTTAATGTCATTTCACCGAGAGCTGCTTGTAAGGGCTAATCATATTCATTAAACAGTGAGATGTTTTTTTTTATCAAAGGCACAAGGTTTATGATGGACATCCATATGATGCAGCACCAGCTGCTTTGTGTGCTATTTACTCTTTTTTTTAACCTTGGTAATCTCCATCCACACTCTGTCCCGCTCACTCACGATGAAATAACTAAAGTGAACCTATGTCACTGACTGGGCGGCATAACATACAATTACAGATACGGTGTTACAGTCCGTTTATTTTCAGTGTTTCTCACTTATACCAAGAAAAGGTCCAGGGAGATCTGTCCAGCTGCATGCAAGGATACATTTTTCTCTGCTGTTAGCTCTTGCTGACGAAGCTGAATTATCAATCGGGCAAAGCAGGTAACAACCCTGGGGAGACCCAAACCCTAAGGAGCCCCCCAAGGCCCCAGGTTCAGTAGATAGCAATTAGTATGTGGTAATTTCATTAATTAAAAAATTGGCATGATATCAGCTGAAATGATAAGAACCCACGAGGAACTCCTGCAGTTTTTAGCCACTTGGGCTCCTCCTCTAAGGATGGCAGTGTTGGTCGGTCAGCCGGTCGGTCGGAAATATCTCATCAGCTACTGAGTGGATTGTCATGACTGGTCAAATTGGTACAGGCATTCATATTCCTTACATGACGACTTGTAATAACTTTTTGATCTACTGTGCCATCGTCAGGCCAAACGTGTAACTTCTCCAATTCTATGGTTTATTACTAAACACCAATGGCATTGCCTTTAGCGTCATCTCTGTGTTGAGAGCACGTGTAAGCACACTTAGATGCTAAACTAAGCTGCAGAATGTCAACCGTCAACATAGTCACTGTGTGCATGTTAGCATGCTAATGTTAGCATTTCATTCAAAGCACCGGAGCCTCACAGATCCATTAGCATGGCTGTAGACTCTTAGTCTAGTTGCCCAAAGATCAGTCAACATTTTCAAACTTTGCAGATGAGTTCATTAAAAACATCCTAATTTTATATCAGCACATTTTTTTGCTATCAAGAAAATGTAATTGGAGGCACAGCAGCTCCAAAACAAGAGAGGGATGGATTTCATTCTTACATGATATCAAATCACCAATAATACATCTAGGGGAAGGATAATTACAGAAGTACATGTTAGTTTCTGGTTGGTTTGCAGGGTAAAATATAGTGCAGCTTGCCACACGCAGGCAACCAGATGCACGCACAATTCAAAAAGGAATGCGATGCTATTACATCACATTTTAAATCTCTTGTTGTTGGACGCTCATAAATCCATAAATCCAGTGCAGCTCTGAATGGGGCAAGCTCCTGAAGTGGCTCGTGTGAAAAAGAACAATAACAGAGACATGAAAGTGGAGTGTGGCCGTGCATGTATTAGAAAAGGAAAATGAGTCAGCTCTGACTAATTGCACTATGTCATCTGTACATTAATGATGATACTGTACAAACAGTATGAAAAGGTTATTGAGGCTGAAAAGGCAAAAGAGAGCCAAGAGTTTAATAACCGTGCAGCAGTGGTGCAGACTCCTATGCAGAGAGACATTTGATGCAAGGTCAGAGCCAGAAAGTGCTGCCACCGTTACATCGCTGGCTTTATAGAAACAGAATGAATTCACAATTTCAGCATGTCAAGGGGTACTTTAACTGTCTCTGTTCAGACGTGTAGGTCCAATGATTCAGTCTGAGGTCACTTTGGTACAAATATCAAATATGCGTCATCAGCTGTACGACCGCATGTGCAAGCAGTTTCCTCTTTTTTTTTCACTGTCACATCCAATCTGAATGCAGTGAAATTAAAAGCCCCCCAGAATGGTTTTCTCTGCACCTTTTTAATGATCAGTCAACATTCGGTGGCAAATAAGAATTGAAAAGCATTCCTGAACAATAGTGAACACAGCCTTACTTAAATTCACTGTCAGGACACATTAACGGAGACTGAGGGGAAATCTAAAGGTTTTTCTTCGAGCTGAAGAAGACACACGCGTGCACACATTTAGTTGGAAAGATGAAGCAATTTTTTGATCAGTCTGAGACCAGAGAGGAGGATCAGAAGTGCAGCAGGTGAAAAAGAAACTGGGAGAATTGCTCATCTAAAAAAAAAAACAAGCCTCAATTCGAGCCTGTGTTTTTTCTGCCGGAAATGTTAAGTGACAGGAAGACCTTTACTCTTACATTCAGCCAAACAGTTTTGACACATTGTTCCATGGTCCGTCACGAATGATCATTTCATTTGTGGTGAGGGTGGCACGAGTCATAAATCAGTATTTATGAATGTGCCATGTAGCTGCAAGGAGCCTGCAGCCAGGTTATGAAAGTGTTAATCATCAGGTTATTAAGGGAGCAAGTTTAATTCCAGACTCAAGAGACACTTAAAGCGCTCCTGCCTTACTGTCGCCTCTTATTTATAACCGTACTCTTAGAATTAACAGTCACATATCATCCACGTTATAAATCAGATTTCTAAGGCTGACTTTCAACTTTATTGCTGGATCTTCGTTTTTATTTAACCTCATCCTGACTTGACAGGACTTATTTCTATCCTGATTCCACAGCAGTCAGCTGTGAAAAACAAAAGCATTGTAAAAAAAAAGGCCTACGGATAGGGTGGCCATGTGGTTCGCACACTGTTTGTCCCACACGTTGGGACAATGTCCTGCATTTTGATTGGCTCTAGTCTCCGAAAGTCAAAAGCAGTGCAGGTCAGATGCTTCTCTAAAATCTGGCTTTTATCCAGTGGCTGTGAAGAAGCGGGGAAGGCTGATGTGTTTGCACACATGGGTCAAGTGCAGGTTAACTTTGCGTGTGTTGTGCCCCGCGGGGAAAACTGCAAGTCACCGCAAAGTCACACGCTATGCTGATTTATGTGGAATATGACGGAAACTATCACAAAGAAAAGCAAACGTAGCTGTAACGGAGACTGGGAAGCTACTTAGAGTTGGGACGTGGATGGAAATTCTCAGGGGAGACGACATGAAGCAAGACAGTGCATATGGGTCAGAACAGAAATGTTTATTTTTTTAAGTTTAAGACATTATATGAAAATTGAAGACTACCTCTGAGCGATGGTAATGGATCCTATATTGTGCTGCAGAAATGCATCCTTTGTCCCACATTTGGTTTCTTGGGATCCGGTCTCCCGACTTGTGGACCCTCAAACACAGTTATTGGGCTCGAATGTGCGTAAATCTTTCACCAAAATGAAACAGATTTTCAAGTGCAATTTGGCTCAATAATAGCTGAAGGAAATATCCAGTCATCACCGCTGCAAATTACAGTCCTAATTCTCAAACAGTAAATTGTGAAATCCTTCAGACTGTGAAGTGTTTAATTGAACATTTGCTCCTCCAAAGGTAAGTACCAAATCTCTCTTCGTTTTTTCAAAGAGAGCATTTGTCACACTCGTGTGAAACAATGAAATACAGCTGCTGCACAGCATGTCATGGCATGAGGCCATCAAACAGCCCCAGGATACTGATCACATGATTGCAGGAAAAAAAAAACACATCTACCCTCAGTCCCATAAAGCATCTTATATACATCTTATAGCTCCCATGAAATGAAATGCTGTGTTTCACCCTTTAGCCACTCAGGACCATGTCGGCTTTGGCTGGTTTTTATAACCTTACATAGCAGCCAAGTCCCTTCTGATAGATGATTAATGATCCGCTGACTTGCTTTGCCAGAATGGGGCCATCTACACAGGGACTATATCACTTAAGACAGTGAAGGGCAAAGCCCAATAACATAAGTTCTAATATCAATGAAACGGGATTCACACCAGGGGCGTGCATGATTTACAGGGGATTATCAGCGGGCGTGTGCATGTGGGCAGCCAGCAACATGTGTGATGACATATTAAAGCTGCACTAAACCAAAAGAAATGTATCACTGTAGCACCATTATGCAGCCTTTTGGCCTCCTTTATCTCAGTTTTTGATTTTTTCAGTTAAAACACCACACTAAACACACGAAGCTGCACAAAGCTGCCCTAAACATAACAGCAAACAGAACAAACAACTAGTTGTTGGACTCTAAATGACATGACATGATGTAACAAGAATAAAGTGATGCCCCTGCTGCCTCAGAGTGGTCTTTCATGTCCAGGAACTGGATAATAGCTTGTAGATCCTCTCTCAACACAATAGAAAGCTCACTTTCAAGAATACTTTTCTTCAATGCATTTATAAAGATTCAAGGTAAAGTGGCTCCTCATCAGGTATAGAGGCACCGAGGTAACTCACAATAAATGGCTGCGCCTCTCCTCTGGAGACCACCACAGCATTAGTGCACATCTCTGAGCTCGACCTAATCAAACACGTATAGTAACCTGTGACCAGCAATGTCTATGTAATTGATCACAAAAGCAATAAATAGGAAATATTCCAAAGATAAATGCAAAATGAAAGTCCATGTATAAATGTAATGGCAGCAAAAAGCAATCAGCTGGGAAAAGTGGATTCAAATCTGCATTAAATGAAACTTAGACTGGTGGTTTGGAAAACGACAAACATAGCTGATTTTGGGTGGGGTGGCCCTGGACAGGTCACTATTCAATCACAGGGCTGACAAACAGAGACAGATGACCACTCACACTCACACCTACAGGCAATTTAGAGTCACCAATTAACCAGAATGTCAGAGCACCAGGAGAAAACCCACATATAGAAAATGCTGCTATCCAAACCATCGCACCTATAATATATATATAATATATACATAATATATCAAAAGGTTTAATAGAGAATTTTTCAGTCAGTCAGGGGGGGAGCTGACTAGCAAGCACACATGTTTTAGCTGTAGCCAGCACAGACACAAAAAAAAGCATGAATGGGGGGGTCCTGCCACCATGTGCTGCATTCATTGATGCGAGAGAATCCATTAAAAATAGGCTCGTGTTATGCTAGTGCACGCTTTCTGCTCACTGTCTTTGTCTCTCCTCCAGCCGCTGCTGTCTGAGTGCCTGCCCCCAAAGTGGTTATATGCTATATTATAAGGTATATTTCCAAGACAATCCGCATGAAATGACCTGTGTCCATTGTCTGAATCGAAAATTGCTCAAGTAATTGGTTTTGTCTTCAAAAGGTGCTCTCCTCACTTCATCTTTATGTATTACCTGCAGCTGGCGGGTGATGCTTCCTGCCACTCCAGTGTACTCTCAGGTGAGCGAATGAGTCCTTTAAATCTGCTTTAACTTTCCCACCTCCAGCCAGATAGGAGGGATTTTAAAAAAAAAAAAGATGGCTAACAAAGGAGATTAAAAATAAACAAACCTTGACGTGGAAGCATATAAAATTTGAGAGGTGGAGAACTGAATATCTAAGAATGTTTGTTTCATTTATGGAAATCGTTCAAGGCCTATTTGGTTCCACTGGAATGAAAAAGCCTCTCAATTCATTTCCCGCTGAACAAGCACTGATTATGCAATATCTTTGAATATCAGTGAATTGCAGGCGGTGATTCTAGACATGGATTACAGCTACTGTGTCAGTCACAGAATCTGCTGTCACAGGTAGGACATTCATCGCCTAACAGTGCAGTGGGAAACAGCGTGGCATTGGCTGCTTTGATCATGATGGCTGGGAAATAAATTATGCACATGCTACACATCAATTATTCCTCTTGTCCCTCCAACCTGTTGTGCTGTGGGATTTTCAGGCACAGAAAAAAAAAAAAAGAACTCCACAGTAAACATTGTTGAGATGCAGGATTTCACCAGTCAGAGACCTTTGGTGTCAGCTGTAAGGACGGCGGCAAGGACAGAAGCCCATCTGCCAGAACCATCACAGCTCAACACTCCAAACTTCTTTCACTTGTCAATTGAAACTATTTTTCACTCCTGACATCTGTGTTGGCTTTCCATCTTGTCTGTAAATTGAATCTCAGATCCTCCTCCCTCTCGGTTTTCTCTCTGTAAAAATGAAAGACACACGTTGAATCCACAAACAAGAATGAACCCACAGCACCCAAGGATGAATTCCTTGTCCTGTGGTGCAGCAAATTGTATTTTTTCACCCCTCCCAGCTCGAGGATATATTGCCTATAATTAATAAACATGAAGCCGGGCGATTGCGTTCTGACATCTGGAGACATCTTCAAATAAGGCTTTACCCTCTCCATGATGATTTCTAATTGCAGATATATGCTTGAAGACAAATACATATCCACACACACACACACACACACAAAAAAAACTAGTTGACTTTGAATGTTATTTATATCAGACAGAGGAAACCAATACCAGCATGCTGCCCATCTTAATATGTACTGTGATTTATATGTTTCATTCACGCCCACAAACACTATACATCAAATTGGATTTGCTGACAGCTCGTGCTGTCTGGCTCACCTGTGCCTCCAGTCATACATTTATTCCAGTGCTGACACTGAATGACAGCGGAGTGAAAACTCAAAGACAGTCGGTGATGCACCTTGGCGCTCTCCGTCTGTGAAACCCATTTTGGGAGCAAATAGAAAAACATGGCCGCAGCCGCGCATTGGGTCGGACGGGATTAAGTTTCACATTGTTTATCGAGTGTTTTGATAGCTAATGAGATTTCATCGGGGCCGGACGGGTGGAGGAACGGGTTGGGAGACAGACCACAGTAGCCAAATGTCAACTCTGGGTGTTGAATTAGCGCTTTGACGAAGTGGAAGTGGGGACGGGGACAGCTGTGGCGCCTCAGGACGGAGCAGGGGCTGATGGGACGCACTGAAGCGGTTCAGTGCTGCAACAGAAAGAGGGAGGGGGAAAAAAATGGATGTCCGCTCTTCAGTGCTGTGTAAACCAGGACGATGCAAATGACTTTATTACTCCTGGGAATGCAATTCATACAATCAGTTGACTGGTGAACCGATGAAGATGCTATTTATAATAAGTGAGAATGACATTACGGCGTTGGATTGAGTTCTCTGTGTGAGTTGTGCTCCCACTCAGCACGTGGCCCTGGGCCTGCACTAATACCATCACATTATTATCAAAAAAAAACACTTTTGTTTGAATGTTTTGCGGATAGAAAACTGCATAAACAACTGAATTGTTTTTACCCTTGAGTGAACGATGCGTGTCCTGAGCTTTCATGGTGACTCACGAGGCTTTACCTCGCTTTGCAAAAAGGAGCTCGGAGGAGACATACCACCCGCTTTCACATCGCTTTGAGACTGTCAGCCTAAACCAAAGACTATTTTCTTGCTGCCAGTCATGCAGGGGTAGCACTTCAAGGTCTGCCAAGGTTGAAAGCAAAAGATGTAGACGATGTAAGAAGCCTCTCCCGCACTCTCTTTGTCGCTCTTGACAACGTGTATAACCTTGCAATCTCCTTTAATTTCAGTATTACAGATGGGCAGATCAGCGCTGCATGCAGAAATCATGCAGAACTGAATTTGTCACACTCGGCACACTTGGAGAAAAGGTCACTGGAGCAGTCCGTGATGTGCACAGATCTGGATCTTTATCATAAGTGACAATGACATCAAGCTAAGTAATGAAAGGGATGGAAGAGGCAGAGGGGGAGGCAGAGTGACTTCATGTCACGGTTGTCTGTAAGTTGTGTCAGGATTTTGCAGCGAGCCCCAGAGCACGTTTTTCCCCCGTCAGTGATGCTGCTGTTGCAGTCTCACAACGAGGATCGATTTTAATGGGAGAACACACTTTAGAGCGTAATTATTGTTTCAAATAGAAAGAAACAATCATGGGAAAAATGTAGGTCGCACATGACAATCTTGCAAACGCAGATCATTAATGCATTATTGTGATGTAGAGGCTGCTTTTGCAGTTGTGTCTAAATGCATAATTAATCAGCGGCACTGAAGCACTGGGGGAAAGTTTGACTAATGAGAGACAAAGAATGTATAAACAGAATAGGAGCCAAATAGTGAAAAAGTGAGGGTAAGGAGAGAGGTGAACATCACGTCTGGGGAGTCCGTAAATTTATTTTTCAGGGACTCTGGCTGCCACCATTTATTTGCGAGCCAAGGTCTTGCTTCATAGTCTTCTTCCAGTAAAAAAGGAAGTCAAGCAGCGTGACAACATTACACGGTTTGAGGGGATTGCTTTTCACACTTGTGGACCTGAAGCTGAAATATGCAGGTACACAAAAAAAATCCAACACGCAGTGAAGAGGAAGAAGAAAATACATTCTTTATCCCATCAAGAGTGGCACTAAATTAAATATGAAACAGAGAGAAAAGGAATAGATTTTTGCTGTGATATGCTAAAGCCAAGACTATTTTTAGCCTGTCAGATCGATGCGATACTGAGAAAAATCAATGGCTTTGGATTGCGTTCTCTCACAATGCACACTTTATTGATCTGCCGCCTCACGTCTGAGATACAAAAATTAGAATCTCTGTTCAGACTGGAGGGTAATGATGTCTGGTAGCGTCTGTGTTATGTCAAAGGGATCAAATAGTCACATTAAAGCATGGCGTTGTATCTGCTTTGTGGTGTATAAGCGTGGATGGATGAGCCCTTGTCTTTACTCCTCTTGGCTCTAGTTTCACATGTTCAGCACTGGTTCCCTGGAGACTGACGGGCAGGGATGACACCCCACTGTGAGAACACTCCCATAAACCCTTGGTGAGATTCAGTGCTTCTCCTTCATCCAATCTGCATCCCCCCAACTACAGATGTGGGGAATTAAGAGATAAACAGAGTAGAAATAATCCAATTACCTCTAATGGGGCATGCCCACGATGGAAGTATCCAAAGAGCAAGTGCCTTGAATCCTCCCAAAGCCTGCTCTAATTACTGTAGCGGTGTTGCAGTGTTTACAAAAAGACGCTTCCAAGGTGAGTTACAAAGTACAGCATGCAACATTCTATGGAAAAAGAAAGCAGCTCTTCACAGGCAGTTCGTCTGAGGTGAGAAATTAAAGAGTTAAAGTGTTAAAGTGAATAGATTTTCTTCTATTCTCTGTATCTTTGCAGCATCTTTATGTTGACTATTCAGCGCAACTTCAATCACATCACTTGTCAATCAACCACTGCAGCCACGGTCATTGTATCTTGCTATGCAGTTCTTCTTCTGTTCATGCCAAACTGGAAATGAAGAAAGAGTAGTTCTGTGTATTCAAAGATTGATCTGAGTTGTCCTGAAGTGACTCAGACTGATTCACTGATTTGTCCAAGAAAGACTGTGAGCTCTGTGAGGCTTTTCTTAGGCACAGAGATGCTCTGAGCTAACAGAGAAAGTGATTGTGTTCCCTTTTTGACCTGATGGTGGTACGAGATGAACAGTTTAGTATCAACAAAGTTATTGCAATTTATTCTGAGGGGGACACAGATGTGTGCACCAAATTACAGAGCAATCCATCCATTTGTTGAGATATTTCTTGAAATACCACAAATGTCAACCTCATGGTTGAGGTAAATTCAGGGGGGATTCATCCTGCGGACCAAAGTGGTGGATCAACCGACCGGCCACCCTGTTTGTGGGTTTTATCAAAAAACCAAAAGCGAAAATAAGTTAGTATGTCTCTCAATATTTCACGACTTCCCTTCCCTGTCTGTGAGACTCAGCCCCAAGCCCACTGGCTCCAACCAAACTTTAAAAATCAATAAAATTAAAAAATGAAAAACAATAAAGTTTCTTTGAACAGCCAGGAACTGTAGTTTTTAACAAACACAGCTCAAACAGGACTAAACGTTCTAAATACAATTCATGGGGACTATTTTTTAGTGAGCGGATTAATACAAATGTGTTGCACTATGGAGTGTTTACTGCAGCAGGATGATATTTGTCGGACTGACTCAAAATGTTATTGACAACAACATATCGTGGGTTTTTATCTCATATTATGCCACTATGTTGCAAACCCCGCGCTGTTTAATGTAGAATAGATGTGAGTGAGCAGCTCACATGCAGTACTGAGGGAAACTGTGCGTCTCCCCTCGCTCCTGTTTTTCAAATCTTGTTAGGTGGGAGGTGGTCACGTTGACACAGTGGTCCAAACACATTATGATCAGCAGCCATCAGGAAGCCCAATCCCCTACGTAATGCTATTAGGACAGCATGAGACACCCGGGGTGATGCACACATCATTAGCTGCTATGCAAATCTCATCCTGCAGGAAGGTAAGCAGAGACCAGCCAGGCCCTCCTCACTGACTCCATTTACATTCACACTAAAATCCCACCATTATTCTGAATATGACAATATTCAGAATTAGATGCAGGTCATGTAAACAGCATTTTCAGTTTGGGTATTCTGAAGTCTTATTCTGCAAGTAGCATTTTTTCCGATTAAGACATGTGGGATATGCCGATATTATTCAGGGTTTAGGAGCATTCTTTGGACACGTACACAGCAAAATCACAATATGCATTTCATTTGGGGTTTTTACCGCAGTTTGCGTCTCGTGCCTGTTTATGCTCAGCTCTTTACTTTGTGAACAAACCAACTAGCCAACAGTTTGCGAGGCTGGGGTAGAGCTGCATGCCCAAAAGAAAAGCCCACTTTTCTGGTCAGAAGGAGAAACACATCTGCCTTCAAACATTTTGACAGACTTGGTTATCAACAGGGTTTTTCAGATGAGTGAAAATATCACTGGGCCGACCTTTTCAAGACCGCGGTGGAAGGAATCAAACCATCATCGGTGGAAAAATCTGTAAAAGTGTAAACAGGAATGTTCATTTTCATTAGCCATGTTTATACAGCTTTGAAGGAATATTGTCTTTCTCAAAACGAGGGTAAAAACTAGATTATTTTTGTGCGTGTTATCATAGTAGCCGACTGCTGCGTTTGAAGACGTTTCTTCACACACATTTCAGTCTGTGTAGTTCCAGTGGAGCCTTTCAGATGGCAAGCATACAGCATATCTCAAAGGGAATCTTTAAATACTTCAACAAGTTTCAACAACAAGAGTACATGTAGAGTATATATGAATAGAATACATAATAAAACTACATTATTTCAGCAGCTTTCACATGTTTGAATTAAGGATTTTAATCCTGCAAATGCACAGTAATGCCCGACACTGTTTCATTGTGGAACAAAATGATGGCCATTGTCTGCTGACACCTACAGTAATCCCACTGGTAAATGGTTTGCTCAAAGACTTTTCTGGTTATGTTTATGTTGATGTTTAAATGGGATGAAAAGGGGATCAGGCGGAACAGGCGGCTGACCATTTTTCCTGCGGTGTTTGTCCTTCAGAGTCAGGTGTTGAGCATGAGAAATAATGACTAGTGGATGAAGCAAAGGAAGACAAAACATTCACATCAGCCCTGTGTTTCATTATGTGATGAAAGACAATGTTTCTCTTCAGACTTTCTCTTCAGTTCAGTCTTCTTTTTTCTTTTTTTTACATATTCAGCAAACAATTGTCTAACACTGACATTCACCCTTCAGATCTAGAAATTATGGAGCATGTTTTATATTGACTAGTTCCGTCAGATGGCATTACAGGACTCACTTAATGTAAAAGCCAATGAATTCTGAAAGCATTTTGACATAGTAAATTCAACCATATCGACACACGGAGGTTTGATGTTGGTCAATTCCAGAAAACCAGAAAATGCATTCAGTGGCAGTGTTTTGTTTTTTTTAAATATAACATTTTAATTTTTTGTCTCTTTGCATGGCAAGATTATTAACACTGCACTAATCAATATTCTTATCTCAACAACGGGCTATATGATTATCAGGCATCAAACCAACCATATCAACTCTAGAAGGTGATGACATGACAAGGCCTACTCTCATTCCCAGAGCATCAAATATTAGCGCTTTGTCACATCCTTTGGGGTCTGATACCGTTGAATAAGCCGCCATTCAGCGTCTGTATGAGACACCAGGGCAATGGAATTTAAAAGAACAAGAAAGAGCCAGAGGTGGAGGGGTGGCTGGACTTTTACTCTGGAGACCAGAATTCATGTCCTGTATGAATACAAAAGTCGAAACAAGTAACAAACGTATTTATTTTAACCCAAACAGTCGTATTTTCATAAGTCTGACCCAGACCTTTTGCTGCCTAAACCTAACCAAACTGTGTATTTTTTATTGTTGCCTTGACAGTGAAGGTATGCTTGCAGCAATTTTAGACAGTCAGGGGCATCAGTATTTGGCAAACTGGAAATGTGTTAGTCTAGTAGTTGGTTATTGATCCATAAACAATGGTTAAGGTTAGGCCACAAAAACAGGCTGGAAAAAGACTGTAAATCATCCAGTCAACAGTATTTTGTGATTTGTTTGGTAACTTTCACTTACAAGCAAATCACAAAACTTTTGATTTGAAAAGAAAGGTTTAATTAGTAATTTCCTAAATCCGACCACAAGTGTCGTTGCTGTAGTGTTGTGGTATAAATACACTTTTATCTCAACGTACCGACTCATCTTCAGACTCAAAACTGAGATGAGAAGTTACAGTATAGTTTCTACATCTTTTGTTTATCTTGTCTTTGGTATACATGCAGTGCGAAAAAAACAAAGTAGAAAACTGATTTATTGATTTTTTTTTTTTTTATTATTTAAGTAAAATCTCTGTGTTTAGTGAAATCATTACTCTTTCATGCTTTCTCTCATTTTTTAAAATCCATTTCCAGGCACTTCTCATATTTTAAAGCCCTCTTGAGCATTGTCGTAAATTGAATGTTGTGACTAGTCAGTGAGGGGGCTGCGAAGATAAAAAGACAAGCCAGAAAAACCCTAGTGCATTGTGATGAAATGAAAAGATCTCAAGTGTATTGAGAGGACTGAAAGCTTTTTTCTACTGAGACTTGTCATGTTCTGTGGAAAAGTGCTAAATTAAATACTGAAAAGGCATTCCCCCTTAAAAAACATTTGCTGTCAGGAAAAATTAAAGCTTGCTCTCTCAAAGCTTCTCCCAAAAGAAGAGCCACTTCAAATTAAAAAGGACAGACACAAACGTGGCAACCGGAACAAAAAGGTGCCTCCAGTGTGTCAAATGCCAAATGAAATGCCAGAAAGAGGTCCTTAATTGATATGTAGGCCATGCCACCTTTGTCTTAACACTCCTCGTCAGTCAGACACTGCAGTATAAGCTGCAGTATATTACAGGAGCCGCTGTGACAGAGATGACACATATTTAATTCAAAGGAACCATGTAGGAGTCAGCAAAGCACGAGCTCCTTTGAATGTTAATAGTGTAGATACACACGGTGCTTTTAAGACCCATCCTCAGGTCTCAGAGTGAGACTCACTCGCTCCCAATGCGGGCCTCCCAAGTGTACATGTCAAACACACTTTGAAGTTCTTAGCAATCTGGCAAAAGAGCCTGTTAGTACCTCGGCAACACCGCTGCACTAAGAAGACGAAAGTCTGAAAGGAAAAACGTGATGGGGAAGAAAAGGAGAGCAAATACAAAAAAAAAAAAAAAAAAACAGGGGGAAAAGGAGAAGACTCAGGCAGAGGTTGTGAGGGCATCCCAGATTCCCAGCAAAGTTGTTTTGATCCACAGGTATGTGTGAGGGAGGTGTGTAACTGTGTCACTGTAAGCTTCCTGCGTCTCATGTTCTGTCTACTGCCAAAGTAACAGCAGGGTAAACTTCCAGGAGACAGCAGTGATGTTTGTCTGTAATCATAAACGGGAAGCACGATAACATCAGACCTAAAGATGTGCACCATATAACGCACAAAAGCCAATTTAGTAACTCTTTTCTTTGGGTACGGTCCAAGCTGTTCCATTTATCTCGGCACAAAACAGACAGGTTTATAGCTCAGCTGCCTGTTGTTTGCGACTGAGTTATCAGATTATGATTGGCTCGTGTCCACTGCTGGAAGCTATTTATTCAGTCAATGACAATGGTGACTCAGTATCGTCAGTCCGGTCCAAAGATTTGTTGAGAGTTTTTGTTCATCTCTAAGTCTAATCAAAACATTTTTAACAATTTTTTTGTACAATTTATGAATTAATTAAACTGTTCACAAACATTTCTTCCCTAAATATGTGGTTTAAATAAGCAGCAGTGCTCCATAGCAAGTGGAAACAGATGTGTAAAATGTATTTCCCCTTTAAAACCCTAAAATGATCCATAATACTAGCAAAGACATGACCTCAGCATCCTCCTGCTCGTACACAAAGGGGATTGAAACCAAATTCACACATTGCCTGAGGGCATCGGTGCCACTTACACACAATGCAGAAAGGACAACTGGTGTTGGAGGAGGCTGAATTCGGAATATATGATGTGCATTGATATTATTATAATTACAGTGATGTATTTTTTTTATAAAAGTGCAGAGATCATTATCTTCCCTATCAAGTAACCACAAAAAAGGTAAACCCCCAAACACTGTGTCTGACATCACTCCGTGTTGTCTCCGGAGCTGAGACTGAACGTTCATCTCTTACCTTGGAAACAGTGTAAACCTTTGCAGTGAGACAGTTTTGCCAACGGCTGTTTCCAAGGTCGAGAATGATCTCTCAAAAGCATTCAGTTTTCTAAAAGAAAGAGCCTTCATCTTGTAATTGGAAGTAGCACTGTCTGTGATTTTGAGCAGAAGCTCCGCTGTTTAAAAACATGAGTTGTTGCAGTGATTCACATGGTTTCCACCTTGTATATCGCCGTCACATGCAGAGGACGCCTGTATTGTCTGGTGCTTTTATTTGTTACAGACCATAATTATAATAATATCATTTAATCTTGCTAAACATGGCACTAGGGGTGGCACTGTGGGTGTGTTGGTCGACCATCCACTTGGGTCCAGACTGAAGTATGTCAACAACTATTGGATGGATTGTCATGGATGTCTGTGCAGACATTCATGGTCCCCAAATTGTTTGACTTTGGTGATCCTCTGACCTTTCCTGTAGCAGCAGGTCAAAGTTTCACTCATGCAGTAAAATATTTCTACATCTACAGCATGAATTGGGACAAAACTTTGTAAAAACATTCATGTTGCCCTTGGGATGATTTGTAATGACTGGCTGTAATCAGCATGATCCCCAGACTTTTTGTGCGACACCTTCAACAAGTCAAACAGTTACTTTGTCCGACACTTTTGGGATAATGACTAAATATCTGCAGACCTGATGACATTCCCATCAGCCTCATCTGTTTTTTTCTCCCCCTTAAACATCAGATGTTCCACCAGCATCCGTCCAAAATGTCCCCTGCTCATTTAATTATGTCATAACGAAGGAGATAGACTCCGAGAACATTCATGCTCCCAGCATGACAGACCCTTTTTATTTTAATGAAGCCATGCTCTTTACTTCAGCTCCATCCTGAAGGACAAATTTCACATTTTTGGCATCGCCACGAGTGAGGCTTCGCAGCCGCTGCACACTATTAGCAGCGTTTGCCTTTCAATAAGTATCTGTTTCCATTAACTTTGCTTTCCACTATAATAAACAACACTCAGTGCACGACCAATTTGGAGTCACAGAGGCTAAAACGTGGCCAGGTCGCTCCATGCCAACAACCCATCTGACGCGCCCGCTGTGATCCAGGGCTGAGGCACTTTCACAAATCGACCACAGTGGACCTTAGGAACGATAAGTACTCAGAGATCAAGAGCGCAAGCATCGCTGGATCAATTTTCACAAGATGACACAGAAAACACAGCTGCTGTTTTAGATGGACTCTGCAGGCCGAATTTTTGTCTTTACCCCCAGTGCCCTTTATGCTTCTGATTATGATTTTCCATCAACAAGACAGATTCTGACACCCTTCCCCCCCCTGCTTCTCATCTCCCCTCAGAAGCCATGGAGCTCTCCAACTATTTTTACTGACTGCGAACACTTACTACTTTTGATTATATCCCCAGCGCTCAGCATCCTCCTCTTGAGCCTGCTCAATCAACCTGCATGTCTTTGCGCACACACACACACGCTGCCCCTGCAAGCATAATATAATTGGACAAAGATTTGAAATAACGGCATCTCCCAGTGGAGAGATAGTTTTTCTCCTGGCAGCGGTGAATTGATAATCCTCTCTGTCAAATACTCCTGGGGTCTTTACTCTCATGTGGAGCTGCTGCTGAATTGGTAACGGCAGCATTCAGGGCTGCAGCACTCAATTCTCAACATCTCACACCGTCTAATCCTAATTGCCCATGGCTGCAGAGCCACAAAACAGCAACATGCCAATAAACGCAATTACTTATATGACACAAACTTTAAGCTATGTGTTACGGTATCCACAAATCGTGAGTGGTTTGTCACTGGAAGGCTGATTCCAAAAGTTTTTTGCTTGATAATCTCCGTGTTTTTCTCCCCGGATCACTGATGTATTGTTGCACTGTCATGACAACAAAGCACTCTTGCCTCCACAATAATCTGTGGAAAAGGTTGCCATGTGGACTTCTCTCCTTAGAGACCATTTTTATCCTCCCAGCTCAAAGAGTTATTATTTCATCTGACTGTGCTGGAGGAGAAAGTTGAGCATAAACCCCTGAGTGGAAGCAATAAATATGAATTCAATACCCTCCTGTTGAATATACACTGATGGAGAAGTGAAGGAGAATCAGGATGAGTGGGAGGAGGTGAAAGACCTATCTTTGGAGGAGAGCCAAAAAGCACCCGGGTCCATTTTTTTTTTTTTTTTTCCACAGGTGTAATTAGGTGTGCATCTGGAAAACAGTGAGAGCCAAAGCAACACTTTGCACACTGCATAACGAAGGGCACACAACCTCAGTGTCACCAGCACTCCATGATGAAGGGTCTGTTGAAGAGGAGCGGTAGTGAGGAAGCTTCCCCACCGGAGAGTAACCCAACAAACTGATAATCCTTTTGCATTGTGAGATGAGATACTGTGGTTAGCCAAGTGACCTTGGCTCTATGTGAGAAGGATATTGCCAGAGGGCTGTATGCCTCATGCTGGGAGATATTGCTATTTGGCGCACAGATACTGCAGCTCCAGCCCAGCATGCATTGCACTCTGTGTGTAAAAAAAAAACAAAAAACAACAACAAACAAACAAAAACAAAACACATTCTTGTGAGAGTCTTTTATTCTGGTTTTCACATTCACATTATATACAGTATCTAACATGATTTCCAAATTCACTGTTTCTGTGGAAATGATCATTTTCCATCTGGTCTCATTCCCTCTCGGTGAAGCCAGACCAGATTCTCTTCACTGTGGGGGTGTTTGAAATGAGCCAAAATTTCAGCTACAGATATCGAAATTAATTAACTTTGCTTCCTTTAACCTTCAAATCACTGTGCCAACGTTAAAAAAAAAAAAAAAAAACTGCTGGGAATGTAAAATTAATTGAATACCTTGAACCTTTTTTCTGAAAGTGTTCTTAACATATATCCAACTTTCCTACGGATTGGTCACACGGGGTTTCTGTACACTGAACTCACTGCAGTAGGAAGACGCTGTGGATGGGAGACATACTCGTGCCTCGGGACACTTTGGTCCACATTAGTGACTTGAAACAAGAGTTAAAATATTGTCTTGGTTTCTATCTATTATGTCTAAGGGGGAAATGAAATGATGAAAATGCTGACTGTAAACTGTAATGTTTCTCTGGCAAACACGCTCTCCTAATTCAGAACTGATGGGCGCAATAAAAATAAAACTCATTTGCAGTTACAAATCCTGACAAAGTTTGAGACCACAAAATCTATCTTCCATTCATTGTTAATTGAACATCTCCAGGCTAGCATTTAGAGAGAATTGTTAATGTTCACAGTATTGATTGGCCTGCACAGGGCCTTCAGAGTAACATTGGCAGCGCCACAGAAAGTGCACAAATCCAATCTTGCCCCTTTTTTTGTAATTACTAGCTGACATTATCCCCTACATTAAAATTTCATGACCTGGGGACAAAAGCATGCCAGCGAAAAATAATTCAGCTGAGGCTGTCAATCGAACAATGGACCAATTAATCTAAATTCCAAAAACTTTTGGAAAAGTAACCTTCAAAGCTACTTTGTCATATCCATGAAGTATTGACTGTCAGTTCACAAAACCCCTCCCTTGAATAGTAGCAAGGGAGGGGTCTGAGAAAGGGGAATGTCCGATCTAAGCTTAGCAACTGTAACTAGGCATGGCAGGCCTGTCAAGCTTGGGATTTCTCCACATGCTGAGGCAGTGTGCACGGGGCTGCAATACTCACCGTCTTCTTTTCTTCTTCTTCTTTTTTGCCCCTTCCAAAACCGAAAGTACAAAAGCAAAAGTGTAAGCCGGACATTTTGCTCTAAGCTGCAAACCTCAGCGTGTCTGGCTGACAGTTCTTATTTCAGCCAGCAAAACTGCTGCAAAAAGAAATAAGAAGCTTGCTTCTCTGTTTGAAATCAGAGACTCATTGTTTTAAAAATGACTAAGAATTTCGAGTGCTAAATCTGCCTCAGTTATCCCCGTAAACTGCCTGTGTGGCATTAGAGGCATTTCAAAAGGAAGAGGCTCAGTGAGCTTTTGTCATTTGTAAACTGATTTCATACAATAGTGATTTCAATTATAGCGAAATCAGCTTTGAGACGTTTTAACTCCAGATGGAAGGAGTTCCTCTTTTTCTTTCTCTTTCTCTTTTTATTTTTCTTTTTCTTTTTTTTTTATCTTTCTCAATATAAGAATCGGAGGTGGAGGAAATGAAAGAAAACATATTGGGTGCATTTCAGATTTTAAACACAACACTGAGAGGCCAGCGCAACATTTGGTGAGAAACACCATGGCAACATATCCACCAGCATCTCCGCCACAGCAGCTGCCAAAAGCAAGGAAAAGCAAGATTTTACCGAGCGTCACTTTAAATGGAGCTCTACTTCCACTCTCCACGTCCCAGTTCCACCATGTTGTCCCCACACACTCTCACACACTCCCATTCCCATCAGCCCCCTGCACACACACACTGCCAGCAGCCATCACTCCACCCTGTATGTTCAGCTGGCCTGTCAAGTCCCCATGCAGCCAAGTGCCCACCCATCTGTTGAACCTAAGACAGCATGCAAATCTCAACCGGAGAGGAAATATTCTATCAAATGATGAACTTATCTGCATGCAAGCAGCAGCTCTCTGGGGGTCTCTGAGGGCAGCGGGGCGTGCTGCAAAAATGCATCTACCTGCAATGCAAAGTGACTCTAATGCAGGATGCAGTCTTGTCCTCAGGTAACCAAACCCTGCACGTCTCTTCAATTAGGAGCGTTTCTATTTTCAGCTCTCAAGTACAGAATGCTTTTTTTTTTTTTTTACGGTTTTTAATTACCAACAGGTTTATCTATTTTGCTTCTATTCAGAAAATATCTTTAGCTGCAGGTAGGTTTGTCTTTTGAAGGGAACTGTGTCTCATGTTGCTTCAGAAAAAAAGAGCCAGTCATCTTCAAACACACAGACTCCAGCTTTGTAGGAACACTGGGACAATCTTTTTCTTTACACCCACCGCAACGGCACAACTGTGTGAAACTCTGTCAGGTGTCTGTAATACCATTTACCGTGCTTTTTAGATTGATAGCGGCTGACGGGCACAATTAGTTAGACATTATTAACATATTTTAAATCAACCTCTGGCTGAGGATTGAGGGTAAACGTTGCCAGTTTTTATAAAGCAGGGGATCCCATCGCAAAGCAATGAAGGCTTTCTGGTGGCCTGAGGGGGGAAAGGTAAGTGGTCACCTAGCCAAGGGCATCAGTCTGACCAACAGGTCTCTGCAGGCCTGAGGCTATTATGGCTGAGTGAACTTTAGCTTGGGTGAGTTAACCCTGCTTAGACTCACTGGAGCTAAACTACCACTCACCTCTGTCATCCTATTAGTGAGCTGCACTTATGGAAAGCAGCTGTAGTGACCCTGCAAGCAAATTTGGAAGGACATTATATTTTATGGATGAAACATTGTGTAACTCACCATAAAGTTTTACCCTCAGGTTAAAGGCTCAGTTATAGAATATTAGACTGCATCAATCAGAGCTTGTAATACTCACTCATTATGTGCCTTTAATAATATAAGACTGCAATTACAGTAAAAGGAGCGGATGTGAGATATTACAATGGTCCATGAATGCAGATGAATTCTTTATTAATGTTTAGGAACTTCTTGTTCCCTCCTGAGGCAATAAGCTGGAGGCTAAAAGCAAGACCTGATCACGCATGCCGAAAAAATCCTGATGTGTGCATGAGTGTGTGTGTGCGTGAGTGTGTGTGTGTGTGTGTGTGTGAGAGAGAGAGAGAGAGAGAGAGAGAGAGGATGCTGAGGGGCGTAGCAGTGTTGTGCCCCTCATGGTCAGCGCTCAGGAATTAAAATGCATGCTTCTCATTGCCTGGGAGCGACTAACGGCGTATGCGAGAAACTATTCCCATCCTTTTCCTCCTCCTCCTCCTCCTCCTCCTCTTCCTCCTCCTCCTCCTCCTCCTGCAGAAGAACGCGCGGATGTTGCGCTCGTTCCAGGAGGTGAGTAAAACCTCCTCCCGGTGTTTTCATATTCAAAAAGGCAGCAGCGTGAGGTTGCCAGTTTGGTCGCTTGTTTTCCCCTTTTCTCCCGGACCCTCCGAGCTGTGACTGCGCTCCCCGTTTGTCCTCCGTGGAGCCGCCGCCACGCCGCGCGGAGACGCCGGGACTTCGCGCGCAGCCCGGGCTTGACTTTAAGTGAGTGTGTCGAAAGGCTTTTAACGCACAACTATCACCTGATGTTCCGATCTCAGCTGTTGTTAATGATGTCAGCGCCTCGAACAGGAGGAGCGCGTGGCTTTAAGTCCGTTAAGTGCTGCTGACCAGGTGTTGCTCTCCAACTTTATCCTGCAGGATTCCCGCACAAAGAACAACTCTCTTAGAAGCGTTATGAGGAGAAGCAGCGTGGCGTTTGATATTTAAATCACACCTGCAGATTTGCAAGAACAGTTTGCAGTTGCTTGTAATGAATTTTCTTAGTTCACATCACTGCTTTTCAGCTCTCAGGGTGAGCATGTTTCTCTTGAATGTTTTCAATCAGCCCCCAGACCCGTTCTGCAGTTTCATGTTGAGAGAAAGCAACTTCTTCTTTTTGAGGGCTGGTTTTGATTACTGGGCTTCAGATCCTGTGGTGGTGAGGTGAGGTGAGGGGGGGGGGGGGGGGGGGGGGGGGCATCTAACTCAGGCACTGCTCTGCTTTGTGACTTCAAAAAGACTGGGTGCCATCCACTGTGTTCAGCTGAGGACGGGGCTGAGCAACTGTTGAGCAGATGTGCAGAGGGGAGATGTGTGTGTGCTGTGCATGTTACAGTAGGTGTGTTTGTCTGGTGTCCTGGTCTCATTAAGTGAAACAGCAATTTCCTCTGACAGCCTCTGACAGAAATCCCTTTAATTTGTTGTAAACATTAATCACTCTGTGTTCCATCGTCAGCGTTGCGTCCCAGAGTGAGTCAACTCCAGGTTTATGGGTTATGAGTTTTGAAATGATCCCCTCTGTTGTGTGTTTTGTATGAGCTGTCACCTCATTTACTAATGAAGGTGTCTGCGGCATGCCGGTTAATTTCCCCCTGAAACCCCCCCCCCCCCCAATCGCCATTATAAATAATAAGCAAGCAGAATATATTAGCTCAGCCGGTTCCTCATCACGTCTCCAATCAGATTGGATGGCGTGACCTTGGGGGACCGCGCTGCAGTATTTAGATCGGAGGGTGGCAGAGATGGAGATGAGGTGCTTTGGTGGCATTCATTATCAAGGAACCCAATTACATCTGGAAATTGTAGTTGCCATAAGCAATTGCCATTTGTTACACTTTAAAAGACAGGGTTTTTTTTTTGAGAGAGAGTATGGATGTATGTGTATCATCCAGATCATATGCACTTCAGTCAGGCGCTCTCATCTGTGTATACAGTGTAATTTAAAAGATTTCTCGGAAAATAAGTCCTTTGTGGGCTCCTTTTTTTTTTTAACAATGGAGCATGGAAGAAGCAATGAGTCACTGTGAATCATGGCAACTCTCACCAGCTGCCAGCCAGATGAAGGCACGCTGCGAGGAAAAGTCTGATGAAACTGCAGTCGCGGTTGTGCTGCTGTTTCCACTTCAAAGCACGCCACGGTGAACAGAAACGTACGTCGTTCCACGAGGGCGCCTAACATCACATTCGAAGTTGGTGCGAGTTTCCCTTAACGATCCCAGTTCCAGTTTTTAAGATTTTTTTCCTGCGAGGTATTTCCTCTAGTCTTCAGCTGCCGTGGCATGAAGGCCGAAGTTAAGGCTTTCCTGTAATCAGTTATTCAGCTCTGGCATTCAGACGTTCAGCTCCAGACAGAGGAATCCCCGTGGCTTACCACAGACCCAATCAGACCCTTTAAGTACACGGCTTCCCAACAAGGTCTGGGACCAAGACTGCACGGTAATGGCAGAAATGTTTCCAGTCCCTCGGGCGGGGGTCTGCATGTATCTGCAGCGTGTACAAGTATATTTCACTAATGGTTAGTGTCTTCTGCCCAGGCCTCTCAGCTCGGTCACAGACAGTCTTTTTCCCTCACACTATTCCCCTTGGACTTCTCCCTGCCTTTTTGATTTGCCCTCTGTTTCCACTTAACAGTCCTGGCTATTTTCCAAGAAACACCTCAGCACCATTCTTTATTTTCCTCAAGCATGAGCAGACTTCTTATACTCCAGGGACACTTTGAGAATACATGACATTTACTGTATGTGCATATTTACTAAACGACATCTGCATTTTACCCACTCGCGAGGTTATCGCAGATGAATGCAAAGTACAGATGAATCCAGTTTAAGCACAGTCCTGCCGTCCTGCCGTCCTGTGATTGCTTGTCTTAATGTCTTAATCTTTACCCAGAGCAATCAGCGATGTCGAGATTACACATCACTCCTGCAATTAGCCTTGTCAAATCACTGCACGGCTTTTTACCCGCGACTCCTTGTCTGATAATGCTTATTGGCAGGTGTCTTTGGATGAGCAATGGAAGAGAATCCACAGCTGGTGTGGTGCATTTCAGGAGGGATGGATGCATTATGTAAAAAGCACACTGTACTGCGTGGCAGATGTTGCCTCCTTCTGATGGCCAGCTCGGCTACATAACCGTACATCTCCAGATCACAACATCCTCAGGAGGCTTCCTCTTCCTCCCTTTTTTTCCCCCCGTCGTGATGGACACGTGTGCCATCTCTGACTTTCATCATTTTGTTGTCAGACTGAGCCGATCACCACAAATTGTCCCCTAATCGTTTTGTGGTGCAATCAGTTAGGCTGAGAGCGCGTGTCGCTCCCTCTGTGCAGTTTGCATGTGTCATCATCAATGTAAAGCGTCTTCTGTACCTTTTATCCTCCTCACAGACGTGTTGACAGGCCCACGCTGTCGCCGACCTTGTCGAGAGAAATGCCTTCATTCTTTGTTCAAATAAAGACTTGCCTATACAATATGTATGCTGTCCTTAGGCTTTCATCCTACAAGGCTTTGCTCAGGATTAGTGTTACTTCCTGCATGTATATATATATTTTTGTGGTTGTTGCTTTCCTTGTTCTCAGCAGGGTATTGTTTGGCAAGGGAAGAAAAAAAAAAGATTTTGTCAGTGAGCTTGACACGCATCCTTTCTGTGGGTTTATTTGAAGGAAAGGCTAATTGTTATGCCTCGGAGGTCCATTGTTAATTAGAATTTATCTCGGGCAGCTCTCACATGGTCACCGCTCTAATTGGCAGTCAAAGCTGTGTACCACCTGGCCTAGCCTTTAACTCACCAGGTGCTCCCAGCAAAAACGTCGGCCTTGGCATTGTGTGGGTATGGCCTCTTAAAAGAAGACAGACAGCAAAGAGTGAGAGGGAGAGAGAGAGACAGAGAGAGAGAGGTAAGGAAAGGAGAGGAAAAGACACTCAAGTGTGCCGGCCAGCTTTGCTTAAATGACAGAGCTGCAAACCAACAGGAGAACATTATTCCACGCTGTGTAGCCAAACAAGCTTCAGTAACTAGTGTGATCTTTTGACACGTGCATCATCACACATCACACCTCTTTGTTTCACATCTCTAATACCACAAAGGATGTGATGTGGCAGCACGTCGACGCTCCGCTCAGCCTCTGCAGGTTTGTTTACCTGCGCTTTTCTGTCAAACATTGAGTTAAGCCGGCATATATGAGCAATAGCTGGCATCGGAAAGGCTTTTAGCATTTGTTTCAGCATCTGTCTACGCAAAGACGGGTGAAGGATGATTGGACAATCATGTGATTAAGTCCATTTTGGAGAATCGGAGAAGGATGAATGTTAAAATCGATTCCCCATAAAACAAAATCCGCATTACGTCTTTTATTCAGTGCACTTATAACACTCAGCTGGAAGCTGCGGAGAAAAGGCAGTGATTTAATCAAGAGATAGTGCAGCTGCTTTTCACAGCGAATTGGAAACTCACACCAGAAAACTCCCTAAGCCCTTTAAATAGTGTGAAATTCATCCACATGTACGTGATCGAGTTGTGTTGTGTGTCCACCGTGGGGGAAAATTCGCTCGTGACCCTCATAAAGCTTGACAAACTGGTCCAGGACCACGGGAGCCGTGATGGTATGTCCTGTCATCAGTCCAGACAGGTGTGCCCTGTGTATGACACAAACAAACCTCTGATCAAATGTGCCTTGCATTGCTGTGCTCTGGAGGACAAAAGACCTTTGTCTCTTCACAGCGCAAAGTCAATAGGGTTGTATTGTCTTGCCGCTCCAACATCTAAAGTTCACCCCAATTCCCTAATGTGTCACTCCTTTGTTCTCCGATCACAATGGGAATTTGAAATGGAAGATTTGGACAATGCGCTATATCTTGATAGATAGAGCAGCAGAGAAGTGCTTAAAAATGCTTTGTAACTGTTTAGTGTTAGCAGCCTCAGGCAGAATGTGTTAATGCTGTACATTCGAAACAGAGGATGATCTGGATCTGTGTGATTTGTTGTTGTTGCAGTTTATTTTTTCAGGAAATGTTGCGTTGAGGCCAAGAGCTTTTTGCAGCATGTGTTGCCTGATTTCATCCTCCACATACGCGTGCACATACAGTATATACATATACAGTGCAATGCATTACCCAAGAGAAAACGAGACATGTCGAGCAGCTACAGCTCGTGTTTACATTCAACTCAGCAAGCCGCAGCAACGTGTAATAAGTAAGTTGCAAATGACAATTTAGAAAATATTAAATAATTGACAGGCAATGGAGAATAATAGAAATAGTAGAGAGCCGCCTTATACAGACTAATCACAATAAACAGGCCCACACTGCCATAATTACTGACAGTGGAATCATTATTTCCCCTAATGCTTCACTGCTACCATCGTTAATAACAGTTCATTAATTAAACATGCAATGGAAAACAGCAGCTCCAGTCTGTGAAAAGGACTTATCCTTGACTGGACCCACAGAGCTACAGAGTCTAGCTTAATATTGCTCTGGAGGTCATTCCAGGAATAATGAGAGAGAGAAATGTAAATACTCCTCTTTGCTAAACTGCGCGGGCACTTAGAATACCTCAGACAAGCCAAATGCAAGATTTAGCCACATAATGAGCTGCTTATTTTAACACAAGCAGAGGTGGAGTGAAAAAGAGGCTTTAATGCTTTGTCAAAAAATAGTATTTTTTTGTGAGTGGGCTTTCAACTGAGATTTTTCTGTAGTTGTATGGAAAAATGCAAAAATGTTTAGACGCCAGTTAAAGGAATAATTTAATACTTCCTGAGGTGTTTTTCTTTTTTTTTGCTTTGAGAAAGATAAAAAGATCGGACTCAATTAGGTGCCAACTTCCCTGAAATGGAATAAGGAACACCATTGGTGATTCTTTGGTGGTGGAGCATAACATGACAGACAGACAAGAGGGTTTGCTTCTATCTCATACAAATCACTGTGTAATCGTTCTCTCTCATAGATGTGCACTTATAAATGAGCCAAAATAAAATGGAAAAATGTGCCTCCCATATCCGTCCAATACAGAGCACGTCTTTTAGTTTGCAATTACAGGATGATCCCGCGTTTTATGGGAAGTTTGATCCTGCTATCAATCATCAGGAGTCTGGACGCATTAGCTTTGCTTAGCTTACTGTAGCCTAGTTTACCATAACGACACAGCTAGCACGGCTCTTTCCAAAAACCCACTAAACACCACTGAAATATCTTTATATTCTGCTGGGTGGGTCGTTAATTTTGCTGTAGGATCAAAAGTTTTGTCATACCTGATGATATTACATCATGATTCATGTTCTGATCATATTTTGTATTATTAATCTGAATCTGCAAACTAGTATAAAATAAATGCAGTGGAGTGAAAACTCTGAATTGTAGCAGAGTAGAAGTAGAAAATAAGTACAAGTATCTCAAAATGCTACTTAAATGCAGAAATTGAGTAAATGCACTTAGTTACTTCCCACTACTGGTAATTAGTGTAGGAGTGTTTTTTACCTTTGGAAAGAGCTCTGCTCGCAAACTAACCACACCGACTAAACCTACATGAGCTCATTTTGTGACCACAAGGGGGCAGCAGGATCACATTTTAAACACAATATTAGGTGTCTTATCACGTTATAAAGTTTATATTTAAAATGTGTTAGCAAACAACAGCTCCATTAACATTCTCAAATGCGAGTTGCAGTTTTCTGTCGTTTGGTCGGGTGATTGATCCAAAAATATTTCCCTGCCCTTTAGCGGCCACAGTTTTCACTCTAGGAGGATGACAATTTGCCAAGTGTGTGTGAGGGTTAATTCTAAATGGACTAAAAAGCGGTGCAGCACTTTCTGTGGCTTATTTAAAAAAGAAGCACAACTTCCAAATGGATTCACAGACTTGCGAAAAGGAACACTGATCGATAAAGGGTGTGACAGAGTGAGTGGCCTATAACAAAAAGGCGCAGGAACTATCAGCGTAATATGGCTAAACTTCATGGAAAGACAAATAGACAGACCTACAGATACATACACACACTTTTACAGGTGAGGGTTTGCCCCGCCCTCGTACGTTAGCCACGCCCCTTTTATAACCATTTGTCGTAGACTTTTGTGGGACACGTCATTGCACTCAGCAGAGTTATTCAACTGTCTTCACTATCTTCGGCCAAATATAACTTATAGAGAGAGCATGTCTGTAATATAAGCAAACCAAAACACAGTATTTTGCATCGCAACAGTGCACTTTGATTTAATACTTTACAACTACTACTTGATTAAACTTCTTCAGCTGTTGACATTTATGCAAAGGAAACAGGATCACGCAACACAGTGAAAGAACACTTTATAAGGTTATGAATTTGTTGCAAAACTCGATATGTATATGTGGTCGCAGCTATTTGCGAATTTGCACTTGTTGTAGGTCACCACCAACTCCTGAGGGAAATATGTAACTTTTAACTGCACAATGCTCCACTGTTTTTTACCAGCTAGTCACTCATTTCATCTGCATGCTGTTCGGTGTTGAGCAGGTAGCGTAGAGCTTTTTTTTAAGAATTGAAAACAGCTGCCTGCTGGACTGAAAACAATGCTAATAAATTCTGCAAAACCAAAAAGATGAAAGATCCAAAAAAAAGCTCTGTGGAGCTGAGGGAAACTGCAGTCATGTGATAATTCCCTGTGGGTTAACCACTTCAAACCCCTATCATATACATGTAGTCATGTAATCTATCGTTAATAGGAACATATTGATTAAGCTGCTTTAATGCAAAGAAATAACACTGACATTGATTTTCTCATTCCTCTCAGAAATCAAGTAAATGTTGAACAGTTTCAGACTGTTCCACTTCTACATATATCTTCTGTATAGTGAATGCTGCACTGAGATCAGACTATCCCAAATAAACTGCTTCAACGTGTCTAATTGCTGTATTGCTGTACTTTAATTAACTGAGCAAAACCTCCAAAGAAAGTATGAAACACATGAGAGAGGGTGCAGGTCTTCATCAGAGCATCACACACACACACACACACACACACACACACACACATACACACACACACACATGCTAGCTGGCTCCTATAATGGTTATGAATAATTACTGTCTTCTGTAATTCTGTAATCACTAATGGAAGTACATCTGGCTGGCGTCTGTGTGGATATACCATGGATATCTGAGGTCTACAGGCTCTGTCTAATTTTCTCGTTTTTATTGCCTTGAAGGCTGAAATGAAAAACCTATTAAATCAAATTTGATTTTTTTTTGGCATTTTCATTTGGATGCTGAAGTAACAAGCAAAAGGTAAAAAACGAAAAGGCAGCTAATTTCTGATAATGTATTAAAAAACGGGAAAGGAAAAACTCTTGGTGATGCACTCACTGCTAACAGCCGTGACCTTTGTGAATGAGCTGAAGCTAGGATTTCTCCTTCCTTCATCTCCTCAAACCAAAAGCAGTTTCTCTCTTTTGCACCCTTCTCTGTGGATCAATCCTCAGAGTTCGTACAATTGTAAAAGTCCAGGATAAAGATCTTCCTTTTTGTCTCAGCTGGTGGTTGATTTGGCTGTGCACTTTGGTTTGCTGTCAAGTTGAAAGATGGAGTTCTTCTTTGACTTGAGCACTGTGTTTGTTCCAGCGGGCAGCAAAATCTCTTGGTATTTGGAGCCATTTGTCTTTTCCCTTCTGCCCCCCGTCCGGCCGTGTAGCCTGAAGCAGCACCAGCACGCTTAAGGAATACCAGTGTCATTTACAGTGGTTGATTGATTACTGGTGACTGGAGTTTACTAACCCGAAGTCATTTTGCAATTCCTGTAAGTAGCTCATGTAATCATTCATTTGTTCACCCGCACTCAGTCACTTTTCTATGACTTTTCTATGTGTCCTGAGGGGTCATGGGGGGCAGTGAAATGTCTACAGATAACACTCTGGACCAGGGTCGTCCTCTCAGCTCCTCTTTGCAACATTGCTGAACTGTGAAGGGTGATTGGTGTCTGTGGTATTTTGTGTCCTTGTTTAACATTTCTTCATTTTTCATTGTGTATAAAATATAGTGTCAGACCTGCAGTCGGGACAGTGGACGGTGTTTATGAGTGCAGTTTGTCTCAACAACATATTGCAAAGTGAACTGTTGATTTCATGGCCATAGTGATAACTATCACCTGCAAATTCAATGAGCTGTAGTTAATTATTTGTAATTGTAAGTTGTTGAAACAACGATAAAGAATCTCCTGGCTCTTGTCTGGAAAGGACACAGCTGATAACCCATTTTTTACACTTGGGTTTTTGTAGGAATAAAACAATAAGTGCTCAAGTATTGATTAGAAAGCTTTTAGTTACATTTGAACAGAGCCAGTCCAGCCGTTTCCCACTGTCTCCAGTCTTTATGCTAAGCTAAGCAAACGGCTGCTGGCTGCAGAGTTGTATTAGCTGTCGTCCGTCTGATATCAAAGCATTCTCAGATGTGACTTATCAGCAGTCGTCACTGGCCAACTATTAATACAATATTAAATACAACACCACTTTATAATGTTATTAGTTATTAGTTATTCATTTGACTCTCCTTTGACTAACTGCTTTGAATCCCTGGAAGAACCTCAGCAACAAACATTATTTGATCTGATTTCATTAATGTAGAACTTGTCCTTATGTTTGGCGGAAAGTGTATTTACTAATAATAATAATAATAAGAAGAAGAAGAAGAAAATAATCACATTTTAAATTGTAAAATGAGCTTCTCATCAAACATTTCACAATCCAGACCAAAAAAAGGTTTAAACTCCACTCTCGCCCGGCCATATGACACCTTTCTACATCATTTGAGTGCGTCTTCTTGCATAATTAAAATGAACTGGATGTTATTTTTAGGGGAAAGTGCTGTCTTCCTTGCCACCTGACCGCACAGCCCAGAAACCCTGCAAACATGCAAATGAGCGGGAAGACTCGAGCACACAGTACGTTCTGCAGTTGTTAATATTGCTGCAGGCCTCTGCGCTTCCCTGATGAGCTTCTTTCTGCTCAGCCATTCATCTCAGAGGAACCTCCTGATCTTGGCGAGTTCCTGCTGCTGTCTTACCTCCAGTCTTACAGCTTTCTTTGTGTGCTGTGTTAATGGATTTGGAAATCTTTTTATTTCCCTCTTTAATCTCAGCCTTTTAAATGATACCACATTTAAGATGTATGAAGCCCTAGTTTTAATTAAAGTGTTTAGGCCCAATGGGTTATGTTATGATTAAATACCAGTAAAAAAAAAAAGAAGAGATGACCAAAGATTTAGAAGTAAACTAAGATAATTACAACAAAACCGTTTTTAATTAGATTTTGACACAGGATCCCTCATTACAATGTGGCCACAACATTCGGCAATAATGCAGCTCTCGCCTCAGTTGACATTGTACTTTAGCAGAGCAAATTCTCTTTAAAAAAATTAGTCAAATCCCCAAAACCAATAGACTTTAGGGCCCCTCACAGCCTTGTTATCCAGCCATGGCAGAGTATGACATGACTGTGTAATAGTCCTGATTAGTGCTGGGGAAGTGTACATTATGCTAAATTAAAATGTGAGCTGGTACATTACAGGAAGGTTGTTTCTAACCACTTTTTAGGTTGAAATACACCTCGTTCAAAATGAGGAATGGAGCAATATTCATGTACCCGTATTTGTACTGTAGAATAATTCACTATACATTTTTATTGTCAATGTTACCACTTTATTTCCTGACCAATCTTACTTCCATGTATTTACATATTTGTTTTGGCTCTAGTAAGAATTTTGTAGATGTTCTAACAAAATGAGATTATAATTCACAAGTAATCTAAACCATTTCATGTTATTAGAAGTTATAGTGTCAGCTGGGATTGGCTCTAGCCCCCCCCCCCTCGTGACCCTTAAGGATAAGCAGTATAGACAATGGATGGATTGATGGACGGATGGATGATTGAAGTGCTTTCATTCAGCCTTCACTGTTATAAAGCATTAAACAAATAACTCAAATGCAAGTTAGTAAGTTCCTGAGTTAATGTATGTGGTGTACAGAAAGACGGTGGCATGTGGACGATACCGTTGGAAGTCCAGTTTCCACAGTAAATCCAGTGCATCCAGTGAGCAGAGAGCTGAATTTCCTCTACCTTTGATTCACTGTCGTGCTGGACTCACCCACTGAGCTTCACAGCGTGACAGGCTTCATCTCATTTCTTCCAAATGGAAACACAAACTCGTGCCCGCTCGGCTCTCCAACTGCGTAGCTTTCATTTTCATTGATCAAACAGCTAAATTTGGCCATGCCACAGATGTCGCTATCAAAGGCGAGCAGCAGAAAGGAACACAGAGTGAAGGAAATGAAAAAGATAGATCCTCACCTCCAGTTAATCAAATGATCCTTACAAAAGAAAAAAAAAGTTTCTTCTGCCAGTAAGGATGTGAATCACACCTCTAACTTTCCCATCACCCAGGTAAACACACGCAATCTCTTTGTCAGATTAGGCCTAGCCATCTCATAGGGGCTAGTAATCAGCTTAAAGGATAATACCACCATTATTGAGTTTTTCCTTATCTCCGGTGGCTGGTGATCTCCTGTATCCACCCTGACGATTTCACTTCGCTCTCCACAAATTTGAATCAACTTATTCTATTGCTCCCGTTGCCTCCTGCGTGCATCAGAAGACTTAACATTTTATCCACGAGAGTGAATGTGATGAAAGTAAGCAAAATGAAAATCACCAGTCAGTGGAGCTTTGCCCGACTGCGCGGCCTCTCCTCCCTCCCCCCCGTGAGAGATGTTCTTCCATTTATACACGACCCCAGGGTGAGTTGCTGTTTCGTGATATATAACTGTGACAGGGAATATATTGACGTTGATGGAATCAGCCCGGCATCGACATGCACAGGCCGACTGAATGAAAACAATGCCATTCAGTTCTTTTATTTGAGTATGAATAGAGTAGAGCTCTTTCCTAGTGTCTGCGGATGGATACAACTGTGACTGTCAGTCAGCACCTTCTGCTCCCATCAGGTTTCACCTCCTTTTTGATTAATTTTCTTTTTCTGTCGTTGACTCCTAGTTTGCTGATTGTACTCTTTGCTATCAAAACACCTACAAACTCAGCTCAGGCTTTATCTGTGTTTGTACCCCATTACGGACCTGCAATTAACGTTCATTTATTTTATCAACAGTGGTCACGTACTTTCTAAACTGCTTTGGTTGCCTGACCCCAATCATACCAGAACGATTGTCAGTCTTTCCTATAACCTGAAGGTGCTTATTTGAATATTATTGGATTTTACGTGCAGTGTTTCACATGTTGCCGACTGCAGTGATACAAACAAAGTTCTGCAGAACAGATCACATTGTCTGCATCAGGTCCGTCGTCCTTCTCCTCTTCTTGCTTGCCATTCAAAGTAGAATCGCACGGGATAACAATGCCCGTCTTGACATCGCTATTTTCATACGCACATGCAGTGATTGCGATTGAAACATGATAATAATGTGCGGTAAAAAGATAAGGCTGTACTTTCACGTCTGTACTTTATGTACGTGTGGTGCTGGTTACAGTGAACGAGAGAGTGCGTTCATTGTAGTGAAGGAACAGAGGGTGCAACAGGGTGGCTCACTGATGTGAAATCAGTGGAGTTCTATGGTGCAGATGACTGAGATACATCAGACATTGGATACACAGTCAGTAAGGTAGTTGGTCTTTTCATGGTTTGCCATAAAAAAAAAAAAAGCATTATAACAGAATTAACAATGTAAATGTCAAGTGTTGCCAATCAGTGTAATCAACACAGAGGGGTCGGATGTTGAGGCACGAAAGACACATTAATCAAGATCCAGCCTCCTCATCTTTGATTTCAGAGCTCATTGTAGAGAAAGTTAAATCCTGCTGATGCTAATTGATAAATGGACACGGCCGAATAATAAATTGCTTCTACATTTTCTCATTAATACTGACTGTTAAGCTGAGGAGCGGTGTTTACATCCTTCAGAGGCTCTCAGCTATTCCTGTCGCCGACGGCCACAAGGCAGGCGTTAACAGAACAGAGAGACACACTATTGTTTTGATCCATTGTATTAACACATGAGGCATGCTCGCAAATATTGTACCATGATCAAAGCCTGTCACATGGTCCCTGTTGCCCATGAGTACTTGTCAGTCAGTGGGATGGGATGTGCATGGTTGCACATTAGGGTGTTTTGAAGTGTTGATAGTTGTGTACACTGGTGGCAGGATTGTGCTGTAAATTGAAGTTAACCCAGTGTTTTATTTGCAGAATCCCGTTTACTCACCTTTGCAGGCTGATTCATAATGTAAAATCACAGCATACATCAGGGTGGTTAATAATTTATGAGGACAGGCTCTCTGACAAGGCCCTAAAACACAGAGGAGGCATGTATCACTGTGAAGCTGGGGCTGCTTGGCACTGAAAAGCCAGACAAACAAACAGTAGACTATAGATTTATTAAGTATTGCAGAGCCCGTCGGAGCTGTGTTAAAAGTTAATGTGAGTTGAAAGGTAAGGAGAGAGGCAAACTATTCTTCAAAAACCTGGAGAGGAGCCTCGGAGGGTTCCTGTTCGTACCTTCACATACCCCCTAAAAAAACCTTTGAAGCGCCCCAAAAGCAGCCAGCTTTTTTAGAGTACACTGAGGGATAAGTTTACTCAGGATATATGAGCTCCAGGAAGGTACGGCATGCCAAACAGAGATTGCTGACAGAAAATGGAAAAATAAATTTCCGGCTAAATATTAAAACTGTCTTCTCCAGAGGATAAGACCTGTACTTTTAGTTGCCGAAAGAAATCCCCAGAAAGTCCCACTTCCATCTTAAAGGTAGATTAATGCAAAACAGCACCCCCCACAGGCACAGCAAAGAGTGACGGATCAAAATCAAAGCAAAGATGGCCACCTACTCGGGGTTTTACATTTATCTAGAAGACAGGATGCAGGAGACAAAATAAATATAACCCCAAACCAAGTGTTTGGCTGAGCCTCTCTTTACAAGTTAGTCTGCTGAACAAAGACACAGTTAAAGTCTTATATAGATCGCCAGTAGCTTATTGCAGGTAAATCAGTATTGGTGTATGCCAGCTGATATCTAACAAGAAATTATAGTATAGAAAAGTCCAAATACTGTGTGTTTGAGGACATTTAGTGTCACCAAGTCTAAGTTTGTTAACCACTCAAGTTTATTTTTAGCCACGTTAGCAACATGGCATTAGAGAAAGCTATGTCAGTCAGTTGGCGGGTCCACAACTGTGGTCGAGACTTAAATATCTCAATAAATATCAAGTGGATTGCCATGAAATTTGGTACAAGTATTCATGGTCCCATGAGGATGAACCCTACCGACTTAAGTAGTCCTCTGACTTTTCCTCTGGTGTCACAAGCAGGTTGAAATTTGCATTTTTTTTGTGGCCTTGGTAATCCCTTTACTTTTATAGGATGTCATAATTAGGTTTAAAAAAAAGGCCCAATACTCTGGTTTATGACCAAATAAATGCAAAACTAATGACGTTCCCATCAGTGTCAACTGTACTTTGTGTTTACTGCTAATTGCTTGATGCTTGATACAATGCTGACACCAGCATTGAGCTCAAAGGTGTGCCTACAAACAGCCTCACAGAGCCTCTCAGAGAATGATGAAATGTCCCACTCAGGACATATCACATTACAATGTTGTCAGATTTTATTGTATTGGCCTCAAACATCTAGTACTGGTCAGACTCTTGTTGAGGGACCCAGTGTCAAATGTAGTTTTAAAACCTTCAACACTGATATTAATCTGACGTTGTTGATGCATGATGAAGCTGTTATGCGGAATCAACTGTGTGCATGGTAGCTACTGGTGGAATACATGAAGGCCATAGGTTACATACACAATGCCGTGGAGGGGGCAGTGGAGCTCTAGCGCTCTAGTGGCTGATGATAATGATATGAAATATGTATGTTCTGAGTTAGATTCTTGTTTTATTATGTTGCCATCACAGCTATGAGCCTAGAAATAGAGCCTTGACCACATGCTGGATGTTCCTCAGACGACTTTTATGCTGCTGCTACAGCTAAATTACGTCTGATCCGAGGCGTGTGATGAGCACAACATGTCCGCAGAATATGGTGCACAATTATCCGCAGCTAATACTCAGGAAATGTGCTTTTGTCCATTTGATGAGACGCAGACACTGAAGAAGCAGTACTGCGGTTGTTGTGAATAACAGGTGCACGTGATTTATTAATGTATTTGCTTTTTTTATTTGTCAGCTTTTGCATCGGTTATCGTGTTTGGATTGCAGCGATTTGAAACGTGGCCGCCTGCCTGTTTACAGATGTTATTTCTTATTGATTAATGGATTTTGACTGACATTCAAAGCACATTGTCTGTTGAGAGAGCTCTTCAGAGAGTTCATCATTGTTATTATCAACAATGCAGCTCTCATTTGTTATTAACGCAGAATGTTTATGTGATTCTTTCTATTTCACAACTGCATCAGCGTTGTCAGTTTTAATCAGCATTCAGTACAAAGCAGCCTGACAGCTGGAAGGGGGATGTTAATGCAAAAAAATTGACAGAGTAATAAAATAGTTGGGGATTTATTTAAGTAAAACATACACAGCATTACTGAGCACTCAAATGTTAAGGACAAGAAAAGAGAATCCAGGACATTTATATAAAAAGAGACATTTAGCTACTTCTTCGTCAAAACCACGAACATATTTGGCGAGTGCGTAAGACAGAAATGTGTAAAGAGCACATTGGTCTTCGGCACATGCAACATTTAGATGTCTGGCCTTTTAGGTATCAACCCTGTCCCGATCCCCCATTTAAGTGTCTGCCAAAAAAGAAAAAAGCTCTGGAGAAATCTTAAAGTTGAAAATCTATCCTGTAACCTTCGCTTGGAGTCCCATAGCTCGACCATGAAAAGAGTTTCTCTTTGCACATTTTCTTTTGCCACAGAATGAAATACATTAATGTACTTCTGGTTTGACATTCATGCAGGGTATTCTGTCTGAGCTGAGGGGGTGGCTGGAGAAAGTGAAAAGGAGGAAAGTGCAGGCACAACCATTCACTCGCATTCATTCAAAAACTCCACTCCACATGAGTGTCTCGCTTCTTCATCTGTAGTGAATGATGGGATGTTGTTAGCTTGAGAATAGCTCCGACCTTCGTGAATTCATAAAGCTGCCTGTCACGCCAGCTGCATGTAGATTTGGGAATTTTGATTTCATTTCAATCAGCCAGTGTCACTTATCGAGTAGACTGAGGTTTCATAGCATTGTACTGAATACGTCGCGTACTTACATCACTAAATCCATTGACAGGTGAAGGTTGACAGGTAAACAATGCGTCACTCTTGTATTTCTAAACCTGGCAACTATTTTTCTTTTTTTTTTTTTTACATATTTTAGGTTCAAAACGGCTGGTAGGCCCAAAAAGTTTTTAGCAGTTGGTCCAGTAGATCTCCTCAGCCGGCAGCAGAGTGAAACGACTGCAAACACGCTCCAGTGGCTGTAATCCGATCCTCCTGGCAACCACGGCCATCAAAGTACAGCCACTAAAAGTGCTTGTTTTTGCCACTGACAGGCTCAGACTGTTCTTCGACGTGTCTGATAATGTTACAGAAAAGATTCCACAGAGATAGACCTGTAAGATCCTGAATTTTTAACCAGAAACAGACACTGTTTGGTTCAAAGCCGTCAGACTCCATTGAAAAAAACATCAATTTTACCTTGCAAAACTCAGGAGTTGCTGGTCTGCTGCTGTCTGGATTCTTTGTGTTATTATGTGATTTAAAGGGTTAGCTCAGATCCAAATTAAGTCACAGCAACTCCTGCAGCAAGTTCTGCAAGGTAAAATTACCGTTTTCTCCTGCCTGTGGACACACAACCTATTGCTGCAACCTGGAAACGAAACAAGCAGCATAAAATTAAGGTTATATCTGATACGTGCAAAGCCACAATGAGTAATAGTGTTGGCTTTGATATTGCCAGTGATTTTCTTTCATGTTAACATAAACATGAGATGGACGTTTAAATATTTACCAAATATCCAGTGTCCTGCTGGCACAGGCAGCTTGGTGGCCCATGATGGCACCCAGTGTGTCAAATTGTGTAGTTCTTCTATTCATTCCTCTGTGTGCGTCGTTATGCTTTACCTTTCCGTTGTATCCAGGCGTACGTGCCGTACGTGTGCTGTCCTTGTGATGCATAACTGGACATGATGGACAGCAGTGAAGGTAACCCATGAAAACACCTGGGACACTGAGCACTGACCATAATTTAGTGCATGAACTCATCAAAGCAGGTGGAGAACAGTGGAAACAAAATGACTCAAATGGAAAGTGGCCACATGTTACGTTATATTTTGTTCAGCTCCTGCTTTGGAAAAGGACAGTGATTAATTTCCTTTGCAAAGCTGGACCCAAAGAACACTGAAGGAATCCCATACCAAAGTATTGGAACAAAAGCAAAGGACACTTAATGGCTCTAAACTTTGTAATGCAAACAGAGTGCTCTGTAAACAGAGATATCGAACATCTCCTGTGTGCCAGCTGGCTGTACCAAGTCCTTCGGTAGATTTACTACCACAGCATTGGATTAGTGGGAATGTCTGTGGTCAATGTCAATTTAATCCATTGATTAGCACTGTTGCCTCACATCAGGAAGGTTCCTGGTTCAAATCCAGAATTTGAACCTGGAGTCTTTCTCTGTGGAGTTTGCATGTTGTTCCTTGGTTTTACTCCGGGGACTCCGGCTTCCTCCCACAGTCCAAAGACATGCAGGTTAATTGGTGACTCTAAATGACCTGTAGGTGTGAGCGCGCATGGTTGTCTGTGTCTGTGTGTCGGCCCTGTGATTGACTGGCGACCAGTGCGACCCTGAAGGAGAAGCGGTATAGACAATGGAAGGATGGATGGATTAGGCATTATAAGGGTTCCATGTAACGGATGTAAATGTCTGAAAGGATGAACCAGCTAAAAACCAGCTTTCCCAGGAACGTTTCTTCATCGGCTTTGTTTTTTCTACATGACAAAAACAATCCATGCTGCAATGAAAAAAGAAATAAGGTGCAGTGTGATTATAAAGCTCACTGTAATTAAACTAATCGGATAAAGAAACATACACGATCACTGCAGTCAGAGTCCTTCCTTTATCAGGTTTGCATTGATTATTTGAGTGCATGTAAATCCACTCTGTAAAGCAGTGGTGGATTCCTCCTGGCCCCCTCCTGAGACTGTCTGGACCCCCTTCAGTTTGTATTCCCAGCTCATTCCTTGGCGGATGATACCAGCACCCAGCTGCTCCAAATTTCCTCCTCCCATTAGGATGACTGTGATAGCACTGCAAGGATCATTTATTTTTCTCCCTGTGCCTTAAACAACATACTGCTTCCGTGCGGACGGGGGGGGCTGGCCGTGAGCGATGCAGCTTGATGCCCCTGCGGTGTCCTGGATTATAGGTTATCTTGCCCACAGGCCGTGGCTGGTACTGTTCACCTCAAGGCGCCGTCCTGTTATCTCCCATTTGGCTTCCTACCTCCGATTTGAGCTGGACTTCTTCCTTTCCACCTTAAAAACAAAGTCTGACGAAACCTCAGTTACAGGATTCAGCATCGATAAGGACAAGTATGGCTTTAGGAAAGGTCTGCGTAGATTCATATTTGTCATTCAGGTAGTGAGATGTCAAACACAGTTTAAAACAATCCAGTGAGCTGCTAATTAAACGGCTGAATGGTTTCTTAAAGTCTGCTGTCAGATAGCATTCCTCTGCTGTGCTGGGGCACCACACGTCCTGATAAATGAGGTCATGTTCCAGGCAGGAGTTACTTCATACAGATCAAATCACTTCCTCCTTAAATATTTGAGTTGATGTGTTTAGAAAACCACCTTAATACTGATGTCCCAGCTCCAGTGTTTTTGTCCTGTGATAAAGACACAGTAGTGTGTAGTAGTCTGTTAAAGGCTGTGTGCTCCGGTCCGTGTTGGCCGTGGGAACTGTGTGTGTTTAGGCTCATGCAAAATGTATTTTAAGGCGTTCTAGTTATGAGGCACAACATTTAAAAGGTGGTGTTTGACAGTTATCCAAATAGCTGCTGCACCGTGTGTAGCACCGCGGGCTGAACACAGTGGTGGTGGGGGGGGGGGGCTTAAACTGTCTACAATGTGCGCCACTGATTTATTAAATACACATGGAGGGAGAAAATAAAAGGTTGAAATAGTGAGTGAGGGAGACAGACAGAGGGAGAAACTGTGAGAATGAAAATACATTTGTGGAAGCTGTGTCTGTTTACGACAACTAATTGTGTTTTGTGTGTGTGTGTGTGTGTGTGTGCGTGTTCATTTGTGTCTCCTTGTCTTTTGTGAGATCTCAGGAACGATTGAGCTGAATCTCTTCAAACTTGGCACAAAGTCCATTTGGAGTCACGAATGAACTGTTTTGGCGGTCAAAAGTCACTGTGACCTCACAAAACAATGTTTTTTGGCCATAACTCAAGACTTCATATGCAAATGATGGCAAACTTTCAGGATAGAATAATGATGCGATGATGTTTTATTAAAGGTCGAGGAGGTAATCCTAGTTTGTGTGGCAACAGTCTGGCCCCCCCGACTCCTCGGGCCCCTGGGACTGTGCTCGATAGCCTCGTTCAGTAGTCCGACCATGTCTTCAAACAATATTCCGAGCTCAACGGCAGTTTCTTTAGCGCACCATGGTTTTCCAGACATGAGCAGCTCACGCCTGAAACAGCCCGGCGCTGGTACTTACTTAGCAGCACTTTCTGCTCATCAGATCAACTGAGATTGGGAACATTTACGTCTTTAGTCTTAGTTAATACCCTGCTAAATTGTGCTTTGTGAAAAGCGAGTAGACAAAAGATGCTTCTGCAGCTCAGATTCAACATGTGCCCACAGAGTATGACCCCACATTATCCATCCTTTGTGTTTCTCAGATGAATTTTGCACTATACCATTTATTTTCACTATCCAAGACAATTCCTTTTGGGTTTGTTGATTCTTCCCCAACAATATCAGATAGTTAGATATATATATATATATATATATAATGTTGATGACAGACAGCCACACGTGGACCCAGAATCAACTAGAATTATTATTTCTGTGAAGTATGTAAAATATATTATAAAATGCATCGAGTGGTTGAACTAAAATGGAAAAATAATAGCCCTCAGTCATCATGCTCATTATCGACCGTGATCTTTTGGTTACGCAAATTACACACAGCTGCATAGCAATTAAAGCACTAATTACATCTGTTTCAATAGGTGTCGCCCGAACAGCGACATTTCTAAGGGTGTTTTTGGCTTTTCAGACAGGCAAGGACACTTCAGGCATCACTCACCATTGTGTCTGTTTGAGGCGTCAGGGGTGTGAGTTTGAGTAAATACCACCTGGAGACGCTTTATAAGTTCCCTATGTGTTAGCAAGTGAGTGGTTTTAGTGGTTTCAGCATAATAGAAAAAAAAACAGCATTTTTCAGCAGTATTCAAATGCATCCTGCGTGTAGTTTGTTTGTTCTGCATCCTCGTTATTGATTGTGCAGCGTCTCATGAAGTTATTGATTACTGATAATTGAAATCATGAAAAGGAAATCATGCTGCACACTCATGAACCCACAGCAGTAGGTACACTGTCAATACGTGCAGCTGATGTTTCTTTGTTCTATTTGAAAGCTAATGCTAATCAAAGCTAATGACTTATTAAAGGGCTTAAAGCGTTGGTGAAGGAAATACTCCTCCATGATACAAAACAAAACCATTCTTTATACAGGCCAATGATTTATGTGTTGTGCTGTCTGATGCCACTTTTACTGACAGTGTTCGCGCCCCAACCCACCCCCCCCACCTGTGAAATTACTGGTGACACAGGCTTATATAACAGTTACAGTAGGGATGTAAAAGTGCCGTGGCGTTTATTAAAGTGGGAAGGAATTACTTGCCAGCTTATAGATATAAATCCTTGCATTTCAAATGGAACATGAAACACACATTTTAAAAAGTAAGGAAATGCATTTACAAATCCATTGGAGAGTATTTTCATTGTATGTTACTTCATACTTTTATTCCAGTCTGCCTCAAATGGAAATATTGCACTTTCTGCACATTTTCATTCAAAACATGCAACCATTGCATTAATAAAGCACAGTACATTTCTGTGTTAGTGCATCCTCTGTCTCAAGATTCTTTAGGAGTCTCAAGTGCCCCTACAAATAAATGTAAGCTGCCTACATATAATAACATAACACTGTGTAAGGAGAGGCTCTGCATATTGATTACTTGTCCCTGGTCGGCGGGCATGTTGCTCAGAATGCAAGTGCGGTTTTAATTCAAAAATTAAAGTCAAGCTGATTTCACGGAATAGACGCTCGTGGTGTTTTTAGACTCTAACCTGTATTTTAATGACATTCGATCACTGTATTATCAACATTCAACAGATTCTACTTAATCTCTTGGACTTATTTCATGGCAAAAGAACTGCAAATGTGAAATCCTTTACATACATAACCAAGGGATAAGATGTAGCCTGACGTTGCTGTGATTTGTGCTGGTCGATAAAGGTCATATAGGAATGAAATGTGTAAATACCATATTGGATGTCAATGCACTGTTCATTACAAGCTGGTTTTCTTGTTGACTCACACAGACAGATTCCCCCCCTCACAGACCCCAGCACTGCCATCCTGTTGGGACTGAAACAAACTTGCTGAATTTCTGACACAGCCAGAAGGCTCTGAGTCCATCCAACGGTCCACATGGCGGCCCAGTCCAGGCTACTTGGCGGGGGGGGGGTCACATTATTAACAACCTGCAGTGGTCCGATAACAGCGTGGCAATAGATTAGACAGGGCAGAGCTGGCTGCTCTTCCTGAGGAGGTTCAGGTTATTTAATGCAGCCTGTCTTAATCCCACACACTGTAACTGAAAAGTCTGCCAAAAAAGTCCATCTGTTCGTCGCACGTAGGCCTCCTGAATGTATACAGCCCTGAAACTTTCTGAAAGTTTGAGAGGTCCTTTGATGTAGCTGATTTAGAATGGGAATGTGGAAAGAGAGCATAACAAGAGCATTTAAAATCATTTCCTGTGTTCATTTTGAGATTAGTGCCACAATGAAAACAGTGAAACAGTGATTTGAATGGGATTTCACAAGACGCATCGTATCTATTTAGAAGTCCACTAACCATTATGTGTTTTTCATATTGGGGACCAGTACAATTTGTAACAACACCGATTGTGTCCCCCACCCCTCCCTCCTCTGTTACTGGCACATCATTCTCATAGCAGACACGACTAGAGACCGCAGAGAGAGCCGAGCGGCCTCTCTGCGGTCTCAGCATGTAAAGTAGCGCGGCTGTTTTTGCATTCCTGGCTGAAGAGCATTTCCGTGGGCATGCTATAAGTGACAGGAAGTCAGACATGTTCTGTGGCAGCTACAAGTCCACCAAAGAGTGTCGGTGAGTTACACCAAAACCGAAAAACGTTCAATTCTCAGGTTGAGGGAGGCTACTGTTAGGGCATGTTTTAGTGGGAAGCCAAACTGTTTTTGTTTGTGCTTTAATTTGTCAAACTGTCAAATTGTTGTTGCCATTAATGCAAACTCAACGCTTCCCTCATCAGTTTCTCATTTCACTTCCCTGGGAGTCTTTTGTTGTGAAATATGAAGAGGAGGTGTTGCGGCTAAATGTTAATATATCACGGCAAAACTGAACTGGTCAGAGTTTATAAATCACAGTAGAGCTGCATGTGTGTTAAAAGTGTAGATTTATTCCCTCTTTTTATTCTCCAACCTTCACATGAGGTCAGCCTGTATTTGCTCAATCACATCAAGGCTTTATTCCAGTTCTGACTTTTATTTGACAATTTGTGGTCATCAGCTGTTGCTCAGTAACATTGTACATTCTTTACAGGCAAACTTGGTTATTAAAGGATAACTGCTGTATTTAAACATATTTCTTCTGTCACCTAAGCCAAGAGCAGGTGGCAAAGGAGCTGTTATGGCTGCAGGTTAATGCTTTGGGGCAACTGCAACGAATCAAAGTACGTCTGCATCCGCTAACAGTGCTTGTTTTAGCCGCTGACACACTCAGATTGTTATGCTAAGTGTCTGACAGCATTATGGAAAGGGTCCCTACAGAGATAGACCTGGAAGATCCTTTTAATTTAGCCACAAACAGGTGATTTATCCCGCCATTCAAACCCACCAGACTCCATTGACAACAACAGTACTTTGCAGAACACAGGCTAGTTTGTTAGTGCTATTGTGTGTTACACAGATATTGTGTTGGACATAACGCGAGCAAACTAACTGATCAAGACAGTGGTACACCAGCGAAGCCTGTGGAAAATTAAATTAAAATGTTTTTGTCAATAGAGTCTGGTGGCTTTGAACCAAGCGATACGACAGTGATTTATGGTCAAACATCGTAATTAATGCTGTCAGACACTTTGAATAACAAGCATATAGTAATAATAAGCACTTATCTCTCTCTCCCCCTCTCCAGCGTTACCTCCTGTCAGTCTCAATGGGCATATATTTGAAAATGAGCTCTTGAAAATGAGCAACGAGGGCAACGAGGGCAACGAGCAACGAGGGGAGGTGGGCAGTAACATTCTTTTTTTTTTTATATATGAAGTTCATGATGTAGATGGTGCCAACTGGTCAACTCTGTCCTCTGGCCTTGTTCAGGTTCAGGGCTGATTTAGAATAGCAGATGGCATGTTGAGCTATTTTCAACTCACAAAAGACAGATTTTTATAAATTCAGTAAGACGTGTCAATATTAACCCCAGCGTTGATGTATTTAATTACAGTCATATCAATCAGTTTATTACATGATTCAATGTTAATATAAACAACAGCTTTGACCAGTACAGCTTGAATGTACTGGTCCATCCTCCACTGCGGAGCTGCTAATAGGTTGGGAAGATTGGGATCACGGTGGGCAGAGAGTTTTTGTGTCCGAACAGAGCCCAGGCTTGAAAGTGATCTGTGAAAGCCAGAAATGTCGGCGCTCAGACATATATTATATGAGTCTTTGATATTGACCATCGGCGATAGCAGCGATATCCCTGCAGATATACAGTATTACGGTCACTGGGCTGATTTACTCCAGCAGTCAGGTGGAAGGTTAGAGTTAGCAATGAAATAGACCGTTCAATCCGTGAGCTTTTTCCCCTGTGGTTTGGCTTTAGGTGCGTTCAGGCAACAAGACCTTCTTGGTTAATGTCATAGGAGTAAAACACGGTAAAAGGATGTGATGCAAATTGCAAATCAAGTCAAACACTTTTTTACTATCCACCCAGACCTCCACATGGTTAATTTTCCTTCCACTATAAGGACATCACAGCACTTCCTGCTGTGCCATGGTACTGAACATAAACAAACAAGCAGTGCTGTCAATCTCTGGAGAGGACAGTGTGCTTTTCATGTTCGTCTTGACAGAAGTGGATTTTTTCCAAATGCAGAAGCGGATCTGGAACAAGATCAGAGGCACACTGAACCCCTCAGTGGATCTGACTGACATTGATAGAGAAATCATCCAATACAGCAAAAAAAAAAAAGAAAGCATGCTGTTAATGAACGTTAGATCTGCTATCCCCCATGATGTCTGACTAAAGATACAGAAATTCAACAAAGAGAGCATCCTGAGCGTCCTTGTACCATGCCGATGTTCAGGACCACTTGCGCTTGGAATCAGTTCTGTTTGTAACATGTTTTCTAGATGGGTGCCAAATCTGTGCAATCCTAGGAGGATTCTTCCATGCTGTAAGCGATTTACTTGCCATGTGCAGTCAGCCTTTCAGAAAACAGGCTGCTTTGCCCTGTGATCTCCTCTTGGGTCTGATATTTGCACATCTACATAAAGAAGAAAATGTATCCCTCTGCATCCATGATCAAACACACTCAACATAAAGAATCACGGGCATCATGGTAGACATATTTTGACCAAAAATGCGAATGGCTGGTTTATTTCATTCAAGACTTCCCACACCTTCCCCAGTGCTGGTGATTAATGGGACAGGCATCGCCTTTTGGATGGAAAACTTACTTGACAAAACACATTAATACTGATGCCTGTTTTACATTCTCTTCCAGGCTGCATCCAGCTATCAGTGAAAGTGCAGGAAAAACATTTGTCTGCATGCAAAATGGCCTAATCAAAAAAATAGCGATAAACACAGAGGAAAATGGAAGAAAAAAAAAAATCACCAGTATCATTGGAACACATATTCTGTGTTGACAAATGTGCAAATGGACTACCCATTTCATTCCATCGGAGGCATCCTACGTCTTTCGCTTTGTTAATGATTAATGGGACAGACGTCTCATTTTGGACAGAGAACGTGCTTGACAACACACATCAATAATCAGAGCTGCTTTACATTCTGTCCACCATGCTATCAGTGGAAGTGCAGGGGGAAAAAAACACTTGACTGCATGCAAAATGGATGAAAATTTTCCATTTGAGCGCAAACATCAAAACCAGTTTTCAGGGGAGGCTGGTGCTACCTGAGTATGTTTTTTTTTTTTTTTTGCATCAGGGAGTTGTTCCTAACTGAAAATCTGAGCTGGCAAAAGCAATTTGTTCGTGCAATTCACCTGCACCTCATAACATGTGTGTGTTGTATATTTGTTGGTTTCATTATGTATTCATGAATTTTGTTGTTCTTTTTGTGTCTGTCTTTGAATATCCAACACATTATAGAGCTAAATAATTGAAGAATAGTGTCTAACTGCATCTTTTTTGACTGATATTGGGATTGGAGTGATTTCATTATGATCTGAACTGTATTTGTGGTCTCCATTGTACCAAGAAAGATACATAGTAAATGTTCACATGAGGCTTTTATCCAAGTTTTCGCCGCTCATTCCCCCATTCACGCACACACTCACATACCGATAGCAGTGAGCCACCACGCAGGGTGCTGGCCAATTATCAGGAATCTGGGGTTCAGTTTCTTGCCCAGGGACACTTTGACATGTGGTGTGGACAGGAGGTGGGGGTTGAACCGGCAACCTTGAGATCAGAGGACAATCCTCCTGAGCCACAGCTGCAAGATATGACTGCATTAAGTATCATCACGAAGTTATTGTTACCACAGAATCACATAAAACACGTTAGACGGAGAAAAACATCTAAGCAAAGTTTTTGTTAGCAAAACTAAGCACCTCGCTCACATTGCACATATTACACCATTACACTTGGTATACACAGTGGTATTCAAACATAGTCATGACATTCAGAGGTGGTGTTATAATTACTGTTAACAGCTACATAGTTGGCCTGATGATGCTGTCGACAACACTGTAACTCGGGTTCGCAATAGATAGCCGAGATTCGATAGCCGAGTGCCAATTTAGGGAGGCAGAATATGATTGAGGGCCACACAGGAAAATGCAAACAACGACACAAATACAGCATACGTACAGCAAACGAATTCCAAAATCAATGAAGTATTTATTGAACATTAAAATGCCAGAAAGCTTCTCCAGCAGCACAGAGTTATTATTATTATTATTATTATTATTATTATTATTAGTGATAAGCATTAATGGCGAATAGTGAAGGAATTGAAACAGACCGTGGATGATTACAGTATAATGCATGCATTTCATGTCCCGATCAGAGGACACACAAATTGAGAATCACTGTAGCCGCTTAAGCTAAGTTTAGTTCTACTAACAGAGCTGCTTCACAGCTCTGAATCTTGTTGCTTAGAAACAGAGATATGATGTGCTTAAGCTTTTCATCAACTGCCATAATACTTGCTAACCACCTAGCGACCATCTTCTACCCCTTAAAGTTAGCGAGCAGACACAGCCCATCTTTTATTCTTTTAAAAATCACATCAAAACTGATAAAGAGTGGTGTTTGTTTTTCATCCACAAAAACATCTTTTACACAGAAATCAGACTGCAAATTAACCAGGCAAAAGATTTCTTTTTTGTTGTTTTGCTAACTCACAATTGCTAACTCACATAATTAACTGTAATTAGCTACAATGGAGTAAATTTGTATGTGGCATAGCTGGAAATATCACTGGTTTCTGGCTTAAACATGAATTTGCCACTGCTGTCAGTGTGTTAATCAGGCTTTGTAGCGGGCGTTTCCTCAACATTTAGTATTTGCAAATGCATTTTTGATTCATCACGACAGACACATATTGAAGATTTGATTATTGATCATATTATAGTCTGGTTATTCTGAATTCTAGCAGAGATGCCCGAGTATCCAAGGCTGAATTTGGGGGTTTTGAATATTTCCACTCTTGCAACCATAAAAATCATTTAGTATAATATATCAACTCAGTGTAAACATCATATAGCTCAAATAAAAAGCTGATACAGAATATATATGATGCTGCCAGACAGGGTGGAATGAGATGCTTTTTCCAAAATGAAAGCCACTGAAGGGGAAAACTGTATGCTGAGGGATTTAAAATAGTAAGTCGGAGCTGGTGGATTTTGCTAAGAATTACAGTGTGAAGGTTCACCTGAGACTGCAGTGCTCTGTGCTTGTATTCAGTGACACCAGCCTGAAGTGAATAAGACAGCCTCACGGGGACTCACCACGCCTGGGAAACTTCATCGCTCCCGGCAACTACGGGTACATGGACGGGCGTGAAGGACGTGACAAATAACAGTCTGCAGTAATCAGTGGAAATGCAATGAGAGAATGTCAAAGTGTGTGGATAATACAATTTTGCAATAACAAAATTAGACCCGTAATGAGCAGCTGAGCAAGGGCAAATGAGAAAAGGTCCATTAGAGTTAATAGTGAGTATTTACAGCAGCGACTGATTGATGTAAGTGCGATTGACTCAAACTTAACTACAGTGCCCATGTTCATCATATAGTGTTTAACCTCAGCATGTCATTTTGAACATGTTGCCAGGCTAGTGTTAGCATTTAGCTCAAATTACCACTGTTTGTAATCATAGCCTTATCTTTTTTTGGACAGCGGAGCTCTATGGCATAGAGGGAAAAGCTTTGTTGGGTATTTGATACAGAGGTTTTTTGGTTAGATCGATTTATTGCTGGTTTTGGTGATCTCATGAGATTTATCGACCATAAGGAAAATGTCTTAAAGCATCCAGCAGCCTTATCCTTTAACAAATAAGAAACCTTCAGTGGCCACTTTGGAATGTTATTATTTTTGTGTATGTTGCTCCTGATGACCTGTGCGAGGATGCCGCTCACATACACAAATCAGGACGTGTAAACATCAATAGCTAGAAAAGCTCACAATGCCACTGGGCAAAAATAAAACCTCTAACCTTCAAAATGTCAGGAGCTAGATAAACAGCAGCATTTTAAAGCTGACCACTCTGCATCTCTTATTTTGTCCTCTGGTTTTTCAAAGGATTTCATGACACCAGGGGTCACACGCTGTTTCCAGCCCTCTGAGATGATATAAACCCTCAGTTGAAGCAAACAGATCTGACGACTGATGTTAGATTTTCACAGCGAGGATGGTTTTAGCTTCATGGGTGTAGAGCCGAAGAGGTGGTTATATTGTATGTTTTCATCAAACAACCCACCTTCGATTTAATTAACTCCATCTGACAACTGACCTCGTATTATGTTCATATCTGTGGAGTGACAGAACCATTTCTCCATTTATTTAAATTTCCGGAGATCTTGCCCACACCTTTCAATCTGTCAGAACCCCCTTTATGTGCTTGAGCAGGAAACATAACCATGCCTGCCTTTATTATAGAAATAAAGCACAGACTGAAAGTCAATACCTGTGAAAATGAAATACTCTCCGCCAAAGCCGGAGACGAAAGCGTGAAGACTCATAGATGTGATGCCATCAAATGTAAAATCTGGAGCTTTTTCATTTTTTATTCTCCAAATTATATTACTAGTTATGGAGCGGAAATTTCACAGAAATCCCTCTGGATTTCTCTGTGTTGCCTTTAACATCACTTCTTATTCATCCTGCCCGGTGCCGTTTCAGATATTGAGCAGTGGTGATAGTAGAGCTTCAATGTTTTTTTGTTTTTTTTTACCCCTTGCTTTGGCATAATATTGTTCATATTAATACAACTGAATAGAATAGATAGCATTGCTGGCTTCATCCATCTGTTAAAGTAATGGATTTTTGCTTTTCAGACATAAGTGTCTGTTATGTAAATGTTCCTCATGCAGCCTTCCTCTTCAGACCCATTTTAGCCTTGAGTGAGGCTTTGTGGTTTATTTGTGATTTTAGTTCAAGGGTGATAATTGGGATCTAAGTTTATAGAGGGCTCTTAATGAAGCGAACAAGCTGTGCATTTTTTACCTCGTGCTGGAAGCTTTTGCTGTTAATATGACAGCATTCAACTCAGACTGCTGCCATACTGTGCCGAGCAAGACCGCGGCCATAAAGTACAAGTGACTCAGGCGCTTATTATAACATAGCGCAGACATGTGACATCCATGTAACGAGCTGCACGTCTGCGTCAAGGTTACTTCTGAGGGTTAACTCCCACTGAGAGGCCTGGTTCAGCACAGCAAGCGCACTCTCTCAGCTCAGCAGAAATACCTTCCTCAAGTCTATAGCACAAAGGAGTCTTCAAAGCTGCAGAATTTTGATTTCTCCAATTGCTTGCAAGTAGCAGAGGTAAGCTGGGGAGAAAAACAATTTCCACACAACACAAACTGAAAACACTTTACTGTAACTACACCCTGCAAAGTTGATGACGTCTCAGAACTGAAGATTAGGCTGAAAATCACAGCTCACACACTGCTGACTGCCCCCCCCCACCCCACCAACCCACCACCACCGCCCCTCTCTTTCGTTCTCCCCCCTCTGAAGTGTGAACAGACGCTTTGCTGTCTCAGCTTAGCGAACTTTGATCAGCGCAGGGTTGCCAGCCTTCAGTCGGACAAGGTCAGAGGAACGAGATGATGGTCGGTGCTTGTCAGAAGCGGGGAGCTGCCACCTGTTTGAGAATATATTCCGCTCGCTCTCACATCTACCTGCACCCTTAATGCCAAGGGGCTTCAAACAGAGTGGAGTCAACAGCCTGCTTTAGAGAAGTAGGTCCATTCATTGAAGTGTCCATTATCAGCGTCCCCAGGTATCCTTGTCAAACTTGCTGCCTTAGACAATAACCAACCTTGGGCTGTATGCAAATCTGCAGTCTGCTGTGAGTTATGGAGCTCCGAACAGCAGACGGGATCACTTATAAGCCTTCCTGTGCAATGGCCTGTGTCGGTGCTGCTGATAAACGGCTGCACAGTTTGTTTTTCGGCTCTGATAGCGGGAATGAAATCAACAGGCAAGCTGTGCCGCTGTGTAGTCTTTCTCTGCCTGTCTTGAACCCAATCCTCTTTGCTTCCCTCCAGGGGGGAATTTGAATGACCTGATCAATTTCTAATCACGAAAGACCCGAAGCCTTTCTCTCCATGCAATGGAGTTTCCCACAAATCTTCTATATGGAGGTCTTGCTCAGAAATTGTTTGGAGCAAAGGGCAGGTAGCGTGTTTTCTTAGGATCATTGTGCAGATATATTTCTCACCCTGTATGGCGACGATAGCGCTTTATCTGCAACGTGGATCTGCTGTTAGCTAAATATAGAAGTATTTGCGGAATCCTAAACACAGCTGCACATCACAATGAAGCCAGCGCCTTGTTTAAAGGCAGAGGTGGCCTTTTCATGTTGAAAATGAAACCCCAGGAGGTCTGCCTGCTTTGTCAGTCATGAAAAGCCGGGGTCTGAAAAAAACATTCCCCTACTCCATTTTATTGTGGGGATTTTGTCACCAGCAGGTTTTGTGACTAACTGGCTCTACAGTGGTTCCAACATGGCTGAGACCAGTGGTTCACAACCATTTTCATCAGGTGTACTCAAAAGTATAAAATGGTTAGTGTTACAATTACTTTTTCATACAACGAGACTGTCAGTGATGAGATGTGATGAGGTGCAACTTTTAGTTATATATGTTATATATCTTATTCCTCTGCTCCTTCCAGTTATTTATTCCAACCATGTTTACAGTACATTTAGCTATTTCTGCAGACTTTACCGCTGGGTTGTTGACACTAGTTTTCACCAACCCCACAGCCACACATCATGTTTAGTAATGTTCAGGTGTTAGAGAAGACTCTCTCTCTTTATGTCTTTAGTTAGTCATTAGTTGACCTACTCTCCCACAATCCTTCCATATACCAATATCAACTGCAGAAGAAAAATACTAATACATACATTATTATACATACTAATATGTACAGTCGCACTCAAAATTATTCAACCCCCATTGCAAATTAGGTGTATTGGCAAAATTCAGCTTTCAGCTGTGTTCAATGAACAACTCAAATAACATTTTAAATAGCTAAACACAACTGATATCACAGGTTGTTTCTCCAAATTCAACACAAAATGCCATTTTTAATGACTGCAGCCGTCTCTAAAGTATTCAACTCCCTGAATTGAATCCCTCCTATGAGCACTTTGCAAATCAGGTGTCTAGCTCACCTGATGCAGCTAATCAAGGGCGCCAGTAGTTGCATCAGGTGAGCTTGAGATAGAACCCATCAAATACCCCGACTGGCGAGGGGGTTTGTTCACAGTGACATCTGGTTGCATGTCAGACATATGGGTAAGTCAAGAGAATTGTCCAAATGGAGCTTGAATAATCAGTGCAACCATAATCAGACAATCAGACCATATATATTGTTATATAGTTATAATAACTCGTGGTGGCAGACTGGTTAAAACAGCAAAATGACAGCAAACTGTTTCCCTAATTTGTGAATGTGACATTAATGCATTAATGACTGATTTTTAATATTATTCTGGTTCATCAATGATTTGTGCATATTGTCCACATAACAAAAGCTGTTTTCAGGTAGTTTGCAGTGCGGTGGGATGGCGATTCAGGTTGTTGCCTGTTTGTTCAGGGAGAACTGTAATTATTTTCACAATCAAAGACATTTTTGGTTTTCAATGGTCTTTTTTAGAGCCGAGAGACTGTGAGGCATCCTGTGTGTAATTTGGCAGTGCGAACGGAGCCATAAATAAAACTGTAAATGAAACACTTTCCACAGTCACAGAAAATAGTAGTGTGATGTTACCGACAAGTTTCATCTTGGAAATGTAAGTATTGTGAAATTACAAGAATATTGAGCCGTGCATAATTTACAGTCCTTTGTGTGCTTGAGGTTCAACAGCACTAGAGGTCTATGGGCTGTATGTTTGTCACACAGGTGTCCTTTTTTTTTGCCCTCTAGGTGGATCATTAAAGAATGGATGACACATCAGTCACTGACCTCATGGAGTCAACATCTGAGCAGTCAGTAAAACTGGCTGAATCAGATTAACCAGGAGCCATCAAGCTGAGGGAACCACGCAGTGGATATATCCTTCCTTTGAATCGGCAAAACAACCACATTCATGGATTTTCTTAAGGACATCCATGAACACAACCCTGTGTTGTCTGGACAATAAGAACAACAGGGTATGCTCATTGTACAGCAGTGATTAATTTTAGCCGCTCGCACCATGCGGCCAACAGTGTTGCTTTTTCTCCCACCTTTGGGACTCTAGATTTATCATGATGCTATTTTTGTCCGTTGCACTCCCAAAGTTCCCAGCCAACTCTTTCTGACTGTGACAACATGTCTCTACCCAAGCGGAGGAAAATCAGGACTTTTGCTCTGCTGTTTTGTGTCATTACATTCACAACCTTCCTGTTCAGTTACACTTTCCGGGACCCCTCGCTCTACTTCTTCAAGTACGCTTTTCGACTGTCGGACAATTTTTTCTCCAAAGGGCTGTGCTCTTGTCGCCAGTGCATGACGGAGCTGGAGGAAGACCCCTGGTTTGCCGAGCACTTCAATCAGTCCATCCACCCTCTGATGACCAGGGAGAACAGCGTCCTCTCTGATGAAACCTTTAAATGGTGGCAGGTGAGATTCCTGGGTATAAGTTTAGGGGATTTACGATGCTATCCTACAGAGCTTTGGGTGGTGGTGGGGGGGAGACATACATATTCAGCCTCTGAGAGCAGATGAGGTGCTGAAAAGACAGATCATGAATAAAGAACAGAGATCACACAGAGCCGTGATGCTTCCAAGAGGTGTTTGTTTTTGCCACATTGATTGTTCCAAATCCAAGGGATCTTCACTAGGATCAAGTTGTGAAGCAAACTCCCACGCACAATTTGTTCACATGAAACAAGCGGAATGGAAATTGTTGTTTACTCTCACCGTCTTTCCCACATCTATAGACGAGGAGAGACATTTTCCATCATAGCTGGAGTACACAGGCGATATCATAACCTCACTGAAAACCACTGCACCCTGTTATCTGCATGGGTTTCCAGAAATAATGCAAATATGCCAGTTCTGCTCATGAATATGTGCTTTGGTCACAGTAATTCCCAGCTGTATAACTCTACTTTTAACTCTGGAGTACCAACTTCTCCTTCCTCGACAAGATCTCCCTATAATGCCTTTCTCTGACTAGATGTTGATATCGTATTTTGCTTTATATTGTTTTATTATTTATACCATGGCCATAGAAAATACTCGTTCCTGATTGGCTGAGAGGTTTCATGTCAGGGTGAACATACAACACCTCTGTTCAGTCAGTTAAATTCAGTGTTAATTCACTTTCTTGCCAAAGGTTAGACGAGAATATCACTAATACTTTTATTTATGTACGTCAAATATGGAGGTAGATCCAGCAGGTGACCGGCTTGGCTTGGTTCTCTCCAAAGAACAAAATACACCTTGAAGCATGCCTGGAGCTCACTAACTAACACGAATACATCTTGTGTGTTTAATGCATACAAAAACAGAAATATGAAAATAACAAGTTGCGTTTTTATGGGATTTTTACAGCCACTCCGCTGGCTGCCTTATAGTGACAATAAGAGAATAAGATCAGATTGTGCAGATTAAACAAATAAGACATAAGACATCGCATATTACTTTACCTTTTGAACAGAGCTAAACTCGCTGTTTCCACCTGCCTCCAGTCATTATGCTAAGCTAGATAACTTAGCTAAGCTTAGAAAGCAGACAGGAGTGTGTGTGCAGTTGTCTCATCGCTCTCAGCCAGAAAGCAAATCTTACATCCCTAAATGTTGAACTATTGCACCATACGTGTGCGGTTATACTTCCATAGAACTAATTTACACCTGTAAGCCAATCGGAATGACTATTGATGACATCATAAGGGTTATCTTTGGTTTGGCGTGACCTTTGAACTTTGTAACAGAGAGCCTGTGTTACAAAGTGGGGATGTTGAGATCCTAGGCTCCAGTTTATGTAGAGCTTTGATCAACGCTGGGGACTGAGGATAGTTCTTACAGTAATGAATTACTGGAGTGCACCTATAAAGTTTGAAAAACACCAAATGTAAAAAGGGACTTCTTGTTGTAAATTCTTCGTCTTGTAAATCAGAACTCACGTCAGCATTATTTTGATTCAATCCTGCCAATATATACTGTGGTCTCTGTAAACTCTGTAAATTATTAGAGTGCAGCTGTCTAAATTAGAAAAGGCTATTCACAAAATGTATGTCACACTGTTATCCTACGTTCCATCCGCTGCCTTAGGTATTCCCACATTCACCTCACACCATGTCCAATTAGAGGCAAGAATAGAAAAATTACTGCAAGGTTGCCTCCTGTCACTACTCATTTCAGGAAATGCTTCTCAGAGGGAGCTTGATGAGCCAAGTGTCACATATCAACGGTAGCCCGGCCAGATGGTCCGGGCTGCACTGCTGCAAGGCAAGGGCATGACCCTTCAGGTGTACTCTGCCTCTTTGTTCCAGGGACATGTCAAAGCTTACATGTTACACAGCTAAAAGTCTTTTCTGTAAAGTCTAATACATGTTGTGTAATCTTTTGAAGGTTTATACTGAAATAGGGGTTCAGTCTTATGACTAAAAGTTACATTTCAATAAGTAATATCTTAAAGAATATATTCAGCACCAAAAAGAAAATCAAAAACCTTTAATGGCTGTCCCAGAATTGTATTGGCAAGGTGAAAAAAGCCTCCACAATAATATTTAGCCCATGAGTCACTAAAACCCTGCATTAAAACTCATGAGAGATTGTTTCAGTACATTTTGAAGCTGCTGTGTTTTGATATCTAACAGTATACAGTGCACACATATTCCTGCATCCATTCGCTGTCTCTCCGAGTTCAAAGCCACCAGAAGAAGACCAAGCCAAAAGAGCCCCCGCAGACGAAGCTAAGCCGCCCCTGAGGTTATTTCAGAAATGTGCTCGGTGTCTCGAGCGCCACTGCCTTGTTCAATCACTTCTGCTTAAAGTGGCCCTGGAGCCGTGGCTCTCTCTGAGCCCTGTGTCTGCTGTGTCACCAGTGGTTGCAGTCAGAGAGGCAGCCGGCCAACTTCAGCGGAGTGGTGGAGGAGCTGTTCCAAGTCATCCCTGATGAGGTGCTCTACATGGACGCCAGCCCTGAGCGCTGCAGGACCTGCGCCGTGGTGGGGAACTCTGGGAACCTAAAGGGGTCTCAGTACGGCGACCTCATCGACTCCAGTGATTTCATCATAAGGTCAGTTAGCACCTCAGTCTGTCTGAGAATAAGAGTCACACACTTTTGACATTTACAATGACATTTATTCATTTTTGTCATTGACAATAGTCTCCTACTGCTTGTTCTCTTTGGTTAAAAGATCGTTTCATTTCATACAACTTTTATTTTACAGCTGTATCCGTTATGATGGAACTGTTCCCACCAAAATAAAGGCTTAGATCTTGGAAATACAGTCAGTCGCTGTGTGACAAACCTAGACAGGGCGAAACAAGACATTCAAACAGATTGTAAAGAATTGAGGCGTGTTATCTGAATAACGTTGGAGGTAAAACTGAGAGTGCATCCGTAATGGTTCTGTATTCCCTCCTCTTTCAGGGCTGTAGCTACTATTGAGGTCAGTGAGCTCTTGTCCTCTGTTTGGGTTTCTTTATTCACTGGGATATTGTTTGGACTCAGTATCTCATATTTTTTCAGGTAAAGATGAAATGAAATAGAAACATGAAACATGGTCCCCTAATTATTATATAAAACTATATTCCAGTCATTCCATCTAGACAATCACTTTACAATGAAATATATACTGTATAGTTGTACACTGACGTGAACGCAGAATACGCAACTAAGGAACTCTTTAATTACATTTGTGTGTGTAATTGTATGACTGAATGGAATCTTTGTCAAATCTATGAAACTAAGACCCCATTGGCAATAAACTATACCTTCAATTTATGATTATTTTTATTTTATGTCAGATCTATACTGAGAAATATTCATCCATTCAGTTTCGTAGAGCCCAACCTTACATGTCAAAGTGCTTGTTCTATTTAATCAATAGACTAAAGCCAGCAAAGATCTACATTTAGGAGGGAGAATTTTTAGTGTTTTCGTCTTAAATTACTTAAACAACAAATGCATTGTTATTATCCTCAGCATGTGCTTTACTAGGTGTTTTTTTTGGACATTTTTGCATTTATTCAAAGGCAGAAAGTGAAGCCGTGTCAGGAAATATAGGGAGACGGAGGAAATGACATGCAACAATGTCCCCGAATGCTGTGATTACATTATAGGCTTATTAAACACTAGGCCACCTGATAGAGAGTGAGAAAGTTTTAGGCTTTGGTGCTTTTAGTTTGTTAGTCCTAAAGCAAATCAATTCAGCCTCCACATATCCATCACTATACTGTCTTTATACAATAATGCTTTGTTTGAAAAAGATTTCATTTTGCTTTCTGCGCTCCCTACTCTCCCTCACAGTTCTTTCTACCGAGTCCCAGCATGCACTTAGCTCAGAGGTGTGGTTGCTGAATAGACTTCACACAACGGCGTTCTGCATTCTGCATAGGAAATTATCTTAACAAAGCAGCAGATGAAAACAATAGTTTGGGTATCCAAATGTTTATCGTGTGCCTTTAGGGCGACAGGAAACAAGAGAGGCGTTTTCCGCTCCCTGTAATCTGTCACACCAATTGCAGCTCAGCAGAGAATGAATTGGAGTAGATGGAAAACACGACAAGGAGATTCTCTCTGAGGGGTTGCGGGTGTGCTTTTCTGCTGCAAAACTGTTGGCTTTATGATAGATTAGGTTCATTTGCACGTCAAAGGATAAACAAACACTGTCGCTCAGATTTCAGTTTGATGTTCATGCAATATCTCAAGGCTGGACAGGCCACCGGTTTGAGGCTTTGGCTGTGTTTTTGCAGGTTTTGTTAAGGGCTGCAGGGGCGGAATATGCAAATCCCTAAAGTGTAGGGTGGCGTTGCCTTGAATTGTTCTTAGAAGAATTTTGAATAATGTTACAATCAGCGACTGCATTATCTACTACAAGTACACCACAGGAAATAAGAATTCAATCAGTATCCTGAGATTGTTTCTGCCCAGAGATGATTGCCTTAAGGAAGCAGGAGGGTGATCATAGTAGATACGTATAATGAGCAACAGAAAATAGCACTCATTTACAATTGAAATGTTTCAAACCAGTGATATTGATTGAAGGATATCAGTGATAGGATATGTGAGCAGAAACTGCAAACCAGTGCTTTTTTGATATCCACAATGCAATTCGACCAGCTCCTCTAAAGCTTCCTTTATAGACTATTATGAATTTTGAGCGGCATTGGTCTAATCGGCCACTAAAGCCTCTTGTTTGCTCAGCAGATTGAAGTTGTAAAATAGATCTGAGTCATAAAAAAGCCTTTGCATCTGCCTTCAACAGACAAAAATTAGCTCTGTGGGTTTTTAATAATGAATTTTTATAAGGATGGGTTGTTTGAAGAACTAAGTCATCATAGTTATTAAAATTAAATTTGAATTATGTTTTTTGTTCCTCTAAGACACACTTCTCGATACGCCGATGCACACGATTGCTTATCTTAAGGAAACTGAAAAGTACACACCATACCCATTTCCAGTTTGTGTTTGGTTGCAGATAAAAAGTAAATTTTAGACACAAAGTCAATGCTTTTATCTAGCAAATGTGAAAATACAGCTATCTTTATGGAGTTGAAGACAGTGGAGATAGTGGAATCGCACTTCATCTCTCCTGTAGCTCGAGCACATAGTGGAGATAAAGAAGACCAATTTGGGCCAAACAACAAACAAAAATGGCCCGGTAGACGCTTGTCTCGCGTCATGATCAATTAAGTGTAATGGGAAGTGCAACTTAAAGGTGAGCTGCATAACAAGGCTCTAAACTGTGTGTAAATACAGTATAAATAATACAGCATAGAAAACTTAGACTGAATTAAATAATGCAAGATAATGGGAAAAAACAACAACAAAGAGAACAAGTATGCAAGCAGTTGCTCCTGTATAAATACTTAATACTTGTCACAAATATAGCGTGATAATATTTCCATATACCCTTACTGATTGAAAATACATGCAAATAATGCGTGAAGGAGGATGTCAGTTATGGCATGCACAGTGGGCCACAGTTATTTACACAGCGTGGAGATTGACTGCTTATATCTGTAATAAAAAACTAATTTTGCCGATATAAATAGATAAAGTCAGTGTTAATTTGTAATTTGTAATAATACTTGACAGTCTTGTTTTCCACAGTGCAAAAAACAAGACAAACTGAAAATCAATTAAAAAGTTTGAGAACAAGAATTATGAAAGCAGTTCAACTACCTGCTCACACAGTATCCTCCTGGTTAGTGAGAACATCCTCCACCACCCAGATGATCTCTTCTTCAGAGGGCGATCACACACTAGTCACACTAGTAAGCATCATGGATTGCAGTGATGTTACTCTATATCACTGCCAGTAATCTTAGCTAACGTTACCGAGTCTTGGACCGGATACAAACAGATTCATGAGCTAAATTCATCTACAACCAGACTTAAACTTAGACAAGAATGGGCAAACAAAACCGCTGCGACGAACTAGAAAAACACGGAGGCTAGCACGCCATCAATTACAAAACGGTAAGCTGACATAACATAATGAAGAGCTGTGATGATAGCAAAGTTCATTTCACACAGCTCTCTGTCGTGTTGCTGTCAATAGCGATGAGTGGACTGTTCATTAGACGGTCCACCTTCTAAATGTTTTTCTATATGTGTTCTAGACTGAATATTATTGACATTTGGCATTTTAGCTTCTGACTTCAAGCTGAACCCAAACAGTGAAAAGCACATGAAAGGTTTTGTGAACAAATGAGTGAGCACAGTGACTAAATTAAATATCAATTATTGTTTTAATTAGGACGGTCAGTCTACTGTGTGTAAGTGATCCATTATAGCCTGGTATGAACGGATGCCCAGGAGCCTTTTCTGGGACACCTGTAACCATGGCAACTTAAACTAAAATGTGAATTCTTTTATTATGAATACAAATGAAAAAGACACTCGTTAGATATTATATAGTTATACTGGTTTCATCGCTGAGAGTCTATTTTGGTTTCCTAGAATTTGCACTGATAGAATGTGGAGTGTTGCACCGTGGGATTATTAGAAAAGTGTGTACATGCCATGGGTGCAACTTTTGTTCATCTCGATAGTGGAAATTTAAAAGGGCACGAGGGCATAGTGTAAAGGGCGCAGTGCATACATTTCATGCTCAGAGTTGCACACTAAAATGGAAGTTTGTTATAGACCCTCTAAGCTTTCTGATTCTCCAGTAGTACAAATTACAACTTTACATAGTATACAGCAGTCTGAGCCCGTGGCATAAAGGTGTGGATGTTGTAGAGGGGGGGGTTGGACACTTGCCTAACCGGTTTCCTGGGTGAAATGAGGACTCCGTTAAGAATGATGGCAAATGGGCTTCATGATGATGTGGCTGACACGAAGATCTTATCAAGAGAGTAACCAGAGTGCCGCTTAAATATCCGAAAGCAAATTTCACGCAGTATTGTTGCATGGCTCTTCATTTATCACAGTGTGGCTTTGTCAACCTGCCGTGACATGTTGCCTCTGTATAAATCCAAATTACTGCACTTATCTTCTTTGCCAACCCCCACGGTGACAGCAGCATGGCATTGTCTACCAATTCAATTATCAAATGGCAGGTACATCACCAAGACAAGAGTTATTACCATGCTGTTATGGAATAGTTTGCTGCAGAAGCATGCTATGGAAATACTTTTTTCTTTTTTTTTTTGTGTATTTCTTTGTTATTTATTCTAGCCTGAACATCATATCTCGAGTCATGCTTGGTTGGAAGCCACAGTGCTGAGCCAAAAGGTCACCCTTACTACACTGGAGCAAGCAGTTTAACACTAAGGTGTGGAATACATATTTCACAAAACTTGCCTGAGGGCATCGCTCTATCCAAAATGTATTTTTAGGAAATGTTGGTCTCCCAATCCAGACAAATATGGATTCATATATATACATGTATATATATATATATATATATATATATATATATATATATATATATATATATATATATATATATATATATATATATATATATACATATATATATACACTCACTCATCACACATCTCTTTTGAACACAGAATATCTGATCATATGCAATCACGTCCCCTCGGTACGTCGGTATGCTCTATGGGCACAGCAGCAGATTTTATTTGAAAATAAGTAGGCTGTCTTGGATGTGTGATTGTCTCATCATTCATATTTACTCTGCTGAATTGAGGATCAGTCAAGCTTATATTCTACACGATGATGTAAGCCCTTGCAAATAACTTCATTAAGATGGATCTTTAAGCCCAGCAGATGTAATAGGTAGGCACATCACATTTGTGACTCAAAATCCCTGTTTGAAATTGGCTTTAAAATCAGGATTTTCACACAACCAGCACATGAGCTTTCGAGCTGTAGCTGTCATCTGAGTTTTCCCAGCAACTAGAAATAATGTGCTCTAAGCCTGTTTGCAAAGATCAACTTTTTCCTTCCATTGTCAGGGTGTTATTACCATAATGACAATGTTCCTGAGGGCCCACAAATGACCAGAGTGCCTCTTATCCAGATTAACTGCACTTTGTGTTTGTAATCGGTACCCTACAGTTTGAACAAAGCCCAAGTAGTGAAAGCTTGTTTTTGCAATATTATTATCGTAGCACATCAGGAACTGTGCTTTCAAAGAGCCATTACTATTATAACTATCCCTTACTAAAATTTCTAGTTAAAGAGATACTGACTTTCAACCAACTTTGTGTCATTACAGTATGATTAGTATATGTGACTGAACAGTGTTTAGCTTTCTTCCTCTCTCAAGGAAAGTTATATAGTGTTCATTTGCATATACTACTCACACTGTAATGACACAAAGCCAGTTGAAAATCAGCAAAGTATCCCTTTTAAGACTTCATTTGCCACAATTCTCTCTGCAATCAGTCCTGTCCTTTTGCTCTGTGAATCTATTTGTTATTGTGACACGAAGAACAATTGAGTTCAGGGGCTTGATTGCCACTTTGGCCCACGCTAAAGAGCATCCTCCAAATGTCTGTTTTGTGACTTGAATCCAAATGACTGCCAGCTTTAACTGCAGTTCATTTTCAGGCGACCTTAATTTTTGTTGATATGTTTTCGGTATATTCTGTCTTCGGTGTCAACCGATCACAACACTCGCTAGATAAGAGCGTATGGATGTACTAGTAAAGACTGCTGTATGTCTTGCTGAGTGTTTTTCTTCCTCCCACTGGTGATGGGTTGAGGAGCAGCGTGAAATTAAATGGGTGCGTTCATTTGAATTTATTCAAACCACACTAAGTGATTGGCAGCTAAAACTGCTGGCAGTACAAATTCTGGCTGCTTTGTCTGAAGAGCCAAAATATAAAAATATGAACTGTACGTTAAAGTAAAAATAATTAAACTGGGTGGTATAGCTTTTACATTTTTATGTATGTTATGTTTTTATTTTAATATATTTTATTTATATGTTATATATTTTACTGAAGATGCAGCTATTTAGCTACAAGCAAGTCCAGGAGGGCAAAAAAGACAAGCTGCCACGTGATCACACAGATTATAATCAAAACCCCAGTTTGGCAATATTGTATAAACCACCACAAGGTGAGAGCACCCAAAATGTCAGCAAAAAACTGCAAAGGGTTTAATCTCCCAACTCTTCACTATTACCTATTAGCTCAAGAATCGATTGCATCACGCTGCCATTTACCCACAGGCTGCACAATATGAGGAATCTTTCTCCTGGTCTCTTGGTCCACCGGTCTGGGCCGCTGGTATCAGTCAGCGGGTGGATAATGTCAGCTGAGGTTCCGTCTACAGCGAACCGACAGAGCGCCACGCTGTTCTCAGAACAGCCTTGAGTGGCACAGTGAGAGCAAGCGTAGTATTCTCCATGTTAATTACAAAGCCTGGAGCTTTAAAAGCCACACCTGTGACTCTGTGCCTTCATCTGTGGCGCTGCCGGTGCCTCGCTCTGGCCCCACTGCTTCGCTCACCTGATAAAAATGTACACAGCGTTCATTCATCATCATGACTATTAGTCAGCTGGAACTACAAAGACATTTTGAAAATTTACACTCAGGCTTGCAAAGCAGCAGCGACCCAGTGAGAATGTGAAGAAATGAGACAGTACTGAAATACCGCTGACCTTTAAAGTGTTAGTTGGCGATGACACGCTGCGTGATGTGGCTGCTCCTGGAAGCACTGGGCCATATTGTGGAATACCAGGGTTTTTGGCTTGGAGCATTTTGAGGACAAATGAATAATAATCAGATAAATAATGTCCAACAGCCTGCTGGCAGGCAAATAGTGTTGACATTAAAGATGCCATTAATCATTTATCAGCATCTCACTTTTCTTACTTTTCAAGATGAAAGAAAAGAAGACAAGACATTCCCAGAGAGTAAACTGCACAGGTCTGAGAATTCAGCCCTCTCTCGACAGCACACAAAATGCCTGACCCAAATCCATTCTGATCTCATTAATGTTTTAATGTCAAAGCGAGCCATTGATTTGACTGTAAATCTGAAGACATAAACACTGTAGCTCTCATCAATTAGTTACCCGGCACAGACAAAATCTTTAAACACATTGATCAATAGCTACATAACCAGACTGCACTGCCATTTTGTTTGACTTTAGTTATTCAGTGTGACATTTTGTGTTCGAGTTGATGGGGGTTAAATTTTAGAGATTAACGACAGGCCGCTCCGCTGAGCCAGTCAGTCCATTCAACATTTTATAACAACCTCCTGACAAAACGGGCACAAAGTGTCTAAATCTAGTTCTAGAAAAAACTCAATGCAGAAAAGAGTTGTAGTTTTTCTAGCATCTATTTGTCACAGACCAATGTCCAAAAAAAGATTACTTCTACGAGATGCTTTGTACCAGATTTGGCTGCTAGCTAAGTAGCTAAATCTGTTGTCCCTGGTGAGGCAGGCACAAATGTTAGTCAATTATAAAGGTTGTTCAATCCTTCTCGTCACAATAAATACCTATTACTACGGTCATATTAAAGTCCACCATGTTGATGTTTCATTATTGCTTGTTCTTTTTCTAATCGGTCATTGATGTTTTTGGTTCAGTCAATCTGATCCGATGCAGAGTCTTGGTGTCTATAATGTATCCGTGTGCTGCTGTTTGCCTCAACTCTGAAAAACATCTGGGAGAAACATTTTTGGGTTGAAAATGAAAAAGAAAAAGAAAATGTTGGAATCGGTCCAGTAGATTGTCTCAGCTTGCAGCTGCAGACTGGGCTGCCGTGGCTGCAGCTTAACGCTTTGGCAACTTCGCCCAATCAAAGTACATCCACCACATTTTGCCATTTACAGGCACAGATTGTTATTTTGAGTGTCTGAACACAGGAGTTGCTGGTCTACCACTGCCCTGATCAATTAGTTTATTTGTGTTAAGACTTACTTTTATGGGGTGCAGTTGCCCCAGAGGTTGTCGCCTGTTTGCCACCTGCCGACTGAGGTGATATACGGGACCAATTCCAAAACGTTTTGTGCCTACCAGTCATTTGGACACCAAAATACGTGAAAATAGGACTAGGATTATACCTCAGTTGTCCTTTAGGGTGAGTGAAGTTGACTGACGCTTAAAGTACTGGTACTTTATACTTGTACCTGTCATCAAGTCCTGCGATAACTGACTGTTCAAGACATCTGTCATCAGTAAAAAGACCTCGACTCTGAATTTCACCCCTCTGCTGAGAATGAGTCATCTGTCCATGTTTTGTGCTTGTAGTGGAAGGGTGTTGCAGACCCTCTAAGCTTCATGGTTCTCCGAATCTATAATAACAGAGGGCTGCAGAGAAAAAGCATTCTTCATCAAAGGTGTCTATGTTTCTTGACTATTTGTGTATTCCAGGCTGAAAGCCTTGGTTTCCAATGCGTGAGCAAACCATCTTGTTGGTGAGATGGGCTTTTCAAAGTCTCAATTCATCTGCTCCAGTTTGTTTCAAGTCCATCTGGTACAAATTTTAGTGCCAGGGGGAAGTTAGAGCAGAAGTTGAATATTGATTAGACCAATCTGAAATATTCGCCTCCTTAGAGCAGTTGACACCACACGCCCCCACAAGATTGAGTGAACGAGCAGCCCACTGAATCCACTTAACAACTTAAGTTCTTCTTCTTGAGTGCTCTTATATACATGCATTATCTTAGCATTGACCCCTGCAGTGAGTGATGGCAGAGGAATATCTGAGTAACACAAAAAATTGTTAAAAAATGTTTTATGTTAGTGATGTTGAACAAAATAAATTACAATTTTGTGCTGTTCAACAATAGAAAATTGCCTTTTTTAGCTGTTGTGTAAGATGTCAGATGGGATATAGGTTATTTTGATCATTTTGGGAAGACAGCAGAAGAAGAAAGAAAGGCAGAGCTGTTTTCTTGTTGTTCCACCAGAGCCTAGTTTAAGGAAAACCAATGTTACCCACATGTACTAACACAAAGAAATGCTGTGTTACAGTAGAATATCTGCAGAATGTGCTGCAGAAGTGATGAATCTACAAATTCACACTATTTCATTTAGACTATTTAATATGTGGCATGGTCTTCCTCTGCCCTCACTTTCAGACTGTTTCATCTGCTCTGGACAGCAGGGATCCATTTGTCGAGCTATTCCTAAATCCCCAGAAGCTGTAGTTACCATTAAAGGAGAAATCCGCCAATGTAGTGCTGTCAAAAACTATTCTTTTCTACTGACATATTGCACCATAAAGCATCTTGCCAATGATTCTCTTCTTCCATAGACTGCAGTTTTAGCTTAGTCAGTGCTATGAGCCCGGTGTAGTTTGGATGAAACGGTCCACATTACTTGTTAATGGAGAGTAAACTAATTGCTCCTTCTCCGTCTCTCCATTTCTGATGTAAAACGAACTGAACAGCCTGTTTAGTACACGTTTTCACACAAAATGGCCCATTGTTATTAAGTATAAGTACAGCTCCTTTTCCCCCAGAATGCTATAACCGATGATGCAATATCGCAATCATCAGTGCTGTGTTGATAACAGCCACATCTGTAGGGGCTGTTTTATTACTGGTGACACAAAACTTCTCTCCTCTGGGACTGACTGGCCTTCCTAATATTTCACAGCTGTCACATTACAGACGGCTGTTCATCGTTTCTCTACATCCCTCCTGTTTTAATAAACTGATTTTGTATTATGTTTCAAATAAAGTGCTTAATTTAGTTCACATATCATCCCCTCAGCTTGTTTTAAGAGGTATTGGCTTAGACATTTTTGACTTGACTGTGAAAGGTTGTAAGAAAGAATTGTGTATGCATTTGTAATTGAGCAACTGAAAATGAATCAAGAATTTTGCAGCTTTAAAGCTGCTATGATCAACAGTTTTATATCAGAAGTGGACCAAGTGACTACATACATGTGAAATGGGTAATAATGATTCCAGAGAGAATCAACAAAGTGAATTATCTAAGTAAATAAGTGTGTTTATTAACTGGTTTAAAGACAAAATGTGAGTGATATGTGAGGTCTTTCCTTGTCCAAATCCAGTCTTATAACGGAGAGTGGATGTAAAAAAAAAAAAATAGGTATAGTAAGCATGAATAAAACTGAGCTGACTAGACTTGATTGATTACAACCATGGCTTCCATATTGTAATTATTGATTTAACTAATTAGTCTGTTTTATGGCCTAAGAGCCCCTACGCATATTTTTAGCATTAGCACCGAGCATGAATGGCAGCCATCTACCAGTAGGATGGAGTGTAAGATGGAGTGTAAGATTTGGTGGTGACTGATTAATTATTAAGTTGATAATTTGTCCCTTTTCCCCAGAACTGTTTCCATTTATGCTTAATGTCACTTTGGTATTATAGGTCTTTTGGGAATGGAGCTATTTCCAAAAAAGGTCGTGGTCATTTCTTTTAACCCGAGAGGCTACATGTTATATGTTATATGCAACATGAAATAGCAAACTGTAAGCTAGCCTCGACACAAAATGCCTCTTGCGGAAGGATTTTTTTTTTTTTCAGTTCTGACAGGCTCAGGCTGAAAATGTCAACTTGTTATATAGCTGTCATTTCAGAGTCTGTAATGAGGAAGATGATATTGCTCAGACCAGAGCGCTCCAAACAGGTGAAGATATTCACACAGCAGGTCACATTCATGATTTCTCCTCTCTGTGTCACTTCCCTCCACTGACCGAAACCAGCTGCCATTGTCAAACTATGTTCCCGCCAATTACTGCTCAGGCATGAGTGAGTATTGTTGGACGTGATAATAGGGATGGCTCGCTTAGCTTGCCAGGCAGTAATTGCTTAGCTCTAAATGGACACTGGATTGTTCCGAATTGTTGTTTGGAAGTCCAAAACATGGTGAAGCAGGACAAATTGAGCTTTTTGTTTTTCTTTGTGTTTATATGTACATGTTTTGTTTGTTTTTTTGCTATTTTAAATAGGAATCATGGCTGGTCTGGCATGTCCCAGTGCCATGTGGTTTGAACACATTGTCCATTACTATAATCCCTTTGAAGATTACGAGTATGAGTAGAACAAAAGCCAAATGTTTCCCATCCTTGTAACATATGGATGAAATAAACCTTAATTTGTGCTGTCCTGGACAAGATAAGGATGGCAAAGCAAGTAGGAAAAAAAGGGAAAGAGGATGAGGCACAGATCTCTGCTTCTTTGTCCCTGCAGAATGAACCAGGCTCCCACCATTGGTTTTGAGGACGATGTGGGCGCCAGAACAACACATCATGTCATGTATCCAGAAAGTGCCATAGACCTGGACAACACCACCAACCTGGTGCTGATCCCTTTCAAGACTCTGGACCTGCAGTGGATCATCAGTGCTCTGACCACGGGCACCATTAAACAGTAAGTGTACTTTATGAAAAGTTAAAGCTGCACCGATCGATATTTTTGTATCAAGAATGGATGAAATGCCTGTGTAATGTGAAAAGTGTCGCTCATAGTGAAAATGAACGCCCGACTGTTGTTCCTCTCGGCTCGACGGAGCTCCTCGTGTTTTTCAACGCATTGGTTTTACTGCCAGCAACTTAAATGTGTTGTTCACTTCCAATGTTCTCATCAGCCTCATTTCCAGCCACAGCAGGTAGCTTTCAGCAACAAAAAAAACTTCTGCTAAACCCACTGTGTGCTTCTTTCCCAGCATCACACGGCTGGCAGGAAAGTTTAGAAACTAGCTGGTTGACATAGTGGAGCATTTAAGAGTCGTTTGGGGACAAAACAGTCTCAGAGGGATAGTTTGGATTATTTCAAGTGCAGCTGTATGAGGTACTTATCCCTAGTTAGTGTATTACCTGCAGGAGATGGCATTCAGCACGCCCCCAGTTTGAAGAGGCAGGCAGGAGTCCTGGCGCAGATGCTAAGTAGTGCACTGCTGGTAACGGGGCAGTAGGAAAATGTATTTTAGGCAGTGTACAATATATTTAGAATATTTTTACAGCTTTTCATTGCCCCCAGACATCTCTGTCTGATGAAGCTAAAACCGTCTTTTCACTCTCTTCAAAGCCAAAAACGTAATTTTACCTCTCAAAAAAAGAGCGCTGCTGGTCTACCACTGCCTCAATCAGTCAGATCCCTTGTGATGTTGTGGTGTTTTAAATGGTTATTTTGAATCCAAACTAATGTGCTAGTTCACTGATCTAGGCACTGTGGCACGTGGCTCATGTAATTGTGAGCTTCCTCTTATTCCATTTTTACTTTCCAGTCATGGATGCATGCTGCTTTATATCTGTGCCAGTCATGTAGTTATGTGATTCACAGCAGAAGTGCTTGAAAATAAGAGTAAATATATATGATTCTAAATTTGAACTGTGATGTTGGTGTCTGACTAAACTGTACAAAACATAAATAATATATAATGAATAACGAATGATTATTTTAACTTGAATGTCATCATTGGGCAAAATAGAATATAACATTAGAAAGATTTAAATATGCTTTTATTCTCATTTGGAAATGTGCTTCATTTACCGCCCCGTTTCTCAATGAAACTAGTGTTGAAAAACCTCAACTGTCTGAGGAATGTAGGAGGCGTGAATGCATTATCATGCATGTGTTGCACTCCCAGTTTCATTTACACTCTCCAAATACCAGATTGTCATAACAATCCCACTCACTCAGTATCCCTATTTGTCAGATTGCCATAACAAGGATAATCACTCCAGTTTTAATCTTCCAGTAAATTTCACCTTCAGCTGCTTCATTCCCAGTGACCCGGGAGCATTAGCTCGATTACTGGACATCCAGAAAAAAAAAATGAAGCCGCTGCCAATTAATGCCACTGCCAATAACTCAAACACGCCAACATGTTGAGATGGGAGAAGGAAGGATAAGTAAATCCAAACAAATGTTTCCTATGAATGTGCAGTTGTCTTCCAACTCTACATCATTAAATTTTACTTTACTGGCAGTAATGTCAGCATGAACCCAACTGTCTTGACTGAGTGTTGTGAATTATCTTGTTACACCTCCTAGTCTGGTTAAATACAAATATGGTTCGGTGAAAGGGCAGAGCAGAGAGGACTTTGATTGGTTAACAAAGTTTTTTTCTGTGCAAAAACTGTAAAGCCTGTGCGTGTTAATGCACTAAATTTACTACATTTTAGGCATTTAATGTAGTGTGCAGTGTAATGCATGATACATGACAGAATATTTCCATATTCATCCCTTTCAAGAGGTGGAGGAACTGGTCGGACTGTTATATTGAATATATATACACTTGTTGCCCATGAAGTTGGAATCAAATGTTTTTTACCTCTTCTCATGAAATGATTGTGACAATGTGATTTATTCTTGATAAATAAAGTTTATATCTTCTCAACTTTATTGATCAAACTCTTCCAAACATATCACAGTGAAACTTAAACCACAATGAACCTTTGCAAACTGTGTATTCAGGCTTTAACAAGATTGGGGGTATTGAACAATTATTCCAACTTTATGGGCAACAGTGTATATATAGTATATATATATATTATATTGAGCACACGTTTCCAAAGGACATTAGACCAGTCTGAATAATCTTTGAATTTTAATGAGAGCCATTTCTGCATAAGCAATAGCTTTGATAAACCTCACTTTAATTGGAAACATTTGTCTGGATTGTATCGTACCGTATAATTATTACTTTTCATTTCAGCCATTAGTGTGCCATCCCTTTATGTTTTCAAGGAAGTCTGCACAGGTGTGGAGTGGAATTTACTCTGTCTTTAGATTTACACTACGTCAGCTCAATATGCTCTTTTAGCTTTTTTATTTATGAAAATGGTCTAAATGCAAGTGTACGTTCAGTTTGCATTTTCACATGCAAACTGCTTCACGCAAGACGCACACACCTTCATTCAAAGAGCCTCTCCCATTTTTATGTTTTCATTTGGCAGAGTTTTCACCAAACTGGAATGATGCACATGCTCTCTTGTGATTAATGAGTGAGAGAAATCCACCGATGACAGTAAATCAACTTTGCTCAGACAGTTGTCATAAGGAAATACACTGGGCATTTAATTTTAGACATGCCCTCGGTTAAATGAGATTAAATTCACGGACACTCATGCTGTGATTGTGGATGTGATACCACTGATTGTAGATAAACAAGCAGAACTCTGTTGAGCAAAAAAAGCAATTTAGGGGTTTTCAAAGCAGTTAAAGCCTAGATTTTGAGCTCTTGGTGTTTGCTTGTGTTACAGAACATACATACCTGTCACCTCCAGGATAAAGGCAAACAAAGATAAGGTGAGTTTTTAATCTTGCATATTTTTTACTTTACATTTTCACTGGCATTACTTTTGTTTGGGCATAATATCCTCTTTTAAAGAATCCAAGGTTTAATATATACATATACTACATGGCCAAAAACAGTGGACGTACATCACTGTGTACTGACTCCTATGTGCCAGTTCTTAGTGCTATTTCCAGTGGTGGAAAGTAGTTATGTACTCCTGTACTGTACTACTGCATAAGTATAACAAGTATAATTAAGTATAATTTTTGATATATGTATATTTTTCATTGGATGCTACCCTATATATGAGGCAAATACTGCACTATATATATATGTAATGAATGCAGTTATTAGTTCATCTTCAGATGAAGAATTTACATGCAAAACATTTGATTTTATTTATGTATCTATAAACGTATTAAAGCACCCAGAGATAGAGCTAAACATCGATACATTACAGCATTGTGTAATAATATTAATTAATAATAATATAACACTCTAAGAGTGTTTCTGCATCATGAGTACTTTCACTTTTACTATTTTAGAGCATTTTGCAGATAATTCTTTTGTACTTTCACTTGCTTAACATTAACTTGGAGTATTTTTTGACCACAGTATTTCTACTTTTACTCGAAAGTATCTGAGTGCTTCTACCACCTCAGGGTTTTTCACTTTGACAGTTGGTATGCTGATGCTTGATGCTTGATCCATGATACCTTGCTACTGTGCCACATACAGATGACATCCCACTGTCAGATACCACTTTTCCCCATAGCGTGGCTAGCTATGTTTTAGCCTTGGTCAACTAGCGAGCATAGCCTTGGGCAAAACCATTGACAACTAGCTTTATTCCAGTGGGCATTATCCTAAAATATTTTATGTAAATTCATGTAAGAAGTGGTATGTCGGTAGGATAATAGTTGTATATGGCCTACATTTGCATATGACAGTGAGATGGGTGGGGTTTGGTATCAGCCAATGACATATAGCCACCTGTCAGTGAACAGGAATGTCATGCTGTTTTAAAGTGCCATAAGCCCATAGAACAGCAGTGTGACATTGACATGCTACTTACAATCAACATATTAAAACAACAGCGGAATACTATCAGCCACTTCTGATGTCGCATTAAGATTTCCCTTAATTCTAACTGAGAGGCAGAGCCCAAAGCAAAGCACCTCAAAGCATATTCTACTTTTGGCCGTATGTAGTGTGTATAGCTTATTATTTTATCCTGATGTTTCTCTTCCAATATTAGGGTTAGTTATTGATATGACTGCAAAGTTATGTAAGAATACAGAATACAGGAATCTTTTTACTCTCGTCTCAATATATTACAATTTACTTTTCGCAGGTGTTGATTTACAGTCCCGCGTTTTTCAAATACGTCTATGAGTCCTGGCTCGAGGGCCACGGACGATACCCCTCCACCGGCTTCCTCAGCTTACTGTTCGCTATCCACGTATGCGATGAGGTAAGGCAAACTGCTGTATTATAGGGAAACTTTCCTCTGTGTCTGTGAAGTACATGCATGACAAACAAGTGCTGCTGACATTCTGACGTAAAGTGGAACAATAAGTGTGTTTGAAGTGATGTGAAAATTGAACAAATTCCAGAGATACCTAAGTGTATAAAGCTTGTGTGGCTGATGCTTGTGACACAGTGCTTTTGTCCCCGCTCTGCTCCAGGTCAGCGTGTTTGGATTCGGTGCGGACCAGTACGGAAACTGGCACCACTACTGGGAGGAGAACCATTTGGCCGGAGCTTTCCGACACACAGGAGTCCATGACGGAGATTATGAATATAATGTCACCCTGCTGCTGGCAGACAAGCACAAAATCCGAATGTTTAAAGGCAGATGATACAAAGCCCATATGTGCAGTGGGATGACCACCAAATGAACCTCATCATCCTTTTAATGTTTACTTCTGCTTCGCCTCACGCCGGAAGAAGGTTTTTATCATGACTTCCAAAGAAACTCTCACATGAACTCTTCTGTTCTGTCCACTTTTCAGTTCTTCGCTTGAGCTAGTGATAAAGAAATATCCCTGTTGGCAAACGAACAGAGGTTTTGTCTCAACAAGACAGAAGCAACACTGCCACTTGTTTCCGAATCTGTAATCCCAAGTCAAATTTGTCTGGGAGTTAACAAGAGGACAAAAGAAGATGTCTTGTTGATAACCATGCTAAGCTTTAGTACTATTATCTATCATAATCTTCCTTTTAACAGCAGTAGTCAGACAAAGTGCTATAATCCCTCTGATGTATAGACATAGCAAGGGTTTTCTTTTTTTTTTTTTTGCAAAGTTCAGTAGCTACTGTCATTGATGCAGCCGTAGCAGCATCTCAGTGAAACATCCCACTGCCTGCTGATCTAGAAGGTGTATTGGAAGCTGTTTGAGTGACAAAACACAATATTGGCTAAACTGTAAATATAGATTCAGTATACATCCCCATCACATCCACTACATCAGTTATGACTAAATACCTGCAAAGCCAGAGACATTCCCACCAGCCTCTGTTGTGTTTTTCGCTGATTAGCAAATATGAGTATGCTAACGTGCTAAACTTGCATGGTGGACATGGGAAACATTACATCTGCCTCACATGAACACGTTAGAATTGGTATTTTTTAGCATGTTAGCATGCTAATTTTAGCATTTAGCTCAAACCGCAGCCTCACAGACTCGCTAGCATGGCAGTAGACATGTGGCATTTAAAGTCCCAGAGGCTGAACAGGCAAACTGCAGCTGCAGCTATCAGCCCAGCGCCGAAGCAGTGTTCAAGACGAGCATGGAAACTGCTCCAGACATGGTTTCAGGGGTTGAAAATGTAGCATGGTGTAGCGAGGTGTGGATTTAGAGCTGTGCTGCAGTGAAGCCATCGTCATCACTCAGTGTAGCGAAAAACTGATAGAAAAGGTTTTTTAACGGCCATCATGGAAATGTGACCTGTTCTCCAGCCAATGCAGGGGTGCCTTATCATTAAAACCAATGATGTACCGCACATCATTCATGTACATTGTGAGATCCATTTTCAATGAAAAGTAGGTGTTAAGTGCCTTCAATGGGAGTTTTTAAGACCATTCAATTGTATTGTATATTATAATCATTATCAGAACAAATGTATGTGAGCAACCGTTACACATTTATGTTATTGTTGTGTACACAATGTCAGTTTTAAAGAATCATATGCATGATGCACAAAGTATAACCATCTTAAGTACTTGTCAGTAAGATTCTTCTGTATGTGCCACAGAATGTTTGGTATTTACATGTAGGGTAGGCTTATCGACATCTTTGGCTCTGCAGTTTTGATGAAATACAGCTATGTTTTGGCCAGGCTTGAAATGATCTTCTCTTATCTATTAGCTGCTCTTGGTAAACCTAGATGTTTGAACGCTTTAAGACTTTAAGAAAAACACACAGAAGCTCTTATCCTATCATTTTCTCCAACAAATGTCCGATCTGAGATGTTGTGGGTGATATTTGGGATTTGTTGGTAACTGAGCTTGGTGGCGCTTATCTAATGTATTATGATTTGCTCCATGTGCCTTGAAACATAATGGGACATGCGCTCGGTCAGTGTCTTCATGATTTGTTTTTCCTCTCTGTGCAGCAGAGTGAGTAAACCACAACATTTGTTAAATTCAAATTTGTCAGGCACCTCGTAGGCGACAGTGGTGTCCGTTTGTTCAGCAGGGGACACTGTCACCTAGTGGACGAGAACATGCATCAGCATTGACATCACGGCACACTTTCAAGGCCGTATTCATTGTTTAATGTTCGAACATGATTACAAAGTCTGTCACACACCTGTATTTGAGCTCCTTTTCCATCCAGCTGAGGTATTAACTGTTGAATACTTATATAAAACCCATTAAAGCAGAAAAATCTAATCTTTCTAATCTTTGTGTATTTTTCCTCCTCTGGTGAACTTTCAGGTCACTGGTCCTGACTTGTGTGGGAGAGATGGATAATGAAAAACTTTCAGTTATTCACTTATCAGCAGACTCGCCACACCACAGTAAAAACACATTTGAAGCATTTTTGGCAAATTGTGTGGAAGGACAAGGAGGTTAATTAATTATGAATAATACATTTCACAGCTGTATGCAAATTTTGTGCGAGTACGCTGTCATTTAAGTGACTGGTAGCTTGTCTACGGACTGGCATACACAGACTACACGAAAAAAACATTAGGCTACAGCAGAGAAGACAAATTAAATGCATCCCAGTCTCTGCAGGTTGGATGTGGTGTAAATGGTTTAATTAGACGAAGGAAAATGTGGATAATTATAAATAAAAGATTTTCTCCTTTTGAGAAGAAGTACATGACTGTTCAGTGGTTCTGGACAGAATATTCAGTGTTTCAAATAAATGAATGAAATGAATTTACAACTCTGAACATATTTCTCTTGTTTCTGCTGTTGGGAAGATTGTGGATTTTCCTCATAGATATTCATCTCATTTGAACTATTTTCTTTTAATGGACAAAATCAGAAACATGGTTATTTGTCAGCTTTAATTAGTGTGTGTGTGTGTGTGTGTGGGGCGGCGGGGGGGGTTCACTTGAGTGCCCCTCTTATTGTGGCAAGTTTGTTGAATCAACTATTAAACACTACAACTAACAGACTTATAATAAAAATGTGTCTATGCCAGCAGGTTCCCATGGTTCGTTTTTTTTTTTTTTTTGTGAAATGTGAAAGATTTTTAGATGTTCTGCTTGAATGACATACAAACCTTGCAGTATTGTGCTACTACACATTTATCTTTTTGTTTCTTTGCTCATCGTGAGGCAGCTCAGCTTCGTGCACTTTGACTTCACAGTGCAGCTGTTTTGTGGCTGTTGTTGGAGAAACTTTTCACAAATTACTATAATTAGTGTGGTTGCTGAAACGGCAGTAATGCTAATTATTATTAATAAACTATCTTTTTTATCCATAGTTTTAAGTTCAACTTGTAATGATATCATGGAAGGCTATGGAGTCCCATTCACTCATATTGTATTTATAACTCAGCCTTTATTCACTGTACATGTTACATTAAAATTTCAAAATGCTCACTCTGGCCTACTGATTATCTATGGAGAAGCTCATAATAATGACATGGAAAAGTAATAAGATATAGAATGCATTGAACTGTATGGAGTCTGCTTAGATACTACTTTATTTATATCTGAGCCGATGTACAAGGAGGACACACACCAATCAAAATTCAAAATGCTCAGTATTGCACACTTATCAACTCTGTCTGAGCACATAATGATGACATGTATGGTTTCTTTATTGATGAGTTACATGATTCTTTAAAGCCCATAAAGTTTGCTTGTCTATTTTAAGATACTCGGTGTGGCACACGAATCAATCATACACACGCGACGTATAATGAAAACATTTATAGTTTATGAGATATAAAATAGATCTGAACTTAGTGGAATTCCAGCAGCTCTCATTTCACACATACAGTATAATGCCATTTGAGTAATTTGAAGTTATGCATTGCATTGCAGCCCATACGGTGGCATTTAGTCTCAGAACTCATTATCATATAAACAATACAAACTCTGCTTTGTCATACTCAATATGGAAAACTGATCGAGCGAAAGCAAACTCATAATAAAATGCTGTAGCATATGATGCATGGAAGTCTATGGGAATATAAGCCACTGAATGTATAACTCAGCCATTATATACTGTACAGTTTACTTAAAGCTCAGTACCGCATACAGATCCACCCTTTACTTTCATTAATTTAGTCCATATCATATGATTGTACCCACACTACAAATCAGTGATTGAACACACTCATACTCAGCGAGGCCTTCTGATCAAATGATGACTTTCATGTGAGACGTACCATGCATGTAAGTACCAGTGTAAGAGAATCGCTGTCTCCAGCCATAGACCGCATGTCTCTGGCCTATAACTTAATAAGTAGCCCCATTATCATGTGGTGAAGAAACGTGCTTATATAGCTATGAAGCTTATAAGTTAAGTTAGTAGGTTTTCATGTGCTTACAGTACAAGGCATGTTCATACAGCGGCGGCTTAAACTACAATGTAAAAATAATCCACTACAAGTAAAGTTCCTACGTTAGAAAGGAAAAGGACAGAGGTATTATTGACAAAATATGGTATAATAAAAAGGCCAGTATGCAAAATTAGCCCTTTACAGTTTACATTACCTTATCTTATTGTTATAATTGTTGATGTGAGAAACATGTTGATGGTGCAGCAGGAGAAAACTGGGTAGTTTCATCTAAAACAAGTCATGTAAAATCTTAATTAGATAAAAATGCAAAACAACAAGTAATAGAACTAAGATATTAACTAAATATGGTGGATTAACAAGTGGAGAAACAAATAGTAACTAGAGCAGAAGTCCAGTCCTTACATAGAATAGAATAGAATAGAATTGAATTGAATTGAATTGACGTCTGTTTCCCTTTAACACGTGCGGCTGATGACGCCACCCGCTGTTCAACAAGCAGCACAACACGGAAGTGTTTCCAGTTCAACCCGTCTGGACCGAACAGTGTTGTGAGCCAATGTTTCCCTCTTTGTAGCACAGGTAAGCAGTAGCTCCAAAAACGTTTTAACCCGCGGTGTAAATGTATTTTCTCTGTATGTCGCCAGAATAAAAAGCGTCTGCGTTTACCTCCGCTCCTTCCTGAGTGACTAAACATGGCAACTGCACCTCCTGGTTTCACTTTGTATGTGGGGAAATGACAGAGCAGACACGAACATGCGTGAACTTCAGACAAACTACGCAGTCAAAAAACACAACTAACTGAGCGACAGTACCTGTGTTTGCAGACCTTTCAAGGAAATGTGTCGTCGTTACACTGCATTTAACTACTGCTAGAGCACTGTAGCTGTTGTGAAGCGGCCTGTACAGCTTCCTGTCAGGTAACATTTCACTGATATATGTTCGCCATGATCACCATCGAGACGGGCTCATCTTTACACTTAGAAGTCCTTACATTAGCCCCAAACACAAACACTGTTGTTTTAAGTATGTGAATTAAGTTACTGTACTTCTGCACTACAGGTGTACTGTAAAATGTGCTGTTGGTAACTTAGGCTTTTACTTTATTGATCCCCCATAGGGGGAGATTTACAAACAGTCATCACTGAGAGAGTATCACTCAAAGCCATTGACTCTGACTTATTCTGTCTTTTGTTAAAAAAGAGAACAGATCGAGTGATTTCTCCCGTCTGTTGAGGGGTGAACCAGAATTATACCTGGTAAACTTTGTGCATGCTGTGTCAAAGAGTGAAAGTAAGTTACAGTGCTCACAGATGGCCCTGACACTCTGTACTCTTGTGTGGAGGTATAATAAGTCTAACTGATCAATTAAATCATACGCTATTAAAAGCACGGCATTATCTTGTTGTCAATATGTTCAGATGTTAATCAGAATATTAAAAATCACACGGTTAAAAAGTAAACTTCATTGTCATGCATTTGGGTCAGCTGCTAATTCTGTTGTTACCACAATAAAATCCAATAATTTTCCAGATGTATTTGTTTTTAAGTATTTGAAGATCTCATGCGACATGTGACAGCTTTTAGTAGAGTGTCATTCATATAAATTATATACTGATGAGAGAATTTTGACATAGTGAATGATACCTCTGCACAGTTTCCCAGAGCCCATGACATGACAGTTTTTTAATTGCTCACTTTGTCTGGCGTCATCTGAACAGCAATCCAAATCCTAAAGATGTTCATTGTGCTGCAATAACAGAAAAAGAAACCTTACGTTTGAAAAGCAAATGCTTTTTCTTAGAAAATTACCTATATGGAGGTGTTAAACTATAATGCAGGATTATTGTCTGGTCCGAGCTGCTTTAATCCTTACCTGTCAGTCACAGGCACTGACCCCAGAAATGTGGATAAAGCTCAGGCTACAGCTTTCACATGGAGCCAAGAAGCTGTAAGTGTTATGCCTGGAGCCACCTTAACTGGCATGGTATAATCTGTGTGTTTCTGTATTTTTTCAGGATGCCTGTTGAAAGCCCAGAGGAGAGGATGGTGGAGGTGCTGGCGCTGTCCGCAGGTGTGGATGAGGAGCTGCTCTGTCTGTACTTTGAGAATAAGCGCCGGTCTGGGGGAGGTCCACTCGTCTCTGTGGAGAAGAAGGGGGACCGTGCTATATTGGTGTTTGAAGAGGCAGAAGGCAAGTGGCAACAGAGAGTACATCTCATTCAGACACGACTTTATAAAAACTACAATGCATAGCAATGTGTGCTGCAGGGCATGAATCATCCTAATAACTGGCTCACTGTACACTATCCCTTACATAGTGAGCTGCAGTTATCCAAAACTGAGTTTTAACTATATAAACATCTGCATCTGGCGCACAACGGCAATGAAAAACTCTGTTTTTGTCTTATCTGATCTTAAAGATCAAATGAATTTTAATATTTCAAATAGAATGTTCACATACTTTTACAAATGCTCAGTCACATAACTTCGACTGTATCACTTGTAGAAAACTTAAAGGTTTGATTATGTCAAAGCTCAGTCAGGCACTGAGCCATGCTGGCATCTCTCTTGCGTGCTGTGGCATAACTCCACCCACCCCCTCTTTCTCCCGCCACTCTCTGATGATCGAATTACCTGTTAGCAGTGTCGAATAGCTACAAGTGGAAATAGAAAAGGAATTGATTGCCCAGCCCTAGTTTAAACCATTTCAAACATCACTCCTTCCTCCCCCCAGAAGGACTTAATTAGAAACAAACATTACATATGCGCTCAAGACAATGAAAGAAAATGGTGCAATAATTAGTCATTAATATGCTGAATCTTTATTTCTGCTCTGATCATTTTGACAGCTGCAGCCCGAGTGCTGTCGAAACAGGACCACATTCTGCATAATGTGGAGCTGAATGTGAGAAAGCCTGCTTCTAAGGACCAATACAGGCTGCTGCTGCAGGGCATCAACCCCAACACCAGCACTGAGCTGATAGAGCTCTATGTGGAGAACATGATGGGACTGAACGAGTGGGATTACAAACTGTTTCCCTCACCGAGGAGAGACTTCATCCTCATTCTCCTCAGCCAGCCTTTCTCAAAAGGTGTAGTGAATGCACACATGTTCTTTTTCTCCTTAAAAACATACTGATGTTTTTGAAATGTTTCCCAGTGTTTCAGGTTGTCATTTTCTTTCATGTCATTGTTTATCATTTTTTGGTTTTTTGTAGATTTTCAAAGTCTTAATGCTAAAATTGCCAAGAAGACTCTTGATGGGGCCGAGGTCACTCTGGAACAGGTTGAGCAAACTGACTCCATCTTGGTGGAGAACCTGCACCCAGGCACCACTCCAGACCTGCTCACTTTGTACTTTGAGAACACGGGAAGTGGGAGTCAGAAGGTAAAGGAGGTCACAATGCTCTCAGAGTGTACGGCCAAGGTGACCTTCGTCAATTTTGACGGTAAGGTTTGCATTGCACAATCAAACTTTTTTTATTGTTTCATCGTAGTTTTCTTTAATCGACAAAATGTGTTGTCTGTTTTTTATTAGCTGTGAGCCCTGTCCTGGATCAACTGCACAAACTGGATGGCGCTGACCTCGTAGTGACGCTGTACTTTGATTTTCTTCAACCTACACAAAGTTCAACATCACAAGCTTCTGGAAGGGGAAGCCAAGACACAGCTGGGAGAGACTCAGAGGATCTAAGTGATATTCAAATGCAGACCAGTCCTCCTGCGGTTGTTGGTGCAAGTAGCCAGATCTCCTCTCAGACAGCCGCAGAGCCTTTTGCTGCCCATGAAGCAGTAGTAGAGGGGGAGGAGGAGGAGGAGGTCATGGACGATCAAACGGAGGACGAAGGTACACCATCAGACCATATTGCTGTCACTGACCCAGCAAAACTTGCTTTGTTTCAGCTCAGCACCTTTCAACAGGTAACTGACAAGGCTCACCCAAACGTCACCGTCCAAATCAAAGACAATGGCGTGCACATTGCAGGAACTGACAGACAAACATTCGAGCAGATAAAACACACCATCTTGGACTGTTTTGACAAAATGGAGGAGACTCATTTCACCCTCGAACCAGAAAAGGCTGGTTTGCTTGCAAGAAAAGATGTAAAAGAGCGACTACTGCAGACCTTGAATGAGAGTGGCTCACCTGCTGTGTACACGGTATCTGACTGTAATGTCGTGGTAACCTCCCTATCACAGACCTCGGCTGACCAGGCATGTAGCTTTTTGAAGTCCCAGCCGTGCCACTTCAGCATGCAGGTGGAAATGGAATACGAGGGCATGCTGTACTGCAGAGAATGGACTGAGTTCATGCAGGCTCTGGGCTTTTCCTCTGTAACGGCGTCGGAACGAGGAGGGAATGTTGATGTGGTGACTCTGAAAGGGATGGAGAGCGAGAAGAAGACTGCAATCCTGGAGTTTCTCACTACGCCTATTGAAAGGGAGACGGTCATCTCTATGGAGCCAGGCATGCTGAAATACATCCAGATCCATTGTCATCAGCTGTTGGCCGATATGGACCAAGTGTCTATTTATCCTCTAGAGGCAGGGGACGTGTGTGGGTTAAAGGTATGTGGTCCATCAGTATCACATATAGAGGCACAACTGTGTGACTACAGTGGTGTAAATGTTGTTGTCCTTTTTCTGGCTGCTCCCTTCCGGGGTCGCCACAGCGGATGATCCGCTTGTAGATTTTGGCGTTAGTTTTTTACACCGGATGCCCTTCCTGACGCAACCCTCGCCCATTTTTGGTAGCCGGGACTGGGAGGGAGTCGAACCCGGGTTCCCCAGGCCGATGGCATGCGCAATTATCCACTGCGCTACCGGCCGTTATTACAGTGGTGTAAATGTCATCGCTTTATTAAGTTTTGGTGTATTGTTTTTCTTGAACTTCCTGGATTCACCTTTTTGTTTCCTCTTTTGTCTATTTGTGAATGCACCTGATAGATCCATGGCTACGCTATTGCTTGTCAAATGGCCGAGGAGGTGCTGCAAGGTGTGGTGTCCTCCATCTGCACCAGAACCATCACAGTAAACGCTCCAGGAGTCACCCGGTTTTTAAATGATCACGACTGCAAGAGCATCCTGAAGGAGATGGAGAGGAAGTTTCTGGTGTACATCTACCAAAAGTATGTGCCCTGGGAACCTCTGCCACAGCAGGTAACAATAATTCAGCGAAGCAAAAGTCTTCTGATCTTTCTTTGTGTGTCTTCTGTGTTTTTGAAGCCATGATATATTCTTCCAGACTCACTTGGACAGTTATACCAGTTGTCATTCATCTTGATGAGCCGTCTACCTTGAAGCCTCGTGCAGTCTAGCCTCAGGCTGACTTTACCAGCTTACAAAAGGCAGAAGTGAAACGCTTATGTGCACTGTGATTTTGAGCACGTCTTGCCTGCAGATTTTTATTTTTAGCTTTGCTGTACTTTGCTTGTTTTCTTACTGCTCACACACATACACAAATTCAGAGATGTCACAAAGATCATAGAGAAACATTCAGGCAAACCGATGGGGTGAAGGCACTGAAGCATATCAGAGGAAGCCATACAAAGATTAATAACGCGTAACACGTTTAACCATTAACTACAATACTTCTGGCTGTTTTCCTAAGCAGACCAGTTTTTGAGATTGATGAATGCACTTTCTGTCCCTCCAGTCGCTAGTTTTTCTTTTCATCATCGTGTGTTGTGGAGATCTGCTCCTGAACTGTACTTCTGTACTAGATATCACAGTTTGTTTGTTTTATCAAAATAACATCGGAGTTCTCTTCATTTACAAATTGTGTCAAAGAACATGAACATGTGAAGTAATTCAGAAGTGCAGAAACAGTCTGTGATCACACAAACATTGTATTTATTTATCATTTCAGGACATTTTTGAAACTGCCTGGACGCTGATGTCCCAGAAAAACTTCCAGAAAACGTCTTTGACTGATTCTGCACAGGAGTTAAAAGTACAAATTGATCATAATGGAGCTGCAGGCAGAGGTAATGCTGCTTTTTACTTATTCATTTTTTCAATAATTTCTCATGTTCCTGTGCGGTCTCAAACAGTGTGTTTACGTCTCTGTAGGCCTCTTAGAGGAGGCAAAGAGAATCGTCTCGGCCATTGATGAAAGGGATGTGTCTAACCTTGTTGACATGGATAATGTGGACCTGTACACAGCAGAGGAACCGACCAGCCTGGCAGACCAGGACTCTGATGTCAAAGTTGTCGACGCTCCCCAGCCCTCAGCTGAAGGGCAGGCGACCGGCGGGCTACTCCCCCTGAACAACGGCGCTCCAGGTCTTTCTAGCGACCTAGATGAAGAGGCCCAGCTGTCTCTAGCCATCCAGTACTCTATGGAGTCAAGCAATTGGTCCTTGGCGTATGAAGAGGAACAGCTGCAAAAAGCCTTGGAGCTGTCCAAGAAAATGATCCAACACGAAGCCTCTTCGAGTAGTCCTGACAAGAGTCTAGAGGTGCCCCATCTGAAGAGCGGCGCCAATATTTCCATAGAGGACGCCATTAAGGCAGCCAACACCTTGCAGCTGTTTGTGTTTGCAGGTTATAACTGCGACCTGATCCGTGTGGACATAGCCTTTGGGAAGAAGGTGAACCAGAGGCAGGTGGAGGAGAAACTGGAGCACAGGAGTGTGAAGAACATGTCCGAGTACCACATGAAATGTCTGGAGATGATCAAGCGGAAGCACGCGGTCGCGATTCAAATTCAGGGCACCATAATCACCGTTTCTGGCTTCAAGGACTTTGTGAGCGAAGCACTGTGTGATGTGAAGCTGCTGCTGGAGAAAATCTCCAATTCTGTATCTGACGAGGAAATCATGAGAGTTGTCCAGTGGGTGCGTCATGGCCCACCGTCTTCAGGCACGACTCCTTATTCACCTGAAGCCAATGTGTTCATCGAAAATGTTTGGAGGATGAAGCTGAAAAAGATTGACATTTTGCTAGACAATCAGCCCCACACCCTAGACTTTGAGAAAATGCAGGAATTCAGCATATCTTCAGGGAAATCTGTGAAAATCTCCAGGACGTTGGTCAATTTAGGGGATGTGGGTGAGGATGTACCAGGTAAAGTGAATTTTCTTGTGTTCTAGTGCTCATGTTTTCTGCAGAATGACTACAGCACATATGGAGCCCCTAACATACATAGCAAGGAAATACATTTGGCTTTCGTGGTGTTAACATCAGCGTTGACATTTTGTCAAGCTAAACATCAAGCTTCGAAGTTTGGTAGCAAGCTAAATTTGTTAGTGTTAGCCCACTGGCTAATAGGCTTTAGCTACTTTTACCAGTGATGCTACAGCAGTATGTAGAACACTATATCGATGGTGGATGATAATATTGGTTTGTTCTCCATTTATAATAATTTATAATAATAATGACCATCTTTTATTGCCGTTTGCTAGATTTGGGGCTTCATATATTTTAGGGGTGTCACAATTCTAAATCCCAAATTGATGGAAATGAGCTCTCATTTTTGATCATCTAAATCAAAAGTGAGATTGTCGATTTTTTATTTTTGTCTCTTCACCTGCTTGCACTTCAAAGACAACACAGCGTAGCTTGGTGGTAGCCTGCAGCTGCACATTTGGAGACACCGTGGCCACTGCTGGAGTCGGGGATGACAGGGACACTACATTAAGTAAAGAGATGGAAAATCCTCCCCTGCTTAAGTTAGAGTCGCACAGCCTGCATCGGTCATTCAGGGACATGTGGAAGTGGACCAGGCACAGTCCTGACAGCAGTTGCCAACATCCGGCAACAAGCCAAACATTTTGTTGTATGTAGTTTTACCCTCCAACAACTTCATCCCCCACTTCGTAAATCCACCAGCAAGCCAGTTGGTTCCCAGACTGTCCATCCCCATGAAACAACTGCAGCACACAGGCCAGATTATTGAGGCACTGGTAACGCTGGCGATCCCCAGCTTTGCTAAGCTTGTCAATTAGTCACAAGAGGCATCACTTGGGAATGGTTTTTGCCGGCCAAGTTTTATATTAAGTCTCAAGAGTATTTTTGGGCTACTTTTATTTTGTTTTTGTATACTTTCCTGTATAATGGCGGTTATATCACACCAGATACCATGTGTTTTTAATGAACTATGACAGTTTTCAGGGCGTAAAACCAATGATCTGTTCATCCTTACAAATCAAGACAACTCTACTAGTGGCATAGCCATCAGTGCTGGGGATAAACATTTGAAAATTCCATTGCATCATGGGTTTGGAGAATTGTGACACCCCTAATATCTATGTTGATAAATTGTATTAATTATGAATTTGCTAAATCCAATCTCAACACTCAATTACATGATAAAAACTACATCCTTTGTGAACAGAGGAGGAATACTCTCTGCTGTCAAACCTGCCTGAAGCTACCAAAGTGGACGAGGAATCTGATGAATTTCAGAATGTGGTGAAGCACTTCTACGAGACCATACAGGAATACCACAGCAAAATCAGGATCATACAGGTGATAAAAGGAGCTACTCATTTTGCACCAAAGGACTCGGTGTGTGTGGTAATAACACTAAGCTTTTTCCTCAGGTGGAGAAGCTCACAAATCGACTGCTGTACAATCAATACAAGCTGAAGAAGGCAAGCATACTGCAGCGCGCCATGTGTCCGGAAGTCGAGCGGACTCTCTACCACGGCACGAATGAGACGAGCGTGAAAGAGATCTGCGTTCATGGGTTCAACAGGAGCTTCTGTGGAAAGAATGGTACGTTTCTGATATCACCGTTCTCTTGTCTGACTCAGTTTGGGTATCGATTTCTAACATTTTGGTTTCTCCGCAGCCACCGTTTATGGACAGGGAGTGTACTTTGCCGTCAACTCGGCACTGTCTGTCCAGGAGCAGTATTCACCCCCGAATACAGACGGATACAAGTTTATCTTTGTGTCAAAAGTTCTAACAGGAGACTACACTAAAGGCTGCCACGCGATGAAGACGGCGCCGCTGAAGGAGACGGGCGACATTCCCCTCAGATACGACAGTGTGACTGACGACATCACCAAGCCGACCATGTTTGTCATCTTCAACGATACGCAGGCTTTTCCTGAATATCTCATCACATGCCAGAGAATCCACCGCTGAATTAACTGTGTCGGATAACAGCTGGAGAAAAGGACTGCTGTTGTTTTACTCTTGTCTCTGCCTTGATTTAAAAAAGAAAAAAAAGTGCATTTGATTTATAAAGGGCTAATGTGTTATTGTGCACAGTTAGTATTTGTTTACTTTTATGATCATACTTCAAGAGAAACTCAAACAGCTGAACCCAAAAAGCCCATTTTAATTAAGTAACTCTGAACATGCCCTTTCAGCCCAGTAAGGCTCATTGTTGTGCTATAAATAGGTAAGAATCAGCAAGTACTTCTTGACATTTCACTTGTAATAGTCAGTATTGCTCTCACACTCCAGTGCTCATTACCCTCGCTTAAACATTAGAGCCTGCCCACAGTGCTGAATACGCTGCTGTCTAGCTATGATTTGACCTGAAAGTATAGTTATATGTGTTTGGGTTCAGTTATTCGAGTTTGCCTGAAGTAACTCCGTGTCCAGGTTCTGCAGGTTTTTCTTTTGGTCATATTACAATAACTGACAGTAGCTCCTAAATGTGGTCACAGTAACGACCTGGTTTGTTAGAAAAGCAGCAGTTCTAGGTCCTCTGTGCTACCACGAAGAAACCCTATTTGGAAAAAGTGATCAGCATGTTCACAAAAAGAAGGAGAGTTATGCCTGTGTGGGAAAAAATAGAACGAATCTTTATTGTAATGTAACAAATTATGACTTCTTTTTTGTTTTTTTTACATTTTAAGCTTCCATGCACAAATGATGTAACTTTTAAGCCTTGTGCATCTATCACATCTACTTCAGAAGAATGTGTATTATCATTCTAATAAAACAAAATCATCTGTGGGTTAAGGCCTTGTGCAGCGTGTTGTAAAACATGATTGGTCTCCCTTTTGCTATACAAAGTGACTCTTAACTGGGAATGTGTTTACCAAAGATCTTTTTTTATTATGATTTTGAACTCTGTGAAAGCTTTGTTTTTTGTTTTTTTAAAGAAAAAAATCAAAATTTGTAGTCTTTTAGATAATTATTATTTTCATGAAAAATAAATATAAAAATGAGAAGAATACGTTATGATTTGGTTAATTTGATGTGATGAGATGATACGGGCTCTAAATAAAAATGTTGCTGGGTGTCACTGAGACTGGCCTCATGTAGCCTGCTGATTTCTAAGATACTGAAGAACTGGTCCAGACTTTGAACTGTGGGGGGCAGCAACACACCTCGGAGCAGCTCGTCTGTAGAAGAAGAAGAAGAAGAAGAAGAAGAAGAAGAAGACTGCAGCATCCACAACACAAAGATAGCCCACTGCTAGCTAACCCGGCTGCCGGCTAGCTAGATTAAGTTAGTAATCCACAAAATATGGCCCCCTGAATGTAAACAGAAGAAGGACCAATAAAGCTACAGACTCTGATAGCGTGGTTGACATAGGTAGGTTGCCAAGTTTAATTCACAATTTGCTAAAATATGGCAAAGAGGTAGTCCGGTGCTGGCGCTGTCCCGTGCTAGCTAATGTGTTAGCTGCTACTAAAACCACTAGCGCGTAGCTAACATGGCTAATAGAGTTATCTGAAGCTAGCTGTTGGCGGACAGGGACCGGTGACAAAGTGACTGAAAGCCTAGTGCTGCCCACATGTCTCACTAAATAGATGGTAGCTGTCCACGAATAGTAACCATTTAGCTAGTCGGCCAAGCTTAACGCCTCCTTTGGTAAGTTGTAAGCTAGCTGTGGTTTGTGTGTCATGTAAGCATCTTTTTACATCAGTGGCATGAGTTGATATAGAAGTGCTGAAAGTGGCTGCCCTCAGCTGAAGGTGATATAAAGTGGTATGTGTATGTGCACAGTCTATGAGGGCAGCAGACACGTTTATTGGAGTGATACCGTTAAGCAAAACCAAATCATATCTATATATTGCCCCTAAATGTATCTCAATGCTATTGAGTGAAGCTAATGTAACTGTGAAGCGCGTATTATTGTGTTTAATCTGGCATGTAGCATATTAGCCTCTTTACTCACTAAATAATTACAGCCAGACACAACCAGCAGCTCCAGTCTGCTTTACAAGTAAATAAATAAATGCTTGTCTGTGTCTCAGTCATCTCAGTGTGATGCTCAGAGATCCTGACATGAGTGTTGTCCTCTGTCAGATCCTTAGGGTGCCCTGCCAGGATGTATGCTGTGTACAGACAAGCACACACCCCCACTGCGGTGGAGTTCTCCGTCTACTGCAACTTTATATCCAGCAAGGAGAAGAATTTGGTCGTTGCTGGGACATCTCAGCTGTTTGTCTACAGGATTATCCACGATGTGGAGGTAACAAGAAGTCGCCACTTGGCTTGTTTTACTGCGTCAAAGTATTAAAATGAGAGCGTCTAATAGGCTTTTTATGATATGAACATCTTCTGCCATTGTTTCAGAGTGCATCAAAGGCTGACAAGTCTTCAGGTATGTGTAGATGTCACGTACTGATCCATATGTTACTGTTAAAGAACATGCTATAAACTTAAAGAGTGCATTTATGGTCTGACCACACTGTTTTCTCCTCCCATAGATTCCAAATCTCGTAAGGAGAAGCTGGAGCAGGTGGCATCCTTTTCTCTCTTTGGAAATGTTATGTCCATGGCCAGCGTGCAGCTTGTGGGAGCCAGCAGAGATGCACTCCTCCTCAGTTTCAAAGATGCCAAGGTATCACAGGCTATGCTGTGCTCAGCCTAATCAAATTGAATTTACCCACCTAAAATAGTGTTCGACTGACCTCTGGATGTGTTTGTTCTCTCACCAGTTGTCTGTAGTGGAGTATGACCCCGGGACACACGACCTCAAGACGTTGTCTCTCCATTACTTTGAGGAGCCAGAGCTCAGAGTATGTAGAAATAAGAGCAGGGAAATCAATAAGAGCTTGGAGTCAATGTTGATATGCACAAGTGAATGAATTGTTGAACTCATTTGCTCTGTTTTTACATTTTCAGGATGGTTTCGTACAGAATGTTCATATTCCCATCGTCCGCGTAGATCCAGAGAATCGCTGTGCTGTAATGCTCGTTTATGGCACCCAGCTCGTGGTGTTGCCATTCAGGAAGGACACTTTAACTGATGAACAGGAGGGTGGAGTTGGAGAAGGGTACGCCTGCAGTCTGCTATGTGTTCTGCTCATTAATGTCTGTTACTGTCCTCCCAAGCTTAGTACAAAGTATTGTCTAATTGCGGGCACATCTATCACTGTCTCATCCACAGACCTAAGTCCAGCTTCCTGCCCAGCTACATCATTGATGTCCGTGAGCTGGACGAGAAGCTGCTAAACATCATCGACATGAAGTTCCTCCATGGCTACTATGAGCCCACGTTGCTCATCCTGTTTGAGCCCAACCAGACGTGGCCGGGGTCAGTATATATTGAGCAGCGTAACTTAAGTTTTTTGCCAAGTTGCGATTTTGTTTGCTATAAGTATTGCCATTACTTCTTTACTTCCCACACTAAGCGTGTCAGGTTTGATTCGGTGTTTAACTTCTGTTTTCGGATCATCCTGCCAGGCGCGTGGCTGTGCGTCAGGACACCTGTAGCATCGTTGCCATCTCCCTCAACATAATGCAGAAGGTTCATCCCGTCATCTGGTCCCTCAGTAATCTGCCTTTTGACTGTACGCAGGTCATGGCTGTACCCAAGCCAATCGGTGAGCTCAGTGAATCCTCTATTTTGTCACTGCCTGTGAACGGTCTGGTTGCTAAGTTTACTGTGAAGACAACTTCTGTGTTAGGTATGAATTAAGAATGAAGTGCTGTGCTGTGCTGTTAAAGCGGTGCTGTATCAAATCTTTTTAGGTGGTGTGGTCGTGTTTGCTGTGAATTCACTGCTGTATCTGAACCAGAGTGTTCCACCATATGGAGTTTCTCTCAATTCTCAGACCACTGGGACCACAGCCTTCCCTCTGCGTAAGAATTATCATCTGAACATACACACACGCGCACCTACCTATGCTTGTGTCTTATCTATCTGGACTTTACATACCATTTGGTATTTCCTGCTGCTCATCACCGGATGACGTGTTTCACTCACCCAGGTATCCAGGATGAAGTGAAGATCACACTAGACTGCTCCCAGTCTGACTTTATCGCCTACGACAAGATGGTCATCTCTTTGAAAGGAGGGGAAATGTGAGTCAGCGTGATCTCCAGCAGAATGTACACAAACAGTGGTGGCAGGTGGTGATTCCTCACTGACCCTTGTTGTCTTGCAGCTACGTGTTGACCCTCATAACTGATGGCATGAGAAGTGTTCGGGCTTTCCACTTTGACAAAGCTGCTGCCAGCGTCCTGACTACCTGCGTAAGTCCTGCGAGCAGCAATGGTGTGGTGAGACAGGAAGTCTCTGTCTTAAACAAACACCCGGTCTTTTGGGTTTCTCTTTACAGAAGGATGGAGGGATTAGAGTTTTTGTGACTTGCATTATGAAAAGCTAATTTCATTAAGATTAAGGACACATCCACACTAACACATTCTTGTTTTAAGATGCTCAAATCTTGGTACCTTTATCTTGATTGTTTGAAAACTCTAGGATTGTGGTTTATTTTGGTGAAAATGGAGACGGTTGTGTGCATGAGTGGACATGTGAAATAGTACTAAAACACTTGTGTGTGTGGAGATTGTTTTTGTTTTATAAATCTGTTTTAAGGTTAAAATGTATTAGTGTGAATGTGCTTTACAGCTGCTGAATGCCACAGAAATGACCACTTTTATACCAAAACTATATTAGTGAAGAGATAAAACTGGTACAAGTAGTTCCTTATGTCCTGCTGACCTTTTAGGGTATAAAGTAAATATTCAATATACACCAAGTCTGTCAGTTTTTAGAGGATTTATATGAGGCAACCTGCCAAACTTGCATCTCACACTCTGGGTTTTCCTCCTCCAGATGGTGACCATGGAGCCTGGCTACCTCTTCCTGGGCTCCCGCCTCGGAAACTCTCTGCTCCTGAAGTACACAGAGAAACTTCAGGAGACGCCTCCAGAGGAAGGCAGAGAAAAGCAGGACAGAGAAAAGGAGAAAGAGAAGGAGAAAGATAAACAGGCAAGTCTGTGTTTGCATGAAATTAGAATTTTGATAAAGCCTTTTGTTGTGAAGCACCATTGAAGTGCCGTCTTTATTTTCACTCACTGTGTGCTTGGGCAATTATTTAATGAGGAATTAACTTGGATGAGCTTGCCCTCAAAATAGCCTTTGAATTAAATAATTCCTAATAAATTCCAGGAAGAACCACCAAACAAAAAGAAGCGAGTAGAATCATCCACCAACTGGACGGGTATGTTCACATTTTATTGTTGACACATGCCAGACACGCGTATGTGAATGTGCCAATCTGTGTGTCACCCAACTTCTTTGCGTCGTCAGATGAGGTGGATGAGATAGAGGTGTACGGAAGTGAGGCGCAGTCAGGCACGCAGCTGGCCACCTACTCCTTTGAGGTAAATTAGATCCCCCAAACTCTTTAGCTTTTTATGTAAATGCAGATCTTTGTGGAAGGTGACCTCTCTGTGTTTTTCATGCAGGTGTGTGATAGCATACTCAACATCGGACCTTGTGCGAACGCCTCCATGGGTGAACCTGCCTTCTTGTCTGAGGAGGTACAGGCATTAAAACACTTCACGTCTCTGTAGATTTACTCTGTAGGTTACTGTGGGTGTTACCCATTACTTATAGGGATTGAAGCTTTACCTTTCTCACTTTGATTTCATCGCACCCACAGTTCCAGGGAAACCCCGAGCCTGACCTGGAGGTTGTGGTTTGCTCTGGCTACGGCAAGAACGGCGCACTGTCTGTACTTCAGGTAAACCCTCCCACCGACGTTATAGATCGTTTCAGTGCATGCTAAATGTTACTGCACCATCCTGAAACCTGTGGTCGTGAGGGCCGTCTGCCTCAGGTCCAGTGATGGTGCTACAGTGAAGTCTGGGTCTACCACGGCTGCCTCAGAGGTCGACGGAGTAGCCTGTAAACACCCCAGACACAAGCTTATGCAGTCACAGGTCTTGCATACTGTTTTTAACACCAGGATGTTGCGGGCTATATATTTACGTCTAGAAAGCCCGGACATGTACGGCATACTGACTGACTGTCTACTTGCTTACGCTGTTTCCATTCTGTTCTCAGAGAAGCATCCGACCCCAAGTTGTCACTACGTTTGAGTTGCCAGGTTGCCACGACATGTGGACAGTCATCTCAAGTGAAGTCAAGGAGGATAAAAAAGTACTGTGCATTTCTGCTTAATAGCTTCAGGTTTTCACTCAAGTGAAGGTTCATCCTGTGGCACCTCTTGTTTTGTTTGTTTTTTTTGGGGGGGGGGGTTGTTTTTTTGGTTTTTACAGTAAAATGTGTCTCGTTCCTTCCCCAGGCTGTAAAAAGCGACGATTCAGAGGACGGGACAGAGACGGAGACCGGTGAGGATGGTGAAGAGGGAGAAAACGACAAGGAGGAGAAGGAGAAGGAGAAAGAGGAGGAAGAGGAGGAGGAGGAGGAGGAGGAGAAGACGGAGCCTCCCCTGGAGGATGATTCCAAGAAGCACGGCTTTCTCATTCTGAGCAGGGAGGATTCAACCATGGTAAAAACATCTTACGTCTGGCAATTTTAATTTGAAGAAATGCAAAGATGAAAGTGTTGAAACTGTCTATCACAGGGAGAGCAAAACATATCTGTTTTGGATGGATTTGGATGTAACCTGGCCGTGTTTTTGTGCAGATCCTTCAGACAGGTCAGGAGATCATGGAGCTGGACACCAGTGGCTTTGCTACCCAGGGACCCACTGTGTTTGCTGGAAACATCGGGGACAATAAGTACATCATTCAAGTCTCCCCCATGGGTATTCGACTGCTGGAAGGAGGTAAAAACGGGAGAAAACGGTGTAGTTTAATTAAGTGGAACACAAATGATAATGAGAACATGTGTAGAAGCAAACAGCAGCAGGAGCAAAGGAGAATATAACATTAAAGCGTTTCACACGTAATGCCAACCTGTTCTGCTGCTGACGTGTTCTCTCTGTCTCTCTGCCGTCAGTGACACAGCTCCACTTCATACCTGTGGACCTGGGCTCTCCCATAGTGCATTGCTCCGTGGCGGACCCTTACGTGGTCATCATGACTGCAGAGGGAGTGGTCACCATGTTTGTGCTGAAGACGGACTCATACATGGGGAAAACACACCGGCTGGCCCTGCAGAAACCACAGATCCCCACCGTGAGTAAATCAGGCTCATCAGGCTTTGCGTTTGACAAACATGCCCCCGGCTGGCCGAACTCGTGCTGTTGTCCTGGAGCGGCTGGTTCTGCTGTCTCAGCAGTGACACTCTGTTCAATTTTGTGCTTCGGTGATCTCAACATGCATATTCACCGGGACAGTGCACTCTCACACTTAGCTGACATAGTTCAGTAATTATAGCTCATAAACAGTAATTAACTTGTCTCTGATTCGACAGCAATCGCGAGTCATCGCACTGTGCGCGTACCGAGATGTAAGTGGAATGTTCACCACAGAAAACAAAGTGAGCTGCTCCATCAAAGAGGACTCCGTCATCAGGAGTCAGTCTGAAGCAGAGACCATCATCCAGGATCTCAGGTAGGGAGGGGGGAGATCACCTCCATACAGCCAGACGCCATGTGTCCTGTTTAGATTCTGGTTTAATCGATCTTAAATGTGTGCGTAGTAACACAGTGGATGACGAGGAGGAAATGCTTTACGGAGACTCAAACACTGGTGCAGCGGCCCAAAAGGAGGAAATGAGCCGCAGCTCTGCGCCCTCTGGAACTGAGGGAAGCTTGAGCAAAGCAGAACCCAGCCACTGGTGCATGATCACCAGGGAGAATGGCGTAATGGAGGTATGGGGTCACATCGTGTGTGTGTGTGTGTGTGTGTGTGTGTATATATATATATATATAGTCTGATTTTGTGTGTGTGTGTGTGTGTATCTGTTAATCAGCATGTTAGTCCTAATTTTCACTGTCCTTATTTTTATTCGAACAGATTTACCAGCTACCGGACTGGCGGTTGGTCTTCCTGGTGAAGAACTTCCCAGTTGGTCAGAGAGTGCTGGTGGACAGCTCATCTGGCCAATCAGCAACACAGGAGGGTAAAAAAGAGGAAGTAACACGTCAAGGAGAGATCCCACTAGTCAAAGAGGTGGCTTTGGTTTCACTCGGCTACAATCACATCAGGCCGTATTTACTGGTGAGGTTTTACTTCAATGATGTGTTTCACATGATTATAGTGCCTCGTAAAAAGTCCAAATCAAAAAATGAAAACAGGGTATGGCTGAGCACTTCTCTTGTTTCCAAAGGTCCATGTGGAGCAGGAGCTCCTGATCTATGAAGCGTTCCCGTATGATCAACAGCAGCCACAAAACAATCTGAAAGTGCGCTTCAAAAAAGTAAGGCTAAGACTGATGAAGACCTACTAAATGACATCAGCACTGAACGAAGTGAGTCTTAATTTGCTACTTTTCTCTACACAGGTGCCCCACAACATTAACTTCAGAGAAAAGAAATCCAAGCTTAAGAAGGATAAGAAGGGAGAGAGTGGTGCCACCGAGGAGAGTTCAGCTGTGAAGAGTCGGATTGCCAGGTTCAGATACTTCGAGGACATCTCCGGATACTCGGGGGTAAGGGAGCCCGTCTTTGACACTGATTTTGGAGCTTCACTTCACAGCACATAACTTCCCACGTTTCCTCGATGTCACAGGTGTTTATCTGCGGCCCGTCTCCTCACTGGATGCTGGTCACCTCTCGTGGAGCCATGAGGCTTCACCCCATGAGCATCGATGGCCCCATCGAGTCTTTCTCGCCCTTCCATAACATCAACTGCCCCAAAGGTTTCCTCTACTTCAACAAACAGGTACACAGGAGATGCCTTCTCACTTTGGTAGCGACAGTGTTGGTATTTGTATTGTTGCAGTGTGCAGTTTTACAGGAAATAATTATTGGTGTCAAATTACATACGATCAAGAGCTTCAGTCCAAAAACGACACTAACTTTTACACTACCCTTAGAAAACACATGCAAATGAAACTCCAAATGGTAAGATGTTTGTGTACAGGCTTCTACCTTTGACTTTTTTATGAAAGACCTGGATACTTTGGTCTTTTACACTGGCGATTCAACAGAGAGAGTATCTTTCCATGTGGAAGTGCTCCAGCTTACAGTCAACTACAGTAGTCTGGAAGCTTCACACATTGTTGCAGTTGTGACCCTAAAAATGAATTGCTGTGCACATTTTGTTCATATAAACTTTATGTGTAGATTCTGTTTCTTTGGACAGTTTTCAGTGTTTCTGTGTGTGTCCACAGGGCGAGCTGAGGATCAGCGTCCTGCCCACATATCTGTCCTACGACGCCCCCTGGCCCGTCAGAAAAATCCCACTGAGGTGCACCGTCCACTACGTCTCCTACCACGTTGAATCCAAGGCAAGACTCCTCTCACTCAGCCCACACAGAGCCAGAGGCACTGACGCAGCGACGTGACACAAATTGAAGCTGAAACACATTCCCCAGGACTCACACACCTCCAACTTGCATAACGCGATGCAAAATAAAAGCGCATCGATCGAGCCGCTTTGAAAAAGTTTGATATGAAAGCCCTCTGGCTCTCTTAAAGTTTTCTTACTGCGAGAGGAAGAAAAATCAATGGGGGTGACTTTGAAGGGATTAGTCTTTGATGTGAAGTTTTTCTCTGAGATTGCGGCTCTTTGCCTCACAGGTGTATGCTGTGTGCACCAGTGTAAAAGAGACCTGCACACGCATCCCCAGGATGACCGGAGAGGAGAAGGAGTACGAAACCATTGAAAGAGGTCCGATATGAACACACACACACACACAGATCTATTATTTACATCACCGGTGCTCAACCTGTTTTGTCTAACGTGCCCCCACAGTCCTGTGAGATGAACTCAAGCACTCCTTCATCAATACGACCTGCCTTGTTCCCAGTGTGTTATTGAACAGTTGCTTTAAATACACATGTGTATATGTGGGTTTGGGTTGGGCACCATTCACATTTGAAGTAGTGCTCATTGGCAAAAATACGTCCAAACTTCTCAATTTCAACATTATGTGTTTTTTACACACAACACATAATGATAATTAAGGCTGAGCGTCCCCTAATGTTAGCAAACAGGGACTCCTTCCCTTCAGCGTTGAGATAGACTTAGTGTGAGTGAGCGTCAAGTTTTAAAAGGAGTAACCACACTCGTGGCAGCTTTTGGCTCTCCATCGCCCCGACAGTGTTGGACTTGAACAAGCCACAGGGGCGTCATTGCCTCTCTCTCTAATTTATACTTGAGCCTACTGTCTCTCGCTTTCAGGTAATAACAGTTTGCGGCCGATTTATTTAACATGAATCAGCGCTCTGTTGTATCGATACAATTCAGTCGGTGCCTCTTAAAAGTTTTGTACCCAAACCTCATATGGTTACGACATTGTAGAGTTTGACTCATCCCACCACTTGGATTGGCAGCAGAGCATTTAACCATTACTTTTAGCTAATCTTCCTTTAGCTAACTGTTCAGACTTCTTCGCTACTAACTACAGTACACACACTCTCAGCCTCACCATGTGCTGTGAATGTGTCACAGCCAGCTGAGAGGCACGTCCTGTGCGGTCAGCTGTTCATACTCCTACTGGTATTGTTGATGATGTTTGTAATCCTGACTGTTCATTTTCCTCCTTAACACAAATGTTTCTCACGTGTCGCCCTGCAGACGAGCGTTACATCAATCCTCAGCAGGAGAAGTTCTCCATCCAGCTCATCTCTCCGGTCAGCTGGGAGGCCATTCCCAACACGAGGTGAGAGCTGCTTTCTTTACACGGCGCTGGAAAAACAAGAGCGCAGTTTGCAAAATCGATAAGAGAACCTCGTCTCAATTGGCATCAGGCGGCCGTGAACAGAGAGGCCCGCACAAGCTCGCGGCTGTTCCTGCTCTCTCATTCTCTCTCATTCTCTCTGCACCAGTTTGTGCCGCTTCTAGAGAACCGTGGGCTTTAATTGAAAACCTTGGGTCATTTATCCAAGTTGTAGGCAATTAGTTCGGTCTCATGCGGCTGCTTCTCCCCATTTCAATGAGGGTCAGTTGGAAATGTCGGGTCATTTGTCCAAGTCCCAGGACATTTAGCTGCTCTGCATTATCATTACCTACCTCTGTGAGGGCTCTTCTCAGAGAAAGAGGAAGTCTGGCTTGCAGTGTTTTAGCCTCATCTGCTGGAGCACCGACTGTGTGAGCACATGTGTCTTCAACTACTTTGTGACATTCAGTTATTTTAATATTAAGCTCAGGAGCAAAGTTGAGGGACAACAAACGGCAGACTGAGAGGGTTTTGCACTATGCACTCTCTTCACTGTACGGACGTATTTACTTCGCTGCCTGAAGCGTCCTGTTGGCTCTAACGCCCCGCAATGACTCACACGTTCACGCTTTGAATCAAGTTTAACTCCTCGTCATTTGACTGTCCTGATATTTCCTGTCACCCTCTCAGTGCCACTGGCCTAACAAAGGCAAAATGGATTTTGCAGAGAGGAGAAAATCTTTTTTTTTCCCCTTTCTTGTTGTTATGCTGCAGTGTCAGCAGCTCACGGACCATGTAACGCCCCCCTCTTTTACTGTTATTATTCACAAAGTCACCTTTAAAAGTAAAGCAAGATGCAGCACTTTTCCCAAACTGATTATTCATGTTCATTTAGTAGAATTTGCAGGAGGCACTGACTGCCATAAATTGATTTTCATACCCTGGCAAACACTGGCTCTCAGAGAACAAATTATCAGTCAATAAAACTAAATGTCACATCACGATTTTCGGTCCAGATCGAGAGCTTATTCATGTGTAATGGCCTGTCTGGATCGTGAGCCGCTGCAAAGAGTTCAGCAGACCAAACACAGAGGACTGTGGCTCGACTCTGAATGTCCATTTATGAATTATATTGTGAAGAGAAAGAGCCTCGTCATCGGTGTTCTCACTGGTCCAGGACCTGCTTTTCACTCGCTGTTAGAAAGAAGCCCATCTTAATATTAATACTGGATTGTGCTGATGGTGTATATCAGACCACATTCAGAACTATTCATCTTCCTCTCAGTGTGGGTGATAATGTTCCCGGCTCTCCTTACAGAACTCACCAATGTACAATAATGTGTCCTCACTATTTACAGCCATTCATGGCACCCCTCTCCTCTAATTATCAGTTAAGACTCCACACAACTTCTTCTCTGTTCCTGCAGAACAGAAGAAGAAGGCTAAGAAAGCCTTTGTGTGGAAAGCTCCCTCCGATAGTGATAATCTACCTGTAAATACTCCATATCATATGTCTGCATGTTCAGTAACACCCTGTCTTCTCGTGATAGGACCACGTGTTTGTCCATAAGAACAGTGTAAAAGCCAACGTTATTACGTCGTGTTATTGATCTAACCGATGAATGAATGATCCATTTTCCTGCTCTGTTTGGAGTCTGATCTCCTTTTTTATATTTGTTTGTTTATTTTTGTCACATTTGGCATCATTTAATGGCCTCGTTGCTCTTTTTTGTTAAATGTTTTGTCTGAGTGTGCTTAGACAGGACCCTAACCCCTGAAAATAAGATGGTACATCTCATGGGTTTCTTCCTAACAAAGAATATCCAACCCAAATGAGGATAAAATGAATATGATCAAATATTTAAAGGTCTAGATAAAAGTTAAGAATAGGGAAAAATAGAATTTCCTGTGAAATGTACAGTCGGCACTTTGGACCAATCAAGCCCTCCACTGTTTAAGTGTGCCTGTGATAAGAAGCACAGAGGCTGATGGCTGATTACTCACAGCAGCACATTTGCACATCTGTGGCAGTGATGTAATGTATAATCTTGATTATCAGACGGGAACAGCAAAGTGTTGCAATTAAGAGTGTGTGGTTGAGTTCACCCCGACCCCTCTGTGTCTCCGTCAGGATCGACCTGGAGGAGTGGGAACATGTGACCTGCATGAAGACGGTGGCCCTGAGGAGTCAGGAGACGGTGTCCGGACTGAAGGGCTACGTGGCTGCAGGGACTTGCCTGATGCAGGGGGAGGAGGTGACCTGCAGGGGCCGGGTGAGCAGCACACAGCAGCACCACCATACTAGTGTTTTGGCTATTTGTAGAAAACAATGAAAATAAGAGATGAGAACGTCCGCTGATGACTTGTCGTCTGATCCTCTGTGTTCAGATTTTGATCCTGGACGTGATCGAAGTGGTGCCAGAGCCCGGCCAGCCCCTCACCAAGAACAAGTTCAAAGTGCTGTACGAGAAGGAACAGAAGGGACCGGTGACGGCTCTGTGTCACTGCCACGGATACCTGGTGTCGGCCATCGGACAGAAGGTCCCAGCCTCACTCTGACATCACACCTGACACCACCATCCCACACGCTAGTCTAGTCACTGAGCGACGCTTGAACTGATCCAAAGTAACCGTAGACTGGATATAAAGGTGGACGACGTGACACTTCCCAAAAGTGAAGCCAGAACATCTGGTTTTGCCCCCTGGTGGCAGCTGGGACATGGGCCAAGCTAAAGAAGCACAGCACATGTTAAATAGTTTTTCTCAAGGATGGTTTCTGTCTTATCACGCTGATTTAGCTTCATGTGTTCAGTATTCTGGTCGGTGTGACTTTATGGCTCCAAATGACACCCGTGGGAGCAGGTGGAGACACGTCATCCACCTTTACATACACCTTTATATACAGTCTATGGAAATGAAATAATAGACCTGCGCCTGTGCTCCTGCAGATCTTCCTGTGGGTCCTGAAGGACAACGACCTGACGGGCATGGCCTTCATCGACACTCAGCTCTACATCCACCAGATGTTCAGCATCAAGAATTTCATCCTGGCCGCCGACTTGATGAAGAGCATCTCGCTGCTGCGCTACCAGGAGGAGAGCAAGACGCTGTCGCTCGTCAGCAGGGTAAGCAGCTGCCACCGCTGCAGCAGTCCGATAATTGCAGGCGTTCAATTATCTCTTAGAGCGAGGCAGATAACCTGCGGGCTGCCGTACACACAATGAAGTGTTTATTGATCGAGAAGTACGGGGGAGTATTGATGGTGTGCCTCCTCCTGTGGGTGTCTGGATTCAGGAGAGCCACTCTGCCAGCTGGAGAGAACTCAGGCACTGTAGCTCGTCTTTGTTGGGTTTTTGAACTGTTTTCCTTTTTGTTCTGGCAACAGGACGCAAAGCCACTGGAGGTCTACAGCATCGAGTTCATGGTGGATAACAACCAGCTCGGATTCTTGGGTAATGTCGGTCACGGCCTTTGGAAGTAAATTCCATTGAATCTGCAAAAAATGTCCTTCAGTTCTCATTAACGTTTCTCTTCTTTGTCTTTTAGTGTCCGACCGAGACAAGAACCTCTACGTTTACATGTATCTGCCTGAAGGTATGTGACAGTGTTGGAACGGTGAATGTAACTCAGCATCAAAGACGCGTGCAGCTCTGTAACATGTGCTCCGTGTTTGCAGCCAAAGAGAGCTTCGGAGGAATGCGCCTGCTGAGGCGAGCCGACTTCAACGTCGGCGCCAACATTAACACTTTCTGGCGGATGCCGTGCAGAGGAGCGCTGGACACAGGCAGCAAAAAGGCTCTGACCTGGGACAACAAGCACATCACATGGTTTGGTGAGTGGCCGGGACTCCTGTGTCACAGCTAACAGCTTTGTTACTTTGTCTTTGATTTAGCAGGTAAAAAGGCTTTTGGACAAATTAAACCCAGTCAAAGAGATTGTCCATCTGAGTGCATCATCTATAAAACCTGGAATAGCTATAACTATAATAACTATAATAACTTAAACAACTAGAATGTGTAATAATTATAATAACTGCTTAAGTTTAAAAATAATTATTTGGTCAGAGCTGTAGTGTCACTTGGAGCTGGCCACAGACGGCTGCACAGCTACATAAGTGGCACATATGAAAGCACAAAGCATTACTATCCTGTAAAAGGTGACTACACACACAGACAGTCCTTTCCATTGTCAAGTGAATGCCACATGACGTCAGTGAAAGCAGCAGCAGCACACGTGAGAGCAGCAAGTGAGCCGCTCACAGATCCAGCAGATTTTGCCACAATGGTTTCTAAGTGTAGTTTAGACTAACTGTGGTTAATGTATTACAAATGTCACAACACTGGAGAGGTATTAGACATTTATGCATTTTAAAAATGAGGTTTTTGTCACTGACCTAATTTACCAAAAATATAAATAACAAAATAAACTAAAATAAAAATATAAAATAAAGAAGTATTTCTGCAAATAGAATTTGAGCTTTTCAGTAAATGTTTCAGCTTTTCTAAATCAAATCAATCCTTCACATGATGCTCTGGCAGAGAAGTTCACGTTAGACACGGACTAAATCTTTTTTGCATCTACGGTTCCCACAGCAACCCTAGATGGAGGAGTTGGGATGCTCCTCCCCATGCAGGAGAAGACTTATCGCCGCCTGCTGATGTTGCAGAATGCTCTTACCACCATGATGCCCCATCACGCTGGTCTCAACCCAAAGGCCTTCAGGTTTGCCTCCAGCACAGTCCGGGATCATGTCTACTTATGTTAGGAGTTTAAGTGACAGACTTGGCTCGGACGGTCGGTGTGTGATGTAACGGAGCCTCTTGTGTTGTGTGCAGAATGCTGCACTCTGACAGGCGAAGCCTGCAGAACGCCGTGCGCAACATCCTGGACGGAGAACTGCTCAACAAGTACCTGTACCTCAGCACAATGGAGCGCAGTGAGCTGGCCAAGAAGATCGGTACCACTCAGGACATTGTGAGTACACCGGCAGAGGAGAGGAGAGGATGCAGGAGAGTCACCCTCCTTTTTCTCATTTCCTTCTCATTTTCTCCTCAACAGATCCTGGATGACCTCTTGGAGATCGACAGAGTGACGGCTCATTTCTGAGAGCCACCTTCCCACACCTCACCCACTGAAAGCTGTTTTATATAGAGCGGAGGAAGTGTTTTGTTATGGCCATCTTTGTGCAAAAGTTTGTTTTTCTTACTTCAGACCAAAAAAAAAAAAAAAAAGAGGGCAGTCATGTTTTCTTAGGATATTTTGTATAAAAACAAAAATCAGTAAAAGTAATTTACACAAGCCCCAGTGTGTGTTTATTGAGCTTTAAGTGATAAAGACACAATTCCCTTTAAAAGAGGTGGAACATTTTATTAACATTGTTAAATAATTTAAAAACATTTGGTCTAGTGGCACTGGACTGTTTCTTTAAAGGCTAACTTTTTAAAAAAAAAACATATTTTGGGTTTGAAATCACTGGTTGGTACAGAGTACCAGTAGATCACCTCAGCCAATGGCTGCTTGCCGCTGTCGGGCTCAGACTGTCTGACGACCTCACAGATCCCTGCAGAGACAGACCTGTAAAGTTACTGTTTTTACCAGTGCAGTCTGGTGGTCTCTGTAGGTCCATAATGTCAGACACTTTGAATAACAATCGGAGCCTGTCGGTGGCAAAAACAAGCATGTTCAGTGGACGTACTCTGACGGGTGTAGCTGCCCCAAAGGATTCCATAGCAGCCACTGTTGCCTGGTCACGGCTGCTAACTGAGGGGATCTACTGGAGCAGTTCTGAAACTTTTTGTACCCTCCAGGCAAAACATGCTAAAATAGGGCTCATGTTTAAAGATGCTGGCCTAATCTGCAAGGAGCACATTCATTGTTAAAATAGGACCAAAACACCAAACAGCATGGCTCTTATCCAAGTGACACTGAACAGTGATAGTTAATTAGTGCTGCAGTTCCTTCATTTTTTTTTTTTATATAAATACTCGCTCCAGAGATGCAGCTCAACATTATCGTGTGTATAGCGGCTTGTTTTCTAACAAATGTACACTTATTCCACAGTACTTGATGTCTTTGACAGGAGGCTGCAGTTGCCACAAAATATTGCCTCACAGAATATGTGTCACCAGTTTCTCTAAAACAAACCGCAGCTAAAAATATCTCATTTAATTTACATTTTTTTAATTTGCTGTACTAAGATTACACTAAAACCAATTAAAAGATGTAAATACCAAGAAATCTAGAACAATTTGATTTAAAACAAGGCTGTCGGAGCCTCTGGGAGTTTGTCTGCCACCAGATTTCAGGATGATTTGGTGTGGAAACATGACAGACACACACACACACACACACACACTCACTCTACAGCACCATGACTAGCAGCTTTTGGAGCTGCTCCAGTAGCAGCTGGATCCTTGCCGTTGGTTTGCATTAACTCATGCTCTGAATGGCGCCCTTGTTCCTCGGTGGTGTGTGATGTGCGTGCTATCTCAGGTACTCGTACGTGTCTGCGTCCAGAGATATCAGGCCGAAGTGCGACAGCAGGCTCAGGAACGAGCGCGTCAGACTCATCACCGCCATCTCCCACCTGTGAAAGGAGCCGTGGCGTTAGTATTCGCTGGCTCCGGTCCGACGACAGGATTTGCGTTATTGACACAAGCTAAACGAGTCTTCACCTCAAAGCCACTTCAAACTTGATGCTCTCCCACGTGGCCCCTGCCCAGCGGAAGACCCAGAGCCGCGGCAGCATCCCCGTCCTCTCTGCCTGGATCTTCCCCCAGCCTCGCACCGCACTGAAACACAACAGGGACGTCATCTGTACCAAATGAGAAATGTACAAAGATAGCTGGTACATTCAGCGACTCACTTTTACCAAACACGGAGGACGGACGGACGCTGCTTTGAGGCTGAGATGTTTAGTCTGACTGGCACGGTAGTTACGTTACAGCTACTGCAGCCTGTTTTCTACTAGATCTACTGAACTCATTCTAAAACCTTTTGTACCTACTAGTCATGTCAAACCCAAATGATGTGCAAATGGAGCCCAGGTTTACAAATACTGACATTATCCTTTAACTGCACATCACTTTCTGCGACCACAGTGGGACCGGCGGCTGCACTGACCTCTTGGCCATGACAAAGTAGCGGTCGGCTGGAGCTCCCAGAGTGATGTTGATGCTTCGGACCGTGTTGATGTTCCGGAAGACGAGCAGCATCGGCCTGGGCATCGACTTTAGCACCTGCATGATGCTTTCGAAGCGCTTGACGGCCATTTCCTGCATGTAGGCCGTCTCCTCTTTGCTTATGATGTTGGCCAGACCCAGCTCCCGCATGTTGATGGGCCGCTGCAGCAGCATCTCGCAGAAAAGGAAGTACTCTGCAGAGCGTTAAGACAAAAAGTCACGTACAAATACACACCATGACAGATCATTATTATGAGGGGACATCTCTGCATTTACTGGCATGTTACATTCAAACACAAGTGCCCTCACCTTTGACGCCAAGGGCATTGGAGTACTTCTCCATTCCTGCCTCATCTCTCAGGACTATGGACCTCCACAGTTGACAGAGGGCCACTCTGTCGCTGGGGTAAAAGCTCACAGTTAGAGCTCAGAGCAAAGTACTGTCAGAGGTCGTTCCTGAACAGACTGGGGGAGGGGGAGGGGTCTTACTGTTGACCGAGGTATTCATACAAGCCGTGGTCCAAGAGCACCAACTCAGCCTTGTTATCAGGACCTCGTCTCACTAGAACTGCCAGCACAAACAGAGTGAGGACAATGGGAGGGGGGGGTCTGCCTGATGAACTCAAAATCACAATCCTGAAAACTTTATATTTTTTTACATTTTACCACCTTGGCATTGAAAAAAAAGAAACTGTTGTCACTGGGTGAGCTAAATATATTTCTATTCCCCTCCATTTATAGTTTAATAGTTTGAAGTGGCCAAAAATCTAAATCCAACCTACATCAAACTGAGAATCAAAGTGCCACTGATGGGTATGTGGTGTACGCAGGCAAAGAAAAAAGCCCACTGTCCATGCAGAGTTTCTGTGTTTCATGTGGTTTACACCTTCTCAAATACAAGCAGACAAAAGAATAAAAATCCTGCTGTCTCTCTTGTGCTAGTACAAAAAAAAAAACAGGTGCATGCTGGTCCTGTACCTGCACACCCACCCACCAGGTGACCCAACTCACAAACAAAACAAAGAAAATAACAGACAGAAAAAAAACGACAAACAATTAATCAGCTAAATCTAAATCTAATCTAAATAAAATAAATATATGCACTGTTGGCACCAATATAAATCTGTTCAACAAAGTCCCATCAGGTTAAACCTGAAGGATAAAATGTATTTGAATTAGAACCAAGCTGGAGTTAAAGTTTCTACTAAGCCAGAGGACAGGCTGACGGTGCTCTCTCAGGCAGTGCTTCACTACAAAGCAGAGGACGGAGCTCTCTAATGCTCCAGTGCATTTATTTCTACCAGAGACACAACACAGGTTTCACTTGTGTTGTCTGGAGAGCCACAAAAATAAATCAGTAACTGAAATAAAATAGAATTATTATAGTGTTTTATTATTTTATAGCCAGATCTAACCGTTGACAAATGGACGTGTTAGCGCCCTCTGGTGGACAAACTGTGCAACAGGAACAGTTTCTGAATAATCCTTTAACATGTCTTAGGTGTTCAGTAATAAGAAATACACATATAGTATACTGCTGCTGATCTAAAATACACTAATATTAGCTAAGCCTGGATCTATTATGGGCTGGTTAAACACAGTATGAAAGAGAACGGCATTATTAGTAACACACACACACACACACACACACACACACACACGCATACATTAATGTACCCACCATTTCCAGGATGAGGGTCTGCATGGATGAAACCAGTGTAGAATATTTGCTCAGCAAATGTTCTGATTAGTTTATCTGCAGTCTGAAAACCAAATATTTAAAAGAGGTGTTTCAGACAGCACCTGTGATAAAACTCCACTTTGAATATCATCTGTTGTGTAGAGTGCGTCAACTCACATCCTTCAAACTTAATCCTTGTCGTTTTATTTCCTCCACGTTGTTGATTTTGCATCCGCTGCAGAACTCCGCCGTCAACACCCTCTTTGGACAAAGTGAAAATGATTAAGAAGGTTTAGCCGAGCAAAAGGGTGCGAGTCCACGTGTTTTGCACCATTAACGGTGTCCTCACCTTGCTGGTTTGCTCCCAGAACACTTGGGGCACAACAACAAAGCTGAAGTGTTTCAGCTCCTCGGCGCACCTCTCAGAATTCCTGGCCTCATTCTCAAAGTCCAGCTCTTGAGCTAATGTACCCTTCAAGTCCTACGGAACAAAGTAAAGATTAACAATAACAACAACAGGCTAAAGAGCCCCCGCTCCTCTCACAGACAAATACGACCAGTTAACCAATACAGTGGTTTTCTGACCTTAAGAACCCATCGGAATCCAAAGCTGGGGTGCATGAACTTAACGATTTCCAGCAGGATCTCCAACGTTCTGATGTCACCATCAAACCGATCCCTGAGGTCGATGTACTGCACCTGTGGGGACCACCATTGAACAAAAACAGGCTTTGGAGGGGAAAATGCTGAATGTTTCGGTGCGATTCTGCACAGTAAACTTTCTGCAATCTATTCAGTATGACTTTGACTTTTTGGATGCTTTTCGCCTCAAAGCAGGCAAAAAAAAAAAAAAGGAAATGAAACTTTAACTCCGGTGCCAGAATGGGTGCTCACCTTCACAGCGACAGGAGTCCCATCAAACATTTCGGCCTTATGCACCTGAGCCAAGCTGGCAGCAGCGATGGGTTCGTGGTCAAATGTCTTAAAGAGCTGCTCTGGGCTTTTGTTGAAGTCTTCTTGGAAGAGATCATCCACCTGTTGATACAAACGCAGTCCTGAGAAGTTTCAAGCTGTCCTCTCTCTCTCTCTCTCTCACCGAGCCATGAGCCTCGTTTGTGCTGCAGTCCTCACCTCTTTGTACTTCCTGTTCAAGGCCCTGTCTTCCAGTATTCGCAGGGTGCGGATGTACTCGGGGGGTAGGAGGTGGTTGAAGGAGCACAGACCTTGGCCCAGTTTGATGTATATTCCCCCGTTCTTCACCGCTCCTTCCACCATGCACTCCGCCGCCCTCTGGTGGCACGCTGACATCCCGGCCAAGTAGGATGAGCTGCTCTAGCAGGGGAGGACGGCAGTGAGACACGACTGTCCACAGTAACACCCAAAATTAGACCAGCAGTCACGTTCAGGAGCGCGACTGCAGCTGCAGCCGAAGCCCTGCTGGGTAAAGCTGCCTCCACACACTTTCATTGCATCAAACTTACCTCGTCTAGGCCACGAAGAGCCACGTTGGTGGTCCACCAGTAATCCACAGAGATGAAGATTCCCACAGAGAGAGCTCTGAGGACACACAGAGGGATGAGAGCACTTCAGCGAGGTTTGTAACGAGACATGACTATCAAGAGACATTCATCATACTGCCAGTCCGGCAAGAGGAAACACATTTTCTAAAGTGTCGGTAATGTAACTTCATGTGATGATTCTTCTTCACTACACTTTGTTTTATCGTTTACCATCATCCAGTAAGTATGACTTGTAGCCACAGCAGCTGCTGTACTGCAAAAGCTCCGTAGTCTCACGTTAAATGTGAGCGATGAAGAATCAGAATTGAATTGAATCGTCACATCTGTTGACAGAGACACAGACAAACCTGCAGAAGCGACCAAATCCCTCAATCACAACCTTCATCTTCCTCCTCTCTCTCGGCCCCGACACAGCATACTGGACCCCCACCGCCGCGGGCACGCCGACAGAAAGGCCAACAAGTGTCTTCCACAGAAGCCCTCTGCGTGTACCTTCCCTGGAAGCAGGAAACAGCCTCGTTCATCTAGACGGCAGCATCATCATTGGCACAAGTCCATCTGTGATTACGGCCTGCAGCTACTTGGTACCTGAGTGAAGTGAACGACCTGGCTGTTTGGAGCGGGGAGCCGGGGAGCGGGTACCTTCGGAGCAGAGCCGTGTGATGCAGACACAGCCTCAGCTGAAGACAACAAAGAGCACTTCATGACAACGTTTGACTCTTTCAAATTCACAGTAAACCAGGCAAAGCATAGCAAGGTAAGTCTGGAGGACTCCTTCTGATTTGACACCCGGGGTGGAAATACAGTTTTATCCTTAAAACCTCTTATTGTACATATTTTAAATACATCATTTGAACTCTTGAACAGCCTCTCGTTGAGAGTGCAGGTTTCAGGCTTGTTGATGTAGCAAATACAACTTGAATACACTTTGGAGCGTCGGATTTATTCTGCTCTGGATTGCACGCTTTTATTCATTAAAAGCAATGTCCCCCGTTTAAACATCAAAATTGTTGATAATCATCCCTTTCTCATAATTCTCATTTCTTGGTTAAGTCCTGATTACTTCTTCCGTTGGTCCTGCTGTGATGGCCTTCTTTCCCCAAAGTCGCTCTGTGACTATTACAGCAAATTGTCACATTTGAGAGGCAAGAAAAGTGATTTACAACACTTGATCTATTATTAAATACATATCACTTATTCCATACCCTGTCCCCCTAGCTCCAAGCTAGATCTCACTAAAGGGCCCACTTACATCAAACTAGATTCACATGACAGGCCCAGATAGTGTTGTTGCAGGGGGGGGGGGGGGTCTAGATCAAGGCCAATAAGACCAGCCAGGATACTCTGCTGTTTTTCTTCGCTATTTACATCTGAGGGACAAAGTGTCTCCAGGGCTGATAAATGGATGTACGGATAGATAGCAGTGCTGTCAGTGAACTGAGCCACACTCACAGCACTAATGCCACCAGTGTCTGGAATCAGTGTGGGCTGTTACATAAAGGCGCATTTCACCTGTTAATCTAGCCTTAACCTACAACTGCTAACGGTAATGCTGCAAAAATTGTGAAATTAAGTTTAGCAACACTGACAAAATATGGACTCCACTGAAAGTAAGAATAACTCCTATGTCCAGCTTGTCTTCCACATATACTCAGCTGTGACTCTTTGACTCCTAGCATCAGTCCATTGGTGCTGTAGCTAACGTGACCAGCTAATGGCGTTAACGGCGCTAATTAGCCGTTGGTCAACGCCAGCTAGCGCTGCTATCAAACCGAGCTGTAATTAGTTAGAACAATGGTTTATTTACCGCTCTGTTGGTCTCCCCTGACATGCTTTCTGGTGTAATGAATTATGTCCGCCCGCAGTAGTGAATTATTGTACTGAATGCCCCCTTTGCCGGAGAACGAGGGACCGCTGCTGACTCCTCCTTTAAGAAGCGGAAGCTGCACACTAGCGAGCTTCCTATTGGCTCAGCCGAAGAGTAAGCAGAGACAGCGAGAGCGTGCCCTCCCATCTGCTTACTTCCGTTTTCGCTTGTTCTTTAAATGGTTAATTATAATCATTACATTCATTTCTTCATCTAAAAATATATGGAGAGTAAGTGATTAGAGTCACAATACATTTTAATCATGCAATTCATACTACTAATACAAAAAGAATGTAGTGTTGAATAAAAAAAATCTAATTATTCTGCTTTTATATGGTAAGGTAGTTAATATTTGTATCTTTCTTTGATGTTGAGAGTTTCTCCTACGTGATCACTACAAAAACTCTGCTTGGAGAAGTCTTGTGTCTTGAATGGTTTTTCCGCACAACAGTTTAGTTACCAAGTTAACAATTCATAAAACCACATCTACTCTTTCTCTTTCATTGAAAAATCCCAGAATCAATGACTATGTAAATATTGTTCATTTAAAACGCTTGACTTCTGGACACAGGATCTCTTCTTCAGTTCTCAGTGTATGTGCATTGGACATCACACTTGTCCAAGGTGGATATTGAACCTTTATTGGCTTCCAGAGTTGTTCCACAAAATCATGCTGCAGGTCTGCATCTCAGAATTAAAGTGAGCACAGAGGAACTTTCCCCCTTAAGCAAATGCATGCGAAACAAGAAGCTCTCCTTATTAACATACTGTGAGACTACTTTAAAGAGGTCTGACCCACAGAGTTACAGTAAAAAGTGTGGTGAGGGAGAGCAAGTCATCTGACTCCCGTGTCTATGTATGACCGTGTATGAATTATGAACTGTGCAACTTTACGGTGCAGCACAACATAAGTGGGCAGTGACTTATCTGGACAGTGCACTCTTTGGTAGGAGGTACCAGAATGATCAGTCATTGATTAAACAGGCTGCTTTGAGAGGTGCCCTTGTCCTTCTGATGTATTTACTTGTTATTCATGAAAAGTAAAAAAAAAAAGATGCTGATATGACCTTGAATGTCTGTTATTTAACCCATGCAATACGAACTAAGACATTTTCTAAGCTTGCTCCTGTTGGACAGGGCCTGTTGTATTTCAATGCACTTTAATAGCACAGGCTACATACTGTTGAGCCAATAGGTGATGATGAATCTACAGGTAAATGAGCCTGCTACCCCCAACAGTGCCACACGAGACGCATTGGTGGAGTATTATTCCTATGTTACATCACCTTACATCATGTAGGTCTCTACGGGTTCCTCTGTCCCATCTCAAGCTTTAGGGGAAGTTATAGGAAATAAAAAAAACAGGGGGAAGTGCAGGACAGCTTTTTTTTTATTCTAGTCAGATTTTGTTGGGATTTGCGTTTATAATATACTGTTGTGTCACAAAAGTAAGTTTTATGCCTGTCACATGTGCGTTGCTGTCAGTGTGCAAAATTAATTAGCAACGTCAAAGCAGCCGGATTTAGCCAGAACGAAACCGGAAGTACAGGTTGGCCTTCAACAGAAAAGTTCTCAAATCGCCCGCCTGCACAAAAAGATACAAATATGCAGATGACGTCCATAACAACAAGCATGCAAGATAATCGATGGGATAACCAGGGCACGTTTGTGGACAGTGTGTTGATTTTAACTCGATTAAATAAAAATTGTGGCGCTACTATTTTACCGCGGATTTTATTTTGAAATCTAAGTGTGAACTGTGTTTTCCTTGTGGCAGGCTGCGTGGTCTGCTACCGGATACTGTAGCGACCCGTGTCGCTGCAGTGTTGCGCTTTCCTGTTTACGGGCGGGAAGAGCGAACATAGCTGACAGTGGAGGCTACTGGGTTTAAATTGGCAGCACATTTGTTTTAATTCTCCCCTCATGCTGCTGGTTTGCGCGTTTTAATGATACACGGGGCACCGCGAGGTCTCGAGGATACGATTTAAGCGGGCCGTTAGTGAACGCTACAGGGGCTTTTGGAGAGTGCGGGGCAGATGGAGGATCCTCCTGCAGATTCTGGCGGTGGTGGCGGCGGTGCAGCAGCGGAGGGCCCCGCGGTGCAGGTGGCGGATATCTGCTGGCCGACCGGGGGTCTCCCTCTACGGCTTCTGGAGTGGAAAGTCAAACCCGGCTCTCTCGTCAACGTGGACTCCGTGCTAGCACTGTGTGCTCCCATAGCTCCGGAGAGGGGGGCAGAGGCTGCCAGGCTGCCAGAGAAGAAGGTGAAATCGGACCGTGCTGGAGTGGTCAAGGAGCTATGCTGTCAACTTGGACAAGTCATACCTCCCGGGTGAGTCACTGTGCTTGCTGTAGCTAGCTAGTGTGTGCTGCCCTGCCCCCTGCCCGGACAGGCTACAGGCAACATGTCAGCTGTAGTTTCGGTGCCGCTGCTGACTTGAGCCGCAGTGTAACATTAGCTAGCTAACGAGCTAGCATTGTTACAGCTCAGATACGTCATCCAGAGTGGCTCTCATCCCCACGCCCCTTTTTGGGGGAAAACAATCCCACTTACACGGCAGCAGCATCCACACTTAAACAAGCTGGTGTAAACTAATAATAACGACATGCCAAAGAGATGCTGTGTAGTTGGTTGCGGCAGGATTAAATCCCCAATCGCTGATCTCCGATTAGTCCCCCCGCCATGTCCTGAAAAAGATCCCGATAGAAGGTTTTATGGCTCCAAGCTACATGCTAACGCTACATGCTCGTGTGTTAGCCGCTGCTTCGCTCTCCTGCCGCCGTGTCACCTGTGTAGCAGCTCAGCTTATTTATAAAGAGATACCAACTTTACTGTCGTGAATTTAATGTGAACAGCTGTGCATTAATATTACCAGCACAGATGCTGTCAGTCAGACCGGGGAGGACCAATGGGCAGGACGGAGGCAGAGAGCCCGTGAGCGCTCGTCCTCTTGACACAATCACGGCAGCTAATAAGTGTATAAAGATTCATAGCCTGTTGAAGAATAGTTTATAACCGGACCCGTGTTCCTTACAGGCTTCTAACAGTTAACTAACAGAGCTCAGGCTACACTGACCCAGCTAACACATGTCAGCCTTAACTTAAAGGCTGTAACGTAACGTTAGCTGGCCAGTCAGAGCACAGTGCTAATGCTAGCATACTGGTAGTAGAGCAGGACTGAAAAGTAAAGTCTATCACTGGTCATTAGCTAACGTGGAGACTCACTAAGGTAAAACAGGCGTCGGTAGGACACCTGTGACCACTGAGTGGAGCTACTGACGGACCTGAACGCACCAGCCTCATGCTGGAGAGCGAAGGGACGTGGGTGTATATTTGCCTGACATTGTTTCTTCAGGTCATTTACACATTAATTTCTCTCAAGTGGTTTTTCTATTGGTTTCGTTTTATACCGCTGTTTTGCATTAAAGTTTCAGACTAAAGTGTGTAGCTCACAGCATCACTCACAGCTCCTGCTCCAGCGTCAAGTCAGGCTAAACAAACAAGGAGACTTTTGGCCACCACTTTCAAAATAAAAGTGTGTTGTTTTGGATGGACACTTTTAGGCGTTGCAAGTAGGCTGGAAATGAAAACCACCTGTAAGTGGAATTTGTACGAAGCGCTATATGATTTCTCGAATTGTTACTTTGATGTAGTGCGATCACGCGTTCAGACAAAACAGCCGTATTCTTTTATTCTGAAGGCAAAAGCACATGAAGTGTTGTCCGGTTTAGTTGTTCTTGACGCAGCCGTCCCCCGCGTGCACACCATGTGTTCAGGGTGAGCAGGCTGACAGCAGTCAGACATGACAGGTATTCATCATCTTAGGAACAGGTTTAATAAGCCCCAAAACTGTCAACTTGTTCACTGAAGTACACCTAATAAAAGAACAAGGGGTCCACTCTGCAGTCATGTGAGATTAGACATCATAAACACTCCTGGAAATGATCAGAACATTGACAGCTCTGATTCAAAACTTAAAACGAATGGCTGTGTGTTGCTTTCAGGTGCTCCTTGTAAACTCCCACTCCTGTTGTCAGATTTAGTTGTAAAGGCAGTAAAGCGCCCTCAGTCTGAAATAACAGCAAAATGGACACTGTGTCAGAAGTGACTGCTTTTATCAATCAGGTGGAGCAGAGGTACTTTGATCCGCAGCAGCTAAAGGAGAAGATTTGCTATCTATTTGTAATCTTTTTTTAAAACAGGTAGTAGCAGCTGTGGTGTCTTAATTACAAAGCATTAAGGCAAGCTACTCAGTACTGTAAATACAGACATGACTAGATTGACCACTTTTTCTCTAAGTGAAAACCCAACATTTGCCAGTTACTGGAAGCAAGTGACTGACAGAGTTTTGAGGGTCGCAGCTAATCTGTGAGCTACAAATGCTAAAACATGTCACGTCTAATAGACCAGGGCCCTGCATGCCTCAAAGCAAATGCTCATCTAATGAGAATCCTGCCAAAACGGGTGTGCTATTCTGCTTTACACTAAGTTTGCTTTTCTTTTTTTGTCTTCCAGGGGTGTGATCGTCAGAGTGGAAGAATGCAGTCACCCTATAGTGATGAAGGGTTTATGTGCTGAATGTGGCCAGGACCTGACTCAGTAAGGACACGCAAACACAGTCACTTTTTTTTGCTTTTTTTTTACACTTAAATGGAAACACGGATGTTTTTATTTTATTTTTTATTTTGGGGATGATGTGTTTGACACTTTTGCTCACACAATGACCCTGTCAGGGCACTGAAGTGGTCATAAAACATCCCAGTCACACAGTCACCTGACACGTCTCAGTGAAGAAACGATTTAGAACTGATACATGATTATTGTTTTTAAGGGTGTCCCATCCCTGTGCCTTTTGAAATGGACTAAATATATCCAACTGGAAGTGTTAGAAGTAGATTCTGTATAATTTAATACCATCAGGGGGCACCAGAGATCATACAGAGAGAGCTGAGTACAACTCAGGTCTTAAATCAAGTGCTCACACTCTGCTCTCTCCCTCATGTCAGTTTGATAAAGACAGATACATTTACAGCTCTCAGCCAGAATCCAAGACAGTCAATTTATTGCAGATTTTCTTAATATTAGGACACATGTGCCATTGTATTATCAGAGTCAGGTAAAAGTGTGTCTGTTATTAAAGGTGCTGCTCAAAAGGTATGTGGAACTGCAAACAGTCAGCCAAATCATCTGTGCTCACAACAAAACTTCTGCTCTAATCACACCAGTAACTGCTGCTAAGCTGAACATTTTTTGATTTGCAAGTTTGTTAGGACTTTTTTTCCCTGTCGCAATGTGTTCAAGGACGCAAGAGATGCACAGACCGCAAAACGCGGACTCCTACTCTTTTTTTTTCTTCTTTTTTTTCCCCCTCTCCCTCTCAGGCTGCAGAGCACGAATGGGAACCAGCAAACTCCCATCTCCACAGCAACAGTCTCCATGGTGCACAGTGTCCCCGAGCTGATGGTCAGCTCAGAGGTGAGTCACATGATGGAGATAACTGGAAGACTGGGCTAGTAGGACAGAAATACTTCACATTCGTTGCATTATAAGATCTCTATGTGAACGTGTGTGCATTGCTCTTAGACGAAGTGTCCTGCAATATTTTCCCAAGATATTTCATAGTCTGTGGAGAGTTTTTGAATTGTGCTGATATTTGTTATTTTATTTTTTTATTCAAACTTAATACTCAGTGTTTCCAGGGGCATTTCAAATATTTCAGGGTGGAAAATCTTTGGTGTATTTAGAGCATATAACTCACAAATAAAAAGCAGTTAATCACAAAGCGTAAAAAGAATAAAATGATAATATGCTGTAATTAATGGACTATTCATAATTAAGTATATATACGTCAGAAGCACTGCAAATTTTCAAAAACACAGCGTGTTGCTCAGGTTTTTCTGCCAATCCGTTGATTATCTTCATTCACTCCAACAGCAAGCAGAACAACTGGGCAGGGAAGACCAGCAGAGGCTCCACCGGAACAAAAAGCTGGTCCTGATGGTGGATCTGGACCAGACGCTGATCCACACCACCGAGCAGCACTGCCAGCGGATGTCTAATAAGGTATTATTCCGTCATACTGTAGTTATTTACTTTTTTTTTGATAGGGACGGTGCTTTAAAACATAGTTCCAATACAGAGAATGGAGCTGATGTGGTGCAGCGTCTAGAGCTAATGCTGATTTTCAACTCCTGTCTCTAACTTGGCTTAGCGTTATTAAAATATACAGCTTTCAGTGTCATAAAGCCACAATACACTGCAGATATCACTATTCTGTGCTGTCATCACTGTGATGATAAGTGCTTCACCTCGGGCTGCACAGATCTCACGATGAACACATTTCCTGCCTCCTGAAAGAATTAAATTAGTAAGGGTTAGGGTTCGTATATTTTAAGCCATGCACTGTTTGCATCCCTGTTTGCTTGCTACAGTAACGGACTTCTTCTTCGCTGCCGTTGTCGGTGAATTGCTACATTCGTCAGCACGTCACTGTAAACTGTTCATGGGCAGAATAGGGTGGAACTGATGTCACAATGTATATTGCGCCAGCCACATCCACATCTTGCTGCGTGTGTGCAGTACAAAGTGGTCAAGAACTCTAAGGGGTACTTTTTAAATTCATGAGCCTTGTAAATCTAAAAACATGTGTACTTGTGTAAACCTGATACTGGTCTAACAGCAGGCCTGATGTCCGTGTTTAGCAGCCAGGATGTTTCACCAGGACTCACTGTCACTGTCAACCCCTGAAACAAGGTTGCTTCTCTGCTCTCTCTATGACAGTTTGCTTTCCACCCAGCCTTTGAGTGCCCATTCAGAATAACTATAAGCACTTTTGGTTGTGACAAGCATGATAGTGTCGTCTGGGTTTCTGCCACACAGGAGGAGGGTGGGTTGAGAGTTATTCTCCTGAGCTAGATCAAAGGGCAGTCTGCCAGTGTAATGCCAAGGGCTCAACAGAAATGACTTTGATTTTAGTACATGCTGTCATTTGCACACTTCTGGTGCAGTGTCACTCTCCATTCACCACTAGAAACACAGTCTACTAGTTCTTTGGTAAAAGTGCTTTGCATTGACCGTTTTCATCTTTCCGCCATTATTTTAATGTTACTTTAATAGCAGATGCTGAGACCTAAATGTGTGTGTCTCCTGTCATTTCCTCCAGGGCATTTTCCACTTCCAGCTCGGCCGAGGAGAGCCTATGCTCCACACACGACTACGCCCACACTGCAAGGAGTTCCTGGAGAAAATCGCTAAACTCTATGAGTTACACGTCTTTACATTCGGGAGCCGACTTTACGCACACACCATTGCCGGTAATGGACTCGTTGCTTTGCATTCTGTTGCACTTTGACATCAATAAAAGTGGCTATATAATTGGTGCCTATAATGTGGGAGAAGTGTTGTAAAATGCATTCAGGTTCTGGCATTGTGGGAGCACCTTGGTCTTGTACTTGTACTGCCTGTTTGTGTCCATAAGAGGGAAGTGTTTGCTCATGTTTTGTGTTCCAGCTGATGTTGTATTGGTTCACTGTTGTCTAATGTCTCTATGTGTCAACTTCACGCAGCAGGGGAGCTCAATTTTAAAAATGCAGGTTAAGGCAGTTTATGTTTAGCTTTAACATTGAGGTACTTGACGCTCCTCCCATTTCCAGCCTAGTTTTTAGCAGCATTTGGTCGGGAGCTGACTGATGCTGGTTTCCCTCTAAATGAACGTATTTCATTTCACGATTCAAGGCGGGACCATACTGAAGTGCAGGTAGTGATTTTTATATACTGTCTTTTTAGTATTCAGGCTACAGTCGTTCATCACACTGCATATAATAGAAGCAGCCCCGGCCCAGTACTGTTCTGCCCCTATATGATGAATGTTTAATGCCCTTTGGATTGGATTTTACTGCTGGCCCTGGTGCAGGGAGGTTGGCATGTTTCAGTGCACTGCTCCAGCTATTGACTTCTCCAGCTCCTATTGTGGTTAAAGGAGAGGGCTGTTTTGGCAGGGTCAGCCTCTGTCTCTGTCCAAGGTTTCATCAAACTTCTTTTCAGACACAGTAAGAAAGTATCGCTCAATCCTCTGAGAATATACTGGAGAGAAAGTCGTGAAAATGTCTTAAAATGAGAGAAAAAGCCTTTTTCTGTGAGAGTTGATAGTTTTGTTAACGTGTCATAGAAAAGGTGGAGAAATAAAGCAGCTTATTATGTTTAATGCTTAATTTTACCCCTTTTTATTTTCTTTTTTGTAGGCTTTCTGGATCCCGAAAAGAAGCTTTTCTCTCATCGGATCCTCTCTAGGGACGAATGCATCGACCCCTTCTCCAAGACGGGGAATCTTAGGTGGGAAGTGCCTTCTGCTAAAGATGACAACTAATTCAGATGCTGGCAGTTTATTCTGTGGTGGCCCTGCACCTGTCCACTCTCTAGACATCATCTTACTCTGCTTCCTTTTCGCATAGCTAAAAATCACAGTATGTCTCATTTGGGTTTCTTAGGAAATGATGGGATGGTTTGTTAGCTTCTATGACTGTTTGTACCACTGACAGTCTGTCTGTGTTGTCAGTGACCGTAGACAACAGAGAGAGTAGAGATCTGTTAGTTTCTCTCATTAACACATATAATGCAATATCTTAATATTGAAGTGCCCCTCATTTTCACTGCAACATCACTACAGCCAAAGATGGTTAAATAATGGCTTCACGGTTTTTATCTGGAAACGTTTGGACATCTGCTAGTTTCTTATGCGTGGTTTTCCTGACAGGAATCTTTTCCCTTGTGGCGACTCGATGGTCTGCATCATCGACGACCGAGAGGATGTGTGGAAGTTTGCACCCAACCTCATCACTGTGAAGAAATACATCTACTTCCAGGGCACAGGGGACATCAACGCTCCCCCGGGTTCACGGGAGGCTCAGATGGCGAGGAAAGGTACCGCGGCCACACACCCCAGACAACATGACGGTCTTGTAGGAAAGGCCCTGTTGCGTCAAATTTGGTTGACGTTTTATGCAACACTGAGGGTCAAATGGACAGCCAAGAATGCGCCGTCCAGTGAGTCCTTTCCAGTACTCTGCACATTTCCCTGTGAGTGGCGCTTATAGCTGAAGTTAACAAGCCAGTCAGTCCACAATCACCGATCTTGAGCCGGTTCCTAGTGCTAATGCTGAGGGTTACAGCAGAGTCCGTTACATAGTTGGAAATAGAAGCACGGGGTTGACTGGACTGTATCTCACTGGCACTCAGCTCTGCACAGAGTTAGTCATCTTATTGCACTTCACTTGGTGTCAAACTCTTTTAATTATGGTAAAAAATCTCTGCTATGTTATGAGTACACTGAGTAGTAGCCTTGTTAATGGCAACTGCTATTAATGAGTGAATATTACCAGTACGGACCTGAGATTCATTTTGAGAATTTATTTATACACTAAATATAGATAATATATAGTTTTTAAATTACAGATATTTTTTGCACAGGTGATCGATCACAGTTCTGAATTAGTGTGGCAGTATTAAACTGAAGGTAAGGACAGGAGCAGTGAGGTGAATACTTGATGATTGTAGGAAGAAGAAGAGAGAGAGGAGAACATTTTAACAGTGGCTCTGAGAGCTCCAGCGGAAAGGACATGAGAAACGGAGGCAGACCGCTCTCCACGCTGGCCGGTTCTCAGCCTCCACGTCATCCGCTACAGTCGTTGAACATACAACTTGTCGGGTCAAATCTGATGTCTGAAGACCAGTGGAAATACATCACATAGTTCTAGCGTAATATAGATTAATTACTAAATTTATTATTTATTTATTTATTAATTTATAACTAAATTCCAAGCAAACTCTATTTAAATGGCCAAAATTTAGCAACTGCAGTTTTTTTTTTTAGTTGTGATTAATGTAATCCAAAACGGTTCATTTATTTGATCATTTCATATGCAACATTGCACACATTATTGTATTCAAATATGCAGAAACATTGACAAAAATGCCTCTATTAATATTCAACGAATCACAAGCCCTAATGTGCATTATTCCAGCTGCCTTTGTATGCTGAGGTAAAAAAAAAAAAGCATTTTTTTTAAATTAATACTGTGCAGCAACCCTGCAAATGGTTATCTCAGTACTCAACTTAATATAATCTGTTTAGAACTGTTCACTTAGCCATGGGAAAAACGCCTGTACTGGTTAAACCCAATTCCCCTTGTACGCACCTGGGAAGACAAATGGAGTTAACATATATATTGACAGCCTTTCTGTATATTTAGGTAAATGATTAGCCTACTAGGTCCCTTGGTCATCATTTATTATCGGTAACCACCTAGGCTAGACCCACAGCATAAATACTCGTCAACACTGAATTTATGTTCAGCCAGCATCCTTAGTTCACATGGGGAGTCTGCACATCTCCATCCATAAACCTCATCGGGAATCAAAGGTACCCGTAAATGAACAAGGACCAACAAAACTGCCTTAAAGAATTCCAATACTTTCACCGCTCTGTGTCCCTCTGTGTCGAGCTCATAAAGGGGATCCTCTCAGAGACACTCCGGTATTCTCTTCATTATCATCAGTAGGAAACAAGCTGCCCGGAGCCAGCCAGTGTGTCTCCTTGGGGGCTGTTGTAGTAACCCCCTCATTTACACCCACTCCCTGGCTGTCACATCAATTAGTGGTAATTCCTGGTTGTACCGATCCCATGTTACAACAGATAGTTGTTGGCTCAGCAATGGCCTGTATATTTTTTACTCAAGCTTCAATTTGCCCAAAGCACCTTTGGTCCAGTGGAAATACAAACTCTTTGGATATAATGTTTTTGTCCTAGAGCAACTCTCTTACTGCTTTGCAAGTCAGATAGTTAAAGCAAACGTCTATCTATACAAGTTCTCATAATTGCAATCACATGAACAACAGACACACATTTACATAAAGGATTTTACTTAATCAGCATTTCTCTTGGTGGCAGTTATTGTGTTTTAGTAATACTATTTACAATTGCAATTATATTTCTAAAAGAAACACAGTATTAAGTAAAGATACTGGTTGATTCATAATGTGGAGTTTTGAAACTAATTTTAAAATTTGAATAATTCACTAATTTGCATTTAAATATTCTTTGTTGGCGATTCATGGCCAATTCCAAAAATGTTTGAATTAAATATAAAAATACTGATGCGAAGCTTCAAGCACATTTGTGTCCTAGTATACTCTTGACAGCAGTATAAAGTCCATAAAGGGTTTTTGAGAATGTATTAAACATTAAAAAGTTTTTCTCCCTATCTAATTGGCTGCATTCTTCTGAAGGCTTGTGTCCACTGGCCCAAGCCTACTTTAGCTGCCCTCCATCCAGGCACACAGCACGCACGCTTCTTTTGAATAAGCATAAACGTATTACGTATGATGGAGGTGTATGTTATGCAGAGTTTACAGCACATATTTCTGACTCATTCAAAAATGATATACTTCCAAAAACCACAATTCTTATTTGTCGAGTTTGACTCTCTCAGTATCGGCTCTACTGTCTTGTTGATTTTTTTCTGTGTTGCTGACAGGTTATCACTTGACAATTTTATTTCACACTCAGATAGAGTCACTTGCCCTGGAGTGACTCAGTGTACTCTGAGGACTCTGATTTGCCTTAGAGGAAGATTCTACAACAAGAGGTGTTTGTCAGCACGCACAGCCAGAGCAGCTCTGTCTTCCTGAGCTAAAATCTGGGCTATCTTCTGGGTAAAATGGACAAGTGTAAAATGTGAGGGAGGTTATTGCTAAGAGGTTTATAACCACAGGGTCACAGACTGTCCAGAATGCATTAATGCTAAGTAACATAACCATCACTGTCAAATGGTGGGTGAAATCTGAAACAGGTGGCTACAGTAAAAGAGATCAAAAAATACAGATGAAATAACTTTTTATAATGAATAACATGAGCTTTAATCATATCTTTTTTTAAAAAACCAACTTATTCCTGTGATTATTATTATTATCATAATAATTAATTTTATCTTGCATATTTTGGCGCTCCAGGGTTGTCAGGAAATTCTTGCAAATTCATCTGATGAACTCAAGAATCCTTCAGTCTTTAGCTGCTCTTATTGTCACTGATCCTGAGGCATGTGTCCTTGATTTCAGCGTGGTCACCTTGTCTTGTTCCCACAGGAGGCTCGTCAAGTCGATCAGCAGAGAGCGCAGAACCAGCAGGGACGTCAGGTGCCGATGAGCAAAATAATGGTCCCAGGAAAAGGGCGAAAGACCAGAGCACATCTGGAAAAGAGGAGTCCACAGCATCTCAGTCTTCTCAGGGAGCACCAACAAATGAACGGACACATCCCACGGGGGTTGTGGAGGATGAATCAGGACAAGACAAAAGGCCCGACACTGAGGCTGAGTCCGGGGCGGGGTTGAGGGAAACTCAGGTGGGTGACAAAACAAATGTTAAGGAAGATGATAGCAACAGGACATTGGTGACACAAGAGGCACAGGACAGTGCAAACTCGACAGCGGTGAGCCATGAGTCCAATAACTTTGACTTTGACCTTTCCAGTGACAGTGACAATGACAGTGACTCCATTACAGAAAAGCCTCCCTCGTCGGAGAGCGACAGTGAAGGCAAGTCCTGCCAGGCGAAGAAGCCTGGGCAGGAACAACTCACGCAAGAGCCTGCTGATGAAGATGGGCCAAGAGAAGGGGAGAGCAAAGGTCAGAGCGAAGGCGAAACCAGCTGCGACACAACCGAACCCTCAGGAGTTCTTCTCCCCGACCCAGAGCTGGGAAATGGCTGCTCAGAAAGGAGAGAGCCAGAAACCGAGTCCCAGAATAGTGAACAATCTGGGGTCACCATGGGGGAGGAGCTGCTGGACCAGAGTATGGAGGACGAGGAGGAGGAGGAGGAAGAGGAAGCTGATAACGACCAGGACGATCACCTGATCTACCTGGAGGAAGTGCTGGAAAGGATCCATGGAGAGTACTACGCACGATACGAGGCCTACCTGAGAGAGGAGGCCTCGGAAACGCCAGACATCCGCAAGATTGTCCCAGAGCTGAAAGGCAAGACACTGGATAACACGACGATAGTGTTCAGTGGCCTGTACCCGACCAACTACCCCATGGAAAGGACCCGAGAATACTACCACGCCAAAGCACTGGGGGCCAAGATTGGCAAGCATCTTGTTCTTAACTCCCAAGATCCCAATCGGACAACGCATCTCATCGCAGCAAGAGCTGGTATGTAGAAGTGTTTGTATGCTGTTGAGCGAGCATACGGCAGTATCACAGCAGAGTCATCTTTAGTGCTTTTTGTGACCTTTTCCTGCATATTTTCATTTTCTTTTTCTCTTTTAGTATCTGTGTGTTGGAAGGATTCATAATTGATGCAAGTTTTGGTTTGCTAATGAGACTAGAATTCAACAACGGTCATGCAAGGCCTGTTTAAATCCCGGGCTTACTAACATATTGGCAGCAATAATTGAGATTGAATGCGTCAGCTATTCCAGTAGAGCGTCTGCCAGTGTGATGAGCACATATGAGAGCAAGGACGGGTGTACCACTGTAGAGACCTTGGTTAAATTCCTGGCACTTCTAAACAGCAGCAGTAGGAAATGTATTGTATTGTTTGGTACGGTTTAAATGGAGCGAACAGTAAATAGCGAGGCTGATGAAATTGTGCTTCAGTGTGTGCATGAATTGTATCCTGTGAGTCACCTGTGTGAAGGTAGGCGTCTGAATCCAGTTCAGGAATGGCGGACTCCGCCACTGCCATTAAAAACTACTGAGCAGAGAAGTAATTACAGAATGTTAATACATTGCATGGCTAAAAGTAGTATTAAAAATGGGGTTAAGGTTCATGACAATGTTAAGTATTAGAACTTTTCTTTCTTTATTTATTTTGATAATTAAGTTGTGATGTGAAGATGGATATGAACACAGTTGGCAGTGTTTTGCATGTAAAGCAAGGATCATATTGCGGAGTGCCTGCAAGATTAACCAGTTGTGGGCCTCTGTGCTCCTCACCTGCCACCTCCTTTTGAAGTTCCCCTGTGAACAATTGGCCAAAATTTGATTAACGCAACTTTAAATGTCACTTATAATTGATTTTCCGCAGGTCCTGGTCTGTAATTAGTCCTACTTGATTGACAGAAACATAGTTCAGTGCATTCTGACTTTAGAGAACCACATGAATGCTGGAGGCTATGTTTGTGTTTGTTTGACCCAGATTATGCTGAGGCTGTTCATGTACTGCCTCTGGATGGGGCCTGACCCATCGTGAGTAAACCTGTTAGTTCCCAAATGTCCTGATTTGCTTTGAGTCGTGCCAGTTGTTTGTGAAGCACACTGCCAGCAGAAATGTCTATTACCTCTTTGTACATTTTCTGGTAGTTTGCAAGATACAAACAATGCTCAGCTTAGAAGATGCTATTCTATCTGAAGGGTAACAAAAGTGGAGTCTTGCTTTTCTTGCTACCAATCCAATTTACTGTCTGAACACAAGCACAGGAAGCGGCAGCGTTGCCTTTGGAGCCAGCACGCATCAGTCAGAGAAAATAAAAGCCAGGCAAAGCTGGAATGAGGTCATTTTGAGCAGTAGGTCACTCAGTCTAGAAAGAGATGCTGAAAATGCTCCTTGCGTGGTCAGAACAGCAAATCAAATGTGTTTATATAAGGTATATAATCCCACCCTCTTCAGTGACCTCTACAGGTCCTGCATGATTCCCAACTCACTAACTAAGATGGGCACAAAAAAAGAAAATCATTCTGTTTTAATGCACAAACCGATGACGCAAAGTTTGTTTTTGATGATAATGCATTTTTTATTCCCTTATTGCACACTGTAAACCTACTGAAGAGGAAATCTTGCAAGAACAGTGGTAGTCGATATGTGAACAAGCATTGGATTGTTAGCCATGCGTGACGAAAATAACCCAGGGTTAATTATCCCTCTAGACTTTCTGTGTCAAACATCAATAAGTCTTATTCAAGCACAAACACTACTCTCTGTGGATTTATCCACAGAAAACATGGCTTTTTGGATTTCTAAGAAAACAACAACTCCAGTGACTCCAGAAGACAAATGTTCCTTTTTATCTTTCTAATAATATCGGCCGAGCAATTATTTTCTCTTTTCTTTTCCAGGGAAGTCAGTCTGATCATTGATCTGAAGTATTCAGTGTGCGTATTTGGCGATAGCTTTTGATTGTAAGGTCAAAACCTGTTCCCATGTCCACCTTTCGCTCCTGTCGCCCAGGCACCGAGAAGGTTCGTCAGGCACAAGGCTGCAAGCACCTCCATGTTGTCAACCCCGACTGGTTGTGGAGCTGTCTAGAGCGCTGGGAGAGGGTGGAGGAGCAGCTGTACCCACTAAAGGAGGACTATTCCAAGACGCCAAGGTAACGGAGCTGATTAATGAGCCAGAAGCAATATCAGAACTACCAGGAACACAAACTTAAAAGACAATACAGATATTTGTTACATTTTAACTGCAATACATCAAAATGTTTCCTGAAGACGAGTCCAAATCTGAGATCTTTTTCTCGCCCGTTGAAGGAGTCCAGCAGCGTTCCCCGACAATCTGGGCTCCATGCAGAAGCCTATTTTCCACCCAGCTGCCATCCATCACAGATCCCCGCCTCCAGCCCCCGAGGTTCGGACGTACGACCCCGTCACAGGGAAGCTGATCCGCAGGGGCCCTCAGGTGTCGCGGCCGCCACCCTACCTCCAGGCGTCCGGGTCTTTATCGCTCTCTGATCACAGAGGGCAGTCTTGTCTCAGGTGAGAACAGAACTGGAGCAGAGTGCAATGTAATATTAAAATGTTGATGCTATGATATAAAGGTAATGTATTATGTGGGTTATTTTAGTTATTAGTTAATGTCATGATAATATAACATGATAGAGATGATAAAGCACTTGTTTTTCCTGGTTTACTGGTGGACTGTTTTGTAAAAAGATTTGGAATAAACACTCATATAGGGGAACTTCTGTGCTCATCAGAATAACAGCAGGGGTTTCATATACACTAATATTTATAAAGCATTAGACTACAAAAACCAAGACACCCTCCCTTTCCAAGCAGTCTCAGTGTTGTTGTTTGATCCGCACCAGAGTTTGATTGGCAACTTCCGTGTTTGAGCCTCCTGTCTAGTAAACAGCCACGTCTTTCACACTCCTCATGGGGTCTCCAGGCTCAAGCTGGGACGGCCCCGATGACATCACAAAGCACCTCTAGAGCCACATAATACATTATACAACATGGGGCCGCGCTATATGGCCAAAATCTCATATCCCGATGGTCATATATACTCCCGACATCATTTCACATCCAGATAACGATGCGCAATATAGCACATTTTCTGTAAATTCAATTAATAAATGATAAAATAAACCACATGGAAAGGCCTATTTCTTATTATATTTTGAATTTTATACCCAATAAATAAAAGGTAGTCACTCATATTTGATTATTTTCCTCCTTTTATCTAGAGTCTATGTGCAAAGTTTCAATTAAGCATGAAGCAAAACATGAAATATTCACGTGTGGTCAGACTCCTGCTCCTGAGTGCACGTTCCTGGCCTGCATCAGCGCCGTGCTGTTCTTCACACTCAACCTTTCATACTGACAGTGCAGAACTATAATGTGTAAAAAAGCTTAAGAGTTATGTATGTTCTATTGGCTGCAGACTGGCTCCTAACAGATCTTTAATGTATTGGTCTGTCCTCTGGGCATCATTTCCATCCCTCCGATCTCTGTAGGTTAAAACAGTTGTTGGTGTAGTGCTCCCTTACTTTGAAGTGACAGGAATTACCCACAATGGAGACATGCCCCCCCCCCCCCCCCCCCCCCCCCCCCCCCCCCCTCATGTTGTGCTCGAACTTCCACAAAAGGTTTGATCAGAATGATGTGGCAGGTGCAAGAAAGGCGTCACAGTTCCTCAAAGTCACCTCTGTGAACTTCCGCTGCGTTTGTCATTCATGTGTTTGTCACAGATGCTAATTAGTGTGTCCTCTGTGTGTGTGTGTGTGTGTGTGTGTGATTGTTATGGGGGTGCCACAGAGAGGCGGACTGTTTTTCACACATCGCTGGAGGAATAACCGCTAACTGCCTTTTACTGGACAGTCACGGTGGCTTAAAATGTTTTGAATTGAATATGTCTTTGATGATACTTTAATTAATAATCGCAAGCATAAAATTGGCCCACGTAATTTAAGGATTAGAGGCACTGTGCAGTTTGTGGGTAGTTGCATAAACTTGGATTTAATCATCAAAGAAGATCTGTTCAATTAAGCACTGCCAAGTGGAAGTATGAAAACCTCCTCTTCCCACTTGCATGAGATTTACATCTAATGGGCCCTCGTTATAAAAGAGGAAGCCTCTGTGCCTCTCCAGCCTCAACCGTCGCTCTTTCACCTTGTGCTCTACGTCTGCAGGTTGTCTTTGTTGTGCTCATTACAGTGTGCACAGTGTTTGCAAAAGAATGCAGCTCTCTGGCAATTCCTGTGAACATAACATAACACTGTAACATAAGAGTGTATTTAAAAGTAGAACAAGCAAACATGCATATCTCATTTTCAATGATTTGTCTTTTTATACTGTTTCATTTGATACAATTTCAGCCGCCGATACCCATGATATCTGATCTGTTATTCTCTCCCTTTGTCTATTCAACTAAGTAGCTAGCTACTCCGTCTATTTCATGCAAATTTGTCTGTTGTTTCTCCGCAGGGGAACTCCACAAGGGAGTTCACAAGACGACGCGGCGGGGTCCAGCCAAGACGACGAGCAGCCGGGGCCGTCTCGTCGGAAACGACAGCCAAGCATGTCAGAAACGATGCCTCTCTACACGCTCTGCAAGGAGGATCTAGAGAGCATGGACAAAGAGGTAAGGACCGTTCCTGCTACCTGCAACATGGTGTTGTTCGGCAGAGTCAAAGAGCAGCTCATGAAGAGAAGATGTGGGAATGTGTGGAAAGGCCGAGACATCTACTGTGTTACATGTAGAGCTGTTTTTTATTTGCTTGTTGCATTTTGCCCACAGTGACAAATATCACATTGTGTGTCTGAGAAAATCGGTGAGAGAAAAAAAAACAGACACTGTATATCACATATGTCAAACTCAAGGATACAATTATATACGGCCCGCGAGATAATTTCATGTGACTATTAAGAATGGCCCGTCGGTAAACAGCACTCCCACCTCTAATACTACAAATCCCACAATGGGATGAGAAAGAATGAAAAGTTGTTGAAGTTTGGCTGTTTAAATTCATATTTCTGGATTTAAAAAAAAAAAAATATATATATATATATATATATATATATTTATTTATTTAATTATTATTATTATAACGTGTTTTAAATTTTGGCCCTTTCTTTGATTGAGTTTGACACCCCTGCTGTATATGGAGCAATCAAGGCATTCAAATGCTCTTGACTCAGCAGTGATTGAGTTGTCGTTCTCATAGCAGGGGACAAGAATATCCCTCTGCGGTATTATTGCACTGCAGTGAAAGGCCAGACTGTGCCGGGCTCCTCAATCAAACAAGCTGTCGATGCTGCCGCAAACAACTTAATTTTCTCCAGACTTGCTGTGTTTATCTTTGAGTAGACTCAAAGCTCCAGTTCTTGTCATTTTGGACTTCTCTTTCCCTCCTGCTCTCCTGTTCTTAACTGTATCTGATAACAGCCCGCTGATCGAGCTGTAATGAAGTTTTTATTTACAAAGTCGGCTCTTACTACTCACTTACTCCACAATAAAAGTCTTCCACCAGCAAACCACTAGCAGTCGCGTGGTGTGCTGTCAAAGTCAGCGGCCAGTTACTGTACAGTGCTTTATAATTACATCTGTATTAACGTTGTGGATATTTGTGTGGTCGGTTTTTGTGGCCTCGTCGTATTTGCTGCTGCTGTTTCAGGTTGTTGTCCGTCCTGCGCCTGTGTGCGGTTTCCCACGTAATCTAGTTTTGTCATTTACTAGTACAGCTTGTGAATAAGATAGCTTGGCTACTGCATTGTCACGTCAAAGCGTGAATTGAAGTATGAACTGAAATTGCGATATAATCCAATTCATCACGCAGCCCTTGTAGACAGCTTTTGGCAAATGTTAGGGACAGAAATGATGTGGATCTATAAACCTCCTATTAAAAACATCATAAAAGACATCTATTAATGATGCTTCCTCCATACGTTTCCTTCCATATGCTGTCCTGTCCTTCTCCTTTCTGCATTTTCTATTTTTGTGCAAGGTAGGTGACGTGTTTGCTAATGTCCGAGAGCTCTGCACCTCCTGCTTGGATAATACTCTTTAATGGAGTCTGAAGTCAGCTAATGCTTCGGCAGGGGAAATGTGCAAAGTGGATCCTTGAGATCTGTCAAGAGTCCCTCAGCAGGCGATTTATTCTGAAGAAAGAGCTTTGTGGTTCGTTCACATGGGACATGACATGTGACAAGCCACGTTTGAAGGGAGGGCACGTGTCGGCCAGTAATAATTATTTTGTCACATTTCCATATAATTTTTCATCTGAAAGCTGCATTGATTACCACCAAAGTACGTCTACTTTTTTCCCTTAAAAAAAGTTGATACATTGCAATATTCTGTTCTCTAAAGTATCTGTAAAGTCTGATTTTGCATCTAATACACTATGTATCATAGCCATCTTAAAGCTGCACTGCTATATTAACAATGGATGAACGGGATGTGTAGTGTGAAAGGGGTGTTGTAGTAAAAAGCCCATAGAGAATTATAACACCTCTGTAGTAGTTCCTCATTGTCGTTTTGATGTGAGTAACTCTCCCAGCTCTTATCAGCCTTGTTCTCAGGCGCAGCAGTGGAATATTGTGTTGTTTCGTGATGGGATAAAAATATTCTCATCACAGCAATGTTTACCCAAGTTTTTTTTTTTAAAGATAAGTATTCGTTGTGTGTTTACATGTATTGAATCCAGTCGTTAAGGATGAATAGATTCACTGCATAGGCGAGTAATTCTATTGACTGCTGATGGAGCTAATGTGCTGTCACCTGTTAAGTCTAGCATTGTGGATGTGAAACAGAAGCAGAACAAGTTTCCCAACTACTTAATAGTTTATTTTTTGGTAGGGTGAATTTATATTATAGATGCACACAATGAATTTGGTTGAGAAATCATTAATATAAAGGGAAATGTATTTTTATTTTTACAAAGAAACAATGAAGTTCTTTATGGCAAAGTAGCTCTGTGGCTTTTCCTCCATCGGATCGAACACAGGTTATAGATCCTGCAAGGAAACAGGACTTTAATTAAATTTAATTGAATGATTTGGATGTCGGTGTGATTGGTCTCGCTTTAAATGACGAGCAGACTCCTCTTACTGGGATGCAAAACAGTCGGCCCAGTTATTAACTCAATTGAATTCTGAGGTTAAGTAGCTCTGTAGCTACAGGCAACAGCTCAGTCTGAGAACTGCTGCGCCATGACTTTCTGGAAATAGACTTTCTTTTCCTTTTTTTTTCTCCTACACGTATGTGTTTGAAGGAGATGCAGGGCTGCATCACATATCCCCTCAAGACTGCTGACCTAGAATATTGCCAAAGCCAACATTTATTTAACTTTTCACTTTTCGTTTTATATCCATATCTCCAAGCTTTCAAGACGCCCTATGATATAATCTCTTTTTGCTGCTGGAGGATGAAGCTGAGGCGTAATCTATTGATGGTGCGTACTTGTAAAAGAGATGGATTGTATCTTAAATCTCTAGCCGTGACTGTAGATAGCTAATTAAGCTAACGTTAGTGCAGAGGAGCGGCCTCTGGTTGACCTTTTCATACATGTTTCCAGCTGACTCTTCTTAAAGCAAGAATCTTGTTAAAGGGGTCTTAAATTTGCACTTGATGGCTACATACATGATATTGTGCTAAAACACTGAGGCTAAAGAAGCATGCCCCTGGCTAACATGCCAGCACGTTCACCAGACATGGAAGTAAAGAAACAGCATTGTTTTTAGATTGTGCTTTACAGCTACTCGGTCATAGTATAGTACTCTCCTGCTGCCTCTTCCACAGTGGTGGGTGCAGTGTTTCATTTTACCAGCCCCCAGTGGTGCTGCAGCGTTTCTAAAGAGCTTCCAGGAGCCGCTTATGAACATCGGGGAAATTCCATGCGATCTGACTTTTTATTTAACCTGTTGCCCCACAGAATAATAAAGTGTGAAATGCCCACTGGCCCCTGCAGTGACACAAGGTTACTACTAAGCTTGTTAGCTCAACATGCTAACATTAACAGCTCATGCTAGAGCAGATAAACTCACCGTTAAGTCCCTTTGTTCCAGCTTTGCTCCTGTTTTTTGGGGGGTTTGGAGCGGCTTAAAAGAAGCAAAGCACCATCTTCCAAACTACACTACTCACAAAAAGTTAGGGATATTCGACTTTCAGGTGAAATATATGGAAAATGTAAAAAGTGAATGCTACAGTGATATTATATCATGAAAGTAGGGCATTTAAGTAGAAGCATGCAATGGTCATTTTATTCATCTTAAACAATGTATTGAAAGAAAAGACCACAACAAAACATGTTCAGTGTCTCAATAAATTGGGATGTGGCCAAAGGACGTCCACTCCTCTCCTTTCTGTGACTCTTCCAGTCTCTGTATCACTGTTCCAACCTCCTGATGACACTCTGTGACCCTCTAAGCTCAGTGAACACCTCCGTCTGAGGACTTCCTGTTTGAAGCCTCCAGTGTTGAGGTGCTGCTGATCAACTGTTAGGTGTCGTCTTGGTCTCATGATGTCAGAATGTGAACAGCAGGATGAGGAGGACTGTTTAAATACCAATTCTACCTGAAGCAGGAAATGTATTGGTGGATTCATGGATCAAACCTGTTGTGAATGTTGCTGTTAAGCTTCTTGTTAGAGAACAGCAACTGGTGCAGAAAGTACTGAGACACTGAACAGTTGGACATGTGCATTCAAAAGTTTAGAGAAGGTCACATTAAGTTCACCTGGAAAGGTTAGAATGCATTTTAGGTTCATCCTGAAACTTCACCGCTCTCACTACATACACGTGTACATGCACACTGGTTCAGCATGCTGAGGAAGCCAGTCCGCCATTTCTAGTTTCAACCAAGCTGTGATTGCTCAGAGGAGTTTAGCGAACAGTCGATTGTGACTTAAAGAAAAACAAAAGTAGAAAGTCATTCTTTAAACATAGAATTTGATTTAAAAAAAAAAAAGTATTTCTTTCTGAAAAATGACACAGAAGTGTTCATGATATTGGAACCCAGCGATCCTCCCTCTCTCCACGAGTGATGAAACAGTCATCCTAAAGGTAATTGTTCCCGGTGCAGCTCAATTTGCCCTCCACATACAGCAGCTATGGCAAAAGGAGGACATATTTTCACAGATCGTGTCTGTGTTTGTGCCTATTAGACATCACGACGACTGCAGCAGGAAGCAAAGTGGAAATTGTGTTTCTGTTATTAATCTGCAAATGGTACATTGTGTCAGCGGTTGGGTCAGGCCTTTTGTATGATTATGTCTCAGCCGGAGTGGTTTGACTGAAAAGGTTTTCTCTGTTCCTTTTAAAGAAGAATATGGGTTTTTTTTTTTTAAAGAAGAATATGGGGTATTTAAAATGGGGTATTCTTCATGATTATTTGAATGAATGCAAATATCAGTAATATGTTGTGAGCTCTGGTAATGGACGGTTTTCATTTGTTCACGTGTTGTCTTGCACTAAGAATAATGGATCTCCAATGGATCTGTCCCTAGTTATAGTATGTTGTGTTTTCTTTCTCTTTTGAAGGTGTGCCAAATTCTAAACAAGTTGAGAATTAATGCCAGTAATGTGTTAATTATTCATCCTCTGTGAACTCCTACAGAGACCAGAGTAATCTACCCTCTATCACCACTCTGAGTCTGTGGTGGTGACGGAGTAGGAGGTTGTCAAAACTACTACGTTTTCATTTATCTCATCTTTTAACACAACGCCTACCCTCCTAGTGCCAAAGCACTGTACTTTTACGTTTTTGTTAATTAGTACCATTTTGTAATAAAACATCGTCATGGTAGCATGGATTTCATTAATTCATTTTCAGTCTTAATTAAAGGCCAACCTCTTGCTAATGTAGCACTATCATAGTTGAGGATTGAGTTGGTTAATGAGGTATCCAGTGCTCCACACTGGGCATTGTTCCCAAAACACCAGCAGCAATTATTGTGTAAATGTGACATTTAGCATGCTTGAGCATAAAGCTGAAAAAAGTTCAACAATTAGAGGAGAAGATTTTATCATTTTTGGTGCCATCTGGTTGTTTGTGTTACATAAAAGGCTTCTGACCCCTCTCTCGGCTCAGGCAGCTAATTTTTTTCATTCTGAAAATATCTGATGGGTGGACACTGGGCTGTATAAATACAATTGATTTGACTTGCCTGAAAGTGAAACATAATTTGAAATGCACTCAAACATGGGACAGAACAGTGATGAAACACTTAAAAAAAAAAGTATTATGCTACCAGACAGTCTCCGTACTCTATAACGCTCGATAATGTCACCATATTCACCACCCAGTGTTCATGCTCATATCACAGAATACCAAACAGAACGAGGTGAAAGTACTGCTCTTTAGGGCTGATTGTACCCTTTTGGGTCCAATTATGTTGCGTTTATGTACGTGCATATTCCCAATGTATGAATTAGTGAAGGTAAATGGCTAAGCCCTTTACAGGGGCCTGTTAGTTAAGCCTCTGTGAAATAGAACATGATTCATAAATTGAAGACTAAACGCATGTCCAACACCGTTGTACTATAGAAAAAGTAAAGAAATGGACTCGAGGGAAGGATCCTTTGCAGATACACTGTATTTCAAATGTCATCCTCCTCAGACTGCCTTAGCTAAAGGGCAGCCTGGGATGTTCTTAAACGCTGTACATCTTCAGGGCAAAGGGACAGAACCAGTCTTAATTGGCAGGAGCAAGGTACACATCTGAGTCAGGTAGACAGCCTCACATTTAAATGTCACCAGTGGTTACATGGTGGTATGTGTCACTTTACATGGAGCAACTTGTGAGGAGTTGCCCAGCAAAGCATCACAGCGGCTTGGGGTGACCTTTCTTTGAAATCGCTGTTCCCTTGTTGGCGGTGTGATGAGTGGGGCTGGCTGGATACTCTTTCGTCTGCTGCTTTCATTAACACCACAATGCATCATATGAACTATCTTCTTTGTTAGACATTATTAGTCAGATAAGCTTACCCTATGGAGTAGCCTTCTGCAGGACTGTCACTTCTTAATAATTCAATAATTGTTTACTGACAGGACAAACTGGCATACAATGAGCCACACAGACCTTTTTAATACTCAGTCATGCCTATGATGTACTTAACTTTAACCAAATGTTTTAGTCGCCTATTTGGAACCATAGTTTAGATACACAGGAGTTGCAATGGACAAAAAACCTGAGAAATGTGCCCCGTCTTCAAGGAGACATTAAGACTCAACCATATGGGTATGCAAAACAAATCTAAAATCTAAAAATAGTTGACTGGTGGAATTAGCAGTGCTGGCAGTAGTGATGGGTATCGTTAGGATTTTATCAATACTGACACCAAAACCAATACTTCATATCTATACCAATAGTTATTGATAGTCTTATTGATACTTATACTGATTATATTTGATGTTGTTGGATTAATGTGTGTGTTGCATTCACAGCTCTAGATGTTTAAGGTCGTGCTCATTTTCACTACTTTGAATTCTGTTGGGTAGTTAGATTTATAGCAACGCACCATTTTCTGTAAGATCTTCATATGTTTGTGGTATCACTACTAAAGCTGTCAGACAGATGGAGTGGAGTAAAAAGTACAGTAATTCCCTCTGAGATGTTGCGGATTTGAGGTATAAAGTGGTCACTGTAGTGAAGAGCCGTACGGTTTGTAAATCTTTTGGTCTCAACCAACTACCGACGCTAACTGTGGGCTGTAAAAGCAAAACCTTGAGCCAGAAGATGCTAAAATGCTCCGTAGAGTTGGTAATAAATCTGTATCTTTATCACTTAGCAGCATTTGACACCGTTGTTCATGCAAAAATATTGTTAAAGACTGCATTAAAAGTTCCCAGTCAAACTCACTGGTATTTCCTGCAGTTAATGGATTATTGCTTTAAGGGCATTCACAAACACAAGATAAAGAAGAGTGTGATTTCAGCAAGCCCTCATCGTGTTTCATGACATTTGTCATGTGTCACCTGCAGAGCTCAAAGCATGGCTCAGCCATGTGTCGTCTGTGGAGTTCAGGCAGGGTTGTCTGCTCCATCCATAATGCTGTCATCCCTCTCTGAACGTGTCTACGATGCTTAAAAAATAGAAATAACCCATTGCTCACATTTGAGAATTTCTCTTACATTTCTGTGCATCAAAAACAGCTTGTTATCACACCAAGGAGGGATAATAGACCTTTTTCGATGAGCCATGCCACCGAGCCCATATGCACTACACCAGGATTCTGGAAATAGCTCCCATAAATAGGATGCAGTCCTATATAATAATTAATTACATCTGTGCTAACATGATATGCTGCTGGCTGCTTTGAAAAAGGTCTGTTGTGGGATGTGAATTTGATATTTCATTACCTCAGTCTGCATTCTCTGCCAGTTCTCAGTGTTTAATGTAATCTGGGTCTTTGAATATGTAATTAATTAAGATTTTAATTGTTAATTTTGTGGTGTAGCAATCTTATATTTATATTTATTTAGTAGTTATTGTACCGTTTCAGTTGTAAAATAGGGCATTTGAATGCACAGCTTTCCAAGTTGAAATGCAAGTCATCCTATTTATAGAGCGCAGTGTGAATGTAAGATCTGCTAGATTTGAATTCCGCTGGCGTTAACACTGGAACTGCCTTTATTTCTGCACAGTGGATTTATCAACACCCTCCAAGTGTTCTGAAATGAAACTTAAATGAAACCAAGATGAGTTTAAGCTTCAGACACAGGTCAGTGTTGGTGTGACATGTTTGACTCCATGGGCAGAGACGCTGCTCATTAAGCCCGGGATCATAGGAGATCTAACACAGTCATCAGTCACAGTGATCCCTGCTCTCCCTCCACCTGCAGCTATTGATCTCCCACATCCTTGGTGAGAGACGGTCCTTGGGATTTACTGGGGAGGACAAGCTTCTGCCTGAGTCTGCAGAATATCGAGCCTTATTAGGGAATCTTGTTCAAATTATTGAGATCGATATAGCATTTTTTCTGTGTGATGCACTGGATAGTACGGTAGTGTTGTAGCCAAAATTCAGTCTCCTGTGAGGTCAAACATCAGCTTAATCTTCTAAAATCTGCCAAAAATAAAGAATGATGTGGCTTGTGTGAGTAGATCAGTGTCCTTGGGTAAGTTTGCAAAGTGTAGACTTCACAAGTGGGTATGATTGTGTGTTTTTAGTTCAGACAGGCTGGGTCCCAGAGCAGTGTTTCTCTGTACCAGAGAATTGAAGAAATCCAGCATGCAGTGTATGAAAGCCTTTATCCAAACTTACAGACTCGGAATTACAGCTTTAGCGTGAAGAGCAGCACCAGTCCAGACAGAGCTTTCAGATATACAATAACACATTGTTCACAGGATTTATGAAACATATACATTTAGATAGATATTCAGTTTACAGGCACATAAGACAAATGTGAAAGGCAATAAATTCTCACATGTGATTGTTTGGCATTATTGATTACGCATCAAAATTGCTACGAATAAATTTTCTGGTGATTGACTTGCACATCGATTCATCTCTGCAGCTCTCAGCAGACATTCTGACTCCTCTAACACACGTGTAACTAATAGCGTTATTGATTGCCACATTGTCATTGCAATTATTGCTGGAATGAGTTCTACCCTTGGAAAAGTCTATGATGCTGATACTATTAAGAAATGAGAAACAGTTTGTGAACTATGAAGATTCAGGTTTGCAAGATTTACTTGGAGAGCCGATCACCATTTATAGCACACGACTGGTGGATTTTAAACGAGGAAGAAAAAGCTGGCGTTGCTCAACGAGCAGTCAGTCAGTCAAAACCAAAATATGAGGAAGCGGTTCCTCAGTTCGGCAGTTTCTGTTTTTGATAATGTTATTTCAATAAAATTCAGCTTCCTCTGTATTGGAACAATAAACGCAATCTGTACCTATTCTAAGCTTCCTAAAGCCTGATATTTGACAATTACTGCACTAAAGCTGCAGCCAGCAATTACTTTCATTATTGATTAATGCCTGTCCTGGGGGACACATTCAGATTGCTTGTTTTGTCCAACCGAGATCTTAAAAATGTTTTGTTGCAAAGCCATATTTAACAAAAAAAGAAAAAAAAAAAAGACCAGCTGTTCTTCGCATTTGAGAAGCAGGAGCCAGTGAATTTTTGGTATTTCTCGGTGTGTGGTGCTGTCCATGGTTCTGAAACTGCTTGTATTTCATTGACGTTCACAGCCCTAGTTTAAAAAGCGTTCAGTCACAGGATATTAGGCCAGTGCTACAGGGTCAGATGCAGTCAGCCATCATGCCAACATAACCAGCAAATTGCTGTTCCCAGACAAGCTCCTCCATCATGCAAACCAGACTCCACTGTCTGTCCCTAAACTTGGAGCGCTATGAATATTCCCTCTGCTCCGACTTCCATTTGCTCACAGTCCTTGGCAGCCTGACAGAAATGTCTTCAGTCATCTGACTGTGGTGAGATGTCCAGTTTTGGTCCATGCTCATCCATTGTACCAGGATTAATTTAGTCAGGAATTTTTTCGGACCCATACAGATCCAGAAAAGCACATCATTGATATAAAAACTCTGAAATGGAACAGCCTCGGACATGAAATACTCCGGAGTTCATTCAGAGACTTCAGATTTCAAAGTAATGTTTTCCAGCCTTATGTAACTACCCTCAACTAACCTCAGCCGCAGTGAAGCACGTCTCTCTGAGATGGTGGTGAAAAGAAGCCAATATCTACCTGTTTCCAGAAACGCTTAAGAATTCTGGCTCTCAAAAGATGGTTGTATTTTGTACATTTTGAGTGCTTCCTTCATGTAGGAGCAGGCGGAGGTGGAGGAAAAATGTGAATTCGTGTTGCTATCACATGACTCGATGGGTGTCTGGCATTTGGCCTTTATTGTGACGCCGAGCCACTCGGGTAGATGCGGTTATCAGAAGAGTGACGTTTGAGGTCTTAGCACTTTTGCACTTTTAAACTTTTCTTTTGTGGGTTGATTTACTAGTAATACACCAGGTCCTCACATCTGCCTCCCCTCTTGTGCATTCACATTCATTCATTCCTTTTCCCTTGAGCCTCAGTTGAGCTTTCCTTGATTAATGCAAAGCCCTCCCTCCCCCTGCAACCATATTAAAACACCCAGCTGACAGTCTTATTCCATTCAGCGATCAGCTGTCTGCCCTATTGCCACCTCTGACTACCTGTCGCAGACAGAGTCAGTAATTTTGCCAGGGAATAAAGCTTCTTATAAACCCCCTTCAGTGGGACTTTGCTGTGTAAATATCCTCCTTGGCAGTCTTCAGTATGGTGAAGACATGAGCTCCTTGTACAATAACCACAGTGCAAACAGAAATCGGTAGGGATAATAAGCGATGATTGACTGGCTGCATGGAAATGTGTGGGCTCCTGCTTCACCTGTTCTGCTGCTGATTTTTACTGGCAGGTATACGGTTGTATCTCTGCCAAGTTATGATAATCTACTGAGACACTGACATTTTTCTTTTTAAGTCAGAACTGAGGTGAACCTGTGCTCTTCAAAAACTTTTGCTTCCCTGAAAGTTTTTCTTTAACTTCTTTAACATCTAACGACTCATACATCTGTGCTATTCATAACAGTGTCAATTCTGTCCCACATACCCATTTTGGGGCTTTGAAGCTTCAGTGAGAATTACCCACGAATATTTGAATCTTCTTTGGTGGGAGAGTGGACCACTAGGATGGTCCAGGAAGAACCGTTCAAATACTGATATGGCCGTAGAAGCTTCGAAGCCCCTTATGTAGTTTTAGTCTAGTTTAGTGCACATAGGAATTATTATTATTATTATTATTATTATTGTTATTACATAGGAAGCGAGATGTGAACAAGATGTAAGCGGCACATAAGCACTGGGTCAGCAGCAGCTCCTGCAGAGCTGAGTGTACAGCGGCCGGCTGACCTGCCCTCACCAGGCTGACTGACAGCAGAAAGGCACTGAACCAAAGCAGTTTTCATGTCAGCTCTGTGGGAAGAAATCAACAGTGTTTGTATGTAGCCTGTTGATTCATTGATTTCATATCCTCACCCACCAAGTGAGTGCTTGTAAAGTTAATGAAACATGCAAGCTCACAGACAGACGGGGAGCCTTGATCAGTTGGTGTAGATATGGTCAGTAAGTTGAAAACATATACGGTGATTGTTAACGTCTGTCTGTGCAGTGATTAATTGAAAAAATAATTAGCAAATTATTCAGTAATGAAAATAATTCTGCATGAAGTTACACACTGATACAATGGAAAACCTTTAAACACTGTTTCATTTTGGCACATGTACAGCAGCAAATCAGGACCAAATTACAGAGATCAATAGACTGCAGGCTAACCAATCAAGGCGTAACAGATTAGTACAGAGTAAGATGTCGCAGTAGGAACTTTAATCAAAGCCTTATGTAATGGATTCTAATTTGCTTAAAGTTGGCCTCAGCTCTAGCTGAGAGTCATTGCTGTGGGCAACAGCAGCTCACTGCCCCCACAGTAACACCTACTCCTAATTGCTGGCTTCCATTTAAAATGACTGACTGTCAGATTCTTTTGCTGCACATGAATCTTTCAGTGTGAGTAACACTTCAGGCCAGATTTGAGTATGAGGTTAAAATGTCTGTGTCTAGAGTTTAAAAGTGAAATTTTGATAGCTTTGCTGGGCAGGAAACATCACGTGTGCTTCGGCTGTGTGATCACAGTATGTTTGTAAATGATAGGCATCATAAGTGAATGCTATTTTCACATTTGCTCTTCTGTCCTCTACATCTGATACATCTTTCTCCAAACAGATAAATCATCACAGTAGACCCCATGATGGTTACAAACGGTGCCTAATAATGCAGCAACTGAAGCGTCTAGCCAAGAATAAACTCCACACCCCAGAACCACACTGTATTTGCAGTTTGCAGCGATGAGACCAACATCCTGACTGTAAACTAGCTTTGAGGGGGTGCCGTGCCGTGCTGTGCCTTGAAAAGTTTCATGGTGAACTCTTTGCTTGGCCTTTGATAACAGCCAGGAAAAAGATGCTGTGGGAAGTTTGCTACACCGTTTGTCGGGATTGTTAATGCTTCCATTTCTGCTGAGGTTGGGAGACCCTTCCTGACACAATGAACTGTAGACTGGCTTTTAAAGGGTTGTGATCAGAGGCAGTATACTGCACTGTGCCTCAGTGGTACTTCTCAGTAGACAAGAACTGCTAGGATCCATCCAAAGTATGTAGCCTTTTTATTTATGTGTTTTGCACCCTGTTATCTTTCGCTACCTGAGAAAAGGTATCAGAGAAATGGACCAAAAGCACCCTCTTTCCTTTTCCTATTTCTGCATGAAGACCTGTTGTCTTAACAGCAGTTTTCCTAATAATTTAAACTCTCATGTAATCCATATTATACTGCAGCTGCTGGGAAGATTGACTATTTTTGGAGACATTAATGCCAACAGCGTCTAAGCTTCAAGCCCCCGATTCACTATCACAATACTAGGTTGTCCTGCAGATCTCCGTACTCTATGATTAGAATTATGACACAGTCATGTAGGAAGTAATGTAGGATGCTTTCACATCACAGAAGGGACTATGGGGCTAACAACATCTCACACAGCAGGTTTAGTGCCCACCCACACAGATTCCCATTGATCAAATTGCAGCGCTGAAAGTGTCAGTCAGAACCAACAGTGGTACTTGTATTGATAAAATGTGTGAATTATAATGTTCACTACATATACATCCATGTGTCATGTATATTCTCTTTGATTTGCTTAACTAAAATATCTTTCCTGAGATAGTTTTTAGAAGTATGTGATGAGCATGGTGACATTCAGTGTGCACCTTTTCTGTAGGAAACTCTGCAGTCTGAAGGCCAACCGATGTCCCTCTTATATTTTCAATGTACTGTCATAAAAATAGTCCTCTGTTTAAACCTCAAAAGGCAAGTCAATAAATTGTTAGCAATCATAGGAGATACTGGTGGGAAAAATGCCAATGAGGAGAAAAAAGCAATTTGTGATGAGATGAAAACTTAAATTGTGTGTGGCAGGCAGTTATGGAACAAACAAAACCGCTTCTTATTTGTATCCTACTTTGTTGGTGGCCCATGGGGTCATCTCATTTCAATTTGATACAGGAAATGTAATTGGAGGACAAACAACACTGACCTAACACGTTCAGAGTTAGACGGGTTTTTTGTTTCCAGGTCTGCCTCGCCTCAAGCACAGTTACCTTCTACCTTTACCAAGGTGCTCTTTGGCTGTCCAAATAACCAACAATAAGGCTTTAATGAGTCTGGCGTGATGCCACTAATGGTCTGGGCTCTCGCCCTGAGGGAGTGTCCCCCTGCATTAATCCCAGTTTTCCCTCAGCTACGTGCTGCTAATGAGTCAGTGAACATGAGGCAGCGTATTTGCTGTGGCAATATTCACACCTGATTTCCGTTGATCTGATGGTTGTCAGTTGGCTAACCTGCTCCTAATGGTCAACAACTTGGGGTATTAACAAGTTATGAGCTCCTCTAGGAATACAAGATTGATGAGTTGCTGGAGCTTACAATTCTCAATAGCTGGCAGGATATCCTACTGGACGGTTATTGTATTTGGCTCTTGGTTGTTTCCTCATGGCAACATTATTCCATCTGAGGAGGGAGGGTTGAAAAAATCAGTCAATCCACTTACCAAAGCCATGTACCTGTTGTTGTTGATGATGTCATTTTATGGTGAATTTTCCACCCTTAGTTTTGGGTCTGCATGTATTGGACAGCATTAAACTGTACACGTTTTATTCTTGTCCATATCCTGCAATTGTCAAAGCAACCCCAACAACTGTAAGTTAGCCTGACTGATAAATCGGCTCGGCAGACGACAAATACAGCAGCACAGACATGTATATCATCGTATTATGTAATAAGAAATGCCAAAAATATGTTTGAGGTAGCTTAGAAATAGCGATACCATAACACAGTGTGTCCAGTGGACAGTATTTTTCAGCTACATGTGGTTGGGTGATTTTCTTTTTTTTAAATTAAATAGCATACACACAGTATTAGCATGACCAAGTCTCCTGTTGTTTAAATGACACTTTTAACTGTTGGCATGAAGTTTAATCACCTTCCAAGATTACAGTGCAGTGTGTAACCCAATCATTTTTAGAAGGAAAACCACTTTCCAGATATAATTAGATGAATAATTGGAATCTGCAGTGCATCAAGGGAATGGCTGGTACACCTGATTCCTCTTTGTGATACTTTAAGCTGATTATTCTTTAAATAGAAAATGTCATTATGTCTCTTTAAATGATTAACTACTAATGAAAGTTGTCATTAAGTTTGCCAAAAGCTAGCAATGTTATTGCTTGGCTCTGATCAGGTGGATGTCTCATACAAAATAATAAAATATGGTAAATGCACTGATTGTATAGTGCATTTCTTCCCAACCACACAAACATTACATCCACACACCATTCATACACTGATGGCAGGTTGCCAAGCTGCCATCAGGAGGAAGATAAACATTCACACATGCACAGCAATTGGGAGCAATTTGGGAGCCTTTTAAAGGGCTACTTCAGTGTTTTGCCCAAGGACACTTCAGCATGTGAACCGGAGGAGCCCGGGATTGAACCGCCAATCTTCTGACTGACACAAAAGCCCCCATGAGCAGGTCCTGTCCAAAGCTTAAAACAATATCTCACAAACGCTCCTCTCTTGAAAAATAGGTGGATGACATCTTAGGCGAGGAAGAGGAGAGCGACAACGAAAGTGAGGGCCGAGGGAAGGAGAAGCCAGGCAATGAGGAGATGGAGGATGAAGAGGAGGAGAGGCGGCGGCAGCAGCAGCAACAGCAGCAGCAGCAGCAGCAGCCAGGAGCCGGACAGATAGCAGGAGGGGCACTTGGTCCTCAGGCACTGAGCGTGGAGGAGAGGATCCAGACACCGTGTAGTGAACCCAGTCTGCTGCCTTGTGTGTCAAGGTGAGACACAGAACTTCGATATAAAATCCTCCCTTATATCTAGTCATTTAGTATAACCTTTTTTTGCTGTTCCCACTTAGCTGACCCTTTTTGTGTCCTCCTTCAGTAAAATGTGGTGCTTAGATATCACATAACTCTCTTTTCCTCTTTTCTCTATCTCTCCATAGCCCACATATTTAGTATTATGTGTTTCCTTCATTGTTTCTTAGTGTTGGCATCTCCTGTTTCACTGTTGATTCTCAGCGTCTTACACGGACACCTCCGGGTGAGATGGATGCTTAACTTAAACCGTGGTTGGCAAGAATCTAAATCCATTGAGAGTCCTCGCAGATGCACTGTATATTTTCAGGTCTTACTTCTCCAATGACTATTATCTTATTACCACACCACTTCATCAGCGCAGCCATTCTGGAGCCAGGCAGTCTGGTCCGTTGCCATAGAGACACATTTCAAACAGACTGCAGGCAGTCGAAGAGTCCTGAACATATGAGAGTCTCTTATTGCTGAAGGACGGGCCTGATTTGAGCTGAGCTGTTAGATTCAGCCTCTCGCAGCAGATTATTTAGTTGTCTTTTGTACATCTTCAGCATATTTGTCTGTGAAACTCTCCAGAAATAAGGGCATTTTATTTTGATATTTAGGAACCAATCAAAATATTAAATGGCATGAAATACTAGTAATTGAAATACAGTATTACAGTGTTCTGTAGCTACATTTACAGCTCTCTCAAATGTGCAGTTATTGCCTAATCCTCTCACACAAATAATGTGCACATTACGCAGTTTTCGCACATCTTTGTAACTTTGCCCATTGCTGTGTGAACTCCAACTTTGGCCAGTGATGCTTTAGCATGTTCCTCCTCTGTCAGGGGTTGGGCTTGCTGTGCTTTCTGTTTACTGCTATCACAATAAGCAAGATAAAGAAGTTGTGTTTCTCTCTGAAGAGAAGTGGGATTGAGTGGGTTTGGCGACTAAATACAACAATATAGGGTCCTCAAAAAATGTAAAAGGTCTCCACACACCTAAATCTGCGACAGGAGCTTCCGAGGAAAGAATAATTTGATCGAGAAATGAGAAAAACTCCTGCACCCTGTTTCGCTTACTGCCGGTGTATTTAATTTACAACGTTTCGGTCTGGTGGACATTCATCAGGTATATGGACAAGCATCACAACAGTTCCAAATATATACATAGCACAACAATTAAATGATGTCTGATACAATAAATTGGTTCCCAGACATACTATGTCATGCTCCAACGACACTGGGGAAACTAGTAACAAACCGAGTTGAAATAACTTCCCATTGGCTTTTTGTGCAAACGTAAAATTCAAGTTGAGCTTTGGTCCCAAACCACCACAACTTTTCCACATAAAATCGAAGGCTCCCCTGCTATACTGAGAGCGAACTCGAAAGCAAGATAGACTCGTGTATATTCTGGATTTCACTGGCATGTGTTTGATGAGCATTGCCAGTTCAGTTTTTCTTCTCTTCCCCGACAATATGCTGTTAATCTCGTGCTTTTATACCATTTTATTCTTCGAATTAATTTCTTTATTGTTGCTGAATGAATCAGATTCTGAAAACGTGTCCAACATCTCTCTCTCTCACTCAATATCTTACTACATAGTAGACACTAAATAATTTACTCTGTACTGCAGTGAGCATGCAGTTGAGATTTAAGAGTCGAGAATCATCACCATATTGCACCATCACTGACAGGTGTAGTGTCATAAAATTGTAATGTTCGCATCTACTTGTCATAGCAGGAAACTCAGGTTGAAATCAATTACATTAATAATGGCGCTTTCCAGCAAGTGTTTGCAATGCAGTGCAGCAGTCGGTGTGATTAGTTACACCTTGTTTGACAAGTACAGAAAAGTTTCACTGAATAGGCGAGGATGGGAGCTATCACACAAAGAAATCGCAGCCTGTAGTCTGAGCTCCTCTGATAATAGCCCTCATGTTGGACCACTGCAGCGCTTCCTCCCACCCAGACTTTGGTTTCCTGTCTGTCAGTCCATGTTCATTCTCACACTGATTTGTCAGAGCCTAAAAAATGGAGATACCTTGTTTGGGGTGTTTTTCCACACCAATAATACTCGGATAGCGCTAACCTTGGTTATAGCTCAGTATCCATGGCTACCCCGGCCTGAGCCATGATGATTGTCTCTTTGGGACATCGGTCCATCTGTCACCTGGTCTGACACCTTTGTTGCTGCTAATGAGTACAGTCTGAAATGCACTGTCTGCTTTGTTATTTAGCTGTTGTTGAAATCCTCTGGAAGTCCAACTCCAGTCAGTGCAGTGGTGCAGAGGAGCACATGATTAGACAGCCTGACACACAAGGGAAAGGGTCTAAGTTTGACTCTGACAGCATAGTGGACTCAAATTGGGAGGTAGGCCTGAGGGTCCTCCCATAGAAAGATATCAATGACATTCTTTATAAGGTTAAAGGATAACTTCAGTATTTTTAACCCTGGACTACCCTACATACTTTTGGTTCAAAATCTCTGGTAAGTACAAAACGTTTTGGAATTGCATCCACTTGTTTTTGTCACCGACAGTCTCCAATTGTTATTTGAATTGTCTGGCAACATTATGGAAAGGATCCCTACAGAAGTTTGATGTTTAAAGACTCATGCCTTACTGGCTTGTACTTCCATCTGGGTCCTTCCAAGAAATTGCTTTTGGTTCTGTTTTTGTTTTTGAACTTCCAAGTCAGAATCCCCCCGCTAAGAAATGTGTTTAAATCGATGCTCAAGCATCAGTAACATGCACAAATTTGCTAATGTAGCACCTAATTCGCAGCTGGCCACCTCTACCCAATGCCTTGGCTCTGCACTGGCTCACTCATTTCTGCAGAAGCCCTGTGTAAATAAAAGAACTGCACAAGCACTGACGTCCTTGCGTGCCGTAACACCAGCATAAAAATTATAGATTAAATGACAAGCTCGCCCGCTATCTCGTACAATTACGCAGTCTGAGTAAGGAATACTCAAAATAAAAATATAATTTCCTCATCAATTACGCATTCCCTTTAGCCTCGAATGAAGGACATGCAGTTTGTATTAGATCTCTTCAAGGAAAGTAGGGCATACAAAAGTAATAGCCTTTAAAGGGCTACTTCAGCAATTAAGTATTGCACCTCCGTGAAGTTGGGGGACTCGGTCAATATCAAAGCAGCAGAGGACAACATATCCTGACTTTCATCTCCCGTAAGGGTCAAGCTCCAGAATCCCTAGATCATTTCCCATAATGCTACTTAAGATGTCTGTCTTTAGACCCCGACTTGCCTCCTATATGTTCCCACGTCTTTTAAAGCCCTGTTGTACTCAAGTTATATAAAAAGAAAAAGAGTCTGACATCCACCTCTGACTGTCTGCCAGACTGCGTTAATTTAATTCTCCTGTCTGACAGAGAAAAGAATTTGACGTTATTGTTGCCCATTAGATCATTAGAGGCAATTTAAGATTCATCGAAGAAGTCGTATAGCTGCTTCCTGATTTAGATGTGACTCTGAGGGACCTCCACTCCCTCGGGAGCTGGCTTAATAGTTGCCATTCTGTCAGTCTCCATCCCTGGCTTCACTACTTTCTTATATTTGGCACAAAATAGACATACATCTGTTGCTAAGATACTGTAGTGATGTGAATGTGTCTGTTTTGTTCCCACCATCATTCAGTGTGCGCTCCTGCCTGTCTTTCCAGTTTCAGTCTAAAATAAAAACGTTGCTCTTATTTCTGTCCTTCGTTCTACCTAATCCATTTACAAACACAAAAGGCAGCGCAGGAAATGTTTTGCTTATTTTTTATTATCTTATTTTTTTTCCCAGTTGAGATCCATCCTACTAAGCATGGAGGAGTTTACACCCACAGTGCCAGGTTAAAGCAAGCAACAATCTGGTTTTGTTGAAATGTAGCTGTGCTGTGGGTCCCAAGGACCAGCGTTGGCAACCACTGTTGGAGGCAAATCAAATTGGCTTCAACAATGGTGATCCGGAGATGATTTATCTTCCTGCACATTGTAAGAAGTCATATTCACACAAATCTTTACACTTGCTTAATTTTTTAACTCTGTTAGCACATTATGGGCTAGCAAGAATCTGCGTCTGAGGTTAATATGGAGTGTCCTCCGTCCTCCGACTTATTTTCAGACATTGACAATGTCAGTACTTGTCTGTATCCGCCATATTCTGTATGGGTGTGCCAATGTGAACAGTTCGTAGTATCAACTAAGCCACGGACTGACTCCCCAGGTGTCGACATTACATGAACGTTAAGGGCGTCTAGTGGTCCAGCTCGATGGGTCCATCCAGATGCTGAGTGTAAAGGGACAGACCACTGAGTTAAAACACCCACCCAGAGGTTTACAGCTTAGACGCTGTTTCTATAAATGTGTCCAAAAATGGTCCGATCCTCTTTAGAAAATGGGGGAAAATATGCACAGTAGCTGCAGTGCCATGGTAGTTTATATGTTCTTACACAAACCAGGGAGAATTCACATGTCAGTTTGACATCCTTTTGTCTTAACAGCCTCACAGACATTTGAAGATTTAAGATGAAAGTTTTTAACAGCTTGCCAGCTATGACATGCAGACAGTACTGAGCAAGTATGCTGCTTTAAGAAGTCAGGCCTGTCAAAGCATAACAAACAATGTCATTTTGTGTAATATTTTTGTCATTTTGTTTTGCTGTATGCCACAAAGCTCCACTTGCATGACTGGCAAATGAAGTATGATGCAGGGCAGAGTCATTGCTGATGTGTTTCAAGCATAACCCCTTCCATTACTGTCTCCTTTACTGAGCTGCTGAGAAAAAGGAAGCTAAGTGACCTTGTCCAATCAAAATCAGCCTTGAACGGGCTTAACCCCAACTGCCTTAACTTTCCGTCTATTGTGCTCATGTTTGTGCTCCTTGACACTGAGTTTCTTTAACACAGGTTAGATTCATCTCTATAACTCAAATGTCCAGCATGGTGGTATTTCAGCCCACGAGTGGATGTGTTGGTAGTCATTAGCTGTTAGTCTGGATTTATGTGAATGATTTATGATGAGCAGTGGCACTTAGGGCTCTAACAGATTTAAGATTTAACAAGGAGGTTGCAGGGTGGATATAAAAGGTGGATGAACCTCCATCTCCCAGTGGCTCACAGAAACTCATCATCCTGGTTGAAGCGGTGCAGTCGCAGTTCCAGGCCATTGGTGTACTGCACTTGTTAGACTGAAGTGGTTTGATTTTTTGTGTCAGAAGAAGTGCCTTACTTAAAAGTTTTACAGAAGTTGGCGATATAAATGTTTTTTGCCTACATCTCATCATGCGTCTCATACGTCAGGCTAGTGGAAGTCTTGGGCCGTAAAATTTGAACCACCAAAATGGAAGGTTTCTCAAATGCAATTATTCTAAAGGTAATATGAACAGTATGTATAATTGATACTCTTTGGTGGTAGAAACTGCAACCCTGAAGGATACATCTAACAAAGCATATGTAGGCCTTGGGCTGGATCTAATTTTTGTCCCCTCACCTTGGATTGTGAGGGTTTTTTTCCTTTTCAGACTGAACTTGTCTCTTGGTTCTCCTGTTTAATAACAGCTAATGGCAGATAGACATGTCCATGTTTTCTTGGACACACAGTTATACTAATGATGCCCTTAAAACATGAAATGTCCCATCACTACATCATCCTTTCACCCAGTTTCACTCATAAAACCAAGGGCAGGATTGATGCTGATTTAAATTGTCACTGTCGATGTATTCAGAATCAGAATCAACTTTATTGGCCAAGTTTGTACAAGCAAAGACAGAATTTGACTCTGAAGAAACTTGTCTCTCTATGTACAGTAAGAAAATTAGAAATAAACTACAACAATAAGAAGAACAGAACAATATAAGTACTCATAACAACAGTATATACAGTGGAGGTAGGTGTGGTGCATTTATGTAGTGCAAGTATTGTGCAAATGTGTAGAGGTATGGGACTATTGCACGGTGGTTCCTGAGTCTCTGTGACTAGTGAGAGTTCATCAGGGTGACGGCCTGGGGGAAGAAACTGGCTCTGTGTCTGGTGGTTTTGGCGTACAGTGCTCTGTAGCGCCTACCAGGCGGGAGGAGTTTAAAGAGTTTAAACTCCATCAGCCAGGTTGGGCCGCTGATCACTTGCACCACTCAGGGAGTCTTTAAGTTTACGTACGTTTTCTACTGGCGTTGGCTCTGGTTGCTGCCATTTGTCTTTGGGTATGGTTTATAAAAAGCAGTTTTACATTGTGAGGGATTGCTTAGCACTGTACTCAGTTCATTAGGAGGGAGTTCTGAGGCTGCAGACTGCTTATGGAGCTGAAGCCAAACAACAAAGAGAGGCTTCCAGTTGAGGATTAGTGTGTGAACATTTGCTGCTGTGTGATGCATGACTCAGGGATTTGCTCCTAACTACTGTTACACGTTTACTACCAAGATGATCACAATTGAATGCGTCTACACAAGCACTCTTATAGTGTGAAGTGCGTCACAGCCGATAGATTAAATTGATTGAGTGGTGTTTGGTTTTTGTTTGCTCATTGATAAATAGTCTGCTTAACCAAGTACGGGGGGGACAGAATTCACTAGAAACAATCAGCTGTCATGCTGTTATCTTTTAAGCAAAAGGCAACTGATGTTGCGCCGCTGAAATTTTAACTACACTGACATATGAGGGAAGTTTGTAAAGCCTTCATTAATTACTTCATTAATCTCTCACCACTAACTTTTTCCATCCATTGCTTTGTCCTTTGATCACTAAACGTATTACATCACACATTTTCTGACTTTTACAGCAATTAGACCCACTCACGGCTCAGACACGTCTGCTGCTATCAGTTCCACTCACTTTTAATTTCCTGTCTCTGTAGGTGATACACATCCATTCAGATGTTTCATCACTCCTCTTTCCTGCACCCTGTACCTCTGGAGTGTATTTATTCCAGAGTGAAAATGAAAGTGGGAAACTTGTCAGCTTGAGTGAGCATGTTATTATAACATTGTCAGAGCGGAGGTGTTGGAGGAGGCAAATGGGTTATAAAGTTTGCCACTCAGGTTGTCACACAGCAAAGTGTGAAATTCAAAATGTGTTTCATCTTCGGACGACTCTTGGTTGGTTGTGTTTTGAACCAGAGGTAGCTGGTTTTCCTGTGTTCTGCCCCCCATACATGGCCACACATGTGTTCCTTCTGTATGAAGCTGCTTGTAGAACAAAGAAGAAGAAAGACTTAAATGCATTTGATAAAAGAGACACCAATTGCAGTGAAGGCTTACCATGTGAAGGTTTGTACTAGCCGGATCTTATCAGAGAAACAGTTTTTAACCACTCAAAGTAATCAATCATTTTGAAAACATGTAATTGTCGGTTAGTGCAGCTGAAGAGCTTCTAGGTTTAACTAATTAAATGTATTGACCAACCACAGGAGATAGAAATTTTCTGTTTGTACTTGAAATCTTCTTTGACTGACTTGTAAGAACAACACCCACCAGGTATTTTCTAAACCAATAGTCTAGTCTCCTCTGAATAAATAATATAAAATAGTAATTAATACTGGCGTCTTTATGAAGAATTCCCGGGTTGCTTGCTTACACATCCAGCAGTTGCAGCTCATTCCACCTGACGAAGCCCGATATTCATTCTCGTTTAGCTCCGTTTCGCTCTCATGCTCTTTTTAGTGTTGTCATTTGGTACCATCAGTAGAGAATATTCAAACGGCACCCTTCAGGAACGTAGCGGAGGGCAGTGCTCCTCCACAGACGGGTGTCCTGCAGCTACGTCTGAGGACTGGACCTTATTCAAATTGGCGAAGAGAAGCCAGTGATTACATTGTGCTTTCTTATTAATCAAAGGATAGATGCACAGCAGAGCATGAACTTACGTCTCCCACTGTGTGCGATCAAAGAGGTGCTACAGCCTGAGAGCCGATTAAACATGAATGAAACCCAGAGCACCAAAACGCCTCGGACCTACCAAGAAGCTCACGCTACCCCCCCCCCCCACACACTGTTAGTTCCCTGCGTCTCTGCCCTTCTCACTTAGTCACTCAATATTCGCTCTTCTTTGCAGGCCAGACTGTAGTATAAAGCATAGGAATTGATTTTTGTCTCCAGTGAAGGATAAAAGCTGGTGATGCCCTACTTTCCTTACATTTTAAAGATTAATAGTCCTGATTGCCGCTCTGGATCCTCTTGCTTTTTACCATCCTCCTCATCAAAAATTTCAAGTTTTTGGGTAAGCCAAGGGGGGCTATCTGCCAGTAGTTCCTGTGGGACCAAGGGCAGCATCATTATCCATCAACAGCATAGTCACAGACCTGTAGGCTGTGGGACAAGCCATTTCGAAAGCTTCTCTATACAAGCAATTTGCTGCCTGTTGTGAGATATTTCTCTCTCTCTGTCTTTTGCTGCGACAACTCCCCAGATTCCACTCAGGCAGTGATAAAGTTAATTTGGCCTAAATTATTCTCTAAAATCCTTCTGCTTTAGAAAGGGCCCAATCACGAATAAAATTTCAGTCATTGCCGAATTCAAGAATTCTTATACAGCAATGTGTGGTTTTCGTTTGTTAGCTGTGGCTGTGAGGGGCATAATGTGAAAAGGCCCTTTAGCCCTCTTACATTACATGTCCCATTAAAGGACAGCATAAGATAGGACTGAATGAATTGGAAACAAAATATCTAATTAATTAAATTGCAATTATTTTCTGTGAATTAAACCCCTGGCCTGTGGCATTGGTCTACAGAGTATTAACCATGATATGTGGGTGCCAAGCAAAATCACAAATGCTGAAGTGATATCAACCAGTCCTGCTGTTGAAATGACCATCAGGCTGGACAGGCTAATGCCAGCTTCCATTATAGCCAGAGGGTCTGCAACTAAACCTTTAGCTCAGATTCCAGCATAAGACATAATATCATTACATTACTGTCTTTAAATTTGAATTGCAGTTGAAAGTGGCACACTCAGCCCTAGTATCCTTTGTTGGTTGTAATTCAGTGGTTATTGTTTAAAACTTGATATTAATATTTAATTGTCAAGAATCTGATTCAGAGCACAGTTTCTGCTTCATAAAACAAAACGATAAGCTATGAAAGGAAAGTTTTCTGCAGAGACCACAGTTCTGAGGGACTTTACAGTATGTACCAGCCACTCTAGTGGGAAAATCTGTCTGTCGTAGGTGCTTCGTCAGCGTGTGCCTCTGCACGTGGACATGGAGGCTGTTCTTAAGTAACATGTTGTTTACTAGTAACTGGCGCCCTGGGAAATATTTGACATAATGGTGCATGCACAGTATGTTCTTAGTGGATGTTTTTGGTGCCACGGCAATAAACCTGAGGCACCTTTTAGAAATGAGTTCAACCAAATGGCCTGCTGTAGTTAAACTAAAGGGAGCGCATCTCAGCACGGGATGTATTTTGCCTCTGGCGCGATGGCATAGTCTGAGCAGTTTTACTGTATGTGCTGTTTTAGCAGTATTTGTTATACAGTAGGTTTATATGAATGGATAAAGCCAGGGGTTACCTTATGCATTCAGTACTCCTGAGATTTATTATGGCCTGTCACACTCTCAAGTCCACTGTGCTATGTTTTTGGTCAATTACCTACAGCACAGGACATCGGTGTCTCTCACCACAAGCTTGTGCATAGGATTTATATACAAGCACAACATAATTTTATGTTCATCATGAAGTAATACTGTGTCCACACGACTTGTGAAAGCTAAGAACTGCGTCTTCACCTACTTTTTCAGTGCTGTGTTTTTTGGTCCAGGCAGGGCAGAGCAGGCGTTTCGACTGGAAATAGCACTCCATTAAACAAAAAAAGACTGTCTGTGGTTTTCTACAGTTACTGATTGAAAACCTGAATATGCTCCGGAGAGGTCGGTCTCAGGGATAAAGCCCATGACTTTAAAGGCCAATCAGACTCCAAAACACTTCACAGTTGTTCATCATACTATAAGACAAAATTTTACAACTCTGGAAAGTTATTACAGCGACCATCATTTTATCCTTTACCCCAGCAATAGCAAGCAGAACACCATCGTTCTCATTCTCAACATACAACACACTCTACCAGGAATGTGCACTCGCACGTATTTGACCAACGTAGTGCGATTTAGTCATGCATTTCAATTATACAGCTGTTTTTTCCTCACCTTCATAGACAGTAACATTAGTGTGGTTGTTAGCGGTCCTGTTTGGTATTAAAACGTCTTAAAAAGTCTTAAATGTCATTTGGTGAATACTGCAGAACCTCTGAAGAGGGTTGTGGTTTTTGGCAGTACTAATGTTGGTCTGCAGGCAGTTGTAGACACTTGATAAAGTGTGCTATAGGCTCTGGGAAGGCTGATGCACGTTATGTAAAAACCATTGCTGCTTTATAGGTTGTATAAGCAGGATCCATATGTCACTGCAACTGGTGTACTTTAAATGACGAGGACATACTGCAGGCTGTACTACAGGCTGTGTAATGCAGCACACCTTGAAGAATAACCTTGATGAATAGGTCCCATGGTGTGAAAGTAATTTTTCTATTCTGTATCTGTAAAATCGAATAACAGTCCTCTCCCACCGGCTCGGCTTCCCGAGATTCATTTGTCATCTCTCTCATGCTGGCATCATTGCTAAATTTCTTGGGAATGGTGCATTTCCAGCAGCAAGTACAGCCTGTTGTTCTTGGCACCCGAGATTCATTAAAAATTGCTTGTGGCAAATTTACTCTAATTGGGCACTTTGTCTGGAGCATCAAGAAAATGATAGTGATTACCGCAGAAATGAATTCTTTCCCTTGTATTACATGAGAGCTACAGTTACTCACTGAGAGAAGAGGCATGAGTTGGTTGATGAATCTGTTCATAGTTTGGTTTTGCTGCAGGATGACATCTGATGCGGAGTCCTCTCTCTTTCTAGTGGTCAGCAGCTAAATACAAAGAAGTCGAGTCAAAGCCCCCAATTTGTCTCCCATTTGTCCAAAGAAGCACTGCAGGAGTGACTGATGTTACTGCGACGAATTTGATAAATGCTTTTGTCATTCTTGTTGTCTTGAGCTCTCCCCTGCGCACACCCCATCCCCAGAGGGACCGCACTGGAAATAAGCCTCAGGGCTTTATTGTGATATCACTGTGACTTTTTCTTTCATGAAAATAGTTATTGCTGTGACAGCACTGGTGTATTTGTTTTGTTGTTTTTAATCAATAAAACCAACCAACCAGCCATTTAGAACCAAATCCACATTAGCCCATCATTTTAAGCACTGCTCTCAGATTTCCCCACTTCCAAAGGAAGGCCAATTTATTCAGCAGATATCACTTGTTCTTTCTTTGATAAAATACAGAATTTCTTCCAGGAGAAAATGTTTCACCTCTATCCTGTCTATCCAGCTCAGGGTTTCCAGACTACACACCTCCACCCTGGTGAAGCGTTGGACTGACAAAAGCTATTCTGGTTGATTGCTCCATTGTCTCATTCGGTCATCCCCATCATTACACAACCCACGACGTCGATTTGAGTTTTAATTTGGCAACTCAAACTGGCACCAAGGACTCTGAAAAAGTTTAACTTGGTTTCCAGAAGTCATCCAATGTGATGTCACTAAGCTGGATACAGCACACTCATGTCTGCCAGCCCAGCCGGTCTGTGATGCTTTATGCAAAGGAACCACAGGGAGAAGAGAGGCAAAAGATCTAACAGTCTAACTGGACAGATTCCTGTCTTGTTTTCTGTTCAGACAGTTTGTTTTTCACCCTTGAGATTTTTATTCTCTACATACAGACATAGTGATTTTTAGACAAATAAGATAAATCCATAGGATCTCACGTGACATGGAAAAGAGGGATGTTCTTAGACCAAAAGCTTCATCAAAATGCTGCTTCATCTGTCCTCTTCAGCAGCTACACTACCCAAACAAAGCTGCGGAAGCATGCACATCCAAACACAATAAATCTTTGGTGCTGGACAGAATAAATGTGAAAAATATAGCCTGCACACGAGATAATGCTCACACGAACAAAGCTTTTCTGAAGAAGGGTTTGTGCCCAAAACGGCACATGGTGGCAAGAAACATTAATGGAAGCATTAACAGCAACCCCACAGCAATCAGAAGGAGTCTGTTTGGTTGATGATTTGCCCTCTGCCACCCCAAGGAACATTAGCATAGCTAGCCTAAGTGAAGGAGACAGGAAAGCTTGGAAAAACTTAATTAGTTTTATTGCTTTATAAAAATAGCAGTAGTTACCACTGTTGGCTTGTGAGGCTTAACAGCGGTGTGTTAGTGGCATGATGACCGCAAACACACATCCATCCATCCATCCCATCCGAGTTTTATGATGGAGCATTGGATAAGTGACTGATGAGCAGTGTTCCTGGCAGCGTCCGGTGGCCGATATATGTCAGCTGGCTCTGTAGTACTGCTAAGTGAGAAGACGAGTGTCTACAGAAGACTTGTGGCTCTGCCTTGATGTGAGACGGTAAAGCTAAGAGAGAGCGTTCGCCGTCCTAAGACACAGAAACAAAGAGAACAAAGAAGTAACTTCTTAGATTTTACCTCGGCAGTGTCTTATCAGAAATGATTCACTGGTGGAAGAGGACATGTATGTTACGCCAACACATGATAATGTTGTAAAGGCAGTTGATTTCTTCTCATTTTTTGCCAGTCAAGGCCAATATATATTGGTTAAGGCATAATCAGTAGTTAATGAGCTGTGTTAGAAACTTCAAAGCCTTTTTTAAACTATAATAATAATGAATGGCAGAGCTGTTACACTAAGGCCATCAGTTCTACAGGGCGGCTTTGTCTTCAGCTCTTTTATTGCAGTTCCACGAAATTATGCAAAACGGGACTAAATGTTGGTAAAACGTCAAATTGGGACATCTGAAATGAGACTTTACTTTAAGTGCATTTGTGGAAATGGGTTTCTCTGCAGCTGATAGAGCTGAATTTAGACAGGTGGTGTTTCGTAATTGTATAACACTTACCAAATGACACTTTAACATGTCTTAAATGCCTTTTTGATTAAGTTGGTACACGATAAAAACCCACACTTGTATCACTGTTTTGAGGCCCACTCCCTGTGTCTCAGTGTCATCTTGCTGACTGTAAAAAGTCAGTCACTGATGGCTTGTTTGTTTGCAGCGAGCCTTGGCCGCCTACTAGAACTCAGATTTTCCCGAATGAAATAATAGATGCTTTTCACACCATGGAAGTTCTCCGCCAGCAGCAACTTTTCTTGGTAAACAGTTTGTGCAGCTACACTAAATTACCATACTTGACTGGCATCACATCATCAGATTTCGATGCAACTGCCCCCTCACGGCCCAGCCAGTGTGACTTCTGTTATTTTTCAAAGTACCACTTATGTTCAGGCCGCAGCAAAATCAGCTGGGCTCCAGTCTTTCGGCCATTTAGTCGCATTACGTGATCATTTTTGGAGACAGTGCTACTAAATTTTATAACCAGAAACCCCAGTGTGACTTGCAAATATGCCCTCCAGTTTTATGATGAATAGATATTTTATAAAATAAACATTCTGGGTTGAAACAATGTCTCTTAATCAAATATAGTATATAACATAACATAACATTGTATATCAGCATAAAGAGTTGAGCCCGGGAACCTGTATACCTGAATGGCAGAATCTCCACATGTCTCACAAAGCCTCTGGGATACACAAGTTATCATGTCGTGGAGTTTTAGTTTAATTCATTCATTTGAACTGCGTGGTTATGTATCAACATTTTATACACGAGGTTTTGTTTGTGAACTTCCTTCGTCTTGTGTTCAGCGTTTTTCAGCTCAGAGAGTCCATCAAGACAGCAGCCAAACCTGTAATGTTCCCCAAGGTGTAGCACCCGTGGGCAGGCAGAGCAGGTACACTACAGTCGCCTCTATATATAAGCTGTACAGAAATTCAAAGGCGGTAAAATGTTTGTTTATTGAAGTTCTTATGTGTTCTGTTCTCTGGCATCAGAATAAGTCACGTTTGGTAATCAACAGCACTTTTTCTTTATTGTCAATATTAGATGTATTTTGGTTTTTTGAGTAGCTTAATGAGTAATTTAACTTGAAGAGTGTGAGTGTGTAACTGCAATTACAACACTTTAAAAAAAACAGAGGATTTGCTTACAACTTTTTGAAAGGTGAAAGACTTATTGGTTGGCAATATTGGTATTTATTTTTAATTTTTACTGTGCCAGAAGTGATGCTAAGCATGCCGCTCATCATGATGCCAGAAAACAAAATAACACAAATGTTATGAACTGATCTCGGCAAAATGAAATATCGAAAACTATTCAAAATGAAACAACACATTGCTGTTTTACTAAGTGGTCTGTTTATTACAAAAGCAGTAATTGGTAATGCAGCTATGATGGAGAAAATGCATATGCATGTGATGCGTTGCATGTGGATGGTGCTCCTAAATCAAATTAAATAAGCTTTTCACATTCTGTACAAGGTGTATTGTTTCAGAATGTGTTTGATAAAGGGCTGTTTGCTGGACAAGTGAAACACACACACACACACACACTGTGATTGCTGGTGATAGGTTCATGGTGTTCACAGCTGCATGGTGAAAACACCTCAGCCTTGCTAATGGCATAGTTGCATAACATGATATGCAGTATTAACATTTTTTTTAACTCCACATTTGTAACTTTACATCTGATGGAGAGCATGTTTCCGACAATCTAATCAAATCATATTGATTATCGGAAAAGAAACCTCATCTTGATCTTCACTGCTCTGCTGTTGAGTTAAAATACTGTAGGAGCAATAGAAATAAACAATTATTTAAATCCCACTGCTCGTCCTTCTCCTCTCCAAACAGCAGCGCAGGAACAACGTGCTCGGGCTGTTTGGTCTCATCAGCATTCACCGCCTTTTGTTCAGTGTGTGCTTTGGCCCAGATGAAAGGGAAAAATAAAAATATAGCCCATCTTGGCGCACTGTGAATTGGGCTCTCTCGCTTTCTTCCTCTCACTCTCTGTCCTGCCTTGCTCTTTTCTCCCACCCCAGTACCATTTTTATTCTTCTTCTCCAGGCTATAGTTCCGCGTGGAGCTGGCTATCTAGTCTGGCACCCTGCCCTTTTACTGGGGATTAACAGAAAGCTTTGTATATGGACTTCATGTTCTCTTGAAATGTCTGTCCTTGTTCTACTGCTTTTAATCATTCAGTGTGAAATCTCAATTCCTTCGCAGAGCCTGTTGTGTAATTATTGCTAGTCATAATTATTCCTGTCTTGCTAAGGTTATTTGTGGGCATTATACTTAAAACAGTGTAACACCAATTATCTATCTGCAGCATGAAAGCTTAAAACAAATCCAGTGTGCTGGATATTCTAATGATTGGCTTTCTTTGCAAGGTGTTGCTTTTTCCTACTGAGTTGATTTAGCAAAGCAGCTGGATGAAACATACATCAACGTACACATCTGGTCCTCTGCATTTTGTGACGAATGAGTAAGAGGCGTAATTTCCAAAAGGCCAGTGTAACCTGCCTCCGACAGCGACTGCTCCATTTAAATCATCGGCCTTCTGCCACTCCAGCCTGATGGCTGAGACACACAGCTGTTATGCATCTTCTCTGTGACTGATGTCTCTGTGCCTGTGAATGTGTTTTGGCCTTAACACAATATACACTCTTTTCCATAAAGATCCAAATACAACATTTTCAATCATTAAAAGACACCCTTTGAGGTTTTTCGTTAACAAGCAAGCTTTGTACAAGTTTTTGTTTTGTTTTGTTACCTTTGTTAATCCTACATGAAGAATAAAGAAAACTGAGACCCACTAAAATCTAAAACACTGCTTCAGAGAGGTCAAAAACTCCACAAGTATCTTAAAGTATCAGGTATCTTTCATATGCAGAAAAAAACTAATTGGATTTTAAGTAGAAGTGTAACGATTCAGTGATCAACGATCCAATAGCATTGATGCAAAGTGAAAACATTGATCTATATCATCATCTTTAAGACGAATACGCTTTTATTTTGAAGTTCCCATTATACATTTTTCTTACAGTTGCAGTTCTAGTGCCAGGCAGATATTGGCAAGCAGCCAAGAAAATGAAGACGAGGATATTTGCTCCCCTCTCGGGAATACATTAGCGGTGTGGAATTATTTTGGAGTTTTGGAGAAATGGGGAAACTTTACAGACCGCTTGGATGCTTCCCACGTCGCTGCTAATTTCGAAAGTGTCTGCTTTATCGCGTCCTTCCGTTTCTGAGACCGAAATCATGCCCTTCAGTTTGTTTGTCCTCAGACTCAGTGTAGCTGAAACATAAGAAATCACAAAGAGAGGCGTGTGCAGACTAGAAATGGAAGACAGTAGGGCGTTGTTCTTGTTTTAAGCCATTTTCAGGAATTAAAACACAAGTCACACAGAAATGTCAAGAATCTAGATTTCTGTTTAGATTTCACGTAGAGCCAAAGTCTGGAAAAGTCTGTTGAATATAGTCTAATGCTGAGCGCTCCGTTCTGTGAGATCACTGTTTAGGCAAGAAGCACATTAACTTGGTTAATGTATTAAATGGAAATAGATATCAAACACTTAGAGGTTCGTTGTAATGCTCGTTACATTTGAGTAGCTGGGGTTTGGTACGGTTCACTCCTCGTCTTTTAATGGAGACCATGATGGGGGAATTAAGCGTGTTATCTCCATGCCTGTATTGTAAGTTAGACTCCGAGAGCTTTCCAATTAGAACATCTGCACCCGAGGGCCCTGTTGTGGGTAATTGTTTTTAAGGATCAGCCGATACCCTGAGGACTGCTGTAATGGCACTATATCTCTGCTGTATGTGCTCAAATTATTCTGTTTGCATTTCTGAAAGTTGTTGTATTCAGCTTCAGTAGACAGATGATGTTGTTGTATCACAGCATTTTTTTTTCTCTGCTCTGAGGGCAGAGCTTTCATATCTATCCTCTGCTGCAGGGCATGTTGATGCTTTCTGCAGATAATTAAATGTCCTCCATTACAGCTGGAATTTATGCAGGTGTCCGACATTCAGGCTGAGAGTGAAACAAACAGCCTAATTGAATTTAGCTTGTCGCTTAAGACAGTTTTTTTTTCCTCAACACTTGATTCATATCTAAACACAGCTGGCTGCATTGACTGTGTTTAAGTCAGAGCTGCCTCTGTTCGACCGGACTCTGCCTTTATGTGATTTGCCAGGTACAAACACAATTTGGCAGCTGTGGCCAGCACAGTTGTTTCAGCAAACAAAGCCTCCGTTTCATTCTGCCGTGCTGCCCAGAGTTTATATTCAGACAAACTGCCGCTGGAAAGGTGAGTTGGAGTTTGCGGAGTGGCTGTAAGGTCAGCTGTCAGATTAGTCGAGGAGGCATGGTGTGAGTGAGAGTGCGAGGTGAACTGTGGGTACCCTCAGGCATTTATACCTACAGGATGCTTTGTTGGGTGCTGAGTGGTAAACTGCTGTAACTCAGCTGTCAAATGTTGGCCTATTCACACCCATTAAAGCCCTGAGGCTTATTCGTACCCGCTAGCCCACAGTAGCTTATCACAGATGTGTCTGTCTCACATATGCCAATAAGTAATAACGAAGTGTTGTACAAAAAGTTGATGAAATCGCCTTAACACGCTGTATCCTCCTTTATCGATTACAGACCAGAGAGAAATAAGTTAAAAGAATAGTATAAAGTTTATTCTTCAACTGTAAAACGTCCCAGTCAGCACACAGATCAGTTGTTGATTTTATGTGTTACTGGATTTGATAAATTCTCAAATTTGATTGAAAATTAAAATCCAGATCCCAAAGCTAAAAGAAAAGTCCAGCATGGGTTGGGCTCCAGTTCAGAGCCAGAATGTTTCTCTCTTGTTATCAGTGTTGTGGCTTTGTGAACAGTGGAATTGTTGACAGATGAGGTTTAGAGTTCAGATGTCACCATATAAAGTCAGTAGTAGGAGAAACACATCCACTGAGGTCTCCCCAGAAATGATGGAGATTCCTGAGTGACAACAGTGCAGGAGCGACAGCGGCCCCTCCCTTACTTTGTCCACTGAGCTGCTCATGTGGCAACATAACGACTAGGGGTGCAACGGATCACAACTCACGGGTCCGATCATATCACGGTTTTGAGTCATGGTGCAGATCATTTTTCAGAGAGACTGATCAAACTTTTCTCCAACACATAGACTAACCACGACAGTCACTTTTTTTTGTCTTTGCTTTTTGCAGTGGACTAATAATAAGAACAACAATCTTTATTTATGTAGTGCTTTGGGCACTTTGGGGAAAAAAAGCACTGTGGTTGGGCAGCAGCTTGTGAGGAGGTGTGAGTGCATGCAACTGAGTGTGATCAGAGTTGCTGCAAAAAGAGATATTTGGTGAAACCTCTCAGAATAAAGAGAGTTTTTAAAAAAAAAAGTGGCGTGGAGCAAGAAAACTAAAAGCTATCAAGGTATTTGTATGTATAGTTAAACGATACGGTACGAATGTGTTGTGAGGGAGGCTTTGAAAGCCTTTCTCGCCTCATGGAGTCGCTCAGTCCATCAATCTGGCCCACAGCACATTTTGTCTTGTGACACCGAGCTGTCCTGTTAGCCTGACAATCAAGCCTGACACCTGGATCCCAGGGGTGCATTCAGAGATGCTACATGCAGAAAGGAGGATTATGAATGTAACGCCGGGTTTAAAAGACATTGACAGGCGTCCGTGTCACTCGGCTGCCCCTTGTGAGCGCACTAAATCCAGCCGTATGTGTCTCTCAGCGGAGCAGAAACGCACAATGATCCCTGTGCTCCCTGTCCCTGATAAACACAGCTCAGCAGTGCGAGAGAGAGGGCAGGCGGTGAGAAATAGGAGTGCTTACTCAGGCTTTTCACATATATGAGGAGAGAAAGAAGCAGGAATACATAAGTAGGAAAAAAAAAACTAAAACTGCAAGTAATCTGACCCAGTTTTTCCCTCTTGGCTCGTGGCTCTGAGCTGGTGATGCAAGCAGTTTTTCTGTTTGTGTTCTCGGTTCAGATTGATCTCACTATGAAGCAAAGAGATGCATCCCAGGGGAAGGCGGGCCTGTTAATAGCTATTGTTTATCACCACCCATACACGCATGCATAAGCTATTTTTCCTCACAGAGGAAAGTGTATACAGTATGTTTTGCTTTTTGAGAAAAAGTAGCTTAGATTTGATATCTTCATTTTCCAACTTTATTCGCCACTCCATGTCCCTTGCACCAGGTTTGACCAGGTTATGAGATACAGTGCATATGGAGGGCTACTTTGTGAGGAAATGTAGAATACTTTTTCTTGTCAGTGAACTGATTACTTTGGGTTATCGCAATTGTACAATTTCTTTTCTGGTCAAGAAAACGTAAATGCAGCCCAAATTTTCATCTAGGAGTCCGATGCCACTGGTCTTGCAAGTTCAGGGTCAGTGCGTATTCTGACTGAAAATAGCATTGTGTTAAAACGGCGTGTATGTTCCTGTATGATGACAATATGAAATGTGATGCAGAAAGTCCACTTGCACAATACATCCATTAGTTTGAAGGCGAGGGCTGGAACATCAGGGTTTAAAGCAGCAAAAAAAAAAATTACTTGCAATAGAATCTCCATGAATATTGGATTTTTTTTGTGTGGGCAAAGTAAGTCTATGCCAAGTTGCTATGCCCTGACACCTCAAAGGTCTCATCTAAAGGAATTAGGAGGCTGCACTTTTTGAGGCAGTGTCGGTGTTTGCCTAAGCATAGCATTTCTGTTACCTGAAAATTCTGTCAAACGCTGTTGGAGCTGCACTGAAAACACAACATGACCTCACATTGGCTGTTTGGGATAAAGCAAAAGAAACCATCAAACAACAAAATCCAAGACTGTCATCACTGAGGTTAAAACTTCTCAGAGCTACATTTTCTTTAACCTTAAACTTGCTTCTTAAGTGAGCCAGAACCAGAACAACGTAGCTTAACAAAAATCTGTAACTCATAATTGTTCACAGCTTTATCACCGCACATTCACTTCCACACACGCTTTAACCACCACTGATTTAGACCCTGCCCTTGAATGTGGTCTCTGTGTAGGTCTCAGTATTGAGAAATAGGCGACTATTAAGTCTGTCAGTAGGAGGCTGCCAATAATGGAGGCGTACAGAGAAGAGTACCTTATTAGTAGCCACTTCGCCATAGTGAGCCAATTAACCGGCTTGGGAGGCTTGAGCTCAGACACTGCTCATTGCTCTCCACCCACTGCTACACTGATGAGGAGAACATGGACGGTAGGAAGGTGGTATTATTACAGTAGTCGTGGTTTTGAGGTTGTTCTTCAGCTTTGTTGTAAAGCCTTCCTGTTCAACCATGGTTTCCTCTGTGTTGCCAGTGTTCGTAGTACAGTATACGCCTCGTTTTAATTAGCCTCCGTCTTGTCAACCTTATGCATCTCTTCACCCCAGCTTGTTCACTGCAACTCATAGATGAGAGGTTTAAAATTCTGTTTCATGTCCAATCAAACAACACCCCCCCCCCCCAGGGGTTATGCCTCAGCAGGTATCATGCCTCTGACAGAGTGGAGCAGATCTTAGTATAAAAGCTGTAAATAATTATTATATTATATCGTTGATATTATATTATAATTACCCCAGACGCACTGTGTAAACACACACAAAAAAAACTCAAACAGGAAATTGTTTTTGTTCTACTATACACAAGGCTACTATAATTAAGATTTCTGTCAAGAGTTTATGGGGTCCTCAATTATTGCCCCCAGATTTTAAAGATATACACCAGGCTCACGCTCTGGTTTGGCTCCATGTCACACTGAAAGTCCATATTGTATGATTTATTTTTCGTTTTCTTTTTAATTGAGCACGGTGGTCCTTTCATATAGTTTACAAAGAATTAAATAAAATGATCTAGTGTCTTATGTAATTATTCTAGAAATGCATGTAGCTGAAATGATTAGCTCCTCGAGCTATGTCACATCAGATTGTAAATTCTGTTGCTGAGTACGACAAAAAGTCAAAATGTTTTAACTTCGGACGGCAGCGTCATGTAGTGTCGCTGTTACGGTATCCTCTGCTGGCTTCACATCATTTTACCATCCTGCTCTCGTGCACTAAAATGATACCTGGTTTGCAGTCTACCAGCTGCCTTAATCAATGTGAATGCAACGTTATTTGCTTTCTTGCTGAGAGTTGGATGAGAAGACTGATACCACTCTCATGTTATACGATAAATATGAAACTGGAGCTTAGTTTAGCATTAAGACTGGAAACAGGAAAATGGCACTTTTGTCTATGTACAAAGATAAGTGTAAAGTGAGATTTCATACACATACTAATCATCATCATTTTTCACCATCACTCTCAGGTGTGGAGTTGCACAATGGAGATTTTCTTATACATAAAGCATTGTGTTGTAATTCATTGTGGGATTGTTAGCAGGATGCACATGCAATAGACAATTTTTTTTGTTCCATTTTGGATTTTCAGGGCACTTTATAGTAGATAGAAGTTGCACACTTTTGGACACTCAAATGCAAATGCAGCAGCATAGTGATGCAGCCGAGGTAAATTGGTGTATGTCATAAAATGTCAAACTATTTCTTTAAAGCGATTTCAGTTTACTCATCGAAGAGAGCAGTAATACAGCCTGACAGTTTTCCAAAGCCCGAAAAATAACCCTGAATACACTGTTGTGTCCCTTTTTAAACATTTCAGTCACACAACATATTCACAGACGTCCTTCTGACGTATCCACGTTTCATCTAGCAGCCACTCTTTCCCCTTCACATAGATTAACTATTAACTTTGAACTTTTCCAAGTGACTGGACGGAACATATGAGCACCATCAGTTCACTCCCCAGCGAAAGAACAAACACATGAAACAAGTGAAGCGTGCTGTTTTTGCTGACACGCATTGATTATATGTGTGACATTCACACTGCAAGGACAAGGGTTTCTATTGCCACCAAGGGCGCCTGTGCAAAATTTTCTCAGAGCTGTCTAAGGATCGGGATAGAGGCATTCGATTTTTCGCTCTACCATTTTGAATTTCATTCCTCAGCCTAGCTCTTATGTGTCACCTTTCACTGTCAGCTCACTTTACCATTTCAGAGATATGAAAGATAAAGCAGACAGCAGGTGCAACAGGGTTATTTGCATAGCTCTGGTAGAGTGTAGAGATGGAAAACCCCAAAGCAAAAATTCATCTCAAATATTTTATGAGCTGGGACACTCTGAGCTTATAAATGAATTAAGCAGCTTTGAGGTGGTTCAAACACAATGTCCTTTTGAATAAAAAAAAGTCACAGCTATCCCAGTGCTTAAGAATCCAAATCCACAGAGTTTGTGTTTTAAGAGCTTTCTGTCCTTTCTAAAGGGCAGTTGGACTTTTTATGGCTGTTTATTGGCACATTGACTGGTCCCAAGGTTACTCTTCTTTATGGGATAGCATCTTTAATTGATGTCCAACCTTGCCAGCCTGTAAAGGCGGCAGATACTTTTTTTTTTTTTGCCTGAACTCTTTGAACCAGTTGTAGGGCCCACAGCTCTGAGTCCAAATCTGTCTCGAGCTCTTGTGAAACGATCTCTTCAGCCTTGTCAAAACTGGGGCTGCCAGTAAACAGCCAGAAAAAAAGAAGTAACTCATATGAAAGGACGCCTGGGGGCTTTAATCCGATCTGCTGTCTGTGGCTTAGCCAGAGATAGGGGTGGTTTGATGCAGACATGGGTGACGAGGGAAACATAAATGACACTGACACACACGCGACGGTGAATCACACAGTTGACATACTGCATCACACCTTTGTCACAGTCATCGCCTGCGATGTTACTGTTCACGAACATTTCTATGCCTCCATGTCGACAACAGCCATGGCCAAAGGCACTGTATATTTTGGGTTGTCCATCCGTCTGTACCTACACATCTATGTCCGTCCCATTCTCGTGAACGCTATATTTCCGGAACACCTTGCGGGGGTTTCTTCAGATTTGGGGCAAGCGTCCACTCAGACTCAAGGATGAAGTGATTAGATTTTGGTGGTCAAAGGTCAAAATCACTGTGACCTCAAAAACACCTTGTTGGCCATAACGCAAATGTTCATACGCTAATCATGACAACTCTCTAAGCAAAGACATCATGTTTCATACTGGAATGGTTCACTTGAATCATAGTGATAACTTCCATTTTGCCTAAAAAAATACATTTCACTACAAGTCTTCACTACATATAACATATGAGTGTGGACGGACGTGGATGTGAACCGCAACCGGGCAGGCTTAGTGAAGCATACAACCATGAGGCAGTAATTCAGGTGGTTGTTCAGTTTTACATCTCCTGTTTCCGTAATTGTGTCAAGGCCACAATGCAGGAAAAGAACAAGTCTCTAGGTAACCTACACATAATGAGTACTCATGTCTGGGGGACAGTGAATCTAGTAGTATGTGACAACTATATTACAACCCATTGTGATTCACACGTTGCATAAAAAACGGAAAGCCATTTGTAGTCTATAAACTTCAGGGCATTGAATTAAAGACAAGCCACAAGCCTTGTGTGTGGTAAACCATTAAAACTGCATGCGACAGACTTTCCTATTATTCCTTTATGAACCACACAATGAGGTTAATATCCAAGGGGATAAAAAGAATGCAGTTTGCATGTATGATAAAACCACAAGCACTGAGTATGTGCATGTGTCTTCCAGCACCATGTCTTAGACTTTGCTCCCCGCTTTACTGTTTTGGTTCACTTTCACTGGTCACATCAGCCACAGCAAGCAGATTTTTTTCAGCAAAATAAACTGTACAGCATCTGCCCAGCACCAAACAGCAGACAAACAATGTTAGCAGCTCATCTGTGAGCACAGTGGAACATTTTGTGGGACTTGCAAGGCAAATGTTTTCCAGTACATTCACCATAACAACTGTATTAGGGGATAATATGTTTGGTTGTGTGGGCAAAAAAGTCGAGTAATTCTGCTTTATTTGTGGAGCCAAGACAGGTGGAAAGCCAAAGAATGATGATTTGTTATCTCCTAACTACCTTCATTAACATTCATCAACTCGCTTATTAATTGTGAAGGGTGGGGCACAGGGTCTGGCCAATCAGAGCATTACAGTGGCCAAAAACAGTTTTAACGTACATATGGACATGCGAGTACTGTTTTAAAACTTTAGACAGACTTGAAGGTGTGAATTTATTCTTTAACTAGCCAGAAATATGTATATGTACCTCTCCCCCACAGACGGCAGGTGGAGGCCAACTATCCACTAACTACAGTCCTGCACAGTGCTGCTGCATATTGAGCATATTGAGTATCTCCACTACAAGCACGCGGCCCCAAATCTTTGTCAACTTGTATAAGTGGCACTTAAAGGCATCGGAAAACAACATAGTCATTGTGTGAGTGCTTGTTGTTGCACTGTTACGCAGTTCTGCTTCTCATTTCCTTGCTACGCTGTTGAAAGTCGGATTGTTTTTTAAGCATAGCTAAGCAAAAGTGACACGTCCGTCATCAACCCTCCCTCCCCCACAGCAGCGCTCGTCTCTTTTATCTTCGTGTTTGTCAGTTTTCATAGTAAGATGACATAATGAGGGTCAGGGAAAGATAACGTCTGTATAACTGAACAGCTTATCAGCTCACTGCATATGGAGCTGTTCAACTCATGAGGGATGGAAGTGATTATATATCTACCCATCTGCATTTGGCACATCTGCTGTAAATGATATGGCCCTGTGGTGGAGAGAGTCCGTTTTTAAAGCAGTAACTCACTGTTTTCACTATTATGGATTGAAAAACGATTGAGGATTGTGGGATACTTCATTGATCTCAGCCATGGTCAGTCATTCGTGACTTAGTTTGAGCACGATCTCTTGAGATGAGACCTGTGGATGTTGACTGTCCCACGCTGGAGGAAAATTTGCAAGAAACCAATACGTTTTGGCCTGAGACCCCCACGTGTAGTTCATTATTTAGTCCATTACCTTCCTCCTCTGTATTCTGTGCTCTGTTTCCTCCTCTGTCTCACTTAATTTCCCTCCATTTGCCTTTTTACGCCATCTTTCCCACAGCTCCCCCTTCCTTCTTTCTGTAAGCGGACTTGCCAGAGCATTTGAAATCTCCTCCTCCTCTCCTCATTTTTCTGTACCTCCTAGATTTGGATGCTTTGGGTGTAGTTTTTAACCTTGGACCTCAGTGAGAGTTTACGTCTTTATCAGCAGTGAAAGTCACTTTGCATCACAAGATTAAACTAGTCTTTCCTGCACTGTGAAGTCTTTCCCATACGTAGTCTCTCTTAATGCTCCCCCAGGCTGCTTTAAACACACAGTCTAATAAAAATGTATCTCGACTTGGGGCTGATGCACTTTTCCTGGCTTCTATTAGTCATTTTGTATCACTTATGTATCTCTAATGATGTGTTGAAGCGGGTGTAGCTGCAGGCTGTTTGTTCACCAGCAGGCACTGTGTAGCATGTCCTCTTGACACCCCTAATGCAATCATACAGTCATAGTACAAAGAGATAATAGCATCCCAAAGTAATGGCCTCAAACATCTGTGTCTCTAGTAACAGACACATTATTACCTTGTTCTATCCACATAACTGACATTTGTGGCATTTTTGAGGAACACAATTTAGTTGCATGCATTACTTTTATTTCAAAAACCATCTGGAGGGAGATTGAAATGAGAGATTTCACCAATAAATCTGTCGATTTGGTTCCTGTTTTCACTCAAATTTAGCTCCTAATAGTAAAATAAATAGCTACAACTCCTCGTCATGATTACTATCTGACAGATCAGGCCCGCCTTGCCTCTCGTGTCATTAACAGCAGCCTGATTTAAAGTGCTCCTCCAGGGCTGCCTCTCTTGGCGGAAATCAGTCAGCTGTCAACATTTTACAACTGCTGGACATGTCGGTGTTTCTCTCTCTCTCACTGAAAAAAATAGTCAAAAGTCCTCTGCTTAGCAATTAAGAATACATGTTTTGCAGCCTTCTGCTGAAGTTGAGGTGCCAGATTGTTGTTCACAGCCACATCTTCAACTTATGAGCTCTCAACTTTTTTAGGGGAGCCACTTAAAACAATGGGCTTGCACCCCTTTTAGAGGACCGTACTGAGAGCTTTGAAGGGCATTCGTCAAACCCACAAACCCCCAGGCGCTGGAAAGGGGAGATGGTATTGATTGCTTTAGAGTTGAGATGCAGCCTTACCATTGTTGATCATGTGTTAGTGAGAATGTTTTATTCAGAGCTCCATAAACATTTTGAATTAAACTGGATTCCCATCAGCTCAGGAAGAACAATGTGTTGATGTGTTGTATATCCTTGAGTGATGATTTCAGTAGTTATTTTATGAATCATTTTAAGCTATGCCAGCTGGGTGGCTCTTGGGATGGCAGATCAGTCAGTGCACCACAGACTGAACAACCACTGGATGGATTTCCATTAAATTCTGTACAGATATTCATGGTCCACTTTGGCGATCCTGACTTTTTAGGTTTTTATTGAAGTGTCTTAGCAACCGTTGGATGATTTGCTATGAAATTTGAGACAGACATCCGCGGTGCCCCGGGGATGAATCCTATTGACTTCCAGGCACCTCCCAATGCAAAGACCCACAATCCAGTATGTTCAGAATCATAATTCCACCTACCCATCTGCTGCTCTCAGCATCAGTGTCCACTATCTGTGCTCTAACGCTGCTTTTTGGTTTGACTGAGAGAGTAAAAGTACAGCCAAGGACATCTGCTTTGGTGCAAATGAAGATGCTGTGATTGGCTCAGATACAGTGCCTAGGGAGCACAGTACATTGGCAACTGGACATCTCCTCAAGGCCCTGCTGGTTTTCCAGATGTCCGCTCAAAATTGACCAAACCTGCACCTGTGTCAAAGTTCAGGATATGGTGCACGCAGCCACAGATCTGGTGCTCAGGAAACAAAAATCCAACAGTGAATTTGCTGACATGGACTGGGCACTACATTACGTGCCTCGTTCTGCCTCAAACTATGGATCTCAATCCAATGCTACATTCTCTTTTTCCCAAATTTGAAATATGAGCACAATATTGTGTGGAAATGCGACCCACTGTGACTGGGTGATTATAACTGCTAGAGGAAACAGAATTGTATAATGACATTGACAAAGAAACTGTGGATCGTAATGCCTGGGTGATACATGATCCTCTTAAGGTCTTTATCGGCCCAAAAACAGGTGATTGTGGTGGAAACTGTATTGGTTCCCCTCCTGCAACAAATTTAACAATCCTTTGTAAACCATTTCAAGCATTGTTGCTTTGCAGTTTATGCATAAAACTTCAACTATTACTGTTTGAAATCTAAATTAAAATAACATTTGTGAAATTCCAAACTAAGTCACACCTAGACCCGAGATCAGTGTATCTGTAGTGTATCCGTTAAACTGCTTAAATTGTAAGTAACTGGTCTACCTTTGTAGCAGTGCAGTTTAACAGCATGTGAAACCAGCAGAAATGTAATAAAAGTGAATTACAACTGAAGCCAGTTTTGGAGCTGACAGGAGTGAGCATGGCAGGAGTGTCTGTAGAGTGTGTGTGTGTGTGTGTGTGTGTGTGTGTGTGTGTGTGTGTGTGTGTGTGTGTGCGCCTGTGGGTGGTTGGATTAATAGACAAGGATTTAGATTGCATGTAATGATGCGAAGCAGAATGCAATGAAGGAACTCGTCTCCGCCATCCCCTGCTGTCTCAATGTTAATATTTGGGAATGGGAGAGGGATGATGGGGTACGGGTGTAAAATCACAAACATCAAGTTCTCACTCATCCTCTCCTTGTATACATATATATATATATATATCTACACACACACACACACACACACACACTCTACTGCAGTGACTCACAGAGTGTCACCCACCAGCCCAGGTAGCAGGGACACCACCACTAATGGTGGAACACTGGGGGTGGCCTCCTTATTTCCAAAAAATAATCATTAATCATTTGCGATTATAACTCAGCCTCACATTACCCCCTGACCACTGAGCTTTGATCTTGCGGCTTTAAAAATTAAACTTCCTGTCAAACTGGAGGATCAGAGCTGTGCGGTGCCAACCCCCTTCCCTCCCACACACACACACACACACACACACACCACACAGTCTGCACACAGGGGTCCAGTGCAACTGTCATGTCACCGAGCCTCTCCGCTGATATTAGCCGACACCTGACCTTATAATGAACACACAACCAGGGCCCCGCTGTTGTGGGAGTTTAGCGAGGCTGTCTGACAGTGGTGTGGTCTAATGAGAGGGGCCCTCTCAGCAGAGCCGGTGTCAGTCCTCCGCAATAACCATACAAAACCCCTACACACCTCATTAGCATCATGCTAATAAGCCGCTCTGCAGAGGATGTCACGGAGAAGCTAATGTAGAGTGGAAAGAGGGATGGCATGGTTATAGCCATATTAAAGAATTCTTTAGCCACTTAGGAATGTGTGCTTTATTTTTTCAAAACACCTCCACTATTATGTTTCATTTTATGTCATTGCACACATCTTAAATTGATTTATGATTTAAACACCAGCTGATGGTATCGTGAGAAAAACCAAGCCAGGCTCTGACCAAAGAGGAAATATATACGTACCAGCAACTCTAAAGCTCACCAGTTAACACATGGTACTTAGTCTCAACCGAGGCGTCCACTCCAATGGGACATTTATCTCATTACTGGAGGTTTGGAATAATGGCCCGTTGGAACAGTGGCATGGCGTTGTGACAACACTTCAGACAGCTGTGCAACGTCACTACATTCAGCCGTGCTGAACCAGTGTTGTTACTATTTTCAGTGGGAAGTAGGAAAACCTTGGTGAAGAAGTTGCTAGATTACTTCAAGGGCTTATTTGCATATAAAGGACATCAAGACATAACTATTTACATATTCATACGTGCATACATATAATGCTGACTGCATCCTGACCCAAGCTACATTTTTAACACCGATGAGAGACATAGGAGTGATTTAAATCTTTTCTCTTACTCTCAAACCCAAATAAGCATATTTCCCCAAAATAAAGACTGTTGCTTTAACATTTGACAACTTTTTAGAGCTTTTTGTGCACACTCTTCAAAGTAAGACATTGTTTTGGCATGTGTGTCAAAACTCTGGCGTTGCACTGTCACTGGCGTTGAGACATTTCAAACGATAACCAGCCACCCATGCAACAAACTTTACAATCCAAGATACCTGCAGCCTGTTAGATCTGCAAAGGCTTCTTTACTGGAAGGTTTGTTTGTTACTGTAACTATGCAGTTAATGGTAGATGTGGCATTTTGACTTTGATTTGATTGCCATGTTGCTTTGGAACTTAAAGTAAGTAAGTAAGTAAAGTAAACTTAGATTTTAGGAGATTTTGGCTTGTTTCTTCTTCTTCAGTGCACTTTATTTCCCCCCAAGGCGTTTCCTTCTTGTCTCGTCCTCTTTGCTCGTCCTAAACCATCTTTACCTCAGTCTGCATCTCTGTTCATGTCTCCTCCGTCTCCGTATCCCCAGCTCCCCAATTGTTCTGAATCCCTCATCAGCACAGTGCTGCTTTGTTCTTTAACGTTGGAGCGCCTTTACATCTCCTAGCAGCTTCTCTCAGTTCTTTTCTTCATGTCTTCAGCTTGGGGGTGGGGTGGGGGTGGCTTCACAGTATGGCTGCACAGTATGGCTACAGTACAAACAATCTGTATGAAGAACAAGCACTTGTTAATTGTGCTGTGTTATTCTCAAGGGGGGGGGGGTATGCTGTGCTGAACTAACAGTACAGCAAATTATTCCCTTTGTTTTTCTCTCTTTTATGTAACTGGGGAGTATACTGTATTGCTTTCATATTCCAAACAAACAAACTAGTATTTTAATTATTTTCACATTCATTATTCAGCTCCAATTTATTGACTACATCCAGGGAGCTCAGTTTTCACTACAAGCTGGAAAACATCCACCTGAGATTAGATTAACACACGTACATGACCAGTCTGCAAATGTTTAGATGATGCCTCTGCAAACTCCTGAGCAGCCATTCAAACTAGCCCCTTTCTTGTCATGCATTCGGTTTTAGTTGGTGGTTTAGAAACACACTGATTCCCAGAAGAGCCACCATTTGTTTTTAGTGAGAAAAACCAATAACAGCTGGTAGAGTAACAAAATGTGATCAGGTGTTCATGTCAGTTTTAAAGGAAAATAATCGTCCATAAACTACAAAGGGATCTGTTTCCTTTAAGTAATGGAGTGTCCTCCGTGGTTTTATCATTTTCAAATATGAAGTTCAGGCTGTTTCTCTGGTTTCATTCCGTCTGGTAACAAAGCAAAAAGCACATGCAGCATTTTAACATGAAACGAAACATAAACGAGACTTTCGCTGACGAGTCCCACAGGTCGAAGGCCGGCCGCGTCTTTCTAACTCATCTTCTGTTGTTCCTGTAGGGGCCACAAACGCAAGCATGACGAAGCCAAGGAGGAGGACAACGACGACAAGAAGAAGGAGGAGGCAGAGGAATCCGCTGACGAGTCCTCTAAAGACTCCAACGAGGAGGAGGGCGGCAGCAGCTCAGAGGCGGACGAGATGGCCGCTGCCCTGGAGGCGGAGCTCAATGACTTTATGTGACAAATGAAGGGTCACAGGAAAAGGACAACAAAAAAAATCAGCCCTAGTCACCCCGACAACTGGTACCTGAAAATCTTATTTTTCTGCTTTGGAATCAGTGTGTGCTTAGGATGTATGAGCCATGAGTGTGTGCTGTAACAAAAATGAATGTCCTGTACAGAAATGACATGTTGCTGTGTAAATAAAGGCCTAGAGTTTTTTGTAGCATTGATATATGGCCTTTTTGGCATAAAACACTTTGATGTTAACATTTTATTGTAAGATAGCAAACCATAGAGGACATGAAATTTGATACTTTTGTTTTACTTTTTTCTATTTCAATTTTTATATTGATGAGAAAAAGATAAATGAAATTATAAACCGTGAATTTTGCTGGTCGTACATGCCAAAGAGTTTGGAATAGGTTTGCCAAGGCGTGCAGCTAAATATTTTACTCTGGACTTCCACTTTTACTTTTTCTTTTGGCCTCAACAGTTTTTTAGGGTCATAAATGCAACCAGCGGATCTAGACGTTTGAATGTGTTTTCTCAAGTCATTACTTCCTCCTCTCGGTGTTTCTACTTTTGATAACTTAATGGTAAGGTGAGCTTTGTGATAACCAGCCTCTTGGTGCGCTACCACAGTGAACTGAAGCCAACTCAACTTACTGAAGTTACACTCACTTTCACGTGTTTCACAAGTGTTAGCTGGCCCTGTCAACCCTCTTCTAATACCCACACTGTACAGTTCAGCAGGACAGGCACTCTCACTAGGCCTCTGTACACTGGAGATGTTGCCTCAAAGGTAATATTCAATAACAAAAACAGAACCCACATATTTTACTTTTAGTGTTACCTAACCATGCAAACATACTTGTTGTTGCAGATTAGTTGTATATAAATATAATTTCTAGTAGACAGGGTTGGAAGGTCAGATGTATATTCCAGAAGCTGTTGAGGGCATTTAGACCATTTTAATAAAAATGCAAGCGGCTGCGTCGGTGAAGGTGTGTTGTTGTAGGTGCTGGTGAGCTCGTGAAATGACTGAATACATTTCATTAGTCCAATTATAGCAACAGATGCATGAGTTGATATGCTGCTCAGCGGCTTATAATAATATGAGAAAGAATTGTACTTTAGAAAGTTAATACGGCGGCAGTTTTCCTTCCTTTGATGCAGACATCACAAGGGACGTGGGGATGTGTAATCCGTCAGGAGTGCCGACGCCGTTTCTTACTGGATGATGATACATCGAGCTGGTGCAAAAGTTCAGAAATGTTTTTAGCCAGGGGCTAATCATTTCCAGGCCACAATTCCATTTGCGGTGCTCACAGCATTGAACTGTAACATTTAAAAGATTCAAGCGCAACATCTCTCTCCAGACCGTCTCTGTTAATCACAATAATTCACACCAAACACTGTCGACTTGTTTCATAGGAACCAATTCATAAATTATATCCAGTGAAAATATTTGACAGGGAGTTACAAGGATTTCTCCAGGTTAACAGTGATTCTGGACAAAGATGCTTTGAACTTTTTAAATGTTTTAAATGGGAACACCAGAAATAATCAACGTATTGGGTTGGCGGCAGAAATCTGAGACAAAAATATCCGAACCATTAGATTACATGAGCGAATATGTGCTGGTTATTAGGGGTGAGCTGACTCTTGAAACCAGGATGAGGAAAGATGCATCCGCAGTATAAAATTGTCAGAAATCATCCCAAATTATGATTTTTTTCCCCCCTTGTCTGTCCAAAGGAACTGATCGCCTCAAAGTTATTAGCAGAGAGCAGAGAGAGCAGGACTCACCAGCTTGTCATCCCTTTGGTTTAAAGCAGCCTGACCGGCAGTCATGACCGTGCTGCGTGCACTTTACTGACATCACACATCACAGGATTTCTGTGCGTTGGAAATCAAACACTTTTATTTCACTGTCTTTTCAACCCACAATTGTCACCTTGTGCGACTGTCGTGGAGCATACGTGTTGTTGGTCACATTCACTGTCAAAGGGAAACTTTGCCACTTTTTTTTGGTGGATGTCTAATCGCTGTTGATGATAAATGACGTCCATGCGTGTTTTATTGACTTGAAAAGTGAAAAAGTGCCCGCGTGCACCACAATGCGTTGTACACGAGTTTCTGACCCAACAACACTGATCGGATGTCCACGTAACGATGTGGCAACGTTTCCCTTTAATGTGTGCCACAGCACTGAATCTGTTTCTGTCTCATTCAGCAGTGAGCGATCTTCCTCCTGCATTTTAGGTTGTAGAAATGAATAATTGTAATTACTGTCCAAAAGCAGGAGAACAGAGGCCTGTTTGAAGCTCTGCCCAGTAAAAGATTTAACCTCACCTTCTGATTAACCTTCACCTCCTGCATCCAACAGAACATCTTGATGTCTTTTACAGTGACAGTCATCCTGTTTTGTTCCGTTTGTGTTGCCTGTGGTTCGACCATAAGCTTCGATCAAACAACTGACATGTAAAGTATTTGTAAAGTCTATTTCCTACTTGACCCCGAGAGAAAAAATACTTTCATTAAATAAAGATCTTTCTAATTAACACGGTTGAATTTGTTCTTTTTTTTTTTGCATCCTGAAGATGAGAAATGGGATATTTTTTTTAAATATCCAATATTCTCTGAACATAATCACTAAATGGTGTTCCAGAGAAAGTCCATTAGCCTTATGCTGCCTCTTCTTCGCTGGGTTTTAAACATTAGAGTCATAATGTGCACGGCACTATGAGACTCAAGACACAGTGCTCCAATAATGGCTTTGTGTCGTGAAAACCATAGCAGAACCATTAGGCCTGATCCCATCATGTCACCTGGGTTGATGCACGTGTTCCAACCTGCAAAGAACATGTTGTTTGGTCCTTGTTGTTCCAATTTTAGATGCATGAAGGAGAAAAAAGAAAATACGTTTATCCCCAACTGTCTTTTCATTTAAAATAGAATGGGATTGTGTATTCAGAGTCATTGTAGGGGGTTAGGGGATGACTGGGGTGGGCCCCTCTCTCATCTTGTCATTCAGCCAAAGGCATCTGTCTTCAGGTGTGATGTTAATGTTGCAGGAAACAGCAGGTTAAATCACAGCCATAAAGTCTATTAAAAGCGTGAGTGCGGCCGCTCTGCCGTGGTGCTCGAAGCGTTTGTTTCCCGGATCGCCCTGATGATCCGCCGCCATTAAAAGCCAAAGCAAACAGCAATAAATGGAGAGCTGTTGGTCCTGTGAGGAAGGCGAGGAGCCCCCTCTGGGATGAATGCTCCTCACAGTGTCACAGTCGTGGCTGCCCTCGGAGTCCACATTTGAATGTAAATAAATGTTTAGCAGCTGTGTTTTGTTTATGATCCACAAAGGTGATTTAATGCCGACCAGAGGGTCCTAAAATAGTTTATGGTTGAAGATATGATCTAAAGCAAGTGCGACCTTTGTTCCGTCAGTCACAAACCCAGAATGATGTTGTTTTTCCAGCCTGGTGTGAGGCCAGGTGAACACACTGTTACAGCCAAACAAACATTTTTATGGGCGTCACCGGAGGGAGCAGCCAACTGCAGCGTGCTGGGAATAAATACTTTATGACACCTGAGTGGTTGTTATGAGCAGGGACAGCTAGCTAGTGGCTGAGCTCAAACAGACAAAAACAAATGAGACAGAAAGAAGAAAAGTGACAGAGCACTGATGTGATCATGCTTTGATTCCAGTGTTTTCTGAATGTAGAGACTCAAAAGGCTGCAGTGTCCAGATGTCAGCAGTTTGTTATCAGTCAGTGGTTTTGATATTTTAAATACTGATGTGGCCAGGCTTTCAAGTCTTCCAGGATGAAAACCATGAGATGTGGCTGAAAGTTCTGGAAAACTTGTAAGCGGACTTCGAGTTAAAAGGATTTTGTCAGACTTGTTAGGGCCCGAGCACCAAGCGGTGCGAGGACCCTATTGAAATGTAAGGAAGTGCATCCGAAATAACTTGCAAGTTTTAGGGCCTAAACATACAGAAAAACTCATGAGACTTTGCACACGCATCAGTCGTGGTGAAAAATTACATATTTTATGGGTCTTGCAAATGGGCGTGGCAAAATGGCTCCATAGCGCCCCCTAATTTCAAGCCCCGGAACTGTGTTTTATGTACATGTACAAAATCTGGTGGGTTCATGTGTCTCTTCAAGACGTACAAAAAAGTCTCTTGGAGCGATGACCTAAACCCAACAGGAAGTCGGCCATATTGGATTTTCCGTACATTTTTGGCAGTTTACAGGGGTCATAAATGAACAAACTAGTCCGAGGGGGTTGAAGCGATCCACTTCAAACTTGGTCAGCTGGTAGAAAAGGCATTAACGATGAAAAGTTATTAAAGAATTTGAGGTGGCTGTGGTTAACCTGCTGGTTAACCTGCTAACCAAACTGCCAGATTTCTTCACAGAGCCGTGGCACAGGGCAGACGGGCTTTGGCTCGTGTGCTTGCTGCAAAAATGGCCGGATGTGGCTCCCTGGACATAAAAGAGCACAATGGGCAAGTACACACACTTCACATTGATGTTTTTCTTTATCCCAAATGAACAGTGCTAACACATATCATTGAATGACTCATTAAAAGTAAAGATATATAAAGATATAAAGAAAAACCTCCTGGTGTATTTAGGAAGACATGAAATGCAGATCACATCTTGGCCTCCTTCATCGCTCTTCTTTTTCCCAGACGTCCTAAACTAAAGGTTGGCCAACTTGAAAAATGCTTTCTAAACTGGTGAGTGACAGCTGCTCCCGCTGGTACTTTCCCAAGGATACTGCTTTATATCTCATCTTTCCTCTGCTGAGCCTGACTTTCTTCTTTGGTCTTCGTCCCGAAGGTGGCGAGTCACAGATGTGATTGATAAACCAGGAAGCCAATGGGTAGCTGTGCTCTGATTGGCACTTGAAGACAGATCTGTGCTCCACCTGCAGCGTCCCTGCGAGTAGTCCTGCTCAGGGTTGACAGCTCAGAGACTGAGTCAGTCTGACGAGAGGAACTCAAAGGTGAGGAGCAGTTCTGATGAACGTTGTCTTCCTTTGACATAAGAAGCCGCAGGGAGCCCGCGGGGTCTGTTAGCCACTGATGTGACTCTGCATAATGTGGTGTTTGTTTTATGGTCCAGAGATATGTTTGTAATTTAGTTTGAACCACAATGTCAACTGACCATCTTTCCTAATACATAATGAACAGGCACATTGTATTGCATACTACAGTGAAACAAACAAGGTATTGATAGTAGTAGATGATAATAATCTTCCACACAATATGCACATATGTACATATGTTTTTTTTGCCCGTTTCTGCCCAATTTCTTTTGTGTGTGTACAAGCTGAAATTGCGCATGAAAATTGATTTAAAAAAAACTACCTACAGTCACAGGTTATTTGCCCACATTGTCTGTCAGCGGCTGAGTTTAGGTATAATTAGACCGTGGATCATTCATGTGCTTTGCGGTGGATTTCTACATCTTGAGTCATGTGAGTGCAACTCAAAGATGAAATGATGTGAAGAATAATAACGGGGCTCAGATCAAAGGTTGTCCAAACCTTTCACACCCTTGATTACCAGAATGCAGACATGCAGCAGCTGTTAGAGTACAGTATGTAGGCCAGCAGGGGGGCGGGGGGGTTGGAAGTTGCTGTAACTCGGACCATTAATAAGGGAGTGAAAAGAAGACTGATTACTCTGATTTTAGCAAGTTATTACAGGACCCGGCATTCACAGTTATTGACTCAATCTGTTCTGTAAGCGAGACTTATCATGGAAATAAATGAGGCGAACTTTGCGCTCGGGATTCTCATCATTTATCATATTTTAAATTAACAGTACAGTAAATCCCCTCTTAGGGTATTACTAGTTAAAGGGCAGCATGTTGACGCATGTGGGCTCCAACAGCTGCAACAACTGTCTGAACGGTGGCAGTTTGACTGGATCGCTCCAGTATTATTAATACTGTGCGTACGCTGCATGATACATACGTTTCCAGCCATGTAATCCTTCAAAATCTTGGTTTTACTGGAAAGTCCTTACGCAAGGTCCATGCGCATGATAATCAATCACCCTCAGTCTAAGTTAGCAAGATAGATAACGGCACGAGCTCAAAGCTGCATAATGAAACATGATAAATCAAGTCAGACGTGTGATTTGACCGCCTGAGGGCATGTTCAGAATTACAGACGTGTTCCTTTTTCACGTAACTTAAAGTCAAGCCGTAGACAGAATGATAGACTGAAGCCCACTTTTAAAACAGGTCAATAAAGTTAGTTTTTAATAGGTTCCAGAAATAAATGAGGGACACTATATTAATAAAATGTGTAGAAAGAGGAAATTTAGAGCTGATAACTGGGCCAGGTCAACACTATGTCCCAACTGCCATTGTAATGCTAACCACTTCCTAGCTTAGGTTTTTTTTCTGACACTAAAAAGGAATAGTGTGAAATTTGGAGAAACACACTCTTTTTTGCTTTCTAGCTGAGAGATGAGAAAATCGATACCACTCTGGTGTCTGTACACTCAGTTTGAAGCTAGAGTCAGTAAAGGTTTAGCTTAGCTTAGCTTAGCTTAGCAAGTTCAAAAACCTGTTACTGTATCTTGCTGGCTGTAACCTTACATTTACTGTACAGATATGGTATTAAGAATTCTCATCTAACTCTCAGCTAGAGGGCAAGTTATTATTAATAACTTTTGTGAAAGCCAGGCTAGCCGTTTCCCCCTGCTTCCAGTCTTTATGCTAAGCTAAGCTAATCATCTCCCAGCCCTAGCTTAATATTTAGCTTCTCATCTGACTTTCAGCAACAAAGCGAAGAAGTGCTTCTGAAACATTATTTTCTCACTGCTCAGATGTAGTAGTGTAATAATAATTTAAGACATTGCTGGATTGCAACAAATTCTAATGAATCTCTCCACATATCCACATCATAGCCTCTCACAGGGTTATCTGGCCTTTCTGAGCCAATAGCTCTCTGGTCCTGCATCATTAGTGACTGAGAATATTAATCAAATTCCCACACCTCAGCTAATTTCCGTTCCTTTCTCTGGAAATACAGCCCTCACTAATACCCAGGGTATTTTTGTCCATTGCCATGTGCTGTAGTTGATTTTTTTCAGCTTCTTTTTTGAAAACATCAAAGACTTTTCTAGATTATATATTGTAATGGTTGCACTGTTTATGTAACAGAACACCACCAAAGCTTTGCACAGAAGCAAAGCTTGACTCAATGTCATAAAGATCAAAAAACTCCATCTGAGCATGTAATGAGTCTTTAATTGGGTGGATTATTTCAACTGTTTACAATGCAAATCAACTTTTTCAAATGATTTCCTTCCTTATCTCCGTGCAGCCGAATAGAATGTCACTGCTGAGATCATTTAATCCGAGCGACAAAGCTCTTTTTCATTTGCATGACTCGACTAAGATATGTGCATCAAGATTTCTCAAAAGATGACATTTTCTGCGACAGATGGAGCTGAGCATGATGTTTAATAACTAAATAAACAGATTTGAAGGAGCAGGACGTAGGAGGCAAGACAAAAAACAATGCCAACAGCAAGTACATGCTTCTCATCAACTATTCAAAGAGAGCCTTCTGTTGAAAGACACACTCGGACTTGTTTCCAGAGAAAATATTCCTGCCACTGTCTCAAGGAAAAATGAAAAGCTGGTCCCTGGTTACTGTGTTTCCTTCAGAGCATGACGGATTTTTTTTTAATGGCGAATCTGTTATTTGTGGCAGTTTATGTGACTGCATTCACCGATGTGGATAACTGGCTGACCTGACATCTTTATGACGAGATGATTGTGTCTCTCGTCCGTCTCTGTCGGTGGGATACGAGGCTCAGCCAGGGATCACTGTCTCACGACTTCTTCATGGGCTTTTATGAGCCACTTCCAGGTGACCTTTAGAGCCAGAATCTGTGTCAGGGAGATCAGCAATATCGTGGGTCATACATATTCCTGTCATGTCCACACCCATGACTGGTACCATTTTGCTTTCCTATTCCCCTGCCTCAAAGTTAACAACATCAGTTTATGATCCTGCTAACAAGCAGTTTGACAGTAAAGGGAGTAGAAAATGTTTATTTCTTAATATCATTTCCATCCAATCAGTGTTTTCATGCCCTTCTTGGTATCTGGATAGTTCATTTTTACACTTTATCAGTTAACTGCACATCCTTGATGATTCAAACATCGTTATGATTTGAGTAGATCGCTGATACTTAATGAGATAATTATATTAGAGGTAATATACAGTATATTGGTGATTATGATTTCACACAGCAGCTGGCATACCAACCTTAATAACAAAGGGAATTATATCACCGGCACCATTAGTGATAGACAGAGAAGTTTATATTTTATTCATTGTATTCTCACCAAAAGTAGCAGTAGGTACACCACCAGGACAATATATCTCCTGCAATAAAAAACAAAACTTTGTGACTTCATAAAAAATTACATATCTGTGCCACTTTGATTTACAGTCCTCATAAAGCCAGTGGCCCCAGGCTTTAGCCAGAGCCACGGCGTGCTCGCTCATGTCTCAGCCATAGATAGAAAAGCGTGCAGTCCAGGGTTAATTAATCAGGAAGGGGCTTTACTGCAGCAGAAGCCGGACTTTACCAGGTTATTATTACTTCAGCGATTCAAGTCATGCGTAGTGCTCAGGCCTGATTGCCTTAATGTCTGCAGGGGTTATTGGTTTACTAAAAGAAACGCTTCGTGGCTCTTAAATGCAACAGCAGCAAACAGTCTTGTTAACTGCAGGTTTGCTACATAGTTCTCCATCAATTACCTAAATGAAAATAAGTACTGTACTGGCCTTGAGCTCTAGCCTTTTAAGATTCCACCAGTGAAGTAGGAAAGAAGAGGACATACAATGAGGAAAAGAATTTGTGCTGTCTGTGCACGACTTCATAGTTTCTATTCAAGTTAGTGCAAAGTATCTTCCTAAAAGCACTGGTGGCTCAAGGTCATTCTCCATGACATCATCTCTGAGGAAGATATTAAAAAAACAGGACTAAGAGTCTACAGCCAGCCAATCAAGAGACGGAAAGTCAGTTTGTAAATCAGTGTGCTTTACTCTGTGCAGCTCTGACCGTCTTTCATTGTCCTACAGTAACAATGAGCAGGGAAGGAGACAGTGTGCAGACAGGAGGGGTGATGGGGGTGAGAGGGGGTGTGGGCATAGACAAACCTGAGTGTTGCTCTGTGACAAGACGGACGTCCTGTGACACCCACAGCCCACTCCATTTATGAGATGTCTCCTGCAGCTGGTGACAGGAGTAACGAATGTGGCAGACAATGCCATCCCATGAATCTGCCCCACACGCCTCTGCGTGGCTGGCTGCTGATTGTGTGTGACACCGGAGCCATGCTGCCCGTGAGGGGCGTAGGACACAGATGCTCTGTCAGGCTGGGAGGGGAGAAAAAACTCCCACTGACTCTGAGATTCCCAGAACTCTGACTTTAAATCACTAAATCAATGTCCACTCTTGTCCGATATGATCTTCAGAGTACATCTGAAATAACACTGATTACACAGAGTCAACATAGAGTGTATAGACACCAAAATCATTCTATATTTTCCCAAATAAGACTTTGCTTGCTAATGTGAATGCTAATGCCAATACGCAAGCATGCCTGCAATGGCAATGCTAACATGTTTAGCCGGTCGTGTTTACCATGGTAGTACTAAACACAAAGTACATATGATGGGATGGGAATGCCATTCATTTATTGGCTGCTCATTAAACAATTATTGAGCCATATTTGACGTGATGGTGGTGCTAGACTAAATGTCAGTAGGCCATTAATGTTGCTGCAATTCATCCTCTGGGGGCCTTGAATATCTGGCCCAATTCAGCAAATAACTGAAAAGACAATATCAACCAAGTATCAACCTCATGGTTGCTAGACAGAAACTCAGGGGATCACTGAAATCTGTTCATCCTCTGGGGACCATGAATGTCTGAACAAAATTTCATAGCAATCCATCCGATTGTTGATATTTCAGTATCGGTCAACATTTCCACTGCCATTTAACATCCTATTTTTATGAAGGACATTTCCTGGAGGTTACGTGCTGTGCAGAAAAGACAGGAAGAACGAACTCAATCAAGTTATGTGATAAGCTTAGGCTGAAAGAAGCCATTATGATTTGATCACACCACCGCTTGAGTTTAGTTTGAAATCCACACATCAGGAATTGATTGTGTATTGTAAGCAGTAACTGGGATTCTACTGGAGGACTGAGCCCCCCCCTCCCCCCTTAACAAGCGCGTACATGAACTTAGGTGTCAGTTAACTCAATAGAACTAAAAGCTTAGCCTGCCAGGTGGAGGTGGTAGACAGAGCTGCAGGAGCAAATGGTGTTGGCATCAATGTATTAGCAGAGCAGCTATTAAGTGGTATTAGATTACAAATGTTGCCATATAAACCGATATGGATGTGATTAGAGGTTACAGCTGGCAGCCAAGCAGCTGATGAATCAGCCACAGATCTTAAAGCATGAATGAAGCAACTGAACTGATGCAAAGTCTCGACTAAAGCACACTGGTGAATATATCAAGTTATTTTTGCTCAAACAGTTGCTCTTAGTTTTTGTTTTATTGCTTTATCAACTTCTTTTGTCTCAAAAAGTCAAGATAATCTGGCATTATGGTGAAATCCTTCCACTTCTTCATAGATCAGCTGGGTTTAAGAATGTTCTTTTCACAAGTGCAGCTTGTCTCAAGATGTTTGCACTCAGTCCTATAAAATTCCTGGTACAAGTGCACTGGCAGCAAGTGGGATTATCCCACTGCCAATGCATTTTTGTTTCAAGAAAAATACGTCTTAAAAAGCTCACTGTGAGGACTGCTACAACAGATGTTTTTGCAGTGTGTAGGTTCTTTCTCATTAAACTCAGGGAAGTGTGCCAGCATGCAGTGCAGGTTGTCAGCGGTCAGAGGTTCATCCAGGGATCCTGCAGCTGCTCTCTGATTCTGGCAGAACAACAGTTTGACACGGGATGTCAGATTCTGCACACGGGTTCCTTTTTCATCCCACTCGTGGGACTGCTGCAAGTTGAAGGCGTGCTGGTGGAACAGCTGATGTAAACTATGCAGTAAGTGTCGCGCGTCTCCTTCCTTTAGATGCTGGAAATGTTGCTCCTGGTGGTCACTCTGACATTTTCCTCTCTTGCATGTTTCCCCCCAAATCAAATCAAAAAATGCTACAACCTCGTTCAAATTCCTCTCTTCTCTGCAAATCAAATCACACACACACACGTGTTAATGCACATGTGCACAATATGTACGCCAATGCACTTCAGATCAGATCGTTCAGATTCAGCCTTGAGGTTCCTTTGCTGTTCTGTCTGCGGAGGAACGTCACAGTGTTGTAGAGTGGCGGTTGGCATGGGAATCTTTTCCCTCTGTTCCTCTCCTTTCTCTTCAATATTGCACAACAGCAGCAGAGTGCTTGTCAACTTAATGGGGCCAATTAAGTGAGAAAGACCTGTTCTCTGATAAAATGTCATAGCAAGAAGAAAGCTCACCAGGAGATTCTACATTATTTACTTCTTGTCTTTGACACTCTCATCTCTGGAACTCCTGATGAAACAGTCTACAGCACAGAGATTGTGAACAGAACTACACTTTCCATATCTCTTGCAGAGCAAACCTACAAACAGCTACTCAGAAGTCCACGTCTTTGTCTTCAACATGTACACCCATCTTGAATAACATGATGTCATTATAGAAAAAGGTTCAGACTATGGAGAGCGACCAGCATCCTCACTTAGTACTTAGCTCACCAGGCTTTTCCCTCTTTTCGTCCCTTTAAAAATAGAGCTTAAAGGTATTCCTTTTAGCAAATAGTCCTTAAATTCAAAATCAAAGCCAGTCAAAAAAAAAAACAGAACCTAGAAATGAAAGCAGAGGCTTTCAAAAGCCTTTCATGCCTCTGAAAGTAAGACAACACTTTAATCTCTTCGTTGTTTCGAGGCTGGGGATTAAAGCAGTATTAATCCATTTTGGCCACTAGAAGACAGCAAGCTATAAACACAACAGTCTTACAGTGGGTTTTAGCAGTTTTTCTTGCTGAAAACAGTTGTCTGCTGCAGCTTGAAACGGGGCTAATGAGTACACTGAGAATGAACCACACTAGGAAAGGTGGGTGCCACAGAACCACAGCAGTGAGCTGAAAGACAGTAAAAAGGCTCTGTAGGGACGACTTCAAAGTGGTGTGATAATTCTCTGTGGGTACATCACCACAAGCAACATGCTTTGCATTACAATGTCATTTAATCCATTATTATAAACTATAGAAAATATTCATTAGTGCAGTTTTAAGCCTGAAATGAGTCGCATGATGGCTGTGGAAACAAGCTGTAAACACAGTTGCAGACATATTTTCACCTCTAAGTAAAACTTGTTACTTTTTACACATCGAGAAGATATGGAGCAACATAAGAAGGGTTAGAAAATCAAAACACTGAGTTTAAAAATGCTCCGTGGAGCTGGGGGGGACTGCAGAGTCAGATGACAATTCCATGTAGGTTTTTCACTAGAAGACACCCCCGCCTCATCACACACAGACATTTGATTACTAGGGCAGCTGTAAATGCTGAATATGGATGATTAACAACATATTTATCACTTTATGCACAACCTTGGTTACACAAGCAGGATTTAGCACCTTTTTCTCTGTGCGACCTCATGGTGACAAGGTCTGGTCTTGTCTGACACATTGTGGAGCCTATCCCACTCAGAGTCGAATGACATTTCAGAAAAGTCCACAAAAGACGGAAAACGTGCTCACAAATACATTTCTGTAATTTATTCAACTTGAAAGTGCTTTTTTAAAAAAAAAAAAACGATGTGGCCATTATGACTCATTATCTCATAATGATTAATGGATGTCGGAGAGCCAGACCTTCTGCAGAAGGAGGAATATATCTTTTCACTTAAAGGAAAATGCAGTGAGAAAGGTAAATGGCTGTGAGGCTGATGTGGGAATAAATGCCACTCAGAGGTGACATTGGGCTCCACTCTGAATGAGCATAATTTTACAGCTTTATTTCTGCTCAGATCTCCATTAGCTGTTGCCCCAGTAACTACTTGTCTCACCACAGTCTCCAAAATGAAAAAGTAATGGAATAGCTCTATTCCATTATGCCTGACAAATTATATCGGCATGTCTGTTTGTGTTTAGATCTCCGTGTGTCTGCTGTGCTGCATTGTACTTTCCAAATGTCTTCATTGTTGTGAGAGTGTGAGATAATGAATGAATCTGCCTCTCTTGACTGTGGCAACATGGAACTGCAAACTGCATTAAACGGAGACAGTATTACTGCATGTGTGCATGTGTCATGCCTCGTTTGCTAAATATGAAACTAGAGCCAGCAACTGTTTAGCTCAACATGGCAGAAACAGCGAGCCTGACTCTGTCCACAGGTAACAACATTTGTCTCCAAACACCTGTTAAACCCATTAAATAATAAATGATGTGTTTTTTAATCTCTTTTTTGGTAGGGTACAGTAACTTCCCTGAGTCTGACAGGCAACCAGTGGAGACTCCAGTTACCATAAAATAGTCCTGTTTATGCCAAACTAAACTTAGCTATATGTATGCTGGCTGGTGCGTTTGGTCTTCACGATAAGATAGCGCCCACCTCTTGTGAACTTTTCCTGAAAGCGAAAGAGTTCACAAGTTGTTGATGTTTTCAAAATGGAAGTTAATATATTAGTGATTTTTAGTAATTTTATCTCTGAGGTAAATGCTGATATTCTCAGCAGCCTCACAATTCCTCTATTACCGTTACATTACCCGTATGCTAGCCTTTGTGGCTTGTATATGGCAACCACGAGGAGTCTTTTGGTATCCATGTTGCCTAGCAACAGTAATCACTTGACAGGACTTTCCACGTTGTACCATGAGCTCATTCTTCCATTTGAGGTTAGAATTAGTTTTTATTTTACTAAGCTAACTTTCTAAGATGGTGGGTGAGAAATGTATTGCCTGTGATGAAGTGCAGTTTACTGTGATACACAGAATCAAGAAAGTTCAGAGTGGAGGGAGAAGCATGCATATATACAACGTCACCATAATCAAACACAGACATGATTGTAGATTGAACAATGGCCTTTCGACTAATAAAAGAGAAACACGATCTGTTTCTTTACAAAAACCAATTTTGAAGAGAAGAGGACAGCTAATGGACTTGTGGTACACCTATACTAACGTCACAAGGACTTGGAACCATAAGAAACTACTGTCTAATCCAATCAAGCAAAGTTCTGCCAGTCGGATATCATGATCATCTAAGTTGAATGCTTTATGTTGGTCTATAAAAAGCGCAGTGCAGTGTTGGTGATTCTGAGGCTTCAGTAATATTATTAAATACACATACTGCTGTTGGTGTTGTTGTACTATGACCTGATCTAAAACCTGGCTGTCCTGGCTCTACTACGTTGTTTGACTCCAGGAATGGTCGCAATTGAAAATTTATTACAGACTCCAGGATTTCAGCTAAGCATGACAATTTTGAGATTGAACGGTAGTTACTTAAATCACTTTGATCACCACCTTTAAGTAATGGGATAAACTGAGCAGTTTCAGCACTCAATCAGCACTGAAGCACAGGAGGAAAGGATCTAAATTATCTAAATTATCCTCACTCTTAGATTTGTTAGGGCTTAGACTGACTAGTTTAGTGTATACCTCACCAAGACTAAATATCTGGACCCTGCCAGCACTTATCTTATTCACAGTTTGAGCTACAACACGGTTTTATAGAAAGTCTTTCGATATAACAGCAAAGAAATCTGAAGTGTGGTCAGATGGACATCACAGAAATTTTGAGTATAACAGTAAAAAGGAAGTGAAAGGCAATAACCTTATTCACTGGACAGACATAAAAAAAAACATGCAGCCAAGATAGAAGGAGGTGAGATGAATCAGACTGCTGTCTAAGCAGTCAGACCTCTTCATCGTAATCCAGCCTCTCTGAATATTTGGTGAAAGACACATGAATAAGAGACTTTTGAAATCACTCTATCACTATCTGACTGTAACAAGACAGAACACAGTCACATGTCATAATATCCATTAATTCGCGCTGGAGGTCACTTCCTCACTTCCGCTGTCATTCACCCCCATGCGTGCAAATGGCACAGCAGTTCTCATTGAGGAAGACTCAAGTGCCTGGTTTAGACTTGTTGTTGTGGCTCTTAACTTGCAGCACCCCAGTTTCAAATTTGATTCAACACAAATACACCTAAGTGAAGGACTAATTTACCCCAGTCTGAGTGAATAAAACATGCCTAGTGGGCACCCTAAAACCACAAGTACTTAGTCTGTGAGCTTAGATAACATCAACAACTTCACTGACTATACAAGGACATGCAGGGTTTTGAGCTCATTTTCTTTCTTTCCCCAGAAGGTCTCTGCTCTGCCTGATATCAACAAGCTGTAAGGCGAACCTCAGCAGACCGACAGCTAGATACACATCCGCAGCTTGTGACATTAACATCGAAGCTTCTCCACCAGCCTCGGATAATGACGAGATCTTCCACAAGGTGAGCATCTTATTATGACTGCAGGTCATAATCACGAGGCCGAACCTGGTATTAACTGATTCATTATTTACATCGTGCAAGGAGGCTGCACGTGTTCGCTCAGGTAGAGCTGCTGTGCCCTTGAAAAAAAAAAAATCTATTGTGTAAAGAAAATGGATCAATATTAGCAGCACGGCCAAAGGAAAGCCTCTGCAAAGATATATTCAATCAATCCTGAAAACAGTGATGTAAAAAAAAACCCACATCATATAACATGTTTTCAACAACTCAGACAGCAGCAAGAGTGACTGTGGAGCAGCTCAACTGTTCTGAGAAAATACCGTTACAAGAATTCGATTCAAACACATCTACTAAATGTTACTGACGAATGGTTGAAACATCCAGCTTCTGCCGATCCGAGTGGCAGACACAAATTCAACCGAAACACTTGAATGAAAACAGTATAACAATATCTGCTATTAATCTAATTAATACACCCCAGGTGTAAGAAGGAGCGCTTCCGCAGGTCCTTCATCCCGACTGCAGTCAGACTGTACAATGCTGCATTATAATCTGCTGCACCAACCACCACCACCACCTGTACACTTTACTATAACATAAACTGTACAATAATTCTCACCCCACTTCACTTCACCCTGTTGTTGTTTGTCTCTGTAATTACATTTTTTTGTGTACATAGGTTTTTACCACTGTATATATTATATTATATTCTGCTATTTAATTTTTCTAATTCTATTATATTCTGCTATTTAATTTTTCTAATTCTTAACTGTGTGCTTTTATTTTTCTATCTGTCCCTTTGAGCTGCTGTAACAGCAAAGTTTCCCCACTGAGGGATCAATAAATAAATATCTATCTATCTATCTATCTATCTATCTATCTAATATTCAAATGAACACGTGGAACTTGACTGGGCGGTAGGGGCATGTCTGACAGCCACGGCTGGGAACCACTGAAAGAGGCCATTTAATGAAAACGACCTGGCCAATCATCTAGAATCCAGAATTAAAAATGTGGCTAATGACCCTCGAAGACCGAGGAAAGACTGTTTTTATTAAAAAAACAAAAGCAGAAACAATCATCACTGTAAATCACCGACTACAAACACTCTTTTAGTCCAGCTTTATCTAGAGTAAAATCACATGTTGTGATCATCATCACAGGTTTGGGAGCTCGTTACTCACGGCCCAGTCACTTCATCCCCCCGCAGAGTGTGGGAGGGGGGAGCTGAGATGATGCAGTCAAAGTTTATTATGTACCCACATGGCTGATGCAGCATATTCCAACACGGTAATTCATCAATGTCAGGCGCTTGTGGAGAGCACTTAATAGCTGTATCAGTGTTACTCATAGTTACTTATCTATCAGACTGTAAACTCATTGTGCTGATATTTCTGTTGGTTTTTTGTCTACCAATACGTATGCAGGCTTTTGGTGTGATGGATTAAAGCCTAAAATAGCTTCATGACTCAGAATGGTTAAATTAAATATGATTTTGCACAACAAACTTCTGTTTTCATTTCATCAAGTGATGTGAACTGAGAACACCTCGAATAACAACCGGGACAGGAAAAGCGTGGAGTCTGGTCTCTGAGAGAGATGAATACAAGGGAACGGATGTCAGATTAATAATGTCTGTTGGCAGACAAAAGGAGTCTTGCCTTGATGCGAGTTAGAATTAACTGTAGAAACACACCAACTAAAGTCCCACAAACAGAGAGGGGAAATGGCCTTGCAGAGTTCAGAAGTCCCACAGGGCTCATTTTTTGGCTGACTGTGAGTTTCTCCACACCATTAAAAAGTCCAATTAACTTTTCTCAAATCTAAAGGATCTCTTACTATCAAATCTTTAGACCATAATGATTTTCTCTACAGTCATCTGACTGGGTTGTCTTTGACTCGAGTAAGCACATTTCCCACTCAGGATTACCTTACAGACGGAGCTCAGGGTTCAGCATCTGTCTTCCTGAATGCCTTCAAAGTTCAGACCTCTGATTCTTCCTATAGTTCCTCTCACAGACAGGTTGGGAGGAAATGAAAAAGTGCCACCATTTCAAAACAGGACGTTATTTTAAAGTGGGGTCTTCTGGGGATGTGAGCTCTCTGTAACGTTTAAACACTGTGACTTTTAAAAGAACAAATAACACATTCGTCCTCTAACAAATACAAACTTGGATTCACAGCTATTAAAATGCACCCTTGCTTATTTCAGTACGCTGATGGGTTTTGCTGCTACAGTCGTACTTGGTCTGGTATTACCAGGAGCTTTTGGTGGCTTATGTCTGCTAATGTTATTTCTGTACAACAGCCTTTACTGCACAGTCTGTTGACTTTATCATTCTTCTCTACTCTTGCTACTATTGTGCTTCATTTTAGTATTTACCATTATCCTGTAAGCGCCACAGTGAAAATCACACATGCACACTGAGGAGATGTTTACCCTCAGGGCTTGCTGCCAGAGAGCCTTTCTAACAGAAATCGAAGCCCTTCCCTCCTGGGTTAGGGGCTAGGGTTACCCAAAGGCTCTCTGCCACAGCGCCCTGAGGGCAGACTTCTCCCATGTGCTGCAAACGCTCACTTTAAAGTCAATGCTTCTTAAGGAGGATGAATGTAAACTAATGAAAAATGCAGTTATCCAATTCCCAGTAACTGCCTTACACCCGACATAGGCTGCTGCAGATGCTTTACCTGACTTTTTCTAATGACCACATACATCATTGTGTCCAATCATGCCACCAATGGGCCTTCATGTAATGACGTGATGGAGTTGCATTTGAGAAATGTAGCTGTTTCTGGTGTTTGATCCACCCGTGGGACTAAAGGTCCTGTGCTGCTTTGATTTTGATCACTCTTTTGTTAAATGCAAATCTCCTCGTGGATTTTGAAAGCTGTACTATTTCTGTGCACAAACGTTCAGTCAATAATAGCAAAATGCTTCTTCCACAGGGAAATACAGAGGTCAGAGGTCAAACTCACAGCCACAGAGCAGCAACTCTGGAACTGCTGGGTGTTCAGTGTTCTGCTCAAGGACACTTCAGCATGATGAATGGGAGTTTAGCATCGTACCTTGTGTATGACGGGCAGTTTCTGCAAGCAACATGCAGTCCCTAAAAACAATCACCTGTTCCTGATGCTATTTTTAGTCTGTGAAAATTGTTCCTGTTTAAAATCTGGCCTTTTTCATGTCACCACATGTGCAGCTTTCACCCTGAGCTGTTAGCAGGCAGTTAGCAAACCACACATCCTGCAAATGGATGCTTCTACTGCCATCACCACTGTTTACTTTGGCATCAATCAGACTCCTGCAATTATTGTCTCTCTGCTGTCTCTCATTTTGAAAACACTCAGCTGAGCTGGCATCGTGTTGACAGACTGGCCTGAAATTAAAGTGAAGTCCAGCCAGTAAGACAGGCTTTGAGCTGGTAGCCACACCTACTGTATGAGCTGGGTGTGTCTGCCTCTCACTTTGTGTCCAGCGGGGTGGGTGCCTCAATGTTAACCACACTAACACACGGTGCTTGTCCCAATCTATTAGACAGTTCTTCTCTCCTAGAACCTGTGAATCTCTCCAAATATACACACTGGGGAGAAGGAGGTGTCTCAGAAGTGAATTTGCAGTCTTTATATAGATAAATGTGTGTGTGTGTGTATTAACATTCAGCTGAGCTAAGATGATAGGTAAATGACCCACATAAGCATCGGTCATATGTCACTGATTCACCTCACAAAATTATTTTTAGAAGCAGATTTTGGTGCCTGCTGAGGAAAACGATGATGACAATATAGTCCAAAATGATCCACAAGGCAAGATAAATAATTAGAGTCCATGCTTGTGTCACAACAGTGAGAAGACACGCACAACAAACACTCCCCCTGACGCTGTGACACTGTACTGAAGCAGTTCGTGGTTTCCCAGAGACGCAGTTTGGCAGAGCGCAGCGCGCCGCGGAGCGCGCATCTCCGGGCGCACCTGAACAGTCAGAGCGGTGTGACCACCAGTGAGCTGGAAACAAGCCTTTCACCTGCTCCGAGCGCACACACACACACACACACACACACACACACACACACACACACACCTCTGCAATATCTGCCACGTCGTCTCTGAAAGACAGAGGACCAGTCTGACGGAGTCTTCGTGGACGTGGAGTAACATGTCTACCTCTTTGGCGGCTCCCGTGGACCAAATTATTCTTTTGGGGGCGTTCAGACACGTTTTTATTTTATTTTTTTAACGTTTAAACGGCGACTTTAAAGAAGCCTTTAAAACTCCGCGCGGCATGTGAGCCCCAGCGTTCATTGTACTACAATGTCCCGCACCGTCTGCGTGGAAAACTTAAAGGCATGCTGCATCCTGAGGGGCGCGAACGTGCGTGTGAGCTGGAGCAAATGGACACGAGCCCAACAACACCCTGGGTAAGTCCGGCAACTGCGATTTGTATCACATCACCTTCTGTTTTTGCTTTATTAAAGCCACAAAGAGGACGGATTTGTCCAGTGCGTTAGGAGCCATGACGGGGAAAACAACAGAACAACCTAACATGACGCGCACTAAGTAGATCCAAGTCTTTTAGAATAGAGGCACAGTTTGTTTTCACCTCTTAACCATTACTTCTTTCTTCAGTTTGTTTGTAATATCCCATTAGTTTCCCATTGGGGGGGTGATAAAGGGGCCACAGAGGCTAATGGTTCTCAATTAATGCCTTCATAATGTCCTCCTGTTATTTCTCATTCATCTAAAGGGACTCTGCCAGAAGTGTCCAGATGATACTTAATGTTATCTCCTCCTGTTATGGTATTACACTATTCCTATGGGGGGGTGTAGCTGGAGTACTATAGGATGCTCCCTTTCATTTAGGGATGTCTCCTTGCACACTGAATGAGCTGCTGTCATCACACTGCTCCACTTTTAATTTGATCAAATTAGTGGGAGGGCATTGTCAGTGTGCAGCTCCCTCTCAGCAGACAATCCATACATTTCTGGAGCATCATCCGTGGATAATTGGATTTGCCTGCCAATGTTTGAGCAAATGAGTTACACCTTAAGTAGATGAGAAGCTTTTAAAACAGCTCCCCTGCCTCTCAGAGACGCACCCCTCTTACGCCCTGGTATGGATTGTCCATATGTACATGTCACGGCCTCCCTGTGCCCGGATCATTAACCTGTTGATGTGTGGAGACGGACGCTTGTGTTTCCCCTGCGTAGTAAATGCACATAACAAAGCACTCACCAGTGGCCTCCTGCAAGCAGAGAGAACAAACTAATGAGGACAGATTGCGCCGAATATGGCAGCCTGTTCTGTATCACCGTGGGTTTCACCATGTTGTGCATCAGGTTTGCTCCTGCAACCAAATACCAAAGCAGCTAATTTCACTAATCAGTCAAAGTGTTGAAAAGTGTAGAGAACCTGCAGACTTTTGGGCCATGTTGACACAAGATAGAGTTACAGCTCTACTTCCTGGATGTACACAGTAACACGATGCAAAGATAAAACATAGAAAAGAGTGAAGAGAGGGGAGCTGTGCCATATTCTTCATGTGTTCATAAGAAGGTTGCTGTTGTTGCATTCTGCTGTGATCTCTAATCTCTCTGTCCTAATAGCTGCGCTTCCGCACACAAACGTCACGTTATCCACTTTCATGCTCACCATCAAATAGATCCGTTCCCTTCCAGCGATTTATTCATCCCATTATCTCCTTCTCCCTGTCTCACGCTTAAAATCCAGCCCTTTGAATCAGCTGATTGACACTGACTGTCAGGCTGGAAGCGCAGGTTTCATTTTCCGTCGTCGGAGTACTTCTGAAACTTCTGAAAAGCTGCACTGATGTGAAGTGTGATAGACTGAGAATGAAGTCCTGAAGGCTCCGGCAGAGATTGTGTTCTGTGCTGGCCCATGCAAAAGTGAGTGGGCCAAGTTTTCCCAGAAAAAATTACTTATGCAAACTTGACTGTGCTCTCAGAGAATTCAAGGAGGATCACCATAATGATGAAGGACTCCTAACATTAAAAAGTAGTGATATTAACCCAAACCATGATGCTTTCCTAAACCAAACCAGACGTTTTCAGGCCTAAATCTAACCAAACCTTAACCATAGCACTATTGCGACATTAAACAGATTTATTCTTCAATACTGATGTGTAACAGGCTTGGAAGGCACAGTTGTCCTCCTAGTAAGGGTGTCGGATCAGAAGACACCTCTATGTGTGGTGCAAGAAGGCTTGGATTAATTTATTAAATAGTTGTTTAATTTGGAGGACTTGTGCATTCATTAGTACCAGAAGAAAGAACAAAGACAAACTGGAAAAAAAATGACAGTTTTACTCGCCCGTGCAACATGCTCAACATACAGAGTGCCAGTCATGAACAGGATGGGCACAAGATTAGAAACAAAAACCTGTCTTTCATCATCCATCCAGCCGTCATTGTTTTCCACTACTTATCTGTAACAACAGCGGGCCACTGTTGTGCTGCTTGTGCTGTTATTACACGCCTTCTGAGAGAAAATGCATTTAAAACCGAAAAATCTGGGAACCATGTTGGATGTACAGCACACAGCGCTGTGCATGACCACACTGAACCATTTCACTGCCTAAAGCAGCAATCAAACATACAAACAGAAAGCTCTGAAGGTGCACACACTTCTGTGGATAAAGAAATAGTCCACAGCATCATGGCCTCAGCCTGCTGGCCCTGTAGCCATTAACTTGTCCAGTGACACTAAATTCTTCCAGTCCACAAACAGCTTTCCAGAAAAAGGCCCATCAGTTCAGCTGGAGAAAAGTCTGTACAATTTACAGAAAATCACATCCTTATTCTGTTCCAACAAAGAAAAATACAGCTTTGATGAGAAGCACCTCGACTTTTCATTCCTGACTGCGTGGAAACGTTCATATTTGGCTGTGAAGGAGGTTCGCACATAAGTTGACTAGGACAAAGGGCTACCATTGGGATTAGTTGTAGCTAGCAGCCATGCTAACCTCACTGTGGGCTAATAGGTCTGAGAGGCTGGGCTGGGCAGACTCAGGTGCAACATAAACAAGTCAGAACTAAATCACATTCATTGTTATAAAATGGATTATGGTCTAACTTGGCTGGGTGGTCCTGGGAGCAACATAGGCGGGTCAGTGCCCCCCAGGACCTTTACTGGCTTTGCAATTCAATGTATTCTGCAAAAGAAAATCTTCCAGTATGAAACAGCTCCAAGCTGAATGAGTTATGTGTTTGAGTCTTTTTTAATTAGATTTTTAAAAATCTTTTAAAGCTTTTTCAATAAGAAAGATATTGAGCTTTGGGATATAGGAAGTGTTGTTTGCTTGGATCAACTCATTTAGCCCATCTATAATTCATACTGTAGAAACCAGCCTTGATGTTTTACCATTTTCAATTATGGACATGTGCATTGAATCAATAATAAAGCATCTTTTTAGTGAGACAAAACCCGTGTGGTCAACAAAATGATCACTTCCTGTATGAAATGTGCTCTCTTCATCTCCTCTCCTCATCTCTTCAGACTCTTCTGTGTGTGATTATGTTGTGAGAAGTACTCTTTCTGTGATTATTGCAGTTCAAGAGAGACGTTTTGCGTCATTCTATGTTCTAAACTCCATTGTCTCTGCGTTGATTGCCGTGCCCGCTTCTGCAGGCAAGAAATGTAATTGTCCTCATATTTTTGAGTGCAGACTGTCACTAACAAAAAAGTCGCTCGGAGGAGGACCAATCAGTGTGATTTAGCAGCAGGTCAGGTGATGGTTCAGTGTCATTTAAGATCTCTGTGTCCCAAAATAGACTTCTACATCAGGCCTTATTATGAAGATGAAGACAGAGTGGATGTGGAAAGGCAGATCGTGATGCATGGATGAGCAGATTTATGCAAAGAGGCATGTAAATTATATTTGTGTGAGCAAGTGGTGGTGATGGAATAATGCAGAGCTGAAAAGTACTTCAGGTAGTTTTTCTGGAAAAGAGAATAAGAGAAAGGGCACTTCAATCCACCTTGGAAGCATTTCCTAAAAGAGGCATCTTTAACCTCTAGCTTTGTGAAAAGGAACAGATTAGGGAATGTTTTTAATTGAGTCATTTTGCCACAGATCCACATTCAGCTTCTGAAATACAAGCACACGGGCCTTGAGGGTCACGTGTCTATGGAAAAAGCCTCTTGTAGAAAGAACACAACCACGTTATGTATGTTGTAATCACACCGCTTAACGAGGATGAGAAGGCCGCAAAGCACTTGAAATGAAAGCAATTTTTCACATAAAATCACATGTAATAGGTAAATTGCTGTCTTAATGGTCAGCTTTATTAAATTAGAAGATGTGTTTTTGTGTGTGTCAACTTTGGAGTCTCTCCTATATAACCTGAATTCATTCTCTCTGTGCCTGCTCCGGAAGCCACCCCTGGCTGCAGTGTCATGCTCAATAAACTGCTCCTGTCAGAAGCACTTTGCTGAGTGGCTGTGGAGGCGCTGCTCTCTGACCCCCTCCCTCGGAGAGAGCGGCCTGTTTCAAAAATGATTGGCCTCACAATAGAGGAGCAAACTCTGAGGATAGCTGGAGGGGTCCCACTTTTAATTTGTTGTGATGATGTGCCCAGCCTCCCTACATCAGCTCCACTGCCTCAGGTCCAGCCATCCTTTGCGAGTAAAGGCTCACTGGCGCGTTGCTGCCCTTGCAGCCTGTGTTATCTGGATTGTGTATTTGTGTATCCAGATGCTCATGCTAAATAAAACAAGAAGTGTCTTAGCTTGTTAAAACAGCATAGCTTCAGAAATATGTAACTGGATCTAAAAAGCTTTTCTTTTTCCCGAAGATGTGAAAAGGGTCCACGCAGGCTGACATGTGCTACTGCTTGATCAGAAGGTGACAGAAGCAGCAAAAACAGCAGGCAGCCGGACACCACTGTCTCGATAAAATGAAAAACTTGTAAAAGTAGCCTTTTTTCCTTGATGGTGACTTTCTTCACTTGCATCAGCCGCCAAAATGTGAGAATATTTAATCCTGTGCTGGCACGGGGCTTCTCCTGTGACACATGAAGTTAAACCTGAGCACAATGAATTACCCAAATATGTTCAATTCATTTATTTTATTTTATTCTAATTTAACATTAGCATCTATTGTAGGTCTACAAGGGCAAACAATGCAAAACAAACAAGGTGCGCAAGCCTTTACATTTTTCATCTTAAATACAGCTGCTGCTGTTGCACACAGTGTGTGTGTGTGTGTGTGTGTGTGTGTGTGTGTGTGTGTGTGTGTGTGTGTGTGTGTGTGTGACACTGCCTGCAGATCTGACTCCACTGAGAGAAGGTTCCCCGTCTTGTTCTCATGCATAGGCATGAGAGAGCCACATACACACATACATGATGATGGGCAGAATAAACAAAACCGGTGCCCAAGTTAAATTATTTTATATTTATATTCACCCACGTAGAAGTGAAAGTACTGGAAACATTACTACTTGAGTAAGAGTAAAACAGGTCCTCAACAGGTAGAGAAGTGCACGTTAACTGTCATTAAATGCCACATTCAGAACTTGACAAATTACAAAATACTTGCTGTTAAGCGCTGCTAAATCTCTTAGAACAACAAGAAAAAGTATTTGATTCACTTGCTGAATCTTAAATGGAGATTCAGGGCCTCCAGGGCCAAAGCTGATCCCTACGTCGAGGCTAACACTTGTCACTTTTCCAGCAGCTGCCAGCAAAATAACACACGGGAGCTTTACGTTGTTCTTAGGAAGCTGCAGCCTTTATTCTTAGCGACCTGTTCATTTACTGCTAAACTCTTCTGCTGCTCCACTACACACACTCGCCACACACACTTTTTGCCTTGAATATGTCAGTGAAAGTATGGAGAAATGTGTTGCCCAATATAATGCATGTAAAGCTGCATATATTTTATCGCAAATGTACGTGAGTAAGAGTGAAAAGTATTCGGCATAACAGCCACTCTCAGAATTTACCAAAGTAAATGTGGTGGCTGGCTCACAGGTAGAGCAGGTAGACCACCACTCTAGTCAGCGTGTCCAAGTGCAAGACAGTGAACACTAATGTGCTCCCGAAGCTGTTCTTAGTGAATAATTCGTTTCCTAATGGAGGATTGGCATCCTGCTCTCAGTGTGTGAATGGGTGAATGTGAATGAAGTGTTAAAGCGCTTTGAGTGGTTAAAAAAAACACTACAAATGTGCTATAAAAGTACAGTCCATTTAGCATTACAGATGTAGTACTACCACTGCTAAATGTTAGGAACACATACAGAGAGATTGCAGTATTAGACAATTATGCATACTTTCCACAAGCAGCCAAAAGCTGTTCATTAAGCAGTTAGACGAGTAGTTTTCAATCTGATCTTAGTTTGTCCCAGACTGCATTGGGAACAGAGATGTATCAGCATTTGTGACCATCACTATTTATCTGTTTTCGCCATTACAGTAAAAGCCACACATGATATGATAAATCACCCAGGGCCCATCCCTGAGGCACCCCAGGGTGGTGTGGCACACACTTAGAAGAGTAAACCCAACCCAAGATGTAAACCCATCATAAAACCAAAAACTGGACATAAGACACTTTCGACATAGAAAAAGAACATCATCCATATAAAAAAGACACACACAGTGTGATCACTTACTCATCCACATTTCTTCCCTTCTTTTTCTTTTACTTCACTCTGCCGCTGCCACTCAGAGCATTCAAAGGGAAATCATTTCCATTTTCCTGCGAAGTTTCACCTTTTCTGCTTGTGCTATCAGTTCTGCCTGAGGTATAGAAAATGTCACCGTGTGGTTTGTTTAATAGCTGTAAATGTTGTGACTTTCATTTTGGATTTTGGTCCCTTTGACTAGTTTTCATGCAGGACAGAACAGGAAAGCCTGTTTTGAATAATAATCTACTTTTACAGCAGCTTTGTGTTCATGTGAAATGAAATATGAATAAAACATTACCACATAGGTTAAACATTGAACATATGTTTCCCTAACATGGGCTGATGTCTTCCTTTCAGGCCCAGCTGAACAACTTGACACTGAATTGCTTTTTCTTTGAGCTTCTGCTGCAATTAGACTCCACAGAAGTAGCACGTTACATTGCTCTCAAAAACTACAGCTTGTTTTGACACGTGGGTCTTCTATTTTTTATAACATCTTGTCGTTCTGATAGTAAGTTAAATTTCGCCTTAATATCGGTGTAGCTTCCGCTTAGGCAGACTTAGTCAGTTGAGTAGGTGGTCCTTCATGTAGTCCAGGACACATGTATACATTATGCAGCCCAGACCACCTCCCAATGTGGTCTGAGTGATCGGATCTCTTGGGGGTTCTTTTGTCAGCCGAACAAGGAAGGTGGTTAACCTCTCAAACTCCACCTGTCCTGCATTAGGGTTAGGATTTGGGTTGCTTTACAGTTCACCTGTTATAAGGGTTAGTGGAAGAAAAAAGTCTGTCCCTAACCCTGGAGGTTAAAAACCATGATGTTTGGCTCTACTCTGTCAATGACTTTAATACAGCTTACAAATTATTCTTTCATATTGTGTTTCACTGAATTTACCCTCACAGCCTGACGATATGAAACTTAAGTCACAGTTAATGTCCAGAAAGAGCCAGTTCGTACAACATGTCGTCCAAACACATCTGAAGTGTTTGTTGCGAAAAGCCAAACTCAGAGCATGGCGAGACAAAAAGCCTGACCTCTATAGACCTGACACAAATAGGACCAACAAAAATTAACCTGCACATCCACTCAAAATATTTCCTTCCAGAGGCTCGCAAGCTCTTCGTCTTGGTAGCTAATGATCGCACAATTTATTCTAAAGATGTATGACATCATGATTAAATGGGAGTAATGGGGACAGCCTCTCCTTGAAGGCATTAATGGTTGTTTGGATGGATGAAGAGTGACAAGAGTAAAGCACACATGCCACACACATCTGGTCAGCCATTAGGTAAAGTGGACAGGAGCGTCGAAATGTCAGTTTCTGAAGAATTATTGGATGCAGCCTTGCTAATTCAGCGTCAGACAGATGTGAGGGGAACAGGACATCTGATAGTGTTGGACCATATAACAAGCACTTTGTGTGAGATAACCCGACACTGTTGGGTGTTTTCTTGTCTGGAATATTTGACAGAATAGAGATGCAGACGTAGAAAGATGCTTGACAGAGAAGTGTGTAAAGACACTGCACAAGGTAAATTATTTTTTTTGTCCCACAGAGACATGCTGTGTTGCTGAATGGGTGACGAGCTCCCAGTCACCTCTCGTACCCTGTGAAGCTCCCCTCCCATCGCATTCTTCAGGACAGGGTCCCCCAGCAGAGTGGCAGTGATGTACCAGGAAGTGGCCTTCCTGGCAGGCAGCACCGAGCACCAGTTCACCACCTTCCGCTTCAACCGTGTGGAGAACCCACGTGAGGTCACCTCCAAGAAGGGTTTGTTCTACAAGCGAGCCCAGCTGCTGCTCCAGCCTCAGCCTCGCCAACAGGATGGGGATGAGATCGGCCTGGCTGATGGAGCAGCCATTATCAACGTCGGGGGAATCAAGTACCACATCCCCTGGTCCACGCTAGAGGAGTTCCCCCTGACGCGCCTGGGCAAGCTGCGCAGCTGCAGCAACGAGGCCGAGATCATGGACGTGTGCGACGACTACGACGGCAGCCGCAACGAATATTTCTTCGACCGAAGTCCGTCAGCTTTCCGCACCATTGTCACTTTCTTAGCGGCAGGGAAGCTGCGGCTGCTGAGGGAGATGTGCGCCCTGTCCTTCCAGGAGGAGTTGCTGTACTGGGGGGTGGAGGAGAACAACCTGGAGTGGTGCTGCCTCAGGAAGCTGCGGCTCAGGCAGGAGGAGTACAAGGAGCAGCAGAGGCTGGAGGAGGAGGATACCGAGCTCACCTCGCCGCAATCCTGCGAGGAGAGCCAGCAACTTCCTGGAGTGGGTTCACTGGAAGAGAACCATACGGGGGGCTGCATGCGAAGACTGAGGGACATGGTGGAGAACCCCCACTCTGGCCTGCCAGGAAAGATCTTCGCCTGTCTGTCAGTGTTATTTGTAGCCATCACCGCTGTGACGCTGTGTGTCAGCACCATGCCGGACCTCAGAGAGGAGGAGGAGAGGGTGAGTTCACTCACTAATCACTTCCAGGAATTACTTATTTCTTTGCCCTTCTTTTTCACAGATTCACTTTACGTTATCCAGAAAGTCCAAACTCACATCTGGATTCTCATATTTAGTTTCTTGAGCAAAGTCCTGACATTTGGATGGGAATGATTTTATTCTGCAGAAGCAGCAGCGCTCAGCATCAAAATCATTTAGTAACCATGGTAATTCACACAAAGCTTCCAAAGCAAGCCGTCTCAATGTTGAAGGTAAGACAGGATCCAATTACCATTTTTGGAAAAGCAAAAAAAAAGAAAAAGCAGTCAGTAAAATAGCATTAGAGTAGAATAGTATGCTCTCTGTGGCATCTAACGGCAGAATAAATGTTAAAACCATCACGATGAACAGATTTTCATGATGAATACTGGAGTTATGGGATTATACAACACACATAACTGTAAACTGGAGGAACTCCGGCCTCAGGATTCCTTTTCTTTTCACAACAGCCTCAGGGATGTGAATGCTTTACAGCAGCTACAGTAGAATTCAGATTATGTTGATGCAGCAGCCCACATACAGAGTCTTCCTGGGCTTTATTGTAAATCATCTTGACAGAGACAGAGGCGAAAGCTCAGGGACAACGATCCTTCCTCTCCATTCACTTGAATGCCAGGTTATTGTGTAGCTCCCCTGTTTCTGCAGCATACATTCCTTCATAGCAACATGAGATCCATGTTCTCCCAAATGTATGCGGTAATTGACAGCGCATACACAGCACGAAGATGAGGGAAAGGGCAATATATTCACACATCTTTAAATAAATAGTGGTTTCTGCTTTTGTGATTAGATATTCTCCTCATACTGTTGATCTTACTTGACCTGCTTCCAAAGATGAATATGAAATAAGTTAACATGAATATGAAATAAGCTTTATATTGCTACATGATGATTATGCAAATTGTAGCCATGAAGTCTTAATCCATGCAGTAAGAGGCTTACTTAGCTTGTTTAACTATGTTCAGACCAGCTGACCAGTAAACAAGTTGGGAGCTGTAAATGGAAATATGTCAACATGTTTGATGTTGCGGAAAGGCATTAGTCCTGAGGGGAAAATTGGGAATATTTCAACATTTTAGGAAATATGTATATTTGCATTCTTTCTGAGAGTGAAGTAAGAAGATTAGCATCAACCTCAGGTTTGTGCGTTAACGCAGCTGGGGTCTTGTTCACTTTGCTCAAATCTCTTTGGTTTAATCCACATGGAAAGAAATATAAAAACACCAAATGGTGGTTGTAGAGGAAATTTACTTAACCCTAGAAAACTAACCTAACAGTCAGTAACACCATCACTAACGTCGGGTATATTTTACCTGATATAATATACCCGATAAAAAAATACAACAAGTACAACAAAACATGGCAAATTGAAGTGCTCTTCTTTTATTTTGCCCTATACAACGTCTCATAAAACGAAAAAAAGGTATCATGGGGGGGAGGCTCTAAAAAAGGCTCTAAAATTAGTGAAAAATTAGGGAACTGTTTACAAAAAATTCCTTAAAAAACACAATGAAAATCACGTGACCACAATCACGTAGGTGACGTTAGTGTTCTAGGGTTAACAAACAGTAGCTGGGTGCAGTGACTGTGTGCAGCCACTTAAATATTTCCAGTGGAAAGTAGCTTTAAGCTCCTCAAAAAGTAGACAGAAAACAACATGTCTATAAAAGATTTAGACTTTGAAAGATTCAAATGTTTTTCATTGAATGAATTAACACTGACCAGTTTTGATATTAGTTATTGTTGTAGTGAGTCATTGTTGTCATCCCATATATTTTCATCTAACTTCTAGTTTTCCAGGTTTGGTTACAAAATGTTGAGCTATTCCTTTAATTATAGAACATATGGAACATGACTCTGGTGAGTAATTTATTTGGTATCTGATAATATTCCAAAGCTGACAGCTGTTTGGCAGAAATGTCTAAATAAAACGATGATACTCATAACTTACATTCTCTGGTCTCTAATTAGGCCTGAGAGTGAGAGCAGAGCACATCCACTTGTTGCTGCGTTTAGCTTTGATCTCGCAGGAAGAGAAATATTTCTACCTCAGGCTTTGGTTCCCGCTAACTACACATGTTGCCACAGTCTGTGACAAGTGGAGCAAAAAAGCATATTAAAACTGACAATGTCCTCCTCCCGAGCCTTTTCATGTCCGCCTTTGCCTCTGATACTTAAGAGAGCCTTGGAGATCTGGCTCCACAGCACCTTTGTGTCGCACGCATTCACCTCCTGAATGACATCAGCAGGCCACTGTATGATTAAAGAGCCCAGCAGCTTCTCCCCCTGTCAAAGATATGTCTTTATCAGTGGGCTGGGAGGGGGGCGAGCTCCACAGGGAGAATCAATCAGGGAGACAACGTGTGCAAAAGCTGAATGAAGACCAGCTTAAACGTAGTCTCATATTATCTTTAATGAAGTGTCATCTGTCATTATGCGCCTGTACGAATTTGCAGCTTTAATTATTTGATTCAGAAGAGAAACGGACGCTCTGTGTTTCAGACACCTGAATGCAGTGTCACTGTGGCACCAATTAAACGCATGGAGATGCCTGAAAAAGTGATTCATTAGGAGTGAGAACCGAACCTGCACCAGCCATGGGAGGCAACCCCCCCCCCAAAAAGCACACAAGACAGTCTCTCAAAACTCAAAAGGGTTTATGGGTATAATGAGGTGGCTGGAAAACTGAGCATTACACAACAAAGGGAAGCAAACCGCAGTCTGCCAATTCTTCACATACTCTTAAGCACCGTAAACACCAGAGATGCTAAATTAGAAGTGTCATTCCCAAGTGCCACAGCCTATTAAAATAAGGTGTCACATTAGTGAAAACAGTGCTTTGTACAAAAACTAGTCGACAATAGTTCAAGAAGAAAACTAACGGTGTGATGATTCCCTACTGTTATGTTCCCAGCAGTCATGGTGTGTACCGAGGTGTCAGACAGAATTGGCTGTGGAGCGTCTCCTCTCCTCATTACCATGTTAGGAGAGAGAGTTTGGCCTCGCTCTGAAAACGTATGCATGCGCTCTCGCGAGTGGGCTCAGCTTCCAGTATTGTCCCCAGTCACGCTAATGTCAAGCAAAGCATTTAAGCAGCTGAGCACTTTCATGAATCCAGCTCAACTTGGTGAATTGCTTCTGCTAATTACCACGTCTCTTTCAGTTTGAGTCCGCCCACTCATCCTCCTCCATTACACGGCCTCCTAATATCCATTAGCTTTGATAGCCAGCCGTTTACATCTGCACAGATCCTCCCAATGTTAATGAAACTAATGAAATGATCATTTCCTCAGATACCCATTTCTTTATTGTAATATATTGTGTGTTTATCACAAATGTCTTGAGGCCTCAGTCTTGGCTTTAGTGTTGGCAGCAGCGCTCCACGTCAGACACATTGTTGTACAATATAATGCTAAACTTACGTAAACCAACCATGACTTGTTAACTTTTAAATCACATATTTGCTACGCTAAAGCTTCTGGTTTTCATTTTAATGAAAGGAATTGTTTGTGCAGCACAAACAAGCTTCTACATTTGATCACCTGGACTGGCTCCAGCCCCCCACGACCTTTAAGGACAAGCGGTATAGAAAATGGATGGATGGATATTTATATGGCTAACATGTTTATTATTATTATTAACAGGCTTATTTATTATTTGTCCCTTTACTCTCTGTTTGGTCTCCACCAACTCCTTGGAAAAATATACGCCTCTTTCTGTGCTAAAGGCCCAAAGGAAGCATCCCCACCTTTTTCTAATATGGTAGGAATACTGCATCTCTATGATCCGTGACTACATGTTTCTACATGTCAATAGAGTAAATACTGAAGGCTACAATATAGTATAGTATTTTAAGTTTATAATATAGAGAATATTATAGGTCCAAAATGAGCCTGACACTGGGGCAGGACTGAGGGGAAAAGGTGCAATTACAAATCCGTCTGTACTTCAGCACCTTGGACAGCGCCATGGATTTATCAATACACGGCACAGGTAGGGTGCATTCAGATGTTGTGTCTAGAAAAATGTCGGCTGTGCAGCTTTCATCATTTTAACAAATGATGAAACTGAGGTTGTGCTATTGGTTTGGTTGCCAAACAACTAAAACCAGACACTGGAAATGTTTAGCATAGCAAGACAACATTAGAGCAAATATTAGAACAAACCATATTAGCGAGCTAGCACAACCATTAACCGATACAGATAGTAATATTAAAACAGTCATCCTAAGTTCTGAGCTGCTATATCTCCACGTGTTGTATCCCTGAACTAATACAATCAGCTGCTCTTCTATCCTCAGTTTGGCTGACCTTTCAGCCTTGGATGGAAAAGGTAAAGCAAAAGTGTGCAGTGGACGCGCTTTCAGTTTTTAATGTGCTCGTCACGCGCCTCCACGGAAAATAATGAATTTGTACATGTGAAAGAGGCAGAGGCACATCTAAGCAGCCCCTAAACAAGAGGAGGGCTGAAGAGAGCAGCAGAGTCTGGTGATAATTCTCTGTGGATCAGTCACTATCAGCAACCCCTTTCACAAACACATAGTCGTGTTAGCCATGCAAGACGCTCAAAGCAAAACCTTTTATTTCCAACAACAGAGTCGTGTTATGAATGTGTCAGATGTGGATTCTGGCCCAAATTAAATTGCACTGTGAAGCAGGAGGGCAATGCAACAGAAACCCAGGAAGTGGACGTCTTTATGCACTCTGTCACTTGAGCCGGAGGAGAGAGTTCGGCCAGAAACCAGAAGTTTTTAGAAAGCACTTAGCCTGGCTGTCTAATCTAATGTGCTTCTTAGAGGAACATTCAGTGGCTGGGAGGATTGCCCCCCCCCCACCCCACCCCACCCCAACCCCCTTACACACACAAACAGGGGAAAAAAAAGAAGAAGCCATATTGCCTTTCACATTTCATGGCCCCTCGTCCACACACTTGATGAATAGAACATTAAATATCTCAAGTGTTTTGTCGATTTCTACCCCCAGAATTTGTTACTCTGTTCACATAAGCATCTTTGAAAACTCTCTTCTTGTCCCATTTCTCTCCTGTGAGAGTCCCGACTGTGGATCCAACCTCTCAGTGACTCTGCTCATGCTTCAGAGCCCTATACAGTCTATTCTGATGTAAATCCCAATCACTTTAAAGTGCACCCCTTAACCCAGCCATATATCATCACGGGGGAATGGGAAACCAGAGCTCAGAGACTAGTGGAAGAGAAATGTGTGCAAATACTGTAGGAAAATAGAGAGAATTTGAGTCTATGCTGAAAATAGGAGGTGCACATCAGTCATTCCTCCTGACTGTGAGTTAGACATACCGCTGTTCATGCTCAGAGAAATGTGCAATCCATCATGTTGGTGTTGATTTGTATTTCTCATCCAGTGTTCAGTGAATAATTTCTGGCGAGTCGAAGAGTGATTACAAACTCTAAATCCCCATGGAAATATTCTCATGTTTTATGCTAGAATTTTAGCAAACCCTCTGCCAGTTCCACAGTGTTATGGCTGATATACAGGGAGAGACGTTTAAGTACAGTACAGTATAAAATGGTTCACATTAGTTATTACTACTAAAAAGCAAATGAGTAGACAATGTTAATTAAAATGGGCTCAGTCACAGTTGGCCAGCTGCACAAAACCATCAATTTATCATTTCAAAAATATATATATTTAGCTATTTAAGTTTCACAATGTTGTTTGTAAAAATCTGCTTGTTCTTCAAACAAAAACCATGAAATCCACCAAAAATGATATCAGCTACTGTACTGAGCTGGCTGAAGACAACAACCAAGCTATTTTTACATTACTAATTTTGCTCTATTGCTCTTAAATGTTTAGTAGTGAGATAAGAGAGATTATAGTGCCTTCGTTGGTTTGTCTGAATACAAAAGCATGGTAAAGTTGCAACAAAGACCAGGTTTAACATTTTGAAAGTTTGAAGAAAAGGTTTAAAAGTTTGTTGTAAAGAATATTTCTTCAGTGTTGATGCACTCAGGCTAATAATAAGGCTAAAGATCTGAAGACTAATTTTGCTCTGATTGCATTACCCTTCACATGTAAACCTCACTCTGACATGGCTTTACTGCTGGGGCTAAATTGAAGCTTTTACCACAGCAGGTATCTAACTCTTCTCCACATGCTAGTAGTAGGCCGGTGCGCTGCCATTTGGAGAATACACTGAGAACCTACCCGCAGAGAGTAAAAGAGGTTAAATAATGTATTCCTTCAACCCCTTGGCTACTTACTGCTAACAGAAAAAATGCCTCAGTTGTGCTTGCTGTAATTGCTCCTCCCTGTGGAATTGGAAGCACACCCAGCTGAACAGCCTCTCAACACATGAAGAGGGAAGAGGCCATTGACTTTAAGTATTAGAAAATCCTTCTCCTGTTACCATAGAAGCATTTGAATTTGCAGCTAAAGTAGCCTGCCATTAACTGAAACAATGTCCAGTAACACCCAATATTTTTAAAATATTCCATCCAGTGTAACCACAAAGGAAGCACTTTGCTGTGTGGAAAAGATGAAGGATATTCAGTGATGATTCTCCGGGGATATGATGGTACAGCTGTACCAAAATCTAATCAAAACATGGAGAGGACTTTGAGCCCTGAGCTTTCAAGTTGTGTCCAAATGTTCTTCTCAAGTAGAATATCACTCAAAACTATATATATGTTTGTACATCTTTAAAAGCAGTCATTTTGAGCCCATTTGAGCTGCATTAGCCTCGGTCATAAATGCTAATGTGAATAAAGTCTCACTGTAATGGCTTTGTGTTGAAACAGTGGTGTAAGACCCGTTTTGAACAAATGAGTTGACTCCTCGTTGAATCACAATAAACCTAAAACACCATGGACGAACTTCAGCTCCAAAGAAGCTGCAAACTAGATGTTAAAACTGGACCACTTTCGCTCATTTACTCCCCTTTTCCCGCTTTCTGTCCATCAGTTACAGTGGTGTATTTTACAGAGAGAGTGAGAGCATATACTTTGGGGCTACAGCCATCAATATCGACGGTACTTAAGATGAGATCAGATCACATGAAACTGTAATGACCCCCATGGGGAATTTGGGTTGTCGCAGCAGCAGAGAACAGGATATAAATAACAGTGGATGGGCATACAGTGCAAAGACACAGTGTTCCTAATATGTAGGAAATGAATGGCCTGCTATTCAGCTATATACCATTATCAGGTGTAACGTACAGGACAATGCACTGATGTGTCCTGACGTGCAAATACACAGTGCAAGCAATTAGCACAGCAGTAGTTATAGTGAACATGCACGTATTAAGGTGTTTAAATGTGCGTTAGTGGCTTTTACCACAGGGAGCAGGGTGCATTTATTCTGAAAGCTGCAGGTTGAATGGAATAAAATATTTTTGGACGGCAAAGAACAGAAAGCAATAAAGTTCCACTGCCCTTCCCAAAGCACTGACTGTAATAAATACATATTGACAAGCGACAGAAGTGCTCGGGTCGAGGCCAGCACCCTGTGTGTGTGAGTTATAGCAGCATTTTCAGGCTACGGAAAAACAAATAAATGTCCCGAATGATTAAAAGAATTGATCAATCTCCACGGCGGAGGTGGAGCAGACCTCTTCTTCTTGCCAAAGACGATGTTGATTAAAATCTTCCAGACAAAGTAATCTTGATTATGTAATTATTGAATCTGGGTTTGAGCAGAAGACTTTTGCCTGCTGATCAAGATTCTGCATCGTAATCACACACACGCAAACACACAGAGGTGCTGAGTAAATTCACTGCAGCTGTAAGAGAAGACATCCTGGTTTCTAAAGACAAAGTGAATTACAGATAAGATATCATTTTGCCATTTTGAGACACACAGCTGGTCACTAAGCCATTAACGTGTTGGAAAGTTTGGTCTCATTTCTTATAATTTGCGTAAAATTACTGGAGCAAACTTCTATTTGCTCGCATTTCTCCCTCTCTACCACCCTGCTCTTCAGATTTGCTTTCTCCATTTTCCCAGACATCCTGGGTACTAGCAGTAATCTCAAACCCAAAATTGAATGTCACAGGTTTTATATTGAATGAAAGTAATTTTAAGGCTGTGGAAGTAAAATTAAGATAAGGATAGAAAATAATACTTGACTGACAGTGTGTCGATGTGCAGTAGACAGGCCTGAGGACCTGTGCTGTCGGTGAAATGTAGCAGGTTTAATAAGCACTAATGGTTATTGAATACATCGTTAATTGTGGGGGGAAAGAGCCTATCCCAGCATGCACTGGGTGAGTAGCAGGGTAAACCATGGACAGGTCGTCAGTCTTTTACAGGACTATAAATAGGCAGACAAATATATTTCCTCTATGGGCTGTGCAGAGTTTCCAATTCACTTAAACTGCAACCCGTCCATAAATGACCAGAATTCTGCCCGTGGAACAGAAACACTGTTAAAGAGCTTGTGTTAAGTGAACGTGTGTTGGCTGTGCAGTTTTATTTCAGCTTGGACAGTTAGTGCCTTGCATACCATGATGATGTCATATGGAAATAAAGAAAGTCGCACCCAGAGAAACCTTGAAAAATGTAGGCCCTGTTTTTTAGCTGGTCCACCACTTTGGTCAGAAGTAAAATATCCACAAATACTGGAAGGACTTCCATGAAATCATCTATAGACAGTCATGGTCCCCAGAGGATGACGTGTGATCATTTCACTGTGTTAATAATAATAATACATAAAGCAAAAAAGAAATAATCTATCTAATCAATCTAATACAATACCTGCAAAACATAATTTGCAGGATGACGCGTCAGCTTTGAGCTTTGTGTTCACTGCTAATTAGCGAAAGCTAACGTGCTACATTAAAACGCCACAGTGGTAAACATTATTCCAACATTGTCATTGTTAGCATGCTGCCATTAGGATTCAGCCCAAAGCACTGCTGTGCCCACTCCAGCCAATGTGTCTCTCATCCACTGTGTGTGGGAGACAGTGTGCTGTGTACTGTGGTCTCTCCACTGAAAAGCAGTGGAGTTACTGGAGGGGGAGGAAGTTAACCAAACAGTCTTCATCCTTGAAGCCCTCTTGTGTAAAACAGAAATATATGGTTTGAACACACTTAAAAATTTACAGGGTAAGTACACCCGCACACTCTGTGGGGACCTTCTCTCCCAGCATAATAAAGAGTGGAGCGGAGGAGGGAGGCAGCAAGGTGTGGCTGGGCAGTGATGTGGAGGGCGAGGAGACACGGCAAGGCCACAAGAAGTGTGCTCAGCTCTGCAGCCAATTCAATATAGAGGCCAAACTGTGTGATTACAGCAGTGGTGTCATGTGATGCCATTTGGCTAAAAATATACACAAAAACATGGGAAAAGAGCCAATGTAAGAAAACAAAAAAATGTAAAATAATTTAAAAATGATCTGCCAACAAGAATCCATGGGATCAAAAGAATGTGTGGCTAGTCTCTGTGTTTGTGAGTATGGGATGTGCTCATTGTAAGACTGCAGTTCTCACCCTGCTGTACTCCCAGACGGTGTTTCCGGCCTCCGGCCTCAGAGAGCGCACTGGGAAACTGGACATGAAATGTATGCTGTATGTATCCTAACCACATTTTTTCAGTTTTACAACAAAGAGGGCTTCAAGAACAACTACCAATTGTTTGGAGCAGCAAATGCACCTCTGGATGACTACCGGAACCATCTGTAACTGTCTCCCATGCAGCAGATATTCCCCAGAAGGGCTCGTGTGTCTGTAGACTCTCTGTTCAGAAACATTTTGTATATCTCACAGAATTATATTGGTCTAAAACAACAGCATACAACAGTAAATAACCATTATGTCCTTGTATTTCGTTCTTAAACCGCTACAAGTTTTTGTCCTGCTGAAGTTTTAGATGGCAGCTGCTGACCCACACACAGATGAGTGTCTTTGTGTAAAGCATGTAAGAAGCAGAAATTAGGCAAAGTTTTGCTTCCATATGCATTTACTTCACTGACAGCACCAGCTGTTGGTAATGGAGCTGTTTTCCTCCTGTATATAACTAGTTTCAACCTATTTAAATATTTATGTGTGAACTCAACATGCCCGGCAGCTCACGTGTGAGAGCATCCAGACAAGTTTTCCTTTTCCAGACAAATGTAGCTTTTTCTTTGCAATGACATTTTAAAACACAACCAGTGCTAAAGTGACATGTCTTCTCATGGAGGGAAATACGTACTTGTTTCATCCTGAAATCCTGAGCATTTACACACAATTGCGTCACTGTTCTGTCGCAAGATTCTTTGTGAAGAAGCATATTAAGATGGTTTCTGGAAGAGAGGAGTGTTAATCTGGCTGGCAGAACAAACACACAAGGCACTCGGTGCACACAGCAGAGCTCACTGAGGAGAACAAATAAGAGTGATAAATACGTTCATTAAGCATGGGTGCACTTAAAACACGGCCAGCTCGGCACTTGACGTCTGCCAGTTTGTGTGAATCTCACCCACTCCAGTTTATCTGTGGGGATCGGAGGTGAGCCGTCGCTCCCTGCACTGTTTGGTTTACATGGTTGTCTTCAGCTGTGACAGGGTCAGAGTCCCCCAGATCGCTGAGACGAGTAATTGTGTGCTTTTAATTTGATCCCCCGCCCTTTTGTGAACATCAGAGGCTTTTCAGTATGAAGAACAGGCGACAGCGAGTGGAAAATGCACTCAGGCAGAAAGTCTCTGTGGGAGAACAATGCAAACACGCAGGTCAAACTGAAGGAAAGGGGCTTTATCAGTTGCACACGTGTCACAAGCAGACAGACTCCCTCGTGGATGCAGAGGAGCAGCATGAAGTGAAACGTACTGGTTAGCATGTGAAACTGAGTGAGCTCCTCAAGCTCTCAGACAGCAGCACATTTATTTTGTTTTGGCTCCAGACTCTTATTACTTTGGATGTGAGATGACAGCATGTGGTTAGAGGGTGGATTTCAGCTCAAACTTGAAACACTGCATTGCAACAGCAAAGCTTCAAGATTGCCATGTGCTGCGGTGCTTTAGTCTCTCTCGCTATTTAGGAAAACTGCTATGAAGAAAAATACTTTAGCAGTTCCCCCGAAAGGTCTGCCACAGGAACACGAGGACTCCGGAGTGGTTTGATAACCCAGCCATCAAGTGTATAATGGTTTAGAGTGAGAAACTTTGAAAATATGATACTGGCGATATGGGGATCTACACTTTACCGAGGAGCACATATATAGTTCAGCTTGGACTGAATAAAGTGGCTGTTTTACTGAATAATAATAATTCAGCAAAACACTGTTGCCTCTATAATCTATCCAAATGTTTTTGGCTCTCTGAAAAGAGAGAATAAGAACAAAAAGTGTTGCTGTTTTCAAATTTCTGGCCCAGTTTGGCTTCAAATGCACTCAAATCGAAGCTAACAATCTGTGCTCTTAACCTCATAGTTGTTTTATCATTTCACATTTCAAATTATGATTATGAAGGCTTGTTAGCAGCTGGCCGGGGACTCATGGAGCAGGGAACTGACTCCCTAATGGTGACTTTCTGCTGTGACACTGTCTAATTGAAAATAAGATTCCATATGTCCTCCATTACTGCTCACTTGAAAGCCTGCAGAATAAAAAAATGAGACGTTTATGGAGGGATTTATTTTCTAACCAGTCTTGATCAGTTTTTCCTCAGAAATATGTGCAGGAGATCCAGTAGAGTCTGATCTAGTCATTAAAATCACTAAAATAAAGGTGTAATCAATAACTGCCTATGGCCAAACTAATGGCTAATGGCTCTGCACTTCAGCTAAATGCTAATGCAGCATGCTAACGGGGGGCCACTGTTAATCTTTCATACTAGAGGCTTCAAATGATGGTATTCTGAGGAAAGAGATCAGAGAGAGGTTTTGGTCACACATCAAAGTATTGGACAAAATAACATTTTGACCAGATGATGGCACTGTATGAAAAGTCAGGAGATCAAGATAATCAGGAGTCATTACAAGTCATCCCCTGGGGACCACGAATGTATGAACCAAATTTCACAGCAATCCGTCAAGTAGTTATTGAGACGTTTTAGTCTGGACCAAAGTGGTTGAGCGACTGACACACTGGCACAGAGGCGCCGTTTATCCCAAGGCCTGTGAAAGAATCTATTTCAAACTAGCATTTTGAGACTCTACTTGAACTGAAGGCAGGGGGGGTGTGTGCAAAACAGGGGGGGCGATTTCTGACCATGATCAATCAAAACACCTCAGCTTTTACTGTCAGTGGAAAGGTGTTGAGTTTGACTCTGCAGTATTAGCGTTACTAGAGACTTTGATCATGATGACTAGTTGCTCAGTGTTGTTATTTTCTCTTATTGTGTCTCATTTCATTTGCCAGCCTTCACTTTAGCACTATATTGCTGCTGCCGCTGCTGCTGTGTGAAAAACTGCAGCTCCAGCTTTGGCGATCAGTGAGTCACACGGTTCTTAATGGGTTTAGTAAGTTTGATGTCTTAAGGGCAAACAGCACGCTATATGCAAAATTAAGTTCACTCAGTGAAAAAAGCACGAGGCTCAGTCTGAGAGGACTTCTTCGCCATAAGGGGGAGTCAGTTGGAAGAACATATCCATGGAACCGAGCTAAATGCTAAGGGAAGTGTTGTGCTTAGATGTTCACACTTGTGCACATTCACACCATTAAATAGCCCTCAGAAGGCCGGTGTATGTAGCTATCACCCTGATGACTCGCTAATGTCATCACATGTTTCTGCACAAACCACAAAAGCCTCGTCGTGAATATCTGAGCCACGAAACACAGCAGGGGCCTGAGCCTGAAAAGACTTTTTAGGAAGAGCTATTTCACAGTGTTGCACAGCATTTCAAAGAGGAAAGATTTAAAAGTTTTCTTTATAGCTTTTTCTCCGCATATCCTCATATTCTAATTAATCCACACATAATTAATTGACACAAATTAAGACAATATATATATTTTTTCCATTAATAAGACTCAAGTATGTGCAGAAAAATGAAAAGCATTTTCAAAGTCTCCTCCAGGGGTGACTTTGACTTAATAACCAAGTAATCTCTTATAATTGTATTTTTAAATATTTATGAACGCTATTTCAGCAGTCTTAAAGAAATATATTATCATTAAAAGAGAGAATATTTCAGCTGTGGTGGCTTTAAGAATCCACAGCATCAGCGTCTCTATGACTGGCTCTGGTTAATTTCTTACATAACATTGTCTGCTCGTATAGAGCTTTCGCTTTTCACAGGGCTTCAGGTTTGAAGTGTATAAGTCAGAAAGGGCTAAGAGACGACTTAATTAAAGCCTTTGTTTTACGCTTGATGGATCTTTCAGCATCTTCGCTGTCGTGTTTTGTTCTGTGAACACAATCACCTTTTTGATGTGAGATCAACAAACTCCTCAGGAGGACAGAGATCAGTCTGCGTCTTTAGTCCATGACAGCCCACAAATCAATGGCAGGCTTTGAAATTGATTCTTAATTACTGACTTGATGCTGCGTCCTCACATCACTCTTCCTGAAGCCCTTCTGGAGTTCACTTTTTTCAACAGAAATATGTGTCCTCCTGAAAAAACCTCCCGAATCCACCTTGTTGTTTTTTCACGACAGCGAAGCAGCCGATGGTTATGTTCTTCTAAAACAGAGCATTCAGACAGAGGATGAACACAGCTCCAGCAGCCACGTCTGCTAAGAGAAACACAGTGTGCTTTTTGAACATTAGACCATGTAAATCTGTTCTAGTAGAACTTTGTGATGAGCAGAGTATGGGAGCTTTAATTCTTCTGCGTAATGTAACATAACCTCTAATGTCTGCTCTTTTTTTTCTCTGCAGGGTGAGTGCTCCCAGAGGTGCTATAACATCTTTGTGCTGGAGACGGTGTGCGTTGCCTGGTTCTCCCTGGAGTTCATGTTGCGTTTCATTCAGACACAGAGCAAGTGCATGTTCCTGCGCACGCCTCTAAACGTCATCGACGTGGTGGCCATCCTCCCCTACTACATCACTCTCATCGTGGACGCTCTGTCAGTGGGAGAGAAACCTGCAGGCTCAGGGAACAACTACCTGGAGAAGGTGGGCTTAGTTCTCCGAGTCCTGCGAGCTCTACGGATCTTTTACGTGATGAGGTTGGCTCGCCATTCCTTAGGCTTGCAAACGCTTGGTCTGACAGTGAGGAGGTGCACGCGTGAGTTTGGCCTGTTGCTGCTGTTCCTTTGCGTTGCCATGGCTCTTTTCTCCCCACTAGTGTTCCTAGCTGAGAGCGAAATGGGCGCCAAGCAGGAGTTCACTAGCATCCCTGGTAGCTACTGGTGGGCCGTGATCTCCATGACCACAGTTGGCTACGGGGACATGGTGCCCCGGAGCATCCCCGGCCAGGTGGTGGCGCTCAGCAGCATCCTGAGCGGCATCCTCCTCATGGCCTTCCCCGTCACGTCCATCTTTCACACCTTCTCTCGCTCCTACTTGGAGCTGAAGGAGGAGCAGAGCCGGGCGCTGAGGCAGAAGCCGGACTCTCAGGACAGCACTAAGTCCCAGAACAGCGAAGACTCTCAGGAGACGGACAGCTACCACGGCATCACGGAAGCCGCGGCCTCGTCCCTGCAGCGGAGGAAGTTGATGGCTGTTCAGAGGGCTGCTGAGATTAGAGCGTCCATGCAAACTTAGCTGCTCTCTCTGTCTGTCTGTGTTCGTTCAAGTGGCAGCCGAGGAGGCCGTGACACCCAGCGCTGGGACTTCAAAGATGACTAGCTGCAGGATTGTGAGCAGGGAGGAGATTTTCTTCTCTGGAGCTTGAGGTCTCTGCTTTGATCGTATGAAGCACTTGTGCACCAGAGTGTAGCTGAGTTTCTTAAGTTTTACAGAGGAGCTGCAGGGTTCTTTTTTCCCCCACAATTTTGACTTTAAAAGATGGGAACAGTACAATATTCATGATTAAGGGACTGAAGTCAAATGAGATTAAGAAAGTGACTGAGACATTACTCTGACACTGACTGCAATTCAGACTTGTGATAAGTCTGTGCAAAAGGGAAATCTAATACCAAAACAACACGTGTTCCTCAGACTAATAATTAATGTTCCTCATGTAGCTGCATTTGAGAGGATTGTCTGAAATAAAGCTCTTTGCTGAGATGACAGACATGCAGTATATTATTGTTATTCCATATCATCTCCATTTGGGGCTCTGTTATATAAGGTTCACAAATATACATGATCTTCTCTGTGCATTTATAATTAATCTCCAACACAAACTAATTTTCTGTCACAGGGCTGTTCAGTTGGTTGGGACGGTTTGTTCACTGGCAAATGACAAGAGGCTTAATTTCACATTAGTGTCACCATTAGACAGCTCTGTCTGATGCACTTGCTTAAAAAGAATAGTTCACTTTTCTTATGGGCATTTCACTTTTATCCTGAGAGTTAGATCAGAGTATGTCACGAACTATGAGCTACAGCCACAAGACAGCTTCCTTAGCTTAGGATAGACACATGAAATGGGTGTAAACAACTATCCTGGCTCTGTCCAGAAAGTAACATAATGATTACCAGCACATCTAAAACTCCCCAATTATCATTTTGGATCTTGTTTGTTTAATCTGTATAAAAAGCATCAAACATAAAAACAAGACTCCACTGGTTGCCTAGCAACCTCACCAGGACAATAGGACTTCAGGAAGTCACAGCGCCGGCCTAAGAGGTGGTCCAGCATACAGAAAACCACAAGTTGTTGTTTTTGCAGTTAGATTTTGTACAAATGATGCAAACGAGATATACCATGTCAGTAAGCTTGAAAAATAGAAACATGAGCCAGGCTAGCTGTTTCCTTATCTGTATGCTATGCTAAGCTAACCACCTCCTGGCTGTATCTTTTATACCTACAGTATATTTACAGGTAGAATGGAGTTCTTCATATATCTACAATCATCTCTTAATGCATGGCTGAAATTCCGCACTTGATGGAAACTAAACCATCTCCATAGCAACTTAGCAACTTACTTAACTTCATCAACTAAAGAAAAAAATAGAAATGTGATTGAAAGCACTGGAAAAAAATAGTACGTGGACACTGAGTTGAGATTTTTTAATCAACAAATGTGGTTTTAGTTGCTGCCTTAGTCATTTAAAAATGGCAACTGCTTATAATTTAACTCTGAAAAACTTAACCTGTGCTGTTTCCATGTTTTTATCTCTGCCAGGTGTGAACCTAGAAGGGATCAGGTGTTTGGTCATGTGTGTGTGTTTATCTGTCTGTCCACAGCTAATCTCTCAAACTACTGGACCAATCAGCCTCATATTTTTTGTGCACTTTTATGCCTGATTGCTGAGCGACCTCTTGGGGATGCGGTCTTTACCTCATCTGTTTGCAGGCCCCATTTGAAAAAGTTTGATCTAGTTTTGAACATTGAAGCATCTGTAGATTGATTCCATACCTGATGTGTTATGATCTCCTTAAGTCACGTACGATACAACATGAATAAATTCCCTAATCTTCGCCACCATCTTGTCTGCACAGCTGTTGTGATGAAGTCTGTTTCCCCATCAGATAGTGTTTCCCATAGTGACGCATGGATTTTCTCACCTTTTGGACATTATATGTGATTTCTTAGCCTCTTTGATACCAAATGTGTAATATGCACTGGGTAGAGACACTATATCTGTTGGAGAAATGGTGATGAAATGGCTGGTGCCAATCCTACTTGTCACATATTGAGTTAAAGTGACCAGAGGAGCAAAAAAGTAATTTTTTAATGTAAATGAAAACAGTCAGAGGAGCAAACGTTTACCGAGAGGTGTAATTAGAGTTGATTCTCTTCAAAGAGGCAAACATTATACCACCACCCTCAGAAAGTGAAAAGAAATACTGAAGCCAAAAACCATTTCAGATATTGCAAATAATTTTCACAGTCTTACACGATTTCCTCAAATAATTGCAAATACCCCACTTGGTTTTCTTTGACTTGAGTGCCTTGTACATTAAAAAGCAATTTCCCCAAATTGTTGTCAAGTTGGAACCCATCAAAGCAACGCAAGTGCTTCAGAATGCAAATTAGGTTTTGATATTTTTAATATGCCGTCAGATTTAGTCTGCCAACTCTGAATTGCAGTTACTGGATTAACTGAATCATTCTAAAGCATGGAAATAGTGCACAGAACACTTAAAACAATAAATCTACAATATTTAGGCTTTAAGACATACAGTATAGATACTGTTTCCTTCAGGAGCAGATAGAGCAATGACATAATTTGAAAAGAAACCCAACTTAAATGGATTTGGGCTTTGCGTCATGAATCCATAGCCTGAGGAAGAGCCTGTTGTAAAAATGTAATAAAGTTGACAATGAATCGAGTCTCATGTGGAGAGGCTTTGATTTAACACAGTATTATTCACAAGGATGCTCTGAAATTTGCACGACAGCGTGTGCTGTACTTTTGCACTTAGAACATCCCAAATTGGTTTGTCTGCGCCTTGGTTCGTGTGTTTTTTCCAAATCTGTTATTAATAATAAATGAATTCTGTTTCTAGGAGTGATGTTGGCTTCAATGAAATGTAAATCTTACGACAAAAGAGCCTGTTCAGTGGGTTCTCCTGTTCACGCTGTTAGCGCTGCGGGGTCAAGCTGAAGAAGTGCTGCAAAAGGGAAAAATAGACCTTGAATTGATTTCACCTCATGGCCTTCAGCAGTTCATTATAGTCTGCAGCATGGCACTTCAGAGTATGTTTACCAAGGCCACGTGTTGATAACAAGTAAGTGAGAGAATATTTAGAAGGCTGTACAGAGAAAGACGTTACATTCTTGGCCAAGGGTGATTTTCAAAGGATGCTATCATTAACATATTAACGTTAATTAGCTAACAGTTGCCTCTGTACACATAAAGCAGACATGGAGCTAGATTAGCATTAATTTGGATGTTTGGATGTTTCTGACCCCCCAATGAAAGGAAGCCCAATATTCACTCTCAAAAAATATCTGGCTCTCACCAGTTAGTCACTAATTTAGCTTACCTAGGCTTCGGCTTCGGAGAATACAGTTTAAAATCCCTCTCCTCACCTACAAGGCTCTTAATGGTCAGGCTCCATCATATCTTATCGTACTACCCCACTAGAGCACTGTGCTCCCAGACTGCAGGCCTACTGGTGGTCCCTAAAGTCCTCTAAAGTAGTGATGGAGCCAGAGCTTTCAGCTATCAGGCTCCTCTTTGATAAGGCTTATATTTAAGGGCTGGCTCAGGCCTTGGACCAGCCCCTAGTTATGCTGCTATAGGCTCAGACTGCCGGGGGACTCCCCATGATGCACTGGGCTCCTCTCTCCTCCTCTTCCTCTCCATCATTATGCCTCATGTCTTTTTAATGTCTGCTACTAACTTGGCATCTTCCCCGGAGCCTTTCTGTGCTTTTCTCATTCCTCAGGTTCCTGTGGATCCTGGTCCTGGTTCTCCTGCTGTGGTTCTCCAGCTTCATGAATCACTGCTGCGTCTTGAGATAGCACTGTTATGAATTGGCGCTATATAAATAAAGATTGATTGATTGATTGATTGAGTCTGCTCTAAATGTGGGAAAGCAAGCGAGGAGCACCTGGGAGCAAAACCCTGAACAAGAGCCAGCTTCCATCAGGCCACACTTGTTTAAAGTTTTATCAGAAATTGGTGTTTTGTCATTATTTTACACAAAAAAATATTAAAATGGAGAGCAACGTGTACTTTTGAGTAATTTGAGTAAAGAAGTTATTTTTTTACATGTACTTGATCAACCCTAACCCATTTTCACATGGTAATTGTCACTTTTTATAACAGTAATTGTACTTTTACTGGAGTACAGACTTTAAGTACCCACCACTGGATTTTACCACATAGTGAAGCGGATTTCATGGGGCTCTTGTAAGATGATACTCTTTATGTGCACTTTATGTAAAGAGTTTGGATGGTGGTGCCTTCCATTGTAGCTTTTCCAAACCCAAAAGACAATTTTATCAAAGCTGCAAATGTTAAAATGTGCAGCATTACAGCTTCACTTACAGCTTTACTTCCAAGGCGGAGGAGAATTTCATACATTTATTTTCTGGGGTTACTGCTTATATTAAAAACACAGACCGTCTCACAGCTAACATATCTACTGTGTAGTATTTCTCCTACTGCACTGGTCCTGGATGTTACTACAGTATATCAGAGATGAGGGTTGATGTTAGCAGCTCTGTTCTGCTCTTTATTGGGTTTGGGGAAGTTTACACTCCAGCAAACACAGCCAAATTTATTATCCCAGATAGTGTTACGTTTGGCAAACTCATCGATTAGCCCTCAGCCGAAAGGACTTTAAATTTGTACTGTTAAAAATGAAATATACTATTTGAAAACACAGTAACGAAGGCATAAATCTAACCTTGACTTGCGATTTTACAGCATTTATCATGCAGGGAAGCTCTTTCTCACCCACTCACATTCCTGAGGCACTGGGCATAATTCAGCATTTTATTTTGAGGGTTGTGTTTATGAATTCCTAAACTTGAGTCAGAAATACAATTTAAATACAGATTTGTCTGTGAGGGCCCAAGTGGTAGACTGGTATATTTGTATTGTCTATACAGTGAGGCGTTCATACAGTATTGTGGTTAATTATAAATTAACAACGTACATCAACAAAAATGAAAAACCAATGCACAAATGTTATTCAAGCCTCATCTATAAGAGACAGACGTGTCTTATGAAAGACTTAAAAAAGAATGCATCTTAATAATCTGGCTCTGCTTTTGCAAATCGGCTTTTCGAATCTATCTTTTTACCCCTATTTGGCTGGTACAGCAGTATGTATTATCTGCGTGCTGTCTCCTCTCTGTAGCAGTGGGGACCTTGATGTGAAAGCCCGGCACAATGCAATTTATGTGCCTATTATTTAGATCTGCTCAAAGCCCGAAGCCCAAAGAAGGACCACGGCTGGTGGGCCTGTTCTTCCTTTGACAACTGATGTCTGCCAGAGCTGCATCGCTGATGGGAGCAACGGTGGACATCTGACACAAACATCTCCATCAGACAAAACAAGACGCATGAGTCTGTGTCCTCTTTATTGGGTGACAATGCCATATCAGATTTTCAGCAATACTTTGTGTTAAAACAGCCTAGAGTGTTGATGGATGTCACTAGTTATCTAGGTGGACAATTGGCAGTTTAATAGAAAGATGAACCACAGACCAACAGATGTAACAGTAAAAAAGAAAATGGTATAAGAAACATAGTGGAAATTACATTTTTGGTATATTATCAAACTAGGTGTGTGGTTCAGAGATAATAAAATGGAAAGTATGGCAGTTTCTATGGGAAAATTCCTTCATATAATAAAATGAATGAACCAAATGATTTAAAACACAAGTTAAAAAAAAAAAGTACTTATACATATAAGAATATCAGAAACATGGAATGAAAGGGTAAATAATGTGTAACTGAGGTCATTTTGATCCAGCTGAGCACAACAAGAGCCAGTTGGGTATCTCACATTATTAACAATGCACCGCTGTCTGAGTAAAGAACAGACATCCACTATCTTACACCGACACTGGAAGATTATAAAAATACTAAAACAAAAAGGATGACTAAGCAGGTGTGAAGACAAAACATTCACACTGACTACTAGGAAACCAAAGACCTATTCCACCATATCTTTTTGTGTATATTTAAGAGGAGAGGAGGAGAGAAGAAATAAAAATAAATCATAAAAAACTTCTGCTACGTCCCACTGGAACACAGGGGAAGTTTCCATTTCTTGAGGCCTAAGAGGAGGAGGACAGAATCAGGTCTTCTCTGGTGCACAGTTCACTGAAGGGCTGACAGTCGTACACCTCCTGGTTTGGCATTTCACCTCCTCCCCAGTGAAAAATTACAAAACAGCAACAATAACAAAGAAAATCTTCACTGTGCTATGTGTCCGCTCCTCCTTTTCAACAGGATATTCATGTCTTATACCGAAATGGTGATGAGCTCAGCCTGCCCAGAAGCAGCACCACACGGTGATGTGGAGTCATGAGCGATGGTATCGGGGGGACGTTATTGGATTTGCAATATCAGTAACAAACTGGCCAGTCAGTGTTATTCAGAGCCAATATAATGGGAAGTGAAGATATGCATATTCAGAAGTATCAGTCTGTAAAATCTACAATGAGCCTCTCAAAAGATAATTGGGGTTTACTGGCTCTCATTTCATAGCTTTGGCAAATTTCTATTATAGAATAATAACTTCTGTTCAGACCATAACTCAGAGCAGCCAAGTGGTGGAAAAAAAAAAAACAGCTTCCTAGACGTAATTCAGAGGTATTGTAAAATTGTGATAGTCATATTATGTCCCACCAGGTGAGAAAGAACTGACACAAGTATCAACAAACTGGTGGCGAAATGGCCGCAAAGCAGCCGCCGCTAGCAGTTATGTTTTAATAGACTGCATATAAAGATGGATGACGTGTCGCCACTTCCTCCAACTGTGCAAAAACAAGCCAAAATATCCCAGACATAGTGAAGCCACAGTACCGAGGTGCCTGCCGTACACCCACCCGACTCATCTGCTTGTCAGGATTAGCTGTCAATCATGACATCACACCCCCTTTTTAAAACATCAAATGATTAATCAAAACCAAACTGATCAGCAAATATGAACCACTGAAAACAAAGCAGTGTTATAAGACCTCCCTAAAATGACACCCATAGAGGGGGTGTTGTTTACGTCTGATACTGTAGCCAGCCGCCAGGGGACGATCCAGGCGTTTTGGCTCTACTTTTGGGGAGCTGTCATGACGGCCATCTTTGTATTCAGTCTATAGGGTGAACACAAGGCTGGCAGTGGGAGGAACCAACCTATGATAATGCCACGAAAACTCCCAAACTGAACAATAGCAGGTTTTTCTGTTCTTCCCATTCTTCTCATTATGAGTGTTATGAATGTAGCATTAAGTTATAATTATCCAAAATGATCTTTTAAGGAGTTGCAAATCTAGCCCAACCAATTGTATGATAATCCTGTTTCCGGCTGAAAGTGAAGGAAATGTTTGAATGGGATTATTTTTGCAAATGTGTTCTGTATTTGCCCCAAACAGCAATGAAGTGGATTCCTAAGGCCGGAGGATAAGCTGTAGCATAACTCGCTCACCTGCGCTAATGACTTTGTATGCAATTGCTCCTCTAAAATTTTGAGATCACTTTTTGGAATTTGTGGAATGAAAATTATATACGAAATGTCATCACCATCTTCAGTACAAAAAGCTCGGCATTGACCTTTCGACAACCCAAGCAGCCTGAACACTGATCATTATTGTTTATGACCGTTTTCTTATCAAAAGCATATGTGCTGCATGTTTGACTTGAATTCTTTTGGTAAAGTCTGATTGCCTGTGGTTTCCTAAGAGTATAATTCCTCTATTATCCCACTGAGACTGCATGTCAACCATCTGTCCAACAAGTGGTAGACTGACCCGCATTCTTCCACTGAGTTGGGAGAAAAAAAAACTGATTAACAAATGACATTTTGTACATTCAGCAGTGTTGTATCTTTTTTTTTTGATTGATTCATACATTTATATTGCTGGTAATGCAGCAAGCCATGTTTGAACGTGTGTGTGTGTGTGTGTGTGTGTGTGTGTGTGTGTTTTTAAGGCAGAGGGTCCATGCAACAATCATCAGCTAACGTGGATGAGAAAAGCTGGTCCAAGTTCCCTTGAGCAGAGATTTCACTGCGAACATCTGCAGTTTATGTACTGTATATATTCATAAATGTGCACTATTCCCACATGCACAAATTGATTGAAGGGTATATTCTTTGAGAAGTCTGCATTCCAAGACATAAGCATACTGGTGCATCGAGGAGGAGTCAGTAGGATAAATAAAACAGAAAGGTCTTGCTTGTAACAAGTGTCCTTCAGGAATGGCTGCAGACACCAACACCAAGCATCAGTGTATGTTCATGCCTTATTTATGGATGTGTGTATGCCTTTATGTATACATGGAGGTGAGGCTGAGCAGCCTGCATTCTCTCAAGGCGCTTTGGTACTCATGTATGTTTATACATGTCCAAAGCGCCTCTAAAAGTGCGTCCTCACTGGTGTTTTTGAGCGTTGGCACATCCTCGGAGAGCTCGGAGGCTTTCAGAGGGCTTTGGCACTGGTGGTGTGGGAGACGGTGTGGGACACTGGTTTCTGTGGGTAGCGGCTGTAGTAGTAAACCTGGAACAGGATGGCGAAGTCCACAAAGACCTGCAGCAGGCCACATGTCCAGAACTGCACAGGAGCCTGGGTGAGCAAGAAGTAGCCCGTTTTAAAGGTGTCGCCGCTGGTCCACATCAGCACCATCTTGATGCTGGGAGGAAACAGGAAGAGAGGGGATGATGAATAAAGGAGAACAATACAATTTGGTGATTTAGTTGAAGCAAGAGTTTGCCCCCTTTCAAACATCTGTTTTTATTTTATTAAGGTATTTTCCCAATTATTTTATTTCATATTGTCACTTTTCATGACAGCGGCCTCAACAGTCATTCATTCAGCCTGCTGCCTCTTTAAGCTGGCAAGCTCAACAACCGTTACCAAACGTAACCATCGAACTCTTGTTAGCTATAGAGATGCAAAGTCTGTCCCCTTCCCATGGACTGCCATAGTTTTAGTTGTAGCAGCACGGTGGTCAGTTTGAACGTGGGGCCTTTCTGTGTGCAGTCTGCATGTTCTCCCCGAGCTTGAATGGTCTCTCTCCGGCTTCCTCCCACAGTCCAAACACATGCAGCTTAGGTAAATTGGTGACTCTAAATGACCTCTTCACAAGCCAACAACTCAGCCATCCTAGTTAGCTTAAGTAAATAGCACGTATAGTCTTAACACTTCCTTAGTGTACTGTGCTTAATTAACCTCTAGTTCATTGATTGAGAATTATTTGACTTTTGAGAAGAGGTCTTTTTACATAAAATAGAAGAATAAAACTCAACAAATAAACGTACAATGAGAGTTACGAAAAAAAAAATTTTGTACAGTCAAGTTCTAATTATTGAAGTCATTTCAGAAATTATTCTATTTAATTTACACCATTTATTTCATTTCATTTCATTTATTTATTTCATATCAAACACTTTCCACATCGTATCACCAGACCCTGCTTGTCCAGACTTTTAAGGCATCTAAAATACATTTCCATCTGGTCTTGATGTATTTTTGCTGTCTAAATTCAATTTGGTCAGTAACAGCACATGTTAATGACGGAGGGAAAGGGGGTCAGAGAAATGCAATATCAGTTCAGTCAGGAAGGGAGTAGCAAATTGCCACAATAACAACCATGGGAAATTGAAATAATGAATCTTCTCAGGGCACAAGCTTCTCATCACCTCCACATCCTGTGGCACGTTTCTAACTATGAAACTCATAAATGCATTTCTAGTACGTGCTGAGCCGGCTGTTTATAGGGTGCTCCTGAGACGATCCAGGGGATGAATTCAAGTAAAATAAAAGAGTTATTGTTTTAGAAGCGGCTGGAGAAAAGCGCCCATGCAATTTGAGATGGCAGAGTTCCTTTAAGCATAAGCTTTGTCCTCTCGTGGCACTAGGAAGCACTGTGAACCCAACTAATGAGATGGAAAAGGAAGTCTGGCTAGAGTGGGCGAAACATAGGAAAAGAACCAAACCCTGGGGTGCAAACACACAACTTTATATAAATGTCCCACTCTCCAAGAATAGACAAAGACACAGTACGCCCCTGCACTGAGGAAATGTGGGGACAATGCCCCAAAAAGTCAAGCGTTGCTGGTTATTAGTGTTTTCCACAACAGTTTATGACTCAACACACCTATCAACTTCTGCAGAGCTCACTTTCGTGTGTTTTTTTTTCATAAACTTTTTCTTTTTTTGCTGGAGGCAGGGATATGTGTAGGCAAGGCTGACAAAGAAAGGACTCAGCCAGCACTCTGGCTGTGTCTACAATATACCCGTGTGCACACATACACACTCAGGACTCTTTGGAGGTGCTTTCTAAAGCAACCTGCCTACAACAATACGAACACATGCTGCGACATTTGAAATCCTTTCACTCAGGCGTGTCGGTTTGGTTGGTCAGCACTATTTGAATAAGCTTTGCAGGAAATTTTTTTTGTCATTGAGCCAAGTGCTACTGAATTTAACTGGGTTTAACTGGGTTTATCCCCAGTGAGCTTTTGTTTTATCTGTCCAGGTTTTGAGATATCTGCCGCTGAGATTTTCTGCCTCCACCCAAATCCAAAGCACATTTTCCAGCTGAAGTGCTGTTAGTAATCAAACTTACTTCAGCCTGGTGGCAACCTGCAGTGCAGCAGTGAGTTGTTTCTCTCACGCATCAGCACTTAATCGTGACTGACTAGACCACTTCAGCACCACCTGCTGTAGTTTAAAACGTCTGTTGTGTTACTCCGACAACTTGTGTCGTCGTGTAGATGGCCGTTATATAGCTCGGTTCAAAGCAACCAGACTGCATTGACAAAAACAGTAATACTACCTAGCAGAATACGTGGGTTGCTAATCTACCGCTGCCTCAGTTAGTTAGTGTTACACTATTACTTTGGCTAATGTGTTAAAACATCAAAGTCAAGGCAACTAGACGAGCTACTTCCATGTTTTGCAAGGTAACGTTGCTTTCATTGTTTTCGTCAATGGAGTCTGGAGGCTTTGAACTGAGCGATATGACAGCTGTTTGTAGTTACACAGAAATGATCTTACAGGTTTGTCACTTCAAATTACAATTTGACCCTGTCAGTGGTGAAAACAACCACTTTCAGTGGGCGTACTTTGATTGCAGTTGCCCTGGATAACACTACAGACAGTTTAGTCTGCTCACCACCTGATACTGGTGCCAGTAAAGACGATCAACTGGACCAATTCCCGAAGGTTTTTGTACCTACCAGTCATTTTGAACCAAAACTATGTGAAAATTGGGCTCAGGTTTAAAAACGCTGGAGTTAAAATAGTTAGATTAGAGTTTAATATAGTGATTTAGATATTTTTGGTTTTCGGGCTTCTGTTGTCATATATTTGAAAACCGATAAAGTAAAATTCGCCTTGTTTCATTAAATGATGAATATGTACAGTAAAAACTGGAAATAATTATTGCATCACCAGTGGCCCATTCTAAAGGTACCACGGGGTGCCAAGGCACAGACCTTGGGAACTATGGTTTTAAACAAATAATCAGCATTATCTTATTAGAGACAAGGTTCCCACAGACCTCATTGTCAACTGTTTTTTTTTTTTTTTTTTAATTAACTTCTAATTCGGCCTATGAAACTGTTCTGGAAAGACATGCTGTTGTTGACATTTTTCATGTAATTTTTCAATGCTGTGAGGACTTTTCATCTCTATTATACTTGGGTGCAGGCAGAAACCCCAGGGGCAGATGAAATAGAAGCTAAAACTATGTAGCCAAAAATATGCCGACAGCCCTGTTCTCATACTTTTGTGTTTATTCGGTCTGGGGCTCATGGTTTTGGCTGTGCTCCTCAGGTACCACTGAGGGAAATCATAATCCTGCAGCACACAGAGATATTTCAAACTAGTTTGCTTCCAATTTTGTGGCAACAGTGTGGCCAAGGCCTTTCCCTTATTTCATCATGACAATTACATTACACTGCCCCCAAAGTCAGCTTTATAAAGAAAGGTTTGATGTGGACGAACTTGACTGGCCTGCACAGAGTCGTGACCTTGACCCCTTCCAACTTTGGGACTTTGGGATGAACTGGGATGCCAACTTATTACCCAATATCAGTGCCTAATTTCCTTTAAGTGGATCAATCATATCGCAGAGCCAAACATAGATACAGGATTATCATTATTGCTTTCTACAATATATCTGTGCATGGAACCCAACACTCGGTTATGGTTGTGGAAAGACCGTGGTAACATTTTAATAATAATGTGAATATTAATTGCATGTCTGTCTTGGGAAGCAAGCTACCGTCTCCTGAGAGTCAGAAAAGCTAAACCACTCTGACCCCCACACAATTACTTTTCGCTTGACTACTTCTAGGCCGCACTACTTCGTACACCGGCAACGAATGTTAACACTGGACATAAATTGTAAGGAGCAGCATCGTCCACTCTGCGCTGAAGGAGAGTAAATTCCTACAGCCAAGTTTCACAATATTGTGAAAAGACTTTCTAGTTTTAGCAGAAGATCAATATCCACGGTTTTGGTATGAGATGTCTATGGCTGTTTGTCTGTTTAATAGCTGGAGCGAACTGACCTTTCCATTAAAGCACTATAATTTAAAGATGAAGTGCACTCAACAACTGACCACAGGCTGATGTTCATGATATGTCTCTCCACATCGGACACGTATCAATTTAACATTCCACTGATGGAAGATAGATCAATCACAGCTGTGATCTCATAACAGGGTCACGACCATTAATCCATGGCACGGTCAACTATCGTCTGTAAATCCATGACCCCTGTGGATCCTCAGATGAAACGTGAAAGAAACGTCACAGACCAGAGGCTTTGTTTCCTGCAGCAGGTGAAACACGGTGCCGTGAAGATAAAGAAAACAGTCTTTGTGTTAGCAGATTCCCTGCTTTTCTATAAGCCTCTCAGCAGATGTAAAAGGATGGATGAGAGGTAAGCCAGTGTTCCCCCAGCAGAGCGGATTCCAACCCCAAATGTCTGTCTGTCTTCTGGCCTCGTTGGGGCAAAGCTTTGCAGACAAATCTCCTCTTACATTATTCATGCCTCCAGCTTCACCTTAGCCCTTTTCATTTGTAAGGCCAATTTGTGCAAACCTTGCCATTTTCCTTAAACTCCCTTCTTTTTACAAGGCTCTTTCTCTGCAGCATCTCCGAATTTCCCTTCTGGCTTCCATTTTTACATCTTCTTTCTTTCTTCACAAGCCCACTCTCTACAGCACTTCTCTCTTCCTGCCTGGCCATTCATCTTCCCACCACCTCCTTCCACAGTCGCCCTCGCCTCTCTATACTGGTTTGTGAGGATGGTAGGCAAGGGGGGTGGGGGGGTGAGGCAAATGCACTATTCTCTCTCAGTAAGAAGCTTGTTAGCTCTGTGGAAAGAGATCCTCCTCCCCCCTTTCACACCCGTCTCTCCTCTTCCTCCCCCCTGTTCCTCGGTGGCTGGTGCCTGAGTTATGACGAGGTGTACCTGCAGGTAATGATGAGAGAGGCAGCATTCGTGTTTGATCAGTTCCCTAATAAGAGGTAACACGGGGAGGGCCGGGGAATAGGGTGCGAAACATGTCTGGCTACTTATTTGTCACTTTTGCTGAGGCACATATAGAGGGAGGAGGACAGAAAGCATGCTGAGCTCTGGGCTGAAGTGACACTGGCAGTGGAGTCGAGCTGCAGTGGACCAGACAATTTCCACAGCAGCTCTGGCTTTGTATTTGTTTTGAATACAAAAACGCCACACTGAAGGTTAAAGGACAAGACTGATTTTTCTATGGACTGTTTTAAACCAGGATGAAGGAAATGGCAACGAACTACAAGAATTTTGGATCCGTTTCAGGATAAAATCAATTACTTTGAGTAAGACTGACAAAGGAGGAGAAGTGAAGCTGTAGAAGGCGACACAGGACTGGCTCTGCTCTTAAATCCATTAAATTTGTGCTTAAAGTTCTTCATAACTACTAGCTAGGTGCCAGGAAACATCTGCAGCATTGTTTCAATCAAAAGCAACCCGAATATAAATGTTGTTCCTACAGTTAAGCACTATGAAGTCATTTTTGGAACAAAGCAAATATCACCTACGTACAATTCACACACACACACACCCAAGGCTTCCTCTAAATGTGCTTGTATGTTTAATCTATTTTTTTTAATGTATTATTTACCTTAACTTAAATAACTAAAATTTCAATTTCATGTCATTATTGTTAGTAAATGTGTTCATGTTAATGAGGTTCTGTAGAGGAAAAAAGTTTTAGGAAGCAAAGATATATTAGTTGTGACTGTCTGGGTATTACTTTGTTAGTAGTAAGTGTAAAGTTAGTATTCACACGGATTAGAATGGGTGGGAAATATCTGATTATAACTACCTGGCTAACGATAGCCAATGATAGCTAATGTTATTGGGTCATTTAGTCCATCGTTATTGACACAATATTTCATAACTTGATCTATGTTGTATTATTTTTTCTTAAATGTAGTTTGACTTCTTTTTAAAACAGCATTTTGTCTTTGTCATATCTTAGCAAGCTAACGTTATTGTTGATTTGGTTAGAGTAGGCAACAACAGCTACACCTGATGGCTGTATAGACACTTGTAGAGACACGCAAACCACATGATGTAGCTATAAACAAGTTAAATTTGAGCCAGTTGCTACAGATGTTTGTAAACTGGACACATCCTGATCACTCAGCTACTTTGGATTAACCGCCACAGAACTAAATCCTATTTTGGACCAAAACACATTTGAGGAAGCCAAACCCATTTGATGTATTAAACCAGAATATAATACTACTATAAGACTTTTTTCATAAGTAGTCTTATCTTACTAAACAGGCTTAGTGAAGTCTGCTGCCTGTGCTATTAATTTTCCTAATCTTATCGTCTCTTGCCAGCTTTTATGCATTTTAGAGCATCTCTTTGGATTTAGCTGCAATTCTGTTCACTTCTAAACTACGACGCCACAGCAGTGAGCACATGGTGGAGATCAGGTGGAGTTCAGCACTGAGTCCTCATGAACTTGCTGAAATACTTTAAAAACCAAGAGGTAAAAGGGGTTACCACTATGGTATGAGACCACAAGGAAATTATTTGGGAGGAGAGGTGTTTGAGGGATAAGAAGAATTGAAGAATGTCTCTCAAAATAATAGACTACAGCGTTTGTCTCACGGATTAACTTGCTCTACATGGACCTGATGTTGTCATCTGCTCAATTTGTTTTTTTGTCTCTTCAGTAGACGTTTGAGTCACACGCTTTATGCACATCATGATTTACTGACCAAGCTGGTTTCCTTTGCACTTTTTTGGATTTTATTTTCATCAGTACGTCAACTGTCCTCCCTCAGCCAAGTGTAAAAACAGTTGAACTGAACAAAAACGCTCTTTCTTACACCAGATTCTGATGTATCATTATCCAAATATTTTCCTTTAACCAGCAACTTTATTTTAGTGGTTTTCGCCTTGGTGGTCCTTGTCTACATTGTCAGTGTAATCTGTCACCGTCTCAAATCATGTCTAGTTTGTTTTGTGAAAAAGACACATGCAGCAGCTAAATAAGATCGACTTCCATCATCACAGCTCAACAGGATTTCACCTTGAAGGAACAGAAAAAGAGTGATTCATTTTCATCTATTCTGATAAAGAGGGGGGGGGGGGGGGCAGGGGGGTTGGACAGATGATCTTAAGGTTCTCCGGCTGCAGTGATCCGCTACAGGGGGCCAGAGTTGCTCTGTTCTCCAGCCATGCTGCACTCAGCCGCAGCACCACGTACCGGCCATAGGGGCGACGGCCCGGCAGCATCAGCAGTCAATACAGATCCAACCCAGCACGTGTGCATGTGTGTGTAGACGGCAGCCTGCTGGCTAAATAAGGCTTTGGCACTCTTATCTAGCATACTGAGATGCAGCTCAAGACTGCAAGCCTTATAAGGCTGCAGTTGGCTGTCTGGATGTCCCATCTCCCTGTTTTGTGTTTGTCTGTGTGTGTTGTGTTTTGTTTTTTTTTGCTTTTTTTATAGCAGGCTGGTCAGTATCAGCATGTACCTCTGGCTCTCAACGCTCTGTGTCTAATAATAGCAGCAGCCAGAAAACTATTAACACATCCTCGACACGCTGCACACACACACACACACACACACACCTTTCATCTGGCTCTAATGTCCCCCATAAAGTATCTGTCTTCAAGTATTTACAGTAGCGCTGGCTGAGATAATTTCATATGGCTCCAACTCCAGTTTCATCTACCTCAAAAGATTCAAGGCAATATTTCAACTAAGTTGATTTACATCAGAAAACTAATTGAAATTAAAAATTGGGCCATAATAACGCAGCCAGTATTAGAGGCACTTAGTTTTTATTTCATTTTAAATTAAATGCCATTCCTAGCATTTAATCTAAGTTAAGTTTCCACTTATTGAAAAGTACAATTAACGTCTGAGACAAATCACTGCGTCTAATTATGAATAGCAAGCGAGTCTATTCCCAACAACACAGGTGGGCCTCCGCACTGGGTGTTATTTCATTCCGTCTTGTATGATTGTTTGACTGCTCGGTTTTCAATGTAATGAATCATGATCCTGGTGTGTTTTCAGATTCCTCTCTGCCTCTTTCTCCATTTCTCAAGGGTTCAGTTGTGCTGCAAAATAAGAAGTCTGGGCTGTGAGCTGTTACGGCTTGATAAGTCTGTGAGAAGGGCAGGACCCTGGGGCCGAAACGCAAGAGCTGGACTACTTAATGGCACAAAAAAAGGAGGAGGAGAGGGTGCCATTTCTTCAGTCCAAATATGGGTGAAAGTTTGACATGACATGTTAATAGCAACTGGGGAGTGAAAAGACAATAAACAAAATCAAACATGGCTATCATGAGCCAAAGAGAATACACACACGGGCTGAGACTGAGGAGGAGGACTGCTGCTTTCACAACATCCTCTTTACATATTAACAGTGCGGAAAAGGCAACCAGTCCCATTGACAAGTCATATTGTCATTTGTTTCAGCATTTCTACGAAGGTATTATATTCAATTTGACCACAACATGTTACTGTTGAACAGTGCATATAGCTGTTCAGATGCTTTTGAAACATTAAGTGTTACATTTAATCCTTCACCTGCTAAAGAGGTGTGCGTGGAGCTGGAGTCGCTGCCATACTTGCTTTTTTTTTTCCTATTTTTTATTTATTTTTTTTTTACATATTTTGTGTTTGAAGTGACCGATAAGTAGGAAAAGTTTTGCAACTGGTCCGGGTGATCGCCTCCGCCGGCAGCCAGGAATGGGACACAAATGGGCTGTAATAGCTGCAATGTAATCCTTCGGGGCAATTCCCTTTCTTTGTATGTGTGAACTGTATCCTGTATGTGTGAATCAGAACTGCTGATGACTTGAAATTTCCCCATTGTGGGATAAATAAAGGAATATCTATCTATCTATCTATCTATTGCGTCAAATCAAAGCACGTCCACTAAAGGTGCTTGTTTTTGTCAAGGACAGGCTCAGATTGGTATTCAAAGTGTCTGACAGACAATTTGAATAGCAATCTGAGATAAAGGATCTCTACAGAGACAGACCTGTAAGATAATTTTTATTTGATCAGAAACAACCATTATATTGCTTTGATCAAAGTCACCAAACTCCATTAACAAAACTTTAATTTACACAATAGCTGCTAGTGTACTACTGCCTCTCTTTGTTTTCGTTATTGTGTGGCTTGGTCCACAAGGTCGAGTCCATTTTCAACACAGTATTTGTATAACACACAATAACACAAATGGCAGTAAACCAGCCGCTCCTGTGTTCTACGTGGTAAAATGACTGTTTCTGTCAATGGAACCTGGTGGGTTTGAATAACCTGATACAGCAGCTGTTTCTGGTTAAACAAAAAGGATCTTACAGGCCTATTGCTGTAATGTTGTCAGACACCGTCAGTGGCGAAACAAGCACGACTACTATTGCCCCAGATTAAACTGCAGAGATTGTAGTTCGTTCGTCACTTCTCCAGCCAGCGGATTGGATCAACTGGATTAATTCCAAATCTTTTTATACCTGCCAGTCATTTCAAACCCAAAATATGAAAAAAAAAAATAATAATAATACTGGAATTACCCTTTAAGCTTATCAAAACTAAAAAACATGAGCTGAGCTAAAGTCCAAGACACCAAGTAAACTGTGTTTGCAACTCACGGAGCTCATGTTAATTAGCTAATTAGCGAGCTAGCAACAGCTGTCATTTCAGCCTGCAAAGTTGATGATAATTTGCTAGAAACCTCTGCCACTGCTGTCACTGCAACCGGCATAGAGAAGAAGAGTAGTTCAATGACACTGGGGTGGTTGGATGGGACGAAGAATACACAATGTATGGGTGTCATTAGTGCAAACCTCTGGGGCCACATTATGCTAACAGACCAGTTACCGGTGTCAAACAGCATCAGTGAGGTTAACAGGCGCCCTGCTGATGAATTAACATGAGACAAATACCCAGCGCCCTCAGCAAGGTCCTCATGGGACAAACGACTCCAGGACCTTCTCCCTGAACTCTATCCATATTTCATTATTAAAAACTGCCTTGCTACTGCCTACCTGACGGTGTGCCATGGTGTAGGAATGGTGTTTATACACACTGATGACATCCAACATGACTCATTCTACTAGTAACCTTTACTCTGCTCTGACTCCATCCCCTGCCTACTTGGGAGGGTGCATGCGGTAGTGAAGTCTCCTACTGTGTTCCTGAGTGTGCAAGTACTGGAAGTAGTCTGACACTTGTTGAAATGTTGTATTCGTTGGCATGGAGGCACACTGGCTGGGCCATTAACTGGGAGGAAGTCAATGTGAGGTTTTTCCCACACAGATGTATTGCATGGGATCTTTTTTTTTTTCCTTTTTTTGATTCCACACGCTTACAGGAAAGAGAACTCTGCTTTACTTCTCCTGTCTGTCTGCTTTTGTCACTGCAAAATGCTTGTGTGTGCTTATTCATTCACACAAACACCAAATCATTCATTCATTCTCTCACCCTTACTCCTGCTTGCCTGAACATACCCTCGAAACAGAAGTAGATCTGGCCTGTTTGCAGCCAAGTACTTTAAATGTATCTTTAAAGTATTTTTTTTTATTGCTTTAAAAACTACACAGGTTTAAAAATATCCTCTCTTTATAAGACTTTGCTTCCAGTCCCTACACACACACACACACACACACACACACACGCACACACACGCACACAATCCTTGAACGGAGTGCTGAGGTAAAGTAACCTAGCAACAGCCTGCCAGACTCAACAGGTTTGGCACAGGGGAAGCGAGGGCACAAACAATAAACAGAACGAGAAATGACAATGGCCACCTCTCCTTCCTATGGCAGCTTTATCTGCTGATGGCTGGCAGAAAATGTCGCAGGCTAAGACGAAGGGACTGACGAGCAGAACTGACATGAAGCTGCATGTTTCATACACACTGGGCATCACAGTGTTTCAGAACTGACCTAGCTCTGTTTCAATTTGCAAATCTCATAATACGAAATGCTAGATCCCTTATTCTTGGCCTCAAAATCTTGCAGGGTGCATAAATAAAAACGCCTGCATCACATTAGGTTATGCAGACTGCAGTGCCTTTATCAGACCAGCACAACACTGTGTACACTTATCATTGAATTTGAATCATTGTCGCATTTTAAAATAAAATGCAGGAGTTTGTATATGAAGGTGATGCAGAGTGAGAATGATGCCAAACAACATTTAAGGTAAGATTTCAGCATGCCAGTTTTTGCAAGAGATTTGCACGTTGAAACTTATTGAGAAAACAGAGCCGAGGGTATTAGGAGACAACCCACACAAACATTTATCATGAAACGATTTGAAGCAGCTATTTGCAATATGCCTTGCGTTTCTGCATTGTGGTTTTAATGTGGTGCACTTTATCTCAATGGGTGACGGGTCAAATATAGACGCAGACACTTCCTGCCGCTGCTGTTGACAGCAGAAAATTGTTGTGCTCTTTGTAAAACATCAATGGCAATTCTTAGGTTTTGTTTTCAGGACTTTAGAATAAAAGAGAAAGTGCTTCTTTTTTTTTTTTCTCTACAGGCTTCAACAATCATACAGGAGGAACAATCTCGAAGGAGTGGCGTACCCACTATTTTATGCCTCTACATTAGCCGAAATAGACCAGAATCAGAATGCATTACAACCGCAATCAAGACTTAGCCCGTTAGTTAACTCTGGCACATATTCATTGATGTGGGAAATGAAATGTGCAAACAAACAAATGAACAAATGAAGTCAAATGTTGCCCTGTGAGTATAGGGTGCAGTCGTCAGACATTGTCCCATGCTGCTTTCCACATTTAGAGACCCCATGTTCACCCTGACTGAAAGCAAGTTTACAACTGTTGTCTGGGGGTTTGTTGAAATGCATTCTGGGAATCTGTAAAAAGCAATTGGCTGGGGAGGTCACAGAAAGTGGGGAGCACCAAATAAGTCAGATACAGCCACCAATCTCAAAATAAACCATAAAATCCAGACCTAGCAATATTAAGGTAAGCTCCTCCTGTAAGCACACACTGCAGACATCTTGGTGGACGATGAGGTGGGCAGACAAAGTGTAAGTAGGAAGTACAAAGAAAAGGAAAAAAAAAAATCAAAAATAAATAAGGCATGGGACAGAGAGGGTACGAGCGAGCCCAGCGTGGGAGCTGTCATGGCCGGTTAAATGGACAAGCAGCCCTGCTGGAGCTCTGTTATCTGTCTGCTGCAGAAAGCCAACCAGCAGAGAGGGGGGAGAGAGGGGTGGGGGGGCACTGCCGAGGAAGGACACACACTGGGAGAAAGCTTTTTATCAAGCTCTGTGGACAATCTCAAACTCCCAAGACTTCAGTTTCATCTTTTCATTTACTTGAACAGATTTCCTTTAGCCTCAATCTGCTTTGAATCACCAGGTCCTGTTGGGTTCTTTGTCAATCCGTTTACATCTCATTGCTTTACTTTGACTGCTTTAAAAGTTCGACACAATAAAAAGCAGTTTCCAGGGGTTGGCTACAATTCAGACAGCTAGAGGAACCTGCGTTGAGACTGTATATGCTTATAAAAATCTATTTTACGACTGGGACTCTAATTATAGGTTGAGACTGGGTGCAAATCTACATTGATGAGCCAAAATGATACATTAGCAAAATAATAGAGCAAGACAGAATACCTCATTACCATGCTGATTTTCAGAGAAACCTTACAGGGCCAAGTGTCACCTTAGCATAATAAATAGTTGTCAGGCTCCTCGTCCTTACTTCCTGCTCGACAGGTGCCAGAAATACTTAATAAGCACGTGTCAGTGTTAATGATCGTATGTGAGACAATACAATCTGGAGCCATTACTCAGAAGCGTGTGCTCCGGTACAACACACCCTCAGAGCTGCCGGGATGGAGGTGGCACTCATAAATAAAACAGCACTCATCAGGAGAGAGACATTATCATTATCATTAATCAAGAATACAACAAGCTTTGTTGTGATTGCCATCTGACTGACTCTTGGTGAACTATACTTAAGGCCCAAATAGCTGCGGCATGAGCCGGCAGAGGCCTCTGCTGACGGCGCTGACAGCTGAGGAGTCAATGACACAGTAGAGGAGGTTGTACCAGCGTCTGGTTCTAAAATTCTTTAACTGGAGCTGAGAGTACTGGAGCAGACGACAGAAGCGAGTGGCACTGCCTCCAGTCGCACAGCTCTCCGTTTCCTTTCAGTCGTCTCCGTCTCCGTCTCCATCGCTGTTAGCTTTGTGGTTTAGCTGTTTCGTAACATGACTCAGTTTGTGTAGTTTACAGCCTGCCGTGCTGTTGCTGCTGCGCTGCACTGAGTACAGTGACACAGCTGAATGTAAAGTGCACCGATTTGACGGAAAATAAAAAAAAAAATAAAAAATGCGAGTCGACTCCACGGACGACTTGATTCATCAACTTCTAGAGGGAAGTCCTACCAGACCGTATGTCAACATGTGTCTGATTCAGCTCAGCGGGTGACACTGATGGATCGATCACATTGTAGGCGATCGATTTGCAGTAATTAATCAGGGCAGCATGTCGCAAAGTAAGTAAGAAAACAGAAAACCTTTGTGACTGACTGAGCTGTCTGCCTCCAGTCAGGTGGGGATGCGAGAGGCAAAACACTTGTTTCAGTAGCTCTGTGAATATATTTTCATTTAGAATTCAACAGATTGAGAGCAGTTTCTGAATGCATACGCGTGTATAAGAAACACACTGTGACTGCAGCTGTTAAACAGAATATTGGGTAAAGCTGTTTATCTGACTGTTTGATATCCTGTGACTGTGTCTAATGAGTCTGACGAACCAATAATCAAACTGACTGACTGGTTATACCTGATGCATGTAAAGAAAAGGTTTAAGAGCAAAGTATTGCTTTTTTGAAATCAAAATATTCCCACTGTGCTGTGTGAGTCTTTGTGACCGATTCAATATGGGAGTAAAACTCCCATATTATGCAGTAAAGTTCAGGCAGTTAAAGTGTGTACCATGCAAAAATCAATGTGATTGTCTATGGCCTGACCCAAAGCTCTTCTCTGCGTCTCTACTGTGGCCTCTCGAGGCGAACTGCCAAAACAGCTGAATTCTCTGTGTACATGACCGTAATAAGCTGAGATGTCCAGTATTGAATCCGTACCTCATGCCCTCTGTGGACTTGTTCTGATAATTGCAGTGGAGCTGCGGTGTGCCCAGCATTGCTTCGGTGAAGACGGCCAGGAAGCCCAGGGTCTCCACGTACAGCGTGGAATCCAGGAGGAGGTAGGTGATGTAGGCCGCCAGCAGCGTGAAGGCCAGCACGCACTCCACGTAGTCCATGAAGCGACTCCACGACCAGAAGTAGTTCCAGTCAAAGTCTAAAAAGGTGCACAACATGGGGAAACCACAAATGAGGTTACAGAACTGAATATTTATTAACATCAAGGGAACAACTGAAACATAATGTGATATGCGCTATATCTCTAAATATAAAAGCCAGTGAAGCAGCGGTTCTAAAAAAAAAAAAAAGAAAAAGAGATGCAACAGTGATGTTGTTCCTAGGTGACGTAAAAAATACTTTGCAGACACATCACACAGAGTTTTACTACAAAGTGAATCCAGGGGAAAAATATCCATCCATCCATTATCTATACCGCTTATCCGTCAGGGTGGCGGGGGAGCTGGAGCCAGTCCCAGCTGACTTCAGGCGAGAGGCAGGTTACACCCTGGACTGGTCGCCAGCCAATCACAGGGCCTAGCTAGTGACCCCTAGAAGATAAAATATTAATTACATCCAAAGATACAAAAGTGTTGTTGTTGCCAAATTAAATGAATAAACATTTTGATAATTTTGCTTTACTTAAAGGGACAGTCCACTACATACAGGTCAGTATAATATGGTCGTTTGTTTAATATCTTTGGTGGGTCTGGAGGGATCTCTGTAAAATATGTATATTATATGTGTATATATGTATATTTACTGGATATATTTTATAAATGTATTTCTTGTGTAAAAGTGGAAATTTCAGTTCAGGAAAAATTTGATACAAATTTTATAGTGTGGCTTAAAATTGCAATGTATCATAAATATTGCAAAAATCTTGTCACGAAAAATGTTTCTCTGCAGGAAAATGTCATAATATCATCATCACAGCATCAGCCGTGAGACACTTCTACACTCTTTCGTACTTGCAGTCAAATTTCCCCACTGTCCTCACCTCCATTACCTCCTGTTCTTTTTTGAGCTTTGTCTAGTTAATAAAAGGAAGCAAAAACTCTATTATTGTGAAAATTCTTTAACGAACTTCACACTCGAGCTGCGAATTTTCACACCACTCCCACAATCCCCTGCATGTATTCAGGAAAAACTATATGTCACGGCCACAAATAGGCTGTCTGAACTGCACATGGTTCGGACTCGCTTTCATTCAGATTCTCGCAAAAACAAAAAAGCTTTTAAACTTGAAGGTGGAAAAAAAGCCCCGAGGGATTGTGACAGTCAGCCGAGGTTATAGTGTTTTTCCACACAGTAGTAACGGGCTGGGTGTGACTCTGGATGCTGCTGAATGATTTCAGCCCTGTTCTCATGTGAGTTCCTTCTCTGAGGAAATGATTAGAACAAGACTGTGAGCACGACAACACTGGCTTCCTGTAATAAGCAGCAGAGTCAAAACTAATCATACTGTGATAATATTCTTAAGGCTGCGAAGTGTTGATCGCCTCAGGTACGACTTTAACTACAGCTGAAGAGAGGACAGGCACACTGAGCAATGTGGGACATCTTCTAATTTCTTCTACACGTTCAACTTATCTTTATGTATGAGGGCTGTGAAAGAAGTTCTCGTGTAGCTGCTGGTTTAATGTGTGAGCGGAGGACACTGAAAGAGTTTAATCATGAAAATCTCTCTATCGTGGCTGAGAGCGAAAGATGTTTCTGCACTGCTGTATCCTAAATGGGATTTCTGCGAGCCTCAGTTGCAATAGAGCCGATTCGTTTAATCACGTTTAAATGAGCTTCTCTTTATCTATGAGGCACATCTAAGCACTCCGAGGAGGCCTACTGCATAGGCCTGCATAGGCCTCCAGAGAAATGCCTATGCAGTAGATAAAGCAAAACAAAACAGAAAAAAAAACCCAGAGCATTGTTTGGTATATTTTCACCATGCCTAAAATAAAGAAACCTGCTATTTTCCAAAACTTGATAAAAATCCAAAGTGAAAAACATACACGCGTTGATGACATTTGAGTTAATGATTTAATGAAATATTGTTTTATTAGAGAATTAACGGTGACCGATCCTGACATTTAGATGGCATTTCTACATGAATGCACATGGCAGGCACATATTCTTGCATGCAGGGTAAACTGGCTGTGCAGAATTGATCCAATCCAATTGTTCCTTTCTGACAGATACGGTAAACAAATCCCATAAATGGTAATCGAATAAATCTCAAAGAGCAATTTAAACCAGGTCACCGCCTTCTGTCAACCATCCACACACCCCATACACCAAGATTTACCACGGCTAAACCCCTACAACTCTGTAGGACGGCAAAACAATCCAGCAAGCAAACAAAACCGAAATACATGCCCCGTTTAGTATAATCAACACTTGAGAGCTCCATCCTTTGAGAGCTGTTATGTGTACTGTATAGCAGTAATTCTGTAGGTGTTGTGGCTGCAAATGCATGGTGCACTTGGCAGAGGAGCCCTGCTGGCAGAAGAGCCAGAGGACTGTGAATCTGGGCCAACTAGCACCAGGCTGGCGCTGCCTGATAACAGCCAGACACAGAGGGAAGCAATCAGGGGCAAAAGAGCAGCATTTACCACCAAGCTGGCTCCTAAAGGCGAGCTCAGCTTCACACACAACACAAAACTGAACATATGATATGTTTAATGTATGGCTCCAAGTGATGAGACGACTGGGCCCCAGCTTGGCTAGTGGACAACACACACACTAATGGGTGGCAGGAGCCATGGAAACAGTTACGGTGGAACTTAGTGTTAGCTAGTAAGCTAGCTAACAGTATATTCAACCTTAGCAGACTTTTGGAGTAGAGACTGAGGCTGAACATAAAAGTGTGGCCCCTAAAACAGAACTAACATCAGCATTAATTTGCCAATGTGACATAAGTTTGTAAAAAAGCAGCGGTGTGCGACCACGCTAGCAGAAACATCTCCACCACGTGTGCTCGTTTCTACCGCCCACAACTAGCCACACAAACGCTAAAGCTAAAGTTCGCAATATCCTAAGAGTGCATCGGTACTTTTATGATGTCTGAGGTCTCGTTACTCCATATAATGTTAGTTTGTTAATACAAATGTGTGTCAAGCTTTTGAGCCAATTTGTTCTTAGAGAAACCAAAAGTTCCCGTTGGGATGCAGTACAGTTCCATCCTCACAAGAGCACCACTTTATTTTGGTAAGGGTGGATATTTTCTTGCCGTCTTATATCTTATTCTACATCACCTCAAACTTCTTGAGATATGCCTTTTATTTGTTCTAAAGGCAATATTTTAGAATGACTGACTGTGATGTCGATGATACATGAGCACGGCTTCACCCACAAGATTTCCTTTTCAGCTCTTAAAATAAAAAAGATTGAGAATTTCTTTCTCGGAGTCTCTGTTGTGAGGGGGTGGGTAGGAGAGTAGGAGGGAAAATACATGAAATTACCTCTGTGGTGAAATTATAGATCTTTTTCCCCATCTTGCAATATAATTTTGGTGGCAAGGGACCGCAAAGTACTGAGCACCTTTCTTACGCACTCCTTTGGCAAAAAAGGCAACACTGTGATTATGACATGCCTCTCAATTATTTGTGCAGCCCTTTTCTCAGCCTCATGTTTTAGTAATTGCACATTTCTTCACGCCAGAGGAGCTGCACTGTCGTCAACTCTTCACCCTGAGTGTGCAGACTTTGAAGGTACACGCAAACCTGCCTCCAGTTCTGAATGATGGCAAATGTTAAAAAAAAACAACATCTTGTAGGCAGATCAGCGTTTCGCACGTTTCCTGCTGACCGCTGAGGGATGTTCATCTCAGTGCTGTACCTGAGCCATATCCTGCCAATTCGCCCTCTCTCGCTGTGCCACTTGTGCACCCTGGGGCATTGTTCGCCTCCTCTTTTATCCCCGTGCTGTGTGGCGGTGGCGGTATCGCTGTGTGGGAACTGACTGGAGCTGCATACAATGGACTCCCTGAGGTGTCCGAACGTCTTGTGCACAGCCTGGTTTGAAGTCCCACAGAGTTGTGTGTAGGAAGACACGGGTCAGACTTGGAGATTTCAGTCGCTTGTTTACCAGCTGTACCCCGCCAGCTATGGTGAGGCCCTGGAAAAGTCTATGGGGGTAGTTGAAATAATGGCTTGCTGTCACTCAAAGGCACCCATGGGAGAAGCAGCAAACATTGCTATGAAAGATAGGCATAAGAGTCCGGGAAATGGAACCTCAGATTTCAACAAGCTTCATTTTCTGAATTTTAGACATGGAGCCATTTCACACTGACTAACAGGCTTTCACTAGTGAGCCAAAACACAGCAACTTTTCTGCACTGCCACCAAGACTAAAAGCTATGTCTCCTCTATAAAAAGACTAAAAGTTAGGCCTCCACCTACCCTTAGGGAGGGGATGGCTGCACCTACACGATAAAGTGATTTATTCCAAGCTGACAAACCCAACTAAGCTACAGGTAGAGACCCCAGTGGGACCAGAATGAGCAACGAGCCATAGCCAAACAATAAAAAGAAATGGATCTCTCCTGTATTGCCGTGTACCTCTGTAACATCGTTAGGCCGACATCTCTGTGGTACGGGATCACTCAATCATTGTGGCATCACCAAGATGACTGCAGACTCCATGAAATTCTTCCAGGCTCCTTTTGGGTAAAGCCACAGCTAGTTCAGGGAAAGGTAATAAAAATTGGCATCTTTTTTTTTCCCCATGTTGTGGACTCTATTCCAATAAACCAGTTATCATTAACGTCCCAATGTTTAAATGGTGATTTCATATCTTCAGGGCGCAGACAATGATTCAGATGTGCTTTGGAAAATGTTTAAAACAGAGTGTGTTCCACCACAAGTGTTTCAGAATTCCTATCGCAAAAATTGTAATGATTGGGTGAATTTACTTCCCTTGGCAATCAGAAAAACATTTCATAGATTATTTGCAGCTGAAATATCAAAAAGTCATTCCAAGATTAAACTGAGCTGAAAGTGAATGAGAATATGGAGCCTCTCAGGAACAAACCACCCCGGAGTGTGAAACCGCGGGCACCCTACGGTTAGCATACAGGATTTTCAATCACGGGGTGTGAAGGTTTGCTTGCTGACACAAATTCATTTCTATGCTGCTGGAGATTTAGAAAAATCCAATCAGGGTTTTTTTTTTTTTACTCTTCCAGATCTCCACAGTAACAGTGAAGTTTGACTGAGGCTCACATTAGAGACACAGTGAAACTTTCCCCACTGTCGCTGTCGGAACTTTTTCTACAAATATTTCATCTTACTTTTTTCCTTTCAAAGCCTTTTACCTCCACCTGAGCGATCGCCAGCATTTCCGATTCTGACACAGCCAAATGATCTGATCTTTTAATCTCCTTAAAGGATTGCAGCAGGCAGTCTTCCATATAAATCACGCTGAGCTGCTATTACACCGGGATTTCTCCTGTCTGAAAACCAAAACTGCACAGCCTTTGACTCTTGACATACTGTAACAGCACAGATTGCGTCCAGTTGTCTGAACCTGTGTGCGCCCTCAGTTACATGACATTATCTCAGCAACCAAATGATGAAGTGCGACGTCTCCACATAAAATGGTCACAGCCAGGTACATCTATTATAATACGGCCTTATTATCTTCTCCTCCTCCTCCTAGGAAGTTCTATTTACAGTCAGCTACGGGGTGTTTTTCTCTCCCAGTACAAGTGTCCAGCTGTTTGATGGAAGTGTCTGGTGTGACAGTGGAGCTGTACTGCTAGGAGAACAAACATGAACTACGGTGAAGGCTTAGGGGACACATAGGGAGCACAGTGACCAATGAACAGAGGAACGTACAGGTTGAGAACTTGTCCTGCTGGCTAAACACTATGGCGGGTCACTGCAGGAAGCCACACTGTGAAACTGATGGCTGCACACAGTTCAGTGCTATATGTTATACTTTCAGCTCTGTGGAATGTTCTTCTCTGTTGCTGCATCAGCCGTGCTCCTGACCACCAGGCCTCTCTGACACTCCCCCCCCCCATTTCTACCTCCCTCTCCGTGGGTCTTTTCACGCTTCTATCAATAGTAAACTACAACATGCTTATGCTTGATATTTCCACTAGCAGATCAATGAGCAGCTGCAGACCAGCAAAGCTGCGATCAAACAACATGGCTTTCTGTCAGCTCTAATGATGCTTGGCAGAGCGCACTGATCGATGACCATTCACAGAGGCTCGAGCTTCTGGCGCTGCACAGCCAGCCACAGCACGTGGGCCGAGCCGGCGGCACCTCACCTGGGCACTGAAGACAATATGAGAGACATCCTCCTCCTGCTCTGGTGCCAGGACGTGGCAAACAGGCTGAACCATAGACGGCCGCAATGTTTGTGAAAACGCTTTCTGCTTTTCTGCTCCTGCTGCTCTTAAAATGATTGAAAGCATCCAACAAAAGGGTACAAAATAGCACTTCAGTACCAAGCCATCTAGTATGCATTAGTGTCAGTCCCGAGAGGAGAATTTCTGATATATTACAACAAACTGAGCCAAGCGTACAAGCACATCATTCAAATGTTGTTTCCTACTGCCATCTAGTGGCCTCACCAGGAACAACAGCCCTTTCTTCACCAATGCTGCATCCTTATTCCACAGCACATACCTATTACTACATTTTGGCCTTTTAATCACTCATTTTGAAGTGCTTTTTAGAATGCAAGAAATCAATATACATTATAGTTTTAGGCAAAGAAGAAACAAAACAACAACGAGCATCATCAGACGTCAAACTGAAACTTTAGAATAATACTGGTTTTTGTTTATCCAGGTCATGTGATGTCTAGCATTTGTGAAACGGAGTAGTAAAAGCCTGGTTTCCATTCAGTAAAGCTGACAACAAGCCTCTTAAATGTACGGCAAAGCGATTCACTTATGAAACGTGGCCCAAAGCCACGACTCAAGATGTTTTTTTGACAGCAGGCAATTTGTTACGTCGCACAGGTGTAACAGTAAAAAATAAGGTTTGAATTCCATTTGGACGTGAAGTTTCTGCTGTATTAATGGTTAAATCTGGTGTTATTCTGTATTCTTTTTTACCGTTATCAAATCCATTAAATAAGATCTGGTCTGTCTCCAGGTAGTTTCCTATTTTTCCTACCTTGTCTGCTGTGTCACTTTGCCCCGAGCCCAGTTGTTACTCATGAAGATTTAAATCCTCAAAAAAAAATCACTCAGCTAAAAAAAACTCAACCGGGAGGAAAAAGCACATTTGTTTGGGGACTATTTTCAGCTGCGGATCAATACACATTTGGTGCTCTAGTGAGTATTTCCAGCAACCTGATGCTGTATGTGGGATTGAGTCAAAATAAAACACAGTGTGTTCATGGTAAGGAGAGATCCCAGCACAACGATGTGGCACACACACACACACACACACACACACTTACACCTTTCCACAGTTAATGCCTTCCCTAGCCTCTCACCCTAACCGTAACCATCACAACTAACCATGACCCTAACCCTAAAGCCTAAGCTTAACCTCATTCTAACCTTATCCTTAAAACCAAGTCTTAACCCTCAAACAGACCTTTGAAGTTGAGGACTGGGCAAACTGTCCTCACGACGCAGAATGTCCTCACAGTGAAAGTCAAAACCAATATTTGTTCTCACAGCTATACAAACACACACACACACACACACAAAGTCTGACATCAACACGTGTGTAAGGAGACACTGTCAGCTTTTCTCCTGTTGAAACTCGGTACATCCCACCCTACAGATTTCTCAACATATCCATCAGAAATGTGGGGCATTGTGCTGAAACCAAGTGTAGTTCAAAGAAAAAGCCGGTTAGATGACAACATCTATCAAAAGTCTTTTGCATTTGACTTTGCACAAATCAGCCATTACAAAGATGCATTCATTCACATGCCAGGGCAGGAACACATCAGCATGCACCATATTCAGGGTCATTAAACACACACGCACACGGAAAACACATTTGGTTTGAGTGCGAACATCAAACAGTCATTTAAAAAAAAAAACGAAAAAACAAGAAGCATAAAGTTAGAAAGATGAGAAAGTGGCTATAACACGTTACATCAACAGATTAGTCTACTGTCAGTCACTACTAACTATCAACTAGTCTGTGTGAGCTCTCCTGTCATTTCAAATAAATGACGGGTTCAAACGCATGCAGAGTCACATCCACACGGGCCTTTCAGTGGAAGCTGATCCTTCACTTGCACCGAGCGAGGGTGTGAAGTGGAACATGCACTGAAAGCGGCACAGCAGTGAATGACGTTCAGCGAGTCAAACGTGGATGCGACAACGGGACTACGTGCGAGTGAAATGGGCTCATGCTTCGTTCGAATGTGTGCTGGATGGGTGTTAGTCATCGGTTAGTGCTGGCCGGAGCGGGGGGGAGGGAGGGAGAGCCACACTGGGGCGTCATGCACGAGACACAGAGATGGAGAGGCAGATGAACTACAACTGATGTTTCATGGCGGACACAGTGAGTTCTGTACGTACCCAGAAAGAGCCTCTTAGGGATTCTGATCTCCTCGTCCTTACTGTCTGTAGCTACAGACAAAAAGATAAATAAAAAGGGGGGGAAAACAGGGAGAAGAGGGGAAAGAAAAAAAAAAAAAAAGAGCTTGGTTTTCTTCAGTTTTTTCAGCAAAGCCAGAGGTGACCCGTGATGTGTCAGGTTACAGAGACTGGGCGTGACTTTTTAGCACTGTGTGACACTGTGGATCATTTAGTACAGGAGGTTTTTCAAGGATCTTCGGCATCTTCGCATCTTAAAGCCCCTTAAAACGTGTTTTCTCAGTCACTCAGTTACTCTGAGTGAACTGTGTCTACATGAAGACACAGCTGTCTGCCAACAGATTTGGTTATTTCAGATGAGCGATGTCTGGATTTCTGTCTGCACTCTTCAAACTAAAGCTAAAGCTGTCTGCCTTTGTTGGCTGGGTCACTGAAGCTCCCGCACAGTCCTGGAGGAGCAGATTAGCTTCAGTTTTTGAAGCTTAAATCTCATTAACACTGTAAGATTTTTTCTTTTAAATTAAACTTTAGTTGCTGCTTATAAAGTTGTGATTCTTCATAATTTTTTTTAAAAAGCATAAGGTTTGACACCAGGTTTTCACGCCTATATTTTGGCATTTTTGCGAATGCAGTCATTCACTTCCGCTGGTTGCCTGGCAACCTCACACTGACTCAAGACGATGCTGCTCCCTGCCGAGACATGTGCACAAAACTTCCTGTAAAACTACAACTGTCTGGATTAAACAAACAAGACAGATTTAGTTTACTTTCTGGAAGAGCCCTGCGTGCCCCTGCCCCCTCGGTCTTCATGCTAAGCTAACTGGCTGCTAGCTGTAGTTGTATATTACCAGTATCACTCTTCTCATCTAACTCTTGGCAGGAGAGCGATAAAGCACATCTCTCAAAATGTAAAACTATCCCTTTAAGTTGAGCTTTCATCACTCAACTTTTCAATGTCTGACCTGGACTGTGTCTCGATTCCATTAACATGAACAGGTGCCATCAGTCAACTTATATAACTTATATAATCAACTTATATAAGGAAAGAAGCTAGAAAATTAATTTTTCATTGCTGGGACATATTTCCTGACTCACACTGGTAGTCAAGATGTCCGACCGGCCCGAGGCTCCAGGTTCTCCTCTTTGAATGGACAATAGAGTATTTCAGTGTTTTCTCTACTGGGTTTCATTCACTTACTCTGTATTTTATCACCTGACACTGAGCCTAAGGACAACAGCTCTCATTATCCAAGTTTACCCCCCCCACATCTTCTTAACTGTCACATGGCGCTGACCGTCCAGTCACGGAGCAGCAGCAGCAGCAGACGTAGCGCTGCATGCGACACATGATTCAAGCTTTAAACACATGACTTGTAAAAGCACAGAGGGCTGCCCCTCGTTCATTTGTGCAATAAAAAAAAAAAAAGTGCGTCACAGCATGTGCATGTACTGAATAACTTCAGAGAGCCGCTCAGTTCACAGAGACAAAGGCACTTGAAAAGAGCGGCGGGCTTTGAACTGTGGATATTTTGGATTATTTCTCTTGATCGGAGGTGTAATAATAATAATATAATATCTAATTTGTAGCTGTAACTTTAAGAATTAAAAGGACAATAAAAAAAAAGTGTCATCCTAAACTTCTGGACCTCCTGCCTCCACTGTTGAAAGATTTTTGATCATCAGTATTAATAGGGCCAATATTTCAGGCGTCTATAAGCTGTTTCAAGCAGGCATCTGTCTACTAATTGAAAACTGGTTTAAAAAAACTTTTTTTTGCATGCAAATAATTGATTTTTTCCAGTTTGAACTCGAGACAGATGTGATCACTTTAAACAGCAGCTCAACGACAAGTACAGTTCTTCCCCCAGTGGGCTGATCTTTGAGAATTACTTTCTCCAGTAATAAACACATCACGTCCACAGGCAACAGTAATCAGTGTGAGTCCGCTCAGCTCACGACACTTATGTGTGTGTGTGTGTGTGTGTGAGCGAGTGTTGAAGCGAGTTCCAGCACTACTCAAACACACACTCATTCACACACACACTTCCGTTTCTCTCGATCACTCGCGCATGCAGCTGCCTACACACGTTCACTCCTGCTCGATATTTTTACACCCTCACGAGCAATCACGTCTCTATCACACATTCTCTCACCTCTCCCTCCCACACACACACACACACACACACACACTCGCTCTTTCACACACATAACATTTGAAGCTGCTCTCACACACAGAGCTTTATCTGCGCCGTAAAGAGGCCCTGCAGACGGTTTCTGACCTATGAAGGAGCGTCTTTTGGTGTTGAGTTCAGTGGCCATGCGGACGTTGGTGCACAGGTTGAGCATGATGAGCATGGTGGCGATCATGATGATGCTCTGCCACAGCAGCAGCGTCTCGAAGTAGCGGCCAAATCTGAAAGGGGGGAAAAAAAACAAACAGAGGAATGTGTACAGCTGAGCAGGAATGAAACACAGTGAAAGCTTTGCCACCAGGGGTGCTACACGTGCTCACTTTTCCAGTTCTCCTACAGTATCTGTCGCAAAGATGATGATGATGATGATGATGATGCTTTTACCCTTCATGAAGAGGATACAGAAGAAATCATGCAAAAATTACCCCGTCCCACTGTACTTCTTCTCTCTCACACATCCACCAAGTACCTGCCACTTTAGATTAGCTGGCCAACTAAGCGACTACTGCTGTGTCTGGTGTTTTGAAAATAGCTGTAGGTGAATGCACTTTCTGCTTCGGCAACCCCGTGTGTGTCAGGGCACATGCACACCTGGTTAGTGCTCCACTTTAACTTTAAGATCAACGTAAGACCTTTTATGGATAATTAGCAAACGCTTTTTAAATCAGCAAAACTTAGTTCTACAGTTTTTAGACCAAATACGTCCAGAAACTGATGTCACTAATGCCCTTTATTTCATTTTTTAAATTTGTTCCTGCTTCTCTGTTTCAGTGTTTCAAGATGATCCCGATGAAAGCCACGAGCCCAACCGTGTTGGTCTAATAATAAAGTTGTTCCATACACTACAAGTGGTGCTGGAGTTTTGATATCGTTAGTCTTAATTCGGTATGCATCCAATCCTCTAGCAGCTTGTGGAAGTGGTTCATCTGTTGGTCACAATGTGTGTCCACCACTTCAGTAGGTGGCAGCAACAAATGAGAACCAAACTTGGTGTTGCAGTGCAATGGAAGCTCCTAGATTGATCTCTTTAGAGCAGAATTGCAGCAGATATCCCATCCATTCGAGAAGCTTTGGAGTCCTTGTTGAATCAGATGTATACTTTACTTTATAAGCAAGAGAGTATTAAATTGCAGGACTTTTCAATGGAGGTTTGTCACCATACAAAGGGGGGATCAAACAGGGAGTGATTTATCACCTGAAGAGTATCCGTAAGATGTTTGCCACCAGGAGGACCAGGCACACATAGGTGGAGAACCCCTCTGCATTCTGGGTCCGGCGGATGTCTCTGTACTGGGGGATGTAGGGCACCACCCCACCAAACACCATGGCACCAGCAGCGACCCACAACACCAGCTTATTAAACACGACCACGATCTGTTCAAACACCTCATCTTCCATGTTCAGCTGCTCACCAGTCCAGCACCTGGGCCAACAAGCTGTGAAGTGATGCCACCAGGCTCAGTGGGGACCGAGGTACAGTGCTGATCCTCCTCTGGTTCCTGGTGCCGAGTCTGACTGTGTAAAAAAAGTGTAACATCCGTGGTATTCATGCACAGGCTGGATTACATAGACAGAGAAGCAGCTACTGCCACGCCATCACAAGCCGGGCGGTGCACCGGCAGCACCGACGAGCAGGGGGGCTAATGTTACAGGAATACAGTGACAGCAGCAATGTTTTAGCTTCTGTACCGACAGGACAGCGACGCTCACCACAAAGGCTGCTAATCTGCTCCGTGCGTCTCCTTTCTCTGATTCAACCCCTCTGTTGATGCTAGCTGGCGATGTTTGAAAAACTCAGCAAAAGAAACTCCCAAGGTTCCTGAAAGTGTATATGAAGCTCTTAGGTTTTTCAAAAGAAAACTTAAGTAGCAAAAAAACAGCATTCTTTTGTTCAGCGTCCCTACATTACAAATGTTGTCTTCTCTAAGTGGCCCATTTTCACTGTATTCCTGATCTCTGCTCTAGCCCACACTTCCTGAAACGTCACACGTCATGCGTTACGACAAAGATGTTCGACGCGATCAAGATAGTTCACACCCGACCCACTAACTGTGGCGTCAGTGGTCGGCAGCTCTGGAGAGAGTGGTTCCTTAACTTGTAGCTTGACTGTGTGCACATTTCGGAGGAGTATATATATATATATATATATATATATATATATATATATATATATATATATATATATATATATATATATATATATATATATATATATATATATATATATATATATATATATATATATATATATATATATATATATATTCAGCTTTGTTTATGGACCATAATACGATACATGTCGTTAAATGTGTTCTTAAATATTGTTAGCTAGCTAATCTGTGTAGGAAAAGCACAGGTGTAGATAATAAAATGAATGGCGGCAGAATTCCATTTAGCTGCTTCAGTTTCAGGGTCCTGGTATTGTCCCTGCTGCATCACTATCAAACTGTCATGGCTTGCTGGGAACTGAACACTATAATAATCTGACCTGCACTGAAAGGGGCCTACCTCTGTATGCATTAAAACACATTAAGTGGTGCAAAACACATTGAAATCGGGGACCTCTGGGCTCTTTTGGGGTCCTACTGCCTGTCTTTTCCCCCTGATGGCAGAGCTATATAATGTAACCACGTTTATTTCTCCTTGTCTTAGCACATCACACCACAGCCTTTATATTTAACACATTCCAGCAGGAGTAAAATGCAGGATGTCACTGGCACAAAGTCCAGATTATGAAGCTGTGTTAAGGCTTAATGGAAGTTACGTAACCCTCCAGGCTGAAAGCTTTTCATGTCTCATCTGCCACTATGATCCAGGATGATCTCTTATATAAAAACCAAAGCTTCAGTGTGTGTGTGTGTGTGTGTGTGTTCGGGGGGGTGCAGAGGATCCACATCACCCAAAACACACACAGTGTCCCGCTTGACAGGATTAACCAGTTCACAAAGAGTTAATAAAAATGCTCTGCCTGTGTGCAACAATGCATTCATTCCACTACGGATGTTACAGTCAAGTTAGTCAAAGTGAGTCAGCAGAAGACCGGAAAACATGCTAAATTTGCCTTCACAATAAAAGCGTGAAATATGTCACTTGGGAGAAATGTGTCTGAGTGTTGCAGAGAATGAATCAAACAATTTCATATAGTTGCTGCCATGTATTACTATAAGGTAACGTCACATTTTGCATTGTAGACGCGTTTCTCAGATTGACTTCACCAAAATGTGCAAAATCACATCAGACACATATCGAAATGATTAAATCTTTATACCAAAACTTCTATGAATTGACATTCATTTTGCTTTATGTAAATGTTTGTCTGGCATGATTGGTGGTGGTTTTGTCGGAGCGAGAAGAACTGGCATATTCATTGTACAAACTAACTTTACTTTATCTCCTCCCCTTGACACACACATGTTCTAAATGTGATGATATGAGCTGATCCAGTTTGAACTTCCGCCTCTGGTGGACGTATACACGAACGAATAATAAAAACCGAAGCCCAGAATACACTTCAAATATATTTCTCTGTTCTCTCTCTGAGACTTTACTGAGGAAACAAGGAAAACGCAGCGTCCCTTTCGCCGAGTGACTTTTATTTTGAAAGGATGAACACTACAGGCGGAAGTTGCATTGTTTGGGCTCCGTCCGCTCAACTTACCGCAAAGTTCTGGGAGTCACTGCCGGTGTGGTTGGGGTGAGGCTGAACTGGGGGTCTTCATCGTCGTCTTCACACCTCAGTTTAGCCGAACAACCAAACACAGCCCGGCTGTTCGACCCAGACTCCGGTTTCGTGTAAAACCTGCGTGTGTTGGTGAAGAAACGATGTCTAGAACAGACAACAAAGCAGCCAAAGACATGACAGATGCGGTGAGTTTGATGGAATATCAGACGTGGGTCTTAAAAAATACGGTTCCCCCTCCCTCCCTGACTGTTTTCTCTCCCTGCAGATGGACAAAACGCTGCAGCGGCTTCAAGGTCGATTCCAGACGGTTTCTGAACAGCTGGAGTCCAAAAATATCCTGTAACCCGTTCATCTGAATTATTCACAGCTGGTAACTGGGCTTTTAGCTCAGGAGTGACGCAGCACAGTGTCACTGTTGGACACAGGGAGCTCAGGGGGGAGTCTGGACTGAAGCGGTGTTCACCTGAGAGCACCTGGCGGTCACACACACCTGTGGTGACACGCGCGGCCACCGGGGGGCGACAGTCTGTCAAATGACACTAGTAGGAGAGTAAACGTGAGAGGAAGAGACCAGCCCCAGTGATGCCTGTGAGCATGATGAACACTAGGATACAAACAGAAAGTGAAACTGAACCCGAGGCCTTTTCCACGGCAGACATTTTGTGTCTGCCTGTAAGAAAAGTGTCCTCTGTGAGAAAGGCCTCATGTAGAGTTAAATAATAGATGCTTTCAGCCTTTTAGTCCAGTCCCATCCCCCTAATGACTGCAGCTACGTTATTATTGTACTATTTTACCTTCATATAACAGCCTCAAACCATTGTTTGTGCTACACCGACTTGTGATGGATTGACAGTAACTTTGGTTGAGCTTTTGCTGTCCTGTCCGTTTCCCTTCGAGTGTTTTGCTCTCGATGGACGAGTGCGGCGGCTTCCATCGCTCAGATATCCACCATAGATTGTACGGTTGATGTCTGAGAAGTGGACGCAGCCGTCGTGACATCACCCATTAGACTATGGACGGCCATTTTGAAGCTTCGAGTTTGGCTTTACGGCCGTCGCCATCTTTGATTTTGTTGGAGCCAGAAGGGATCTTCAGCCCACAAAGTCCACCTCTGATTGGTTAGTCACAAAGTAGTCCCGCCCTAAAGCATACCCTGCTTTATCGTCTATTTTCCTTTAAATGGGACCGTAATCTACTAAATGATCGTGAAGACTGAGGTAATTATTATAATATTCTATAATTATTTATTATATATAGTTATTAGTGAGGTAATAAAGTGAAAATATAAAGTAAAGAGGGAGAAATAGCATCATTTTCTCATAGACTTCCATTCGTGTGGACCAGCAGAGTCGCCCCCTGCTGGCCACCAGAAAGACTGCAGGTTTAAGACACTTCAACACTGGCTTCACTTTTCTACAGTCCATTTCTTTTATACAGTCTATGGTACCACCCTGTAATATCCACCCGTGGCAGCAGAGGCTACTGGTGCCGTTGCTCGTCAAAAGCTACGTAGTGTTGCTGTAAAATTGGTGTTTGCTTTGTGGCGTCGGGGACACCGACAGTCCCTGCCAGATTTCTCCTTCACTCTCACACTAGACGAGATGGGAAACCGCATCGATGACCTGGAGAAGAACGTGGCCCAGCTCATGACGCAGGCCGGCATGGAGGAGCAGGCCATTCCAAAGTGACGGCAGGCCCACGCTTCATCTGTCGGATGAGCTCCCGTCACGTAACGTCCAAAAACAGCGAGGGCTTCCTGTTGCCTTGCCGACAGCGACCTCACAAAGCTGCACACGTTCATCCAGAACCTGGAAACAGGACTTCAGAGTTTACCTCTAAAGCTGATATCATTTTACACTTTAGCCAAATGTACGTGCTAACAAATATGTCAGTACTAACGCCATGTTAACACGTTATTTATTTTTATAATTGCAGCTGACCAATGGGCTCAGAGATTTACTCTAAACAAACCTGGTTTCCTTTACATTCAATGTTTTCTAACCAAAAAACAATTCTTCTTCATCCAGGTGTAACAAACACACTGAGATCAGTTACTACCTCATACAATCATTCCAAAGCCTTCTTAATGTCATGAAACCTGCATAGTACACATGTTGTGTTTGTCTCCTTTTACCTGCTGCTGTTTATCTTTACATTATGTGGGCTCTTGTTATGTGGGCGTGATGCCAACCACGCTGGGCCCTGAGCGGTGATGCTCCGCAGTGCCTCTACTGGCCGAGCACAACAGGCCGCCCATAAACAACAGAGGAGGAGGTGTTAAACGGCCTCTGAGCTGTAGACAGCTATCTATTAGCATGCGAGCAGGCAGCTGAGCTGTTAGAAGACAGTTAGAAGTCCTGTGTGACCTGAGCTGTTTATCGGCTGCACTGCCAAAACACACACCTAACCCCGTCACTTCAGTGAGGGAGGCCTCGCTTTTCTATCAAAGTAAACGTGTAACACTGGTTTCTTTAGTGTTGCACCTTCATGTGATGTCCTCAGAGCTGTGCACTGTAACCTGGAGGACGGGGACCATAGGAAACCCTAGGTGCAGCCCTAGGTGCTCTACCCTAGTGTTGCACCGGTGACTCTAACGTAGCTCGAGAAAATACTGTTTTCACATCTATGCAATTTATTTCTGAGTGTGACACCGCAGTACGTAGATCATGTGACGTGCAGCTGTTTGTTGTGCCCCCTGTGTAACCACTGGTGCTGCCCTCAGATCAGCTGAATGGGCTGTGAACACTGTCGTCATGTGACTGTTATTCACCGCACACCAAAGTCAACAAGCAACAGCCAAATAAAGATTTTTTTGTAAACAAGTTTTGCCTCTTAGTAGCTCTGTTTTTCTTCTTCGTCGTTATTTGCAGGCCAAATAGTGACAGAGTTATATCTTATATCACATTTAGCCTCACTGGTGCTTTATGAACACTGCTCCGTTTTTGTTGTAAATTATTTAAAACAAAAGAGCCGAGTGTGTTGAACACGATATGACACTAGCCTCATTTACCAAAGTCCATCCATGGAAAGGTAGAGGGAAAAATGTCTCACTCTATGATGGGAGGACACTGAATAATAGTTGCCTGCTTATTGAAACGGTGCTCCATGTTATTTATGAAAAACAAGGTTGGAGTTCTCACATAAGACCTTTGGTTTTTAGGTTATCGACTGGAGCGTCCACCCACAAACACACAGAATATTTCATGACTCATTTTTGCCTTCAAATTCTCAAGATTGTTCATCTGTAAGTGCTGATGTAAAAGCCTGTTTGATGAGTGAGAAACTAAAAGGGAAACTCTTCCCCTCCTCTCTCTCATCACCGCTCTCTTGCTCCATCAGCAGGATGGAGATCCTGGCGGTCACAGGATGGAAGCTGACCTCCGGCCGCTCATGGAGCTGCTGGTGTGAAGCTGTGCCTCCCTCTAGTGGTCACATGTGTCCGTTACAGTGAGTCAGTGTGTCGCTGGCCGCGGTTCTGAATTGTCCTCTTTTAGTTTCCACCTGTGTGTCAGTGATTCATTGAACCCACGAAGCCCCGCTGAACACTGTCAGTGAACGTGTGCAGCAGATTTAAGATTTAAGAGCTGCTCACACGGGGTGAGGTGCAGTCATACAACCTCTGACATCATCCTAAATGCGGAGCACCCAAAGGATGTGCGGCCACCTGTTTTGTTTTCCTCACACACTAATGACGTGAGTTATGAACTGTGGGAGGGAGCTGGAGTCATTCATACCACATACCGCAATAACTTTGTAACACTGGAACCACGTGAGGCCACAATGTGACCAATAACGATTTCTAGATTTTTATACAGATGTGTGTATATATATACACACACATATATATATACAGGTGCTGGTCATATAATTAGAATATCATGAAAAAGTTGATTTATTTCAGTAATTCCATTCAAAAAGTGAAATTTGTATATTATATTCATTCATTACACACAGACTGATATATTTCAAGTGTTTATTTCTTTTAATTTTGATGATTATAACTGACAACTAATGAAAAACCCAAATTCAGTATCTCAGAAAATTAGAATATTGTGGAAAGGTTCAATATTGAAGACACCTCGTTCCACACTCTAATCAGCTAATTAACTCAAAACACCTGCAAAGGCCTTTAAATGGTCTCTCAGTCTAATTCTGTAGGCTACACAATCATGGGGAAGACTGCTGACCTGACAGTTGTCCAAAAGATGACCATTGACACCTTGCACAAGGAGGGCAAGACACAAAAGGCCATTGCTAAAGAGGCTGGCTGGTCACAGAGCTCTGTGTCCAAGCACATTAATAGAGAGGCGAAGGGAAGGAAAAGATGTGGTAGAAAAAACAGTATGTATATATATATATATACACACACACACACATATATATATATATATATACAGTATGTATATACACACACACACACACACATATATATACAGTATGTATATATATATATATGTGTGTGTGTGTGTGTGTGTATATATATATATATACACACACACACACACACACATATATATATACAGTATGTATATATACACACACACACACATATATATATATATAGTATGTATATATATATATGTGTGTGTGTGTGTGTGTGTGTGTATATATATATATACACACACACACACACACACACACATATATATATATATATACAGTATGTATATATACAGAGCCACCAAATCACCACTAAGTCCTGCAGAAATATTACAAATGACTAAAACCAACATTGTCATACACGTCCTGTGTGTGAGACGACACAGCTCATGCTGCTGCATGTGTGTGTGTGTGTGTGTGTGTGTGTGTGTGTGTGTGTGTGTGAAGAGGCTGCTAGGTGTGTGAGTGCACTTCAAACACTGACTGGCCTCACTGTCATGCTCGGCGAAGCCAAAGAGCAAGAATGCTGCGGCCCGTGTTGCTATGGCAACCTGTGTTGAAGCAGACACTTGTCAGCTTGTGTAAGTGTGTGTGTGTGTGTGTGTGTGTGTGTGTGTGTGTGTGGCTATGTGTTCTTGGAAGACAGCCAGGACAGAGGTGTTGTTGTTGGTGGTGTTGGTGGTGTTGGTGGTGTTGGTGGTGGGGGGGATAATAAAAAAGCGTGCTAAGCTGATGTAGTCTGCTCCTTGCACAGTGTGAGTGTGAGCAGCAGAGACACTTTTGGCATTGCACGATACTACTTTGGCAGTTGGGGTGGTAAATGGAGTTCACCCGCTCCCCCCCCCCCCCCACGGTGGAGTGCTGAGTGGGTGTGTGGAGAGCTGTGGCTGGCAGAGAGGGGAGGCTGAGATGTTCGGCCCTGTGGCCCACGCTGGGTGCTCTCCGCTGAGGGGGGTGGGGGGGGGGGCTCTAATGGCTGCATGGTTAGCACTCTGCACTGGATGGGGGGGGGAGCACTTCAGAGAGTGTGTGTGTGTGTGTGTTAGTGCACTATCTCTCCCTCTCCCTGATGCTACTTTTGCACACTTCACTTACGAGGTGAAACACAAAGTAAATGTCAATAGTCTAAAGTGGCTTCCTCTCTTCTCTCATTATCCACGGATCCTTGCACCATCTATCTATCTATCTATCTATCTATCTATCTATCTATCTATCTATCTATCTATCTATCTATCTATCTATCTGTCTATCTATCTATCTATCTATCTATCTATCTATCTATCTATCTATCTATCTATCTATCTATCTATCTAAACAGGTGCATCTCGGAGGAGGAGATGTGTCAGAGCTCCGTTTGAAATGTGTGGTATTTAAGGACACATGTAATCTCGACCTCTACTTTCCCACTCACTCTTCCTTCCTGCGTTTATCCTCCTCTCAGCTCTCACCACCTGTATATCACAGGTTTCTCTCTCTTCTCTTCCCTTTATTCGCACCGTTTGCCTCCATTTTCCTCTTGCCATGAGATCATCTTCAGGGAGTCTCTGGTCCTGGATCCCCCCCGATGGGGGAAAGTGCCCTGCACAGAAGTGCTTGTACAGTATGTGCATGAAGGAGTACTAAACCATTCTGCAAAGTTTGGAGCGTCATTATTCAACACGATATCTCACCTGAGACATTAAAGGCGTGTTACAAGCTCAAGTATGATAAAGAAAAATGGTGTTTGAACGAAATATAGTTTTGAAAAATACTGTAATTTATGGATTTCATAATCAATGCTGTTTATTGGTTATGATGTCGTCGTGAATACTTTGTCAGTTATAACAAAGATGTACAAATATACAATCCCTTATGTGCTTTGAATCTTCACATCACGTGTTTCAGTATTTAAATGAAGCTTGCTGTTAAAGTGCGTACATGTGTCATACATTTATATTTGGAGCCAGTGAGAGACCTTGAGAGGCAGATTCATGGAAAAAGTACAAAAAAGAACTACCTCTGAGTACTTCTAACCAAAAATACATGCTGATAATATTTATTTACTTATATTTACTATAAGATTTAGAATGCAGGACTTTCATTTTTATATTTAAGTATTTTTACATTGTTGTATTGGCACTTGAAGGTACAGTATGGAGGATTTAGTGGCATCTAGTGGTCAGGTTGCAGATTGCAACCAGCCTACAGTTCACCCCTCCCTTAGGAGAAACTACGGTGGCCTTCAGGTGAATGATATGAATGTGAACCCCCCCAACCATTTGTCAAAATTTGGGTTTTGAAACTTCTCACAACACCAGAAACCAGCTACTCCTCTTCCTCTGTTCCACCGTCCAACCAGTTCAAGCCGCCACTTCGGGGAGAAATAGTGAAGGCCATCGGTTTGTCCACTCTGGGCTACTGTAGGAACATGGCAGTGCAACATGGCGGAGGACCCGCTCCGTATGGAGATAGTGAGGGGTCAGTGTAAGCTAATTCTTAGACTGAGGTCGATTATACACGACTGAATACATTGTTCTGAAAATGATATTCCATTTCTGCCAATAAGTCCTCCTAAATCCTACACACTGCACCTTTAAGCAGAGGTGTGAATGTGCCCTCCACCGCTGCAGGAGCAGCAGCAGCAGCCTGCTCTGTTGGAAGAACTAAACAAAGACCTAAACACAGACTGTAAAAGGTTCCTCTAAACGCTCTCGTCTGTGGGAGACTTCCCTTCATCTCTGACAACACTCCCAAGTCCAACCAAGGAAGGTGTTTGGAGGAATAAGAGGCAAAAATAGACAGGCTTTCTCCTCTACAGCACACACACACACACACACACACACACTAGCATACATACGGGGGACACCTGTGTGTTGCCGACCACCTGAGGCTCTTTGATTCCTGGTGCGCTTTAATCTGTGCTGTGCTCTTGCCTGCCTTTGAAGTGAAAATCCCTGTCACCTTCACCTCTCGCTGCCTCTCATTCACACTCTGTCACACACACACACACACACACACACACACAAACAAACCACAAATGACAACCACCTGTTATCTTTGTCATAGTAAACGCACACTCGCAGCTCATCCAGGAGCCCGGCTCTCATTCACATATCCTATTCTGCTCGATTCTACTGTGCTGCAGGCGAGCGGCACCTAAATTTATCCCAGCAGTTATTTTAGGGCCTCTGTAACATACATCACTTTCTGTCTGCGGTAATAAATTTATATCTACAAGAATAGAAACTGATTTCCAACTTCGTCCAGCAAGAGATCTTTTTTTTTCATAGTGGGAGGAAAGAGCAGACAGAGGTTTGGGTGGAGAGCTGCAGAGAAAAGGTCTGCTCTTACTATCACTGGTGAATAACACAGGATGGAAACATGATTAAACTTGGCAAGAAACATACAGGGGAAATGAGACATTTCGGTAGATATACTTGCTCTCTTGTCAAGAGTTAGATGGCAAAAAAACTCTAACATGGAAAATTGTCACTTTTGCGCCTCGATATTCTTACAGGTACAACAGTTAAAACACAGATAATTATGAACTAATGGGTTTTCATACTTGATGTTTCCTCCACATGCTGTCAGCAGGTCTGACACATGAGGAATACACATTGGCTGGTTGCTGGTGTGATGATGATGATGATGATGATGATGACCAATAAAATGAGTACTCATAAAAATGTGAAATGTGGAAAAATATTAGCACTTTTTATAGTTGCTTTTTTATTATCAACTATACGGCATCAGTATCATCTTGATTCATTCAGTTTCTCATCATTTGAACAAACCTCATTACTTAGGTCGCTAAAATTTGCAATAAATGCCCAATGTGACCATCTACACTGTTGCCCATGAAGTTGGAATAAAATGTTTTTTACCTCTTCTCATGAAATGATTGTGGCAATGTGATTTATTCTTGATAAATAAAGTTTATATCTTCTCAACTTTATTGATCAAACTCTTCCAAACATATCACAGTGAAACTTAAACCACAATGAACCTTTGCAAACTGTGTATTCAGGCTTTAACTAAATTGGGGGTATTGAACAATTATTCCACCTTTATGGGCAACAGTGTATTTAGATCAAATCTACCCATTTAATAACACCGTGAATGTGAATGAGTCACACATTGGAAAAACAATATCTAACATTTTCATCCAATTGCCTTGTGCCATTTTAAAAGAAACTCACATCATCTGCATGTATATAACGTTTGTATGACCTCTAGATCAGCGGTTTCATGGACTCACCATATAAACCTGAGGGATTCACTAGTCAAGACAGGAAGAAAAACCAAACATCGTCATATTCTTCCCTTTTCTCTAATATTTGCTTATTTCTTCTTTGTTTAATTCCTTCTTCGTATTATTAAAAAAACAATCTGAGAGGGACAAATCACTCTTAAGTGGAACCACTCAGAAGTCATTGACATATGCAGCACATTATGTGGGCTCACATGTAGACAATACTTTATTCATATGATAAAATAGGCTGCAAGTCACTGCTTTGAATCCTAAATGAGTAAAAAGCAAGTTGTAACCTGCCTACGTCAAATATATCTGCGTACAGAATGTGTCCACTCGCAGACAGGTATAGAGGCAGAGCTGATACAAAGCTGAGGGGGCACAGCCTGTTCATGCAAATTATGCACTCACAGGCAATTGTAATGCAAATATACTGTATGGTGACATATTGGTTTTTTTAAGCCAATTTCAATGATGTGGGCCGCTTTTTATGCAAATGTAGGAACATTTTGACAGGAAGCATGACCATACAGTAGGATGAACGCTCCACAGAGACACCAAATTACCATCCATGCATGTGGTGACATGGAGATTTCATGCAATTATACTGAAATGGCAGGAAGGACTTTTAGTGGACTATTAGAACATGATTTTGCTCTTATTTACGGAAGAGATTGGAGTCCTTTTTCCACCACTGTGGGTCATTACTTTTTGCTACATGAACACGCTTTCATGACAAATACAATCCTCTGTAGTTTACTACTCACATTTTGACAGAAGTTTACACTTTTATTTCAAACCATCGTCTCAATATTTCCACTTTCCTCACGCCCAACTTCCATTCTGCCTCTTTTTGAGCTACTTCCTTTCTTATCCCTCCATCTCTATTATCTCTTCATCCCTCCATTTGCCTCTCTTCAACTCCTTCATCCCCTCATCTGTCTGTCTTTCTGTCTCTCTTCCCACCTCTTCAGCCCCCCCCCCCCCCCCCCCCTTCTCTCTGTATTAGTGAAAAAAGGGTGTGTCTTGGGGATCAGCAGCCAGCAACCGACCCTGTCTCTGTCGCCATGGAAACTGGGTCAGCTTCACCGTAGCCATGGCAGTGAGATGTGTGTGTTCTCCTGCCACAGGTATGTGCGTGTCTGTGTGTGCTCGCGTGTGTTTGAATCTGAGATTGGTGAGTGTGAGCGTGTGTGTGACATGTGTGCGCTGGTTGGGGGCATTCTGGAAATAGACAGGCGAGGAAGATGAAAAACAAGTGTGTGAACAGGTGTGTGTGTGTGTGTGTTCATGTGTGTGTTCATGTGTAAATCTGTGTGAGAGGCTCATACTGTGTTATAATGTGGTCATTTTAGAGGATACTGACATCACATGGCAATGACATTATTCTAACTATAATAACAATATGTTCTGTATCAGAGTAACATTGCACTATAAAAGCAATCATACCATTGCATACCGTACCATGTTGATGCTGTTCTAATCCTGCATTGCATTGAAAATATGCCTGTGACCAGTGAGCTCCCATCATGGGGGAGCGATTGTAACTTTCTCCTCATGCTTAAGCTGTGTATGCGAGGCTGTGAGCAATGCTTTTAATTGTGTTTATCCTCTCAAATGTAACTTACAACCACTAGCATGCCATGATAACTACCTCACTACCTACAAATATATATATTACATAATATAACCAAGTCTAACTTTCAAGTTCAAGGCGAACATCATTAACTACCTGCAGAGGAAACAGACTAGCAGACACACTGGTTGAGTTGCTCTGCTCTGGATTGGATTTATGGAATTTTACACTTCAGCAGCCCCAGCTAACGTTACCGCAGAGCAGGGCTGTGCCTTACGACCTATGTTAGATTATATTTATTATATATATGTATATTGTGTAGACATGTCATTTGTAGTTTTACCCTCCAACAACTTCATCCTCCACTCCCAAAATCCACTAGCTAATCACCTGCTCTCAGGCCGTCCATTCCTTGGTGTTGTTTTCACTGGAGTGTATCCGTGTATTAAAAGTCGGGCTACTCTAATTTAGAATTATACATTTGGTATTATAATTCTTTATGTACTTTTGTTATTAATGGTTGTTAATTCCAGACCATGTCTGTGTGCGCTAGTGTGTGTGTGTGTGGCAGGGCGTGCGGATGTGGATGCGGAGGGGCGGCTTTTAAATGTACAGAAAATGTGTTATATGCATCGTTTTCTGGATATGGACATGACCTATATCGGAATTATGCAATTTTGGTCATATTGCACAGCCTAAGACAATGTTAAATTGTCATCCTAAGAAAACCTTTTTTCCTTTCACACTAGAAGTGGAGCATACAGTTTGAGAATATGCAGACATATAAAATAATATCCTGACCACACGTTATTCCTCGTACAAATCAAAGAACTGTGCAGGTTCTCTGTTCCTGTGTCTTCTAAATGGAATATCAGCTGGTGGGGACGCTGACAGCTTTAAACTTTAGCCTCAGACTTGAATATCAGACATGATATCCTGCATGGAGACATCAAGTGCATATTTAAGAGCCTTTTACAGGACTTTCATTTTCAAGCAAGTCAGCTGGAAACAGAGAGGTCACACACTCACAGAACTAATGATAGCTTAAGTGGCAAGCAGGCGATGTCTGATAAAATCTGCTACAGTTACAAAACTGTAGTTGTCATGTCAGTCGACAAAATCAGCAGCTGATTTCTAGATAGATATGTGAACCAACCTTTTTTAAATCTCTGAATTCTGATGATAAATCTGCCAGGTGACAGGTGTAGCAACAGTAACAACAGGGGGCATATGGTCTGCATGATTTGTGTATAATGAAACCCTGCACATGCATTAAGGTGTGGAGGATCCTCTCGCTCGCCTTCTCCCTTCTCTCTCCCCCTCTCCTCGCAGACTCATTACCACAGCTAATTAAAGATCTGTCACTACTTTCCCCTCTTCCTTTCTCCCCCCCCCCCTTTTTTTTTCTTATCACCTCCCTTGCTCTTCTTTCCTTCCCATGTGAAGTCACTGGAGTGGAATCAGTGTCAGATTGGAGGTGATCGTCATGGTCGCCTAACCCCCCCCCCCCCATTTCCCTCACTTCATCTCTCCCTGTCTGCCCCCCTTTTTTTTGTCCCCTTATGATTAAGCGGTTCAGTGCCCAAGGTGGTACATCCATTGGTCTGCTAAAAGACAGAGTCATTAACATCAGTGAACTCCATCTACAGAGAGGTGAGAGTCGTTAGTTCAATGGGAGAAAAAGTGGCAGGAAAAAAACGTAATACTGTAATGAAATACAAAGAAGAAAGCCTGAGGTAATATCAGGATTTAAGGCCAGTACTAATGGGGAGGAAAATGCTTATAAACAGAATTTTGCTGTCATAATCTATTCAAACTTGATTTTCACGTAGAGGAGAACATACCTGTGACACAACATTTTACACCAAAGCTATTTTCGTCCAGACCAATTCTGATATTAGTCAGTCTGGTGATGACAGTTTGTCTGCCTGCTGTCCTCTCAGCAGCTCAGGAGCTGTGCTGCTAACAGGACAGCTGCTCCTAAGGACAGTGATGGCATGATGGCGTGGGTGTGGAGGGAAAGGATGGACTGTTGAGCTGCAGGTTGTGTTGGTCAGAACCAGTTCTTGTGATGTGTTGTGCTGGCCACGTCATAAATGAAAAGTGTTTATAGTTGTTCCGAACAGCCACACTTCAAGGCGGAGTGAAAAGAGGGTGCTTAAGAGTTCCACACTTTCTCTTATGGCTGAGATGTCCCTAGTATGGGTCAAACTCCAAAAAGACTGGAATTTGCGAGGCCCACAAACACAGCTCAGTGTCGTCTTTTATTAGATGCTCTTTTGGTTAACATGCAGGGGCAGGTGAATTCATAGATGCCCCTGCAATGCCCTCAAGGGTTAGGGTTAGGGTGCCTTTCCAGTGGAGAACACATGATGCAGGGCCCTCAAGGGTTCCCTTCCAGTGGAGAAAACATGATGCAGTGCCCTCAAGGGTGCCTTTCCAGTGGAGAACACGTGATGCAGTGCCCTCTAGAGTGCCTTTCCAGTGGAGAACACGTGATGCAGTGCCCTCTAGAGTGCCTTTCCAGTGGAGAACACGTGATGCAGTGCCGACTAGAGTGCCTTTCCAGTGGAGAACACGTGATGCAGTGCCCTCTAGAGTGCCTTTCCAGTGGAGAACACGTGATGCAGTGCCGACTAGAGTGCCTTTCCAGTGGAGAACACGTGATGCAGTGCCCACTAGAGTGGCTTTCCAGTGGAGAACACATGATGCAGTGCCCTTAAGGGTTCCCTTCCAGTGGAGAACACATGATGCAGTGCCCTAAAGGGTGCCCTTCCAGTGGAGAACACGTGATGCAGTGCCCACTAGAGTGCCTTTCCAGTGGAGAACACATGATGCAGTGCCCTTAAGGGTGCCCTTCCAGTGGAGAACACATGATGCAGTGCCCTCTAGAGTGCCTTTCCAGTGAAGAACACGTGATGCAGTGCCCACTAGAGTGCCTTTCCAGTGGAGAATACGTGATGCAGTGCCCACTAGAGTGCCTTTCCAGTGGGAAAAATGCAGTGCAGTGCCTTCTAGGGTCCTTTCCAGAGGAGAAAATGTGTCAAATTGCTCTCTAGGGTGTGTGCTGTGTTGGCCCCTCCATGCCACTAAATGGTTAAATAGTAAATAATTCCCTACGTGTTTTTATTGCAGCGGTTTTTATGATCCCAGATTTAGGATATCAGCCAGTTTTAAGTGGGTCCTATGAGATCATCCTGAATCAACACCTCCTTATGCTTCTGCTTGTCCAATATGACAGTGTTCATACTGCTGTGTGCAGCCTGGCTCCAAGGTTCTATCTACATCATCAAAACAAAAAAAGGCAGATGTTGACCTGCGATGGAGAGATCAGCATAGGACATTTTCCATAATCTCATTACATCGCTACAGACAGGAGAGAGGAGGACAAGGAAGAAGGAGACAGGGTGAAGGAAAGAAAAGAAGGGTCATTAAAAGGAGAGACAACACACACACAAACACAAACACACACACACACATTGTTTAATCATCAGTGCTTTTAATCAGCTTCAAGGACACATTCTTGCCTCCTAGATTCTCACTCTGACAGTCAGTGAGAAGAATGAAAAGAAGAAGAGGAAGGAAGGGTGGGGAGGAAGAACAGAGACGATGAGTTCAGATTACAGAGGAGAAAGGCAGGAACAGGACTTTTAGGAAAAACATTTGATGAACCCCGTGTATTCGTCTCTTATTTCACCAGGTAAGCCCCTCTGAAGAAATCTCTTTTGAAAAGGAAACCTGGCCATATGGCAGCATAATTCTTGCAAACAGACAAAACAAAATGCCTTAGTTAGCACAAGGACCTCGTCTGTCAGCACTTTTATTGAGGCATTTTTGCCTTTAGCAGCTGATGGTATAGAGACAGCCAGAAAATCAGAGTAGAGAGAAACAAGAATATCCACGATGAGCAATCCTGCATAATCCTGGATTATGTATACTGACAACATATTTAGAATTTTTGCTCTCTATCATAGAAGTACGGTTATGACAAATGCACTAGAGGTATGGCAACTTAAACACTTACTTAGGTTAAAGTTAGGGAAAGATTGTGGTTACATTTAATAAAAAAGTCCATGACAGGACACAAATTCCCATCTCCTGCACTAAATTCAGACTTCACATCCATCCGCCTAACTGCTGCACTTAGAACAATCTGAAAACAGCTTGATTAATGGCTGATTTTCTAGCGTTTGATTTGACAAAAGGTGCAAGAGGACCAATACATTGAAAAATTACTTCTGTAATAATTTCAGGGCCAAGAAGCTCAGTTATAGTAACATCTAGTCCTTTTTGGAGAGCGGTTGCTGGGATAATTTGGTTTTACTGAAAAATACAAATAGATGACATTAAAATCAAGGGAAAACCTCCCTGGTCCCACTGCGAGTGTCAGGCACTTTTAAATTCATGTGAAGGACAAACATGTACAACCTCAAATGTTACACTACTACCTAACATAAAGTTAAAACATAAGTAACTGATTATTAATATTCAACCTCCTCTGTAATGCTAACATTGGCCAACTCAGGAAACAGCCAGTCTATGGAAACAGCGATGGCATCCCTCTGCTGGGTAAGGATGGAGTTAAAGTAAATGTATACAACGATATGCTGTTAGAAAAGTAAGAAGTTAGACTTTAACACCATTCAATTAAATGAGAACATTCCTTGATCAATTAGTTAAAGAGACATTTTAGTAGAATGTGAGCAAATAAGTGTCAGAGTCAGGAAACAGGAAACGTTTATGATACTCATGTATCATACATATCCAACATCTCTGCTCTCTCATCTTTGGCTTTGGCAAAGTGAAATATGACACCCTCTTCGAGGATGTCTGCAGTCAGACACTTTGTTCTGAAAACTTTCAGTGTCAAAACAGTTTGTGGCTTCAGTAAAACTACTGGAAGCTCGACAGGCCTCCTGCGCCTGGTTATGGTTTCTAATATGTGATTGGACAGTAGCCGTGTTAAGGAAGGGCTCGGCGAAAGGTCGTTTGTGCAAAATGTTACATAAATCCAAATAAATCTGAGTCAATCTGAGGATACGAGGCCGTCCTCTTGGCCATTAGGACATCCCAGCACCCATATACATTACTTTTGATCTGCCTCCCCTCTTGTTAATTTTAGGAAACTAAAACTGCTTTTTTTAAGATTATTGAAAAATGTGTTAGTAGTTTGCAAACAGCTTCTTGGAAAGTCAAACACTTTATGTACCCAACCATCCACCTTGATGTCGTTGTTAAGAGTCATGCTACTTCTGCCTTTGCTTCACTACACAACCACAAGAGGTCCTTACAAGGAAAACATAAACTGGGTTGCTTCATGTGTGGTCTGGTGAGGACAGTATCTCTGGGCTGACCAGTAACAAATGTGTCATCTTTTTTTCAGGGAAAATATTTCAGTGTGTGTAGAATTTTAATTTGTCTGACTTTGTGCCCCTCAGAAGCAAAAAAAAAGATCAGTGGACTGATGCAGATGGAGAGAACAGATATAATAACTCCATGACCAGCAGACTAACAAACAATAAACTAGTACGACACACACTGAAAGGAGTGAATGAAGGGTAAAAACGGAGGGGAGAAACTAGAGGACTGAAGGGGCGGAAGTGTCAAGGGAGAATGGAAATGGAGGATGGGAGAAAGAGGAGAAGAGAGGGAATAGCAGGCGGAAGGAGACGGGCAGGAGGAGCCGTCCTTTGTGGAGTGTGGAAAGGTCAATTAGACAGTTTACAGGCCACCATCGCACACAATTACACACCACACGCGTAAGCTCAGGCGCACACCCAGGCATGAATGGAGGTTTGAATTTCATTATCGGGCTGCCAACTTACCCATCAATTAGCATGAATAAGATTGTATCACCTCTCGCTGAGGGAATAGGCCTGAAATCACAGCTACACACACACACACACACACACACACACACTGCGTCTTCCAGGTCTGCCCTTATTATTATAACAGCGCACTGTAAAAAATATTCATTCATATTGGCATTCTTCAAGTGTGACACACAGATCGACCTGTGAAGAGATACCTGCACTCATTTCCAGTGGAAGATGAATTTATTTGAGCCTGTTATTACATCAAATGTCATGAAGCAGCACAAAAATGCAAAAAAAACCCCAACCTGCAGTGTATATAGAATAAGTAGTTGAAAAAGGAGTTGAGGAAAGTAGAACACCGAGCAGTGCTTAAGCGTAGAGATTAATGGCAGGATGGTGACAGAGGACAGGGGAGATGAAAGAGAGACGAGAGCGATGAGAGGATGAGGACAGGCTCGATGGGTTGTCTCCCGTGGCAACCCTCTGTTGCCGATGGACACACGCACGCTGCCATGAATATTCATAGAAGTAAAAGGGAGCGAGAGGCTCATACTATATTCATGCCATTTTCAATAAAGCATGTTTCAATTAGAGGACGAGAGATTCATTTTATATCAATTAATGCGGTTTCAATAATACATATTTGAATTAGGGAGAGAGGACGGAGAGGCCGGAAGACGTATTGGAGAAGGAGATCATGCTATAATACTTAAAGGAATAGTTTGACATTTTGGGAAACATACTTATTTGCTTTTTTTGCCCTAAAGTTGGATGAGAAGATTGATACCGAAACAGTAAATATAACCCTATAAAGCCTGGCTGGACTGGAAAGGCAACAAAAGACCTTCATAGAACCCTGTAAACCATCATTTTTTACACTTTGTACTTTGTACTCATTAAACAAACAATGCTCTGCAGGTGCTGGATGGAGCCAGGCTAGCTGTTTCCCCCTGTTTCCAGTCTTTGAGCTAAGCTAAGCTAAACTACGGTAATGCCAGTTAGCTCCAGGTTTATCCGACAGACATGAATATGGTCTCAATCTTCAAAGTTTTGGTAAAAAGTGCAAATAAGTGTTAGACTAGTCTTTAAACTGGTGATTTTCACCAGAACAGCCTCCCACTCGGGCTGAAACAGGTTGTTTTCTGTGTCTCTTTCAGAACCGTCTCACATAGTCTAACTTATCACCAGACCGTGTTTCTGGAGAAAGGTCTGGCTGAACCCATTATTATTCTGATATATTAAAAAAAAGAACCATGGATGTATTATAAGACCAGCCTTGCTTCTAATTCTAATTTTTCCCAGTGCCCACTTGCAACGAAAAATCCCCTGCAGCCCAAAAGCCATTTTCTCTGTAAAACTGTTGACAGGACACCTCCAGCTATAAACACAGTCAGTTAGCACTCTTGTGTTGCATAGTTGTAAGCTATGGGGGTTTGAGCTTTGGGAAACTTCACCAAAGACCAGAAAAGTCTTGCTGCTGTGGTACGAGCCAATCACTACTGCAGCTACTGCAACGTGGGAGCCAGACACTTTTCTGGCGTATGCACCACGTGAGCAAATCTTATAGGACTGAATAGGTGCCACCTTTGCCTTCGGTACCCAGTTGGTATAATACTGTGCTCAGGCTTGTTTATTTCTTTAAACCAATCACAGATGTATTGAACCCCAGGATGAAGCGACAGTGCTCTTGCAAACTAGTGTCAGCAGGTAACTTGCTTTGGTGGAACATTTGTATGTGGGGGAGGAGAGCCCTGCTCATCAAGACCACAGATGACAGTGTCATTAAACTTGTGAACACACCTTGGAAAATGCCAGATGTTGATCCATTTTCTGACACAGCCGTAATAAGTCAGAGCTGATTTTCACTTATATATATATTCAGCTTTTAACTCTACCACTGGCATGCACCACCGACATTGATTTGACCAACGTACTGATCGGTTCCACTTCACAAAACTTCTATGTGCAGATAGAGGAAGGAGAGGAGATGCCGACTGAAACAGTCGGCCAATGGGAGGCTCTCTATGCCCGCAGCCTACATCCTGTCAGTCAGACTGCTTTCATAGTGAATTATGCTTACCTTGGATTGAAGGACACACACACCATAGCATACAATAAGTGTGCGTTGCAGTGGTCCTGCAGAGTGATGGATGTTACCTTGTGCTAGAGGTTGAGTCACTCCCAACGAGAGGCCGACCTTGGCTAATGAGACTGCAACATATTTTTCCTCCCTTGTGTTATAAGTCAGTCTCAGTTTTTCTTCACTCCCCCAGCGCACTAATGCTCTAGGATACACACACACACACACACACACACACACACACACACACACACACACACACACACACACTAACACATCTACTTATGTCTACCTGCTGCAAAGACAGATAATATCACAGGGCTTCATTTCTTGTCCTTCTGCACAATTAAAAAGCTTCTGTTTTACTCTATAACTTTAACTAGAGCTCATTGAATAAGAACAACAATAAAACTGCATCACATAAATGGAGATGAAATACTCACTAGTGCAAACCACTGTGCACACTATCCCCATTCAAACACTCAGACACTAACCTGAGTTCTGTTAAATTTAGCAAATGATATGCCATAATAAGTACCTTATATGAACTCAGATAGAATCATAATGGATGCTATCGTCAATGGATTTTATCAAATAACCACAATAGAGTGTAAAACCATGTCAGCATAAAAGAAATCAATAATGCACTACAGTTGAAATCATTACATAACCACAGAGGAGGACAAAAGGTACAAACTAATTATCTGCAGTCAGTTTCTCCCTTGAAATTTTTACGAGACAATGTAGAGACAGTGTTCTTTGTCTCCCAGTAACACATGAAATATGGAAATGGTTCGCTATAATCAGCGTGTCTAACTTCCTTTTATTCTTTGCAAGACAGCAGAAAATGAGTCTGTGTGAGCTGTACTCACAATGGAAGTCATATACAGTGGTATATACCACAGAGTTTTTTTAAGTTGTGGTCACAGTCTCTACTTTACTGAAGCCTTATTCCTGTTCAGTGGTTTTTTTTTTCATTCAATTTCTTCACATTTTTCATGTTCTGGTTTGATAATTGGGAAGCAGAACAATCGAGCGCAGACTAATCACACACTAATCACAGAAAGAATCACCTTGTAAACCTCATTAGCAGGGCCGGATTACCCAACTGCCCCAGGGCCCTCGGAGCTCCGGGTTTACTGTATGTCAGCCGGCTCTGTGCAGTGACAGGGTTGCAGGCATAATAAAGGTCTTAAAGATCCTCTCCAGACATGTTTTAAGCACATATGAAAGTACCCAGATGGTTGGAGTAATACTTTGTGTCTGATACGGTTTTTCCACCAAAAAGTTGAACCGCCTCATTAAAACTTCTCCACCTGTTCCTTCTCTCTCATTAAAAAGCCCAAATCTCTGAACGTGTAAATATTGCTCATTTCTGAAGTTTAACCGCTGGAGTTTGTGTGTGCGCACTGGAGGACTCAACTTTTTACTTCACACTTGTGGAAGTTGCATATTGGATCCCGATTGGCTTCAAAACTAGTTGTGATGTCATAAAATCCCATTCAGATTTAAGGTGAGCGTAGAGGAACTTTGCTCCTTCAGCATCTACATATAAAAACTAGTGTCAGACTTTGCTCATGTATCGTTGTGCTCAGCGAACCTCAAACATCCACTGTACACATTTTTGAAATGGAGGGGGTCTTTAAGATAGAAGCCCTCCTTTATCAGCCTACATACTGTAAACATGAGGACCTGTACGGAAGTGGCTCCTCGTGTATAATCTAGTTTCAAGACCTTGGTTATTTCACTTTTGTGGTGATATAATTCATAATACTTTCTGAACTGAACTGAATATGCAAAAAGGAATGGGGGTGAACAGGGGCCAAGCAGTTGGTTTTTCCCAGGGTCACCCAGCAGGTCTGTCCAGCCATGCATGTGACAGTTTAAAGCTCCTGCCAGGAACTGATAGTGTAACTCTGGTGGTTAAACCAGTGCTTCCCAAAGTCACATTTCTATACTGTTAAACTCATCTGTTCTTTTTTGTATGTGTCTTCTTTCTATTATTATTACTCTATTTATTTTGATGTCAAACCTATTGAATTGTTAAATTGCTTTTGTGTATGAAATCATGTTATTTAAATGAAGCCACATCTAGTGGGCTAATGAAGCCAATTACCCAGGCAGCTCTATCAAGTAGCCCAAATGACCACCACAGACAAGACCAACGAGCCACAGACTGAACTCACATCTCCATAAAACTATGGATCTTCTACAGAGACCAGGTGAATTTGAAGGAGGACTAACAGACAGCCACAGAAGTCTTTCTCATATTGAACAGTTATCCTGTATTTTCCTGCTCTGACTGCTGTTTGATTTTCCTTTTCAGCTTTTAACAACCTTGGCATCCTCTCTCTCTCTCTCTCTCTCCCCCCTCTTCCTCTCCCTCTCCTCTCTCTCCCACTCCCCCCTCTCCCTTTCTCTCTCTCTTCCTCTCTTTCCCTCCCTTTCTCTCTCTCTCTCTCTCTCCCTCTGTCTCCCAACCCCTCTCTCCCTCTCGCGTGCGCGCGCGTTCGGCGGCGCTTCAGAGGACGCGATGGCACAGGCGCGCGCGCACGGTAATTTTTATTGACAAGCCGCTCCGTCCAATCACACACGGAGATTCCACCTTCATACAGCGTGATAGCCAATGAGCGCGCGGGGGAGGCGGCCTTTATGCAAATGTGTTGGCAAGGGAGACGCAGCGGTTCATTCATCTTCTTCCAGAGAGAGAGGTGAGTTAACGCGAAGGTTATTTCACTTGAGGGAAGAACTGTTTTGGACCAAAACACTGCCGAGAATAGCTGAAAAGCAGAGACGAGGCTTTTGTTCCGGAGCTGTGAGGAGCTTATTCTTCTTCCAAACATTACAGGGTAAGTGGAGGACATTTTTTATTTGTACATGGTCTCTTTGCACCATCACGTTAATGTGTACAAGTGTTGGTCAAAATGTGTCAGATACTCTTCTGCTCGCCTTTAATTCCTAACTGAGGGAAGCAATGAGTGATGAGAAAGGAATCCATGGACGTTATTCCACTGAACTATTATCAAAGGTGTCTCACCAGGAAGGGGGGGACTGAACCTTTAACCCTTCCAGTATTGGTGCATTACACTTATTTAACACTACAAATGGGTCAAGTCATGGTTTCAGTCACACTGAGCTGTTTTACAAGGACACTTAACAAGGACACTTAAGGCTGTACAGTCACCTGAACCTGGGGCCATGATCTGCTGGTTTACAGACAAGGGGCACTGTGTTGATGGTGTCTGCCGTGGTGCCAGCTAACAGCCTATTTGTGCTGTGCTGGTATGTGTTACATGGGGTGAGTCGTTTTTTAGAGGATGCCCTGTACATGGTGGACTGATGCATGAACCGTTCACTGCCGCATGGGTCTGAAGACGGAGCCAGGGAAGTCAGGGCTACAATGTCCTTCATGCTTTCGGAGCAATCAGTGGATGAACACAATCAGGCTACCTGTGTGTCGCACCACTGAAACTGGACTCTCACTCTGTGCTGCGCACATGCAGAGCACAAATCAGCAGGACGCACGCGTGTAAATTGAATGGAATATGTGTTTGTTTGTGCCCGTGTGTGTGATTGTAAGATGCAGGCGTAGGGTGTGAATTCCTCAGAGTAGCTGGTGGTTGTACGAACTGTAATGACAACAGATCAAGAGTAAAGGCTGTGCAATGTGACCAAAATCTCATATCCGGATATCGGTCATTTCATATCCAGATAACAATACGCATCACGATACAGCACACTGGGTGGTGATTGAGCGTTGACTGAGTCTGTTGTGTGGGACCGGTCTGCGGCAAAATCTAAAGTACGTTTTTCTGCTCTGTGTCAGACTTTTCATTACCAGATCACCACAGATGTAGCCTCTCTTTTCGGTACGCGCTCCTGGTTTTGACTTGGAGTCACACCGTACTGTGCCACTTTCACCGTCCTCAGTGTTTGCTTGTGCTGCCGCCATGTAAGTTCCCTACCTGAATCTGTACTGTGCAGAAGAGAGAGAAGTGTTACGATAGAACGATGGATATTTTTCCATCATCACACGATATATTTGGTCATATCGCACAGCCCTGTCAGGACTTAGTCAAAGTCTCACTGTTTTTCCTTCAAAGTCAATTTTGATTTGATGTGTGTGAATAAAAACGGAGGGAGAGACAGACAGAGAAATACATTTCTATCTGCATCATTCAGTCCTCTGTTAATGACACCAGATCCCCCCACAATCAATAGGGCCGCCTTCCAGTGTGTGAGCTCGGTCCCATAACTGGTGGCCTTCATGGCGCTGTGCAATAAAGGGTTATTCCAGACTGGTCATTGCATCATAGTTACTGATCGTGTGTGTCTACATATATGTGTGCCTTGCTGGGTCTATACACTGTGCATAATGTAGTGTTCATTGATTTTGTTTATATACAATACAAAGCGGCAAGGCAGTGTTCCATGAAAATGCACAAACACATGCGCGCTCACCAGTGATGGGCACATCCACGGCAGACAGCTGGTGGCAGTGACAGCTCAGTGTGGCTCAGTAGCCCTTGGCTAGCAGCCTTTAACTGAGCAGGAGCAGCTCTTTAGTGCATGATGGGTGTCAGTGCCGATGGGTACGCGTTAGTCTGTTGTTGTACGAAGCAAGTGCGGGTTAACTTTAAGTGATACAGCCGATCAATACTCGTGATAAGGTCTGTTAAGTAAGCCAAAAAATACAGTGGGTTCTGTAGCTTTATTTTCGTCTGGAACCCACTTAAACACAGCGCACAGTTCATAAGAGTGAGGCTGTCTAAAGTGCTGCTGAGCATCCCATGAGGGAGTTATTACAGTGCCACATTTATTCATAACCACCATCCCTTCCAAAATGCCCCTGAAGCCATCACATTGTAAATCTTTTCTGCCCTTTATCATCTCCTATGGTAATACCGCCATGTGCCCAACCAATTATTGTTTTCTGCATAGAAATTGCAGGATTGCTCACATACTCTGTTGCAACAGTTGTGTGTTTTAGAGCGTCTGAGACTGCAAAATCATGCCATTCTAACTCCAGCGCTCCATGCTAAAACTCCAGGTACGCACTGTTGAGTGATGATCCAAATAAAGAGGACGGAGTATTCACTGTTTTCTTTTTGACCCATACTTCAAGACTTTATACAGACCCAGGCTCCCATTGCTAGCTTCTCCCGTATGGCTTTTCAGAGAAGAACATTGTTATTGTATATTCTCAATAAATCTTGCCCGGATTTACAAAACTGCCACTTAGCGGTGTGTATCATTCAGCTTTAGCACTTCTGCAGCAATTCCACCACAGACACATGGATCATTTTGGTATCTATGTTCTCATCACTTAAGACGAGAAACACTCTATTTCCTAAAGATGCTCTAAGTTGATTGCTTGGTGGTTGCAGCGATGTTAGACGTAGTCATAGCTCCCTGTTATTTACAACAACAGACGGGGAGAAGCTGCAGCTACACGTGACAGCTGACTGGCAGACATCTGGGTGGGAAATCACATGATTATAGCTTCTTCCTCTACTTTGGAAAGTCCTATTGATCCATGTTATATATAGTACAATAATATCAGCAGCAGAGTCACATGTTACGCTACAATTTCCTGTCCGTGCGTGCGAATGTGTGTGTGTTGTTTGTTTTTCAAGTCTTGTTTCTGTTGACAGCCGTCGATGAATGACGCTATGACACCCACAACTTCCCCCCCGCACTTTTTGTATCTCTCTTTCCCTGCCTTTGTATCATTTCCATTTTGCCTTAAGCCGGTGGCCAGGTGTACTATGCATCTGTCTCATGGATCACTGACTCATTGTGTGCATGTGTGTTTGTTTGTATGGGATGGCTTGCATGAGTTGCTGCATGTGTATATCTCTTGACAGATTGATTCATCCGTTCCCGTCACATGCTTTATTAACCAGGCAGACAGATGTTGGATGTTTGTGCGTACACTCACACACACACACACACACACACACACACAGCTCCTGTGAGCCCATGGACCGACTCGTATCGATTGAGCAACAACAAAGGAATGTTGAGTGAAAGAGTTTGGCATCACTAGCGGATAACTAATGAACACCCACAGTTATCAGTGGACACCATTGATAGTGTCCTCCAGTGGCTTGACAGATACAGAACAATACATACAGCACAATGGAAAGGTAACTGGCAACTGCTGATCTCAGAGCTGAGACAAAAGAGACATTCGTTTGGTAGTTATTGGGGTCACATTTTGGCTGAGTTTAAAACCCACTTAAAAGAAATATTCATCAAGGTGTTTTCGACAACCTTAATACAGTAAAATACCACAGAGTGGTTCACTGGTTAGCTCTGCTCATTTGAAGCTGGAAGGTCGTGGCTTCAAATCTGAGTGGGTTTTCTCTGAGTGCTCCGGTTTCCTCCCACAGCCCAAAGACATGCATGCTGGGTGATCTGATGATACTAAAATTGTCCGTAGGTGTGAATGTGACTGTGGACATGTAGGTCTGTCTACACTGTATGTGTGACTGACAATCTGCCACTCTGCCTCTAGCGCAATGCATGCTGGTATAGATTCCAGTCACCCCTGAGCAGGATTTGAAAGAATAGGTGGGTGGATGGACGATGTGATACCTTCATAAAGTCAACTACAGTCACCCGGTTAGGAAAACTAGAACAGGAGTTGTTGGGGTTTTTCATCCAGGAGATATTTCTCTGTAGACTGGAGTTTTAGCTTGTCTTACTGATTTTTGAATGCCACAACAGAGGTGGAAAAAAAACAGCTAGTCTAGTTGCTGTGTCTTTGGTATTTTAACATGTAAGTTTGGATCTAAATTAACCATTTAAAACACCAAAATCACACAATAGCACAAACAAATGTACTGATTGAGACAGTGGTAGAACAACAACTCCTATGTTCTGCCATTTAAAATGAACTGAGGGAGAAAATGGTTATTTTTGGTCAAACAAAAAGGGTCTTACAGGTCTGTCTCTGTAGAGAACCTTTCCATAATGTTGCCAGACTCTTTAAACAAAATCTGAGCTTGTCAGTGGCAGAAACAAGCATTTTCAGTGGAAGTACTTTGATGGACGAAGTTGCCTAAAAGTATTTTAATACAGAAATTGCAGCCTGCTGACAGCTGCTGGCTGAGTTGATCTACTCGACCAAATTCAAAAATGTATGTACCTACCAGTCATTTTAACCTCTAAAGACCTGGCGTACACATGCGTGGACATCACATTTAGGGTTATATTACCATAGTAGTTAATTCTGCTTAGCTGGGGCCGTATGGACATGTATGTGGGCAAGATTGTTGATATTTCATATTGTTTTTTGCACCGTGATTTTCAAAACATGTGTTATAAATACATGCAAAAGCAGTCAGGAAAAAAAACTGCTATGTTCAGGGTGGAAATAAAGAGTTTTGCACAAAGGTGACTTTATTGTGTTTTCTGGAAATTAAGACCGATTGTCCACATATGTGGACATAATGTTTCTCTAAAACTACACCATGCAAAAAGATGATGCTTAGGTTTTATACTTATCAGGCTCCAATAAGCCCAAATAGCAAGGAGAAATAAAAAATGCATATCAAACAAGAGCTCGGGTCTGAAGAGGTTAAGCTCAAAATATGAAAAATAGGGCCCAGGTTTAAAAATAGTTAAAAAATAGTTGTCATTTAATGTGTGAAAATGTGTGTACAACATTTTTGTACCGAACAACCACTGCCAGTCTTCTAGAGATATTTCCTGGGAATTACTCAACTTTTACCAGGAGATAAGTGGAAGTCAAAATAAGTCAGGGCCAGTGTTTGTTGAGTTATGTTAGTGTCTAAACCAGGTCCAAAACAGGCAGAGACGCTGCCAAAATAAGCCAAACAGTCCATCTCAAGGTTGTAGACACTAAATACATTAAGGTAAACAATCCAACGGTCAATTGACCTATAAATACCTCTGCTGCAATACCGCATATTTAGAACAAAATACCTTTCCACTAGAGCATGAAACCTTATCCTTTAGTGCTTTGCACACATATTCTGTGTAGAGTGTAATGTATATCATGCATGCATTACACAGAGTGCTAGGTGGTCGTATTTAGCGGTATCTAACATGCAGTGGAATTTAAAATGACACACAGCGGCTGTGAACACAATGTTCTGACATTATTCTGTAGGACGTAAGCTACCATCAGTCGTTGTTTAAGAGAACATTAAATGTTCATGGCAGCAGTGGATAGTGATGAGAGGATAGCTTTCAGCACAGGAGCACAAGTGCTGCAAGTATTTGTCCCATACTCTACTACACACTACACAATACCACTACGACTGCTGTGTGTGTGTGTGTGTGTGTGTGTGTGTGTGCGCTTATGGGACAAGGGTGTATTTGTTCTAGAGACTGTTTTCATCTGGAAACACCTGAGCCTTACAGCCAAACACCTCCCTACCAGGGCTGAGAAAGTGTGTATCAGTGCGTGTGTACATTTGTGTGTGTGTGTGTGTGTGTGTGTGCATGTTTGTATAGACATATTTCCACTTATGCCAGAGTTAAAAGGTGTCACTGGAATATTATTGTCCACATTTTACAGTGCTGTGGGGGTTCAATAGGGCGCAGACAGAAACAATGGCCCACGATCAGAGCAGCACTCAGACATGAGTCACCCAGACTTCAGTGCATGTGTAATAATTGTGGTAATAAATACATGCTGAGGTGAAGAAATGTCGTTTTGCAGATATGGCAGATAAAGGTTAGCTGAGAGACTGACTCATAAGGGCTCACGCACACACTCGTTTTGTCCCCCGTGTTTCTCCCCAGGCTCGACATGCTGCCTGGTCTTAAATTAGAGTTTGAACTGCACCGAGGTGAGCTGCGTTTCTATAGCGATGTATCCTTCCTGCTCCAGTCACCAGAGAGATATATGTAGATTAGTATGATATGGAGATCTTACTAATAGGAAGCAACGCCTCGGCACCAACATTTCCTTTCAGAACTCTGTAATTACATAAGCACCCATTTTCACGCCATGTTAACAAGACTTTTATTATTCATGAAGACCAACACAATACCGACATTTTGTCATAGATTTAAACATCGATTGCTGATATTTCTTTTCTTTTCGGAAATCAAAACATTCCACGCCATGATAACACAATTACTATAACTACTGTTACTGTTACTAATACTTCTTCTGCTCTGCCGCTAGATTAGAACTACTACTATCACTACTACTTGGGGTTTGGTGATATGGTTGAATAATAATGACATTAAGTCAAGGTATTATCATATTGAAAACATTTTCCAACATTATTATACTGTGCAAAATAGCAAATGGGAGAATAAAATCTTCTTTTACGCCATATGTAATGTCATATTGTGATATTGATATATATTCTGATGTTTTCGGTTAATCCAGTGAATGAACTATGTCATCACAGCAATTTTGGATTTGCAGGATTTTTGTGAAGCAGTACTTCTCACTGATTTTCAGCTTTGTCAAAGCTGTTTTTTGGGGTTACGGCCAAGTTCAAAGTCATTCGATACACGTCTCAAGTCAAGTGTCAAGTCCGTGAGGGTAAGTCTAAGACAAGCAAACTCCAGGGCAATTGCAAGGTACAAGAGGTAACCTTTTGAAAATTACCCTATTATGTCAAGATTAACCGTTTTAATAACCTAAGTTAGACTTAGTCCTAGTTGTATGGCTGTGTGACACTGTCTTATTTATTTTTATTCCTCTATTATTCCTCCTCTTTTGAAAGAAGCAATCACACAGTCTTCCTTTCCTCAAATCATTACAGTCAGCAGTTTCACCTCTACAGCCTTACTTGGTCTGGTTTGACAAGTCGCTTATAGTAGCTGATGTTGCCAAACATAGATAGATATTACTGTGTAAAAGCTTGTCTACACAGGAGGAACAGATACTCCTGTATTTTAATAAAATCCAGCTGTCTATACTGGCTCCGTAATGGTTCATGTTTCCACTTGCACATATTTCACGCTTCAGGTCTGTTTTCTTCTGTTTTACACACGTTAAGTGCAGTGATTGTGCGCTGGACTCTGAGTGTTGCCATGAAGCGGCTGACCTACACTCAGTCCTGTGCCTGAATGCATCCTGTGTCGACACAGACGGGCCGAAGCTGCTGTTGGCGCTCTGCTAACATGCAGCTTTAGCCTCTGTAGACACTGTGTAACTGATATTACTGAGTCAGTTGGCTGACTTTCTCTGCTGTCCCGCAGTTACACTACATTTTAGCTGGTCACAAATAAACATTTGAATGGTTTTTATCATATCAGTAAAACAAGAAGTGAAGAATTTCATTTTGTAGACAATTTTGAAATGTCAACACAATATGATCATATCATCACAGCACAATATTGCTCAGCAATATTGCTGCTATAGCACTAAAGCAACAATTATCTTCACTTGTTTATATAGGATTTAATCAGGTTGTTTCTGGTAAACAACCAGTGTAACACTGCTGTTGAATTCAACAATAAAAATCTAATCAAACACAGAGCGTCATGTGCGATGTGTGAGACACCGGCCAATATTTAGATTTTCAATAAAACCCCCACATCAAGCCCATTTTATCAATTAGCCCATTGGTCAGGTCCAGTTGGCAGGCGGGTTGTTTCGATTGGCCGAAAGCATCATCTGCTGTTGGACGGCTGTTTGGCGGTGAACCAGGCAACTGTTGTCAAGACAACATATTGTTCTGTTCCACTTTTGACAGTTTGGTGAGCTGCTGTGAAGACCATTCAGAGTGTCATTTATCAGTCACATATCAATACGCTAGTCTCCCACCAGATTTCTATACTCCCTCACACACACACACACACACACACACACACACACACACACACACACACACACACACACACCACAGTGTAGTTCAAGGCGAGGGCTAGTATTGGACTGGTATCCTATTGATTGCTCCCCTATTGCTGCTACAGTCCATTGTACTTTTTCCACTCTCACAGAGGTTATTGCCACTACAAACACACACACACACACACACACACACACACACACACACATGCGCCCACACAGGAAATGACTACTGTACGGGAGGCCCAGCTTTCCATTTTTGCTCTGTTTCCAACTCAATTACAGCTTTTGCCAGCTAATCATTTTCAGTCAAGGGGACACCGACTCATTTCCCCCTCTGGGCCACGTTCAGTCAAAGCCATTGTGCACCCACTGCTTTTCAACCTTGTTCAGCTCCTCCTGTGGCTGCTTCAGTGCCCAGGAACGAAAAATGTTTTCATTAAAAAGAAAACCTTAATGGATAATTCTAATATGATGGTGTCATCCTGAATACCCATTTGACTTAACTTGATTGTTTTAAAGTTTTTAGCATTATTTGTGTTTTCCTTTGAAAGGGGCGTACTATTGCCTTTCTAATGTCTGTAGCCTGTGGCTGATCTGGGCCTCTGTAGAGTTTAGAAGAACTGAATGTCTTTCATGGAAGACATTTTGACCTGTCATGGTAGGGAAGTCACAGGTATGCGAAGTAAAATGAATGAAGGCTGAATTCCATATAGCTGCCTCAGTTTCAGCCTCCTGGTATTGGTATCTTAGGTTTTGTCCATCTTTTGCAATTATCCATTTGTTTCAGAGCTCCAACTAATGTCTCCTTTCCTTTTTTTGATTGTTTAATCTATCACAAAATAATATCCTATAACATTTTCCTGGTGATGTCTTCAAATTGCTTGTCTTGTCCAACTGGTGGTCTAAACTGAGTGAAAGATTTCACATTACAGAGAAATACAGCAAAGCCTCACCAGCTGGAGCCAGGGAAGGCTTGGAATCTTTGCTTAATAAATTAATTCGTTCAACAAAATTTTAACACAACAAGAAGTGTTTTCCTATCAGTGATTACCAAATAGATGCACATTAGGTCCCATTAGAGTTTTTTTTTTCCATATTTACTCCTATACCTCATACTACAAGCACAAACTTTCACCATGACACCAGATCACAGTTTAGGTTAGCGTTAAAAGTTCTGCATATTTCTCCCTCAGTGAGACCCGAATAAAGAAAGTTTAGCTTCCATATCCACCTGGAAAAACTGCGCCAACATCTTTCACACATCCTGGAAACTTCAAAACAGCAAAATACGAGTGGAACCAAACTATTCCTCCTTTGTTAATTTGTTAGTCCTCAGATGCCACTTTTTTGATGTACAGCACTCATGTCATATATCAGCCTGATAACAAGAGCCTTCACTTTGAGAAAACTGCCTTCAAAATCTAAGCTTTATTACTACTGACTCTGGCACGCACACGTGTTTAACTAGCTTGTCCAATCAGCTAAATTGCCATCAACACACACGCGCACACACAGTGTCCCACGCATTTACATCTCAGATTAGACTTTGTGTTTACTATCAGTCTGACAGCTGGAATGAACATGCATTAAGGCCCCTTCAGACTCAATGAGATTCATGTCTTTCTGTTTTGAACGCCTGTTGGGACAGTTTTCCACAAGCTCTGCTTATCTGCCCGCAGCCTCCCATCTTTCTCCGTCCTTCCATCTTTATCGCCTTTTCACTCCCTGTCTCTCTCCCTGTCTGTCTATTTGTCTTCTCCCTCAGAGGTGTGAATCCAGATTGAGTCATCCTCCCTCCCCTATTCCTTTTCTCCTCACAGCCTGCTCATCTTGTCCTGCTGCGTCCTTTCTCCTCCTTTATCTTGATGTTTTTCATGTCAGTATTTGAGTGTCCAGAGAGTGCCTGTGTGTGATTGGACTAATATATCCGGCTTGTACCTGGTAGAAGCTTGCATGTTTTTGTGTGTGAATGTGTGTGCTGTATCCTTCGCCGCGTGTTGACGTGAACAGACTGTCAAAGACGTCATCATGCACAGCAACAGCATGTTGCCAGGCCAGTTGATCCCATTTGGCGGGAGTTGCAGTGAAGGCATTCGGGCCTGTGCATGTGAGGGAAATAGCAGCAAATAATAAAGGTATTCATGTGAATAAAGGTATTCATATTAGCACCAGTGGGAGCCACTTTGAATTCACTGGCATAAAAGAGCAGAAATGGGTTCTCTCCTGGGATTTGATCCTTTGTCTGACTGTTAAGAGCTTATCGAAGCCAAGGCTGAAATAGCTAATTTTGTTCTAAAACTGATGATAGATGAAAAGATACAGGGATTTTCTCCATGGAAAATTCAGAAAGAGCTTTAAATGTCTCTGGACACTTCAATACAATGCTAATGAAATTCTACTAGTGGGTTTGCAGGATGTTTGAATAGATACACGCACACATTTGTAAACCAGATTAAACTTTGTGCTTACGATCAGTCTGACAGCTGCACCACCCAACACACATACTGTCATCATAAAGTTATTATGCTGAACATAATTACATCGCTGCCTGTTTGGACATCCAGTAGACATTAGCGTTGATTTGGTGTGGAGTTTGTGTCCACCTGGCAAACATGAATACAATACTCACTCTGCTTTTTGCTCTATTTTAGTCTCCACCAACTCGTGAGAGAAATGTGTGAGCTTTGCGCTGCAAAATGTCCATCAGCTAGTCACTAACTTTATCTGCTCTTCGGTACTGGGCAGGTAGCGTACAGTAAGATTAAAGATTAAAACAAGGTTCACGAGAGTGCTGAAAGTGACACAAAACAGTTAAGTTGCAATATTAAAAAATATTGATTACCTTAGCTCTAAGAGTCTGTTGTAAGTCAATTTACAATAAAATTTGTACAGCCGTGTTGATCTCATACACAATTGTTTGAATTTTTGTGGCAATTTTTCTTTTTTCATGGACGCTGACGTCCCTATTCATAATCCTGCCCATGAAGCTCTGATTGGATGATTGTTCTGAAGCTGGTAATCAGCTAACAGGGAGCACTAGACCTTTTTAAATCATTAAAGAAATAGATGTTGAACCAGGCTGCATGCATTCACATGTCTGTCTTTTCATTCTTTGAACCACATCTCTCTTGCAACACAGGCATGCACGCGTATACGCATGTGTAAATATGCTCAGATAAGCGTCACCTTCTCCAAAGCAGGTAGAATGAGAAAATGCCATAGGAGCCAGTTGATCTGTACTGTGAGTGCATCTCATTAATTCCCTAGGGATTTGATTTATTTGCTATGAGAGGCGGCTTAATCCACAAAAAAGAAGCCCGGGGTTATCTCCAGTTAACCCCCAACACCCAATTGGTCTCCCACAATAGATTCCTGCCTCAGTAAGATGAGCTGGCAGAGGTGTGAGCACCTGACTGGAAGGCAGCATCAGACCTGGGAGGGATTAGAATGAACCTACGGGTTGCTTGTGTAGCTGGTGTGAGCAGCGTTTGTTTTGACTCTTTCGGATGGAGTAAGTCTCCAATGCGTTCGCTCACCTGGCAAGTCACACCTCTCACCATCCTCCACAGGAAACTCTATTATCTGCTACATTTGCTTCACCAACAGAGGGATACAATCTCATCTGCCTCAGTCAGAGGCAAGAAACAGTCTTGCAACTTTGTGGACTTGTGTGTGTGTGTGTGTGTGTGTGTGTCTTTGCTGATGGCGTCAGCGATTTACAGAGCTACCTGAGTGGACACTGGCAATAATTTACAGATAGTTAAAATTTCATTATCAATGTCTGCTCCTTGAGGCAGAGAGTCGGCAGACATTTAAGTGAGAGAGTGGAGATTTATTAATTCACACTTCTAATTTAATGATGCTCCCTCCAAAGTGACCCCTTCCCTCTCAGGAGAAAATGGCGCTACATGTACAGCTGCCACAACATGAACCCCCTTGTGTGATCCTCCTCCACTTTGCTGCCCTCAACATCTGTCTGCATCCAACCTGCAGCACTTAACCCTGTGAAACTGTGTGCTCTATGCACGTATTTGCATCTGTGCAAGTGGTGAATTACACAAATGCTAAAAAAAATCTTGAGTCATATCTGAAAGGATCCATTTGTGTCAATGCAAGAGTTAAACACAGATTCATTTGTGAAAGAAAAGAGCAGTTGCTCTTTTATTGTTGACACACAGGCTGAGTCCAGTTATGAGCATGCTAAAAGTGGAAGTTTAGAGTGGCAAGGCTTTGACTCTTTGATTGCACCTGCTCAGAAATTTGCAATTCAGGCACATTTACTTTTCCTTTTCTTCCTGAACAGTAATCTTTCTTTTAATTAAACAAGAGAAACATTTTTCTGTTTCAGCCTGATAAGATCACAGGTGACCTTTTCAAAACAAGTTAATGCTGGAACGGCCTGTCTCCCTATTAATATCCTTTATTGCTCTTCCCCTGAGCTCTTGGCTCTCCTACAGTACCCCCAGTTGTCACAGGAATATAAACATTTGCGTCGTTTGCAGTGACTTGGGGTTTTTGCTGCCTCTTTCTGGTACAAAGTGAAGTTCCAAAGATAATAGAGGAAAAAACAGAGGAAATGCATGACAACACTTCACGCAATCTGAAACAAACATTACAGTCAAATAAGTCTGAAGCATGAGTTCATATCTAAAAATGTATCTAAAAGCGTCAGCACATCAGTTCATATCAGAGTAGATTTTAAGCATGTTTACCAGCCGAGACAGTATGGCTCCATGGCACCGTACACCGATTATTGCTGTTGTGAACTCATCACAAGATGTTCTGTAAGGTTGATTTGGAAACAGCTGTATATAGTGAAGTAAATACAGTATTCCATAGGATTGCTGCAATCACAGAAAAGGCTCATTAATAAGCTTTGCTGCATTTGAATGGTTTGATACGGTCACCTCTGGTCACTGCTCTTCTTTCCCTGGAAGTAGTGTATTGAGTGTGGCAAAGTGGCTTATAGGGGGAGGTGCCATTCTGCTATACTAAACTATAATTTACTGCATTACTCTCCATAGTAAAGAACAGTGGTGATGATAGTCGGGCTTGTTACTGAGTATCTGAAGTGATTGTTTATAGATTGAGACCATTGGCTTGAACATGAAGGCAGTAACCACACAGTGAGAATCATTGCATGCATGCACAATTTAGCACCATCTAGTGGCTGAATAGGCCTCATCAGTCTCAAGTTGGACAAGGAAAACTCTCAAACAACGCCAACATATTTAAAATGATCAACACTTTTAATTTTCTTGCCATTTTCCTAGACAAAAAGCATGAAGACAGTTATGTGGTAATATGCTAATATGTAGGTGCAATGAGGAGGGAATTTGACGTGGCATCTATTAATGCCTCAGCCTCTTGTGGTTTTCATGGAGTTCCATGATTATACCAAACTGCATATATTTATGTACAGTGAATAATGTATTTAGGCACTAAGCAGTTAAAGGGGCCTAATATTGAACCTTGGGGAGCTCCAATATTGTACTTTAGAATCAGACAGGCAATCCCCAAGGTGGACCGTTCAGCTGAGTTTAGTAGCTAATGTTACTGACAAAATGTCAGTAATGTGATTGTAAATGGAATTCATTTTTAGAAATAGATTTAGGACTACATGGACACACACACACACATATATAGAGCCATATAAAGACAATGCAGCGTTCATCAACATGGGTCTCTGAGCAGGTAATTCCTTGTTTGTATCCGTCCTCAGAGACCTGTGCTGTTGCAACAACACAAGGGGATCACTGCTGTTGGCTGTTGTTTATCTAGCACCTCCTCACCTGTGTATTCAGCCTGTCTCTCTGGCTGTATTCCCCCCCCCCCAGAGAGGTGAAGCATCATGGGGAAACACAACAGCAAGCTGGCTCCGGAGGTCTTGGATGACCTGACCAAGAACACCGAATTCAACGAGGCAGAGCTGAAGCAGTGGTACAAAGGCTTCCTCAAAGACTGTCCCTCTGGCATCCTCAACCTGGAGGAGTTTCAGCAGCTCTACGTTAAGGTGAGGGTGATTTGCAGGACAGGAGAGAGGCATGAAAAGAGATGTGAAGCAATAATAAGCAGAGCTGAGGTGTTTACAAATGGATAACATAATGTTTTCATAGCTGTTTCCTGCATTGCCTACAGTGAAAATTGTGCTCATTGTTGTTTTTCGTTATATAAAAAGTTACCTCTTGCATGACTCAGAGCATTGTCGGGTTGTTACATGGAAAGCTTATGTTACCATGGCGGACTACTCATCCTGTTTGGGGCACAGGGAGGGGGCGGAGGCTCTAATACTGCCAGCGACAGAGAGAGGCTGATTTTTCATGGATGTGCAGGGGTTAAAGATATTTTTAGAGCAGTTTTGCACATCCTCTCATTCACCCACATCCATCGCATAAAAAAAAAAAAACTGTGGCTTGTACTTCAGATATTAATGTGTCACTGTGAATTGGTTGTCGGTTATTCAAAGTTATATGAAGATGTCAGGCCGCAGATAAGTGAAAAGAGAGAATGATGGAGAAGTTAAACCCAGTTAAGCCAACAGTTATACATAGACTGTCTTATTATTAACCCTAAAACGAAAGATTAATCCTTAAATGTGTGGGAGTTTTGTCAGACATACACACCTCTGGTCTCTAGAGGCACATTATTCATATAACCCAGAGTGAGCTATTAATATTGCACCAGTAAACTCCCCCAAATTTAGTCATTTCTTTAAATCACTCAGCAAGGCCAAGAAACGCTTTTCAAAACGTATTGATTTCTTACAACACAGCTAATTATCATTTATGTAATGACAAATCATTGTTCTCATGTGGCTGTGTGCATTGAACACAGGGATCGACTATCTGGCTGGTCAGCTAACGGGACGTGAGCTAACACTGTCCAATACTCCTGATCCAGCTCTGTGTTGCTGTCCATAGTTTTCAACAACTTTCACATTCTGGTTCCCAGAAAGAGTTGAAAACAAATAGTTTGAAGAGCAGAGGAGAGTTGAGGACATAACTGAAGAAAATAAGCAAAGTAATATGCTCACAGAGATATGTGAATGTGTGTGTTCATGGGTTCAAAAATGAAACTGAATTATACACAATTAATCATTCAAAATAGAGGTAAGATTAAAGTTAGAAAAATGCAAATTTTACATTATGTGGATATAAAAATGTCTTTACAGTAATGTAGCTGTCATTTCAAAAACTTTAACTTTAAAATGTAAGTGAATCAAAATTATACATTTCAGAATTAAGAGAATTAAGAATTAGGAGACATTCAGTGATTTATTATTATCCTATAATAAAGTTAGGGGACTCACAAGAGACAGATTTAGAAAGAATATTCAAAATGGATGCAGCAGAGATATCCTGACTCTCTAGTGTGGGTCAAACTCCAAAAACCCTGGATCCTACATTACCCACAATGCACCGTATGTGTCCCCTTATTCTCATTTTTCACTCTCCAGTTTTTCCCATATGGTGATGCCTCCAAGTTCGCCCAGCATGCGTTTCGGACATTTGACAAGAACGGCGACGGGACCATCGACTTCCGGGAGTTCATCTGCGCCCTGTCCATCACCTCCAGGGGCAGCTTTGAGCAGAAACTCAACTGGGCCTTCAACATGTACGATCTGGACGGGGATGGGAAGATCACACGCATGGAGATGCTGGAGATCATCGAGGTTTGTGAGGAGGCAGAGGGTGCCTGTTAGCTTGCAGCTGAGAAGGTTTCAGGAATGAGATCATGGGCTTTTTACTGGTTCCTGTTCCTATAAAAGAAATCCTCTCTCCTGAGGCTTTTACACACTAGACAGGTTATCTTTGTGTGATTAATTAGCACATTATTAACTTTTGTTCAAAGCTTTTTTGTGTCTATGCAAGCTTTCATATCAGCAGCAGAATGTGACACCTGACCGATCAAAATGTTGACAATGTCACATTCAAAACATTCACTACGGTGGCCTGTCTTTGTTTTACAGAGCTTTTTTTTGTATGAAGGAAAAAGAACTACAAAGACAATGAAATACAAAGACAGCGTGTGGAGGAGGAATAGCTCATGAGCTTCAGTATAACAGTGTGTGTGTGCATGTCGAGGCACTGTCCGCGCTCCCTCCGTTCATGTTATTAGTAGTTAGCACAAAGCTAGTGGGCTTTAGCAGCAGAGAAAATATGTAGGTGGACTGTAAGCAACTGCTGCTGTGTTTTGAAGCGTGTAAATAAAGGAAGGGCAAGTCACCGTCTCATCTCCACCTGAGTCTCTGACTGCAACATCTTTGTAATATTTTCTTTGTTGCTGTACAAGTGACTGCTGTTCTGTCTGAGAACAGCTGCTCAGTCTCTCCTCTGCATTTAGAAATGTAACAGCTTTGCTGTTCTGAAGCGCTGTGTGCATTCACGCCTGTGGGAAGATAATTTCCTGAATGATTTAGGGATGCACAAAGGTTAAACAGCCTGGTCTACGTGTCTGTCTTTTTTTTAGAAACTTAATTACTTATTCGCAAAATCGTGTCACACTTAAAGTGAAAAGTCAGGAATCTCAATCCCAATTATTCACTGTCGGTGTGTAAATGCCTTTATTTCTACATTTTAGCAACAAAAGAATGTAAAATTGTATCCCCTTTCCCCTCTGCAGGCCATCTACAAGATGGTGGGCACTGTGATCATGATGCGTATGAATGAGGACGGGCTGACCCCGCAGCAGCGCGTGGACAAGATCTTCTCCAAGATGGACAAGGACCACAATGATGAGATCACCCTGGAGGAGTTTAAAGAGGCCGCCAAGTCTGACCCCTCCATCGTCCTACTGCTGCAGTGTGACATGCAGAAGTAGAGAGAGGGGTGGGAGGAGAAACGGGGAGGGAGGGGAGGAACGGGGGAAGAGAACTGAAACAAGAGAAGGAGATAAGAAGAGAGGGGCTGGGGCACACAGGGAGGGATGCAGCTTGGTGGGGAGGTAGGCAAGCTCCTTTATTTGAGGCAGTGATGACTGGGAATGAGCCTTGTTTGGAACACAGTGGACCCTCTGATTGATGCCATTCTTTTCATCCAAATTGCCCCCCCCCCACCACATAGCACTCCTGCTTCAGTCAAGCTGGGTGTCTTCACAAATCCAATCAAGTGCTCCAACTCATTTGGCACAGACCTAAGAAATATTGTAGGGATTTACAAAGGAAATATGTTGAGGCATCCCTCACACTTTGACACCGTCAGGCTCTGTGCCTAGCATGTGAGATGAGAAGACTGCAGCGTGACTTATGTGAGCATCTGCTATAGTAGTCTTAAAAGACATAATTCCAAAGCTGGTCGCTTTCTGTCTGTTGCTTAAATGGGAAGCTATAGCCAGGAGAGGGCTAGCCTATCTTAGCATAAAGGCTGAAACAAAAAGGAATCAGCTCGCCTGGCTCTGTTCAAGGGTTCTGTCTACCAGCACCTCTAAAACTCTCTAGAACCTCTAAATGTTATATACTGATTGTATGGATGTGGAAAAACAGTCCCATCTCCAGGCCTAGAAATAATCTGGTCAATAATCCCTGGTATAACTGCAACTTGTCATTTTTACACTTCAGATAGAGCCAGACTAGATGCTCCCACCTGTTTCCAGCCTTCATGCTAAGCTATGCTAATCGTTTCCCGGCTCAGGCTTCATGTTTACTTTACAGATGTTAGAGTGATATTGATCTTCAAGTCCAGCTCCTGTCAAGAAAGCAAGTATACATATTTCCCAAAATGTCAAACCTCTCCTATCATATACATCAGTTTGGTGTAATTTCTGGCACCCAGACTGACAATTTTCGAAACAAATCCGGTGTTTGGATGCTGTGTGCCGTGGGATAGTTTGAAAAAGAAAAAAAAAGAATGGCATTAAACCAGCTAAGGGCCTCTTGTTTTGTCCACGTGGTCCGTGTAGAGCAACAAGAGTGGAGCAGACGTTTGGCTTATAGAGAAGGAATGATGTAAATGAACAACACCGCGAGCCGTGTGTGAGTTTTTGTTATGGTGTTCATATATGTCTACCTGTGAATGTGAGAATGTATGTGCGGACATTTTCCAAGCCAAGTACACTTCACAAACTGCCCCTGCTGTGTGTGTTTGTGTGTGTGTGTGTGTGTGTGTGTGTGCAGTTGCATTCATTAATTCCTCGACAGCCAATTCCACAACCAGTAATATGGCACTTAAAGAAAGCATTTATGATAGATTTACGCTTCCCATGAGGCAGGCAGGTGATGAATGTACGAGACGGCAGCGTGGTGAAGCATACTGATGTGCTGCTCAGAGACTTGCGACTAAAATCTGACTAAATCGATATCTTCTCACAATGACTACATGTGCTTTATTGGAAGGACAGGTTAGAATAAAGCCCTGTCCTCCACATAATGTAATCTGGGCTCTTTTTGTGATTATTGGAATGCCAGCTTTCAGGGCTGAGGCCACATTTGACAATGAACTTCAGAGGACTAACAGTATATAATAATGATTGTTACGATAAGAAAGAAGAGGAATGGCGTGAAATCACCACATCAGCTTGTCATAATTAAAGCCACCATGTGCAGAGGTTTTATGTGATCTTATGTTGTATGGTGGAATAAGCTTTTGCTTGCAGCAAAAAAAAAAGGAATTGAAATCTGGTGATGTGTATGTGTTGCTTTCAGCCTATTTTTCAGTGCACAGCTATCTGCCAAGTGTTGTTTTTGTCTTTTTTCCAACACTTGAGGGCACCAAAGTCCAAAATATTGAAGTAACTATACTTTATGGCTTATAAATGCCTGAAAACTTCCTTTCAACTTTAAGAATTTCTTCTTATGTCTAAAAAAAAAGCAAGAATCAATGTGCATGTTCCTTAGCTATTATTTATTTATTTAGAGTTTAACATCTTAGCTAACCTGCTTCATCAGGACTGTGTGGGTGCGATTTTATCAGCTTTAACAGACGGAGGCCTGGCAGCATGAGAGAATGACCCCACATCTGTCACCATATACTGGTTCGAATTCAAAACAGAAATAAATGACATCGACTCTCTCCAACGCAGACCTGCCCACCTCCAACCACTGAAAACAGCAGACAGAGAGTTCTCTTTTGAAATAACCAAAACTTTTGGAAGTTCGACAAAAAAGTGTTTATATTGAATCCCATCACCAATATGCCAACACGATTACGTCGATATGATTGGATGTCTGATTGGATGTCTAAAAAAGCAAGAATCAATGTCCTTTGCTATTATTTATTTAGAGTTTAACATCTTAACTAAACCTGCTTCATCAGTAATGACTTTTTTATCATTTGTATTAAGTAGATTAAGTTTATTAGCTGTAAAATATCACAATTAATTCATTTTAAAAAATGCTGGTACTATTTTAGGCATTTATTTCATGAATAGATTCAGTTGCAAAGGAGACTTTAAGTAACTTTTGATAAGTTATTAAGTAAGTGTAAGTTATTACATTAACACAGTATCACAGCTGGTTCGTCATTGTACAGCAATATTTTGTAGGTTTGGGCAGCAAAACTAAACTTCCCCTGACATCGTGTCGACAGTCTGACGTATATGTAATTTATGCATCACCAGAAAAAGGCAGACGATATGTGAGAATAATATGAAACATGATCTTGCTCCTCTAAGACCAGTAATTTGAGCAACAGGAGGAGCCACTAGAGCCATGTGGAGTGGGGATAATCAGGACAGTAATTACAGGCCCAATGACAGATACGGTATTTCTCGGAAAGGCCAGACCTGCCTCCATGATTCATAGTTGTGTCACATGAAAAGCTGAAAAAGCCCTATCTCCTCTTCCTCTCCGACTGTCCCGCTCTCCCCCCTTTTTTTGTATTCTTCCTCCCTAAATGTCAGAGAGGAAGCGCTTTGATAATAGGCGGAGGGAGAGGAACTTAGCTGAACTCAGCTCAGATCTAAAATCAATTTGAAAAAGAGCAAAAGGTTGAAGAGGAAACCTGGGTGGTGTGTTTGTGTGTGCGTGTGTGTGTGTGTGTGTGCTCACCTGTTTGTGACAGCAGATAAATGGAAAGTGTAGTTCTGCCTGAACATTAAAATAGAAAGAAGTCAGTGATGTTGTAGTTTATAATCCCAGCATCTGTGAGTTCCAGTTGATCGTCTTAAAATCTTAAGGGAAGCATGTGGCTAGAAGCAGGATTTCTCCCAACAGATAAAATATCGGCCTAATTTTACATTTATTATAGAGAGTTAGACGAGAGTAGAGTGCTGCAGGGATGACATCCTAACACAGAAGCATCGCCCTGTTCCCTCGCCAAAAAGACAATGACATTTTTCCATTGGATTTTGGATTACTGCAGAAAATCGTCTCTGTGGAAAACAAAAGCTTAAAACTTTGCTTAAATGTTTTACTCAGCAAGAAAATCTCCACAAATGAGCATCATTTTAATGAGTTTTAAAGTATAATTGCATAATTGTCTGAAGTAAAAAGCGAACTACTAGGCTGTGGAACAAACTACACAACGCTTGCCTGACTTTACCGTCACACCCCTTGGCTACACTTACAGTCTGTAAAAGTTCTAAAATACTTCAAATTGATAAATCTACAAGTTGGAAAGCAGGAATAGTTGCAGCAGCGCGGTTCTAAACACAACTAGAAGCTGTGAAGGTGGACTAGTGAGTAGATGAGTGTCCATGTCCAGTGTGATGACGTTTCATGTCCCCTGCAGCACTCTGTATCGATGCCACTTCCTCATCTCTGAATAAATGTGAAGCTAAAGCCAGGAGATGTGTAGCTTAAGACTGATAGCAGGGGGAAACAGTTAGTAATTAGTGCTTTAGAATCAGGTGCTTTTAGTTTGTGTGCTTTGCAAGCTAAGCTAAATATCTCTTGGCTGTAGCTTCATATTTGGTATCATTCTTCTCTCTTAAATCGCAAAAGTGAATAATATTCCCAAAACATCTGACTATTCTTATTCATTTCAGTCAGTGCTGAAAACTACTAGCACACTCACAGAGGCAAACACACCCGGTGTTAGCTGAAACAAGGTTTATCTGCTTTTTCTGAAGCCAGTAAAGACAAATATCAAAATCTACGGATCTTATCCTATCAGAGGTGGTGATGTACACATTATTAGTAAGTGGAAAGATAAAAGAAGAATTGATAAGCAGAGTATGAATGGAACCTGTGCATTTGAGGAAGAAAGGATTAACCAAAGGAGGCAATGAAGCACCTTTTCTTTGTGCTTGAGTATTTAGCACCTCCTTCTTAAAGGCTCTGACACACCAGGCCGATGGTGGGTCAGTGGTCAGTGTCCTTAGTTTTTTTCGGTGTGTCCCACACTAGTTGATCCCCCATCAGTGGCTTTTCAACCGATTCAGTACGTTGAATCGAGCCCATCTTGGCCAGAAGTCACTCTGATTGGCACAATAAGAGAAATTAATGTGACAAAACCAAGTGTGAAAATGGGAAAATGGTATGAAAACGCTGTTTTGTTCACCCTAGGTCTTCCGGTTTCCCCTTTTTGAATGAAAAACAGGCCACCACCCTCCCCAGACTCACAACTGTGCAGAACTTACATGGTAGTTGGCCGTTAGCCGTTGTCGTCGCGGTGTGTTCAAGTGCGACATTTTGGACCAGACGCAGGCGACGTGAGGCGACGCAACTTGTCGTCTCTCGTCGCTGCTGGTTCCTTGAGGTCGGCCCGGTGTGTCAGGTACTTCACTGTGACTCACTGGGGTGGATCGCTACATTTCTCCTTTTGGATTAGTCCAATATGTCTGCCCGCCTTGGCGTCTCTACTCACAGTGAATCAGATTCATCTCCTCCCTTCTCATCCGGCCAGTGAACGCGCTTCCTCCCCAAAGGGGTAAAGAACGAGCCTCGTTTGTGCGATAATGTAATGATAAAACTACATGTACATTATGATACGACTGTAATCGTATTTATGAATATGAACAAATATATTATGTAAATGTAAATGTACCACTAGCGTAGACCTAATTTCATATGATGACACGGCTACTGTGCATGTGTGTGTGTGTGTGTGTGTGTGTGTGTGTGGGTGTGTGAGGGTGTGGTTGTGAGAGAGAGAGAGAGTGATAGAGTGAGCCTGAGCTCTGTGTGTGCTGTATGTCGGGACACTTCTGCGAGTGTTCACACGTGTTTTGTATTTGTATCATTTGTGTAACAGGACATGCCTCAGTCTAGTTTAACTTTGTAAAAACTTGAGTGTAAACCCTCACACCGAGTATTATTACCCACGCCTACACTTGCTTTTGTGCTCCGCTGGTATACGGTATGTACTGTGTCCAACATGGGACGTGTCGTTTCGTTTGCTGTAGTCTACTGTTGCAGTTCTACAAGTTATACTCACATATACACGCTAGGTTTCACCAGTTGACAGGTCGTGGCCAGCAGGTGGGGGTGGGGGTGTTTCTGAAATGGGGGTCGCTGAGAGGTTGTTGGCAGGAGAAGCCTGAGGTGTGAGGTGATGGGTGTCAATGATGAGAAAAACAGCTGACTGGTGTCACAGTGTCACCCAGTGGTTGGAGGTATAATGTCTAAACCTCACAGCAACAGAACCCAACTACTGTTCAGCTCAGTTTATTCTGTCATGAACATGCCTCCAGATCAATCCTGACATGGTGAATGATGTTCAACTTGATAAGCACTTGTTCAGTCTTGAGTTTTCTCAAAAGAAGCGCAGAAATCTGAAAGGGAAGCGAGATCTTTTCACCTTTAATTTTTTTTTTTTTTTCCGCTAGTTTCATGGATTTTCTTGAATTGAGCAACACAGTGGCATTTATATGCTAGAAGTTAAGGTGAAGGAGGCGGAAAAACAGACCAGAATATTAGTGATGAAGAGGCTGAGCCTCTTTTACATGTAAAAGAACAGAGGGAGTAACAAAAAACAAAAGCCGCTGATGCAGCTTCTGTTATTGTGCGAAATAATTGGAATGAACCACCAGTATTTAAAGCTGCATTAAGACGTTTCAGAGTAAGAATTTATCCAACGGTTTATGTCTGCGACAAGCCCACAGAGAATTATCACCCAACTCTGCAGACACTTTCAGCTCAGAAGGGCTTTCTTGGCTTTTTCTACGGATCCCAAGTGGCAAAACAAACTATGAAAAAAATATTATTAATGCAGCTTTAAAGCCCCTGTGCAGCATGTGGGATTTGGAAATGTCTTACTTTAGCAACTCCCAGTAATAGCATCCCAGCATATGACAGCAAAACACCAACTGTCAGCCAGAATAAGAGCAACTTGAAAGATGTATTTTTTATTTATATTTTTAAAAAATCGACACGTATGGGGCTTTAATGTCTTTTTGTTCCGTTTAGATTACCCCGCTCCACCGGGAGGTTTTTTTTTGCACATATTTTAGGACAAGACATGAGATTAGGGTCGACGCCACTTGGATGAATGTCTCACAAATTATCTGCAGTGTCCAAATATTCGCCCACACAGCCCCAAGTGTTTTGCTGCGTCTTGTTTGCCTGCCTGTATTATTGTCATAGGCTCGGTTAATCACCCTGCTTCTACGCTGGGCGGGACGCAGTCAAACAGCTTGATTAGAACAGATTGGCTCACAAAGTGGCTTCACAATGTGTTGATCTCCGCACTCTTCTGCTTATTAGATTCTGTCCATCCTAATTAGCTGCGGCTCAGAACCAAGAGAGCCGCTTTTGCTTTCCACCACCCAAGATTGCAGACACAAATGCTTTTTGTTTTCTCTGGTTTGATTTTTTGTTTTTTTTTCCATCCAATTCAAAACCACTTAGACACAATTCAGCATTTTCTCTGCAGACTTTAATGTGCCAAAGATGGGATTGTGAGGAAACTGAAATATGATTGTTGTGGTTATTATCAGGAGTTGGACATGAACTGGTGCTGTATTGATCACGTGTGACGCAGTTCATCAGTGCTGAGCTGCGAGACATGAACACAAACACGGATATTGTACTTTTATTTGACAGGGGATCATTTGTGCTCGGTTGTGCAATATAATTCTATTCTTCAACATTTCTCTATGATGTTCATGTAAATGTCTCTTTGTCCCGTCTGATGACTTTGCTTTTGTTTTCTTTTTGTTTTCAATATTGTTAGGCTCCTAGAACAAAGACACTGTAATTATTTTTGTTACATAGAATAAAACACATGGATGTCAAGAGTGACTGCTTGTCTTCCTCCGGCAGCGTCTTCACACATTTAAACACACACCATTGAGCCAAGAGTATGAGTCACCGTCTAGCAGTGATGTCACACTGCTGCAGTGATGTCACCATCCATGCTGTTCTCATGGTAACCATGCTGAAGCCACTAGGCAGGGAGTACAAACACACACACACACACACACACACACCTACATTGCTACACATATTTATACAAGAAAACACACACAGGGAGATGTAATGACTGCGGAAATTAATTTTGCTCCTGGCATCCGCGGACCCTCATTTACTCAGCTGGGCAGCAGTGGAGAAATAGTAGAGAACGATGAAATGATTCACAAAGATTTATCCTGGACACACACTTCTCACTCACAGAGACTTTCTTTGAGGAGAAATGGAACAAATGTTTGTTTTGAAGGACAGAACCGCTCTATTTAACATCTCATTTGTCTGTCAATGTGTGTTTTTTTTTACCAGGTGTGACAAAAGGTCGGTCTATCAGGAGACCCCAGTAACACTGGAAACACAGACAGCACTGCCAAATGAACACAGTTTAGTTTTAAAGAATAAATGTTAATCGGTCCAGCTTTCATCCCAATTTCGGAGTCTTTGCCTTCTTGTTTCAGTTCATTTCTCTGCTTAAACTCAGCTGGATAAACCCTTGTTTTCCATTGCCCCTCCTTCAGCAATCCATCGCAGATCAATAGAAATCTATTCTGAGCCTCGCTGTATCAGGCTTCAGCTCAGTGGAAAACCAAACATCACAAATGCGCCCACACAGGCGGAGCAGCAGAGAATCAGTGAATCACACTGCAGCGATAGAGGTCACACCGAAGAGTGGCAGTTTGCAGAGCAGCCACAGGGTGGCGCCGGAGGCTCGGCCACACTCATCTCCAGACCCTGTCTACCAACCCTGTGTGGACCAGTGGAGAGAAGTGAATGAGCAGAGGACAGCAGTCCACCTCCCACCACTGCTCGTGCCACTAGCAAATACTTGTAGCACTGATACCGCTGCCCTGGTCCTGCTAATACTACTGACCTCTCCGCTCCTGTCGAGTCTCCGTGAGATCAACAAGTATCTGATATCCCAAAAGCTGGCCCAGATCTATACAGAGAAATGACCTGCATGCAATGTTCAGGTCACATGTTCAAACATTAAAGGGGCACTCAGTTTTCCCACCAATGTGTCTACTTGTCATGAGAAGTACTATCAGAAAACATGTGGTCAAATGGGTTTTGTGGCTTTTTTTAAAGGAAATAGGAGCTACTGGCAGCTACTGGCAGCTCTGTGCGTTGAGCTAATAGCTAATGTCAGCAATGTCTTTATACATATACCTATATATATAGATATATCTATATATCTATATATATATGTTTATTTATATGTCTTTATGCATATCATATCATATCATATGAACAAATTATGCAAGGAAAAGGAAAAAATGACTGAAGACATAAAATAGTTAAGGAGATCAAGTAACAAAATGTAATATCTAAAAAATAAAATATAATACAGAGGATGAATACAGCACTGATGAAATGAATAAAGACATACATACATACATACATACATAGATACATACACCAGGTAGTAGACAGTACCTGTGGAGCTACAGTGTATCAGTGTGGTGTGAGTGAAGCTTCATAATAACGAGCTTAAGAGCTCAGCAGTTCAACACTGTCTGAGTGTCTGACCTTTGCTAATTAGCTCCAAACACACCGTACAGCTAAAGCTGATGAGAATTTCATTCGTTCTTTGATCACTGAGTGATCACTAAGAACTGGACAAATTCAAATTCTGACCTAATGATGATGCTGATGAAAAGGCAGGGGATCCCCACAGGCAGTGCACGTCGACCAGGAGTGTCTGCACAAAACTGAACAGCTGCTGAGATGTTTCAGTCTGGACCGACATGGTGGACTGACCAACAGGCACACCTTTATCTTTGCCTTTATCGAAGTATTGCAATCACTTGACTGAATAGTATACTACTAATGATACCAACTATACTACCGCGACTATTCTTACTACTACAAGCAATGGTGAATTAGAAATGATCATCCTCAACAAAAAATACAATCTATAACAGTGACTGATACATTTAAATGCAAATAAAATCAAATACTACAAGACAAATGCACAGAATAACTAAACCTTGTGTGTTTCGCTAGTTTCACAGAGTAAGAAGCTCATTTTCAGCCCCGAGCACTGGCAGATCACAGCTGTACAGCTACAGTGCAGCAGTACGTCCAAAATGTGCTGCAAAGACGACGAGAGTCATATAGAAATGAATTAAGTGCACTGGCAGGCGGTGAAGAGAAGCCAATATGAGTGCAGCGTCAGGGCTCTGCTCAACACATGAAACGTGGATGATGGGACAGAAGCATCCATTTCTTTGTGATTAATAAATAAATGAATGAATTTGTAAAGCCACCTTTGTATGAAAGCTGACAACACAGCATGCAGGCTGTAGTAAGTACACTGTGCATGCGTGAGTAAGGACACTAATGGCCCTGGTGAACAACCTTGGCTTTAAATGAAGGTTACATCCATTATCTGCTACCTTTAGGCTACTTTAACTCCCCCATTCCCTGATCAACCCCTCCCTTACTCAGTCTCGTTCTCTCAGCCCACTATCTTTCCCAGCTGAACTTGTTTTAACCTCCCAAAGTTACTTATTTAGACTTTTGTTCCAGTGCAGCCGTTAGAGATGACCAAAGGCCTCACGTGAAAATGAGCGTAGTTTCCTTAAACCTACAACAATAATGAGTATAGGAAGATACACTTTAAAAAAAAAACATGGTAAAAGGAAGACAATTTCTGTCAATGTGGGGTTTTAAACTGTTTTTTGGCTCTTAAATGGTAAAACTCATCTCAGTCCACCTCGCTTGTCTGAAAAACTATTCTGATTTGCCTCCAGATTAAACGGCCCACCGTGATGGCTATTTTTTGCTGCGTACTTAGTGTGTGCCTGAATATCCCATGAGCCTCTTGGGCAAATTGTCAACAAGGGACAGCGGGTGGGGGGGGCGGTATGGGGGGGTGGGGGTGGAGCCACGCTGAATAAGGAAGCGAGGCTGCGATTGGTCAGCAGGAGGACGGGGAGGAATGGAGGAAGCCATGGAGCAGAGAGAGTGATTGAATAGGACAGAGAGGGAGGGAAGGAGGGGGACAGGGACGGGGGGGTGAGGGTGGGGGGCGCTGAGTGGGGAAAAGAGAGAGAGAGAGATAGCAGCAGATGGACTGCTGCATAGCCTGCAACACACTCACAAAGGATAGAGCAAATGTGTATCAGTGGGTGTTACAGTGAGTGACTGAGCCTCTTTCATGTCCTTTTGGAACTGGATGTAAGCAGAGAAATAAAAAAAAGAAAGGATACAGAAGAGGAGACAGGAGAGTGAACACTTCCCACTTCGGCTGCTTTCACAGTGCAGGTGCAAACTACTGTAGTACGCCTGCTACCGATGCACTGACAGGAGCATCTCGATAAATGGTAGGGGCTGTCGCAGGGTCGTTCTCTGAGTTTCGTTTTGCATAAGAAGGGAACTGATCGAGGGTACAGAAGGGAGGGCGGGTTGGAGGGCACCTCTGGGAGCACAGAGAGGGAGATTCTCTATGGTGAAGATGAGTCTGGACCCTGTACAGGTGATGAGCGGACAGGTCAAGGAGCTCCAAGTTGCCCCTTCGTCCAACGGGGACAGCAGAGGATCATGGGAAGAGAAAGAAAAGTTTGATCAAGACCACCTTGGCCTCAGCACCAAGCCGAAACCAGTAAGTGAGGACGTCTGTCGGTGTGTCTGTGTTTGTTGGCCAAACAAGTGGGTTTTTAGAGACTAGAGTTTGTACGTCATCAGGCCTCTTGTTAAGACTTTTACTGGACCACACATTTCTTCCCAAGGTCCCTCTGTCCTTCTGTCCTCTCATTTGTCCTGTTATTGCTTAGTCTTGGAGTTTACGTCGCCCACGTGCGGCTTAAAGTGCCGTTCCTAAATGGGGGGTCAGGGGTTAGATAAGGTTAGAGTGCCACAGAGTTTTTTTAAAAACCAACAACAAAGAATAGTGTGAAGGTAAGTTCTTCAGCTAGACTACCAAGCTAACACACAGCTTAATGTCCAGATCCTTCTCGTTTCACTGGACTTTACGGTCTCTCAGATATATCTGTTTTTGTCCAATTAATTACAGTAATGTCACTCTATCTATCATGAATGGCATGAACCAGGTTTCCTCCTTCATATTTTTACGACCATTTTGAACTACAGCATTAGACAAAGTAGACAGAAATGGCAAAATTCAGAATCAAAGTTTTTACACTCATTTGAGGTGATGTTTGCCTTTTTTTTGAAAAGTAGTTCATGCACAAACATTTTTGCTGAACAAGTTTCGATGCAGCAAACTTTTAACTTAGATGACTGATCAGCTGTTTCTGCTGCAGACGCCTTGGCCTGCGCATCACGATCATTACATGTCTTTGTCTCCAGACAGCATGAAACATGGCCAAGGGTGCACTGGCCACCTGCACTGGCCTCCATGAGAGCATCACAGACCCGATTTGAGCCTAGTTTATCTGCTCCAAGCTAATGGAAAGGCACCCAATTCCCATTCTTTTCCACATTTTGAAAGTTTGCTTAAAATGCACTGGACATTAGATAAAAACACGGTGGCAGCTGGAGCAGTGCCACTCTGAAAGCACCGCAAACAGATATTTCTGACTCCAGATGTTTTTCAGTTCCCCTGACAGGTTTCACTCAACCAGTAGGTCCTTAGCTCTGCCTCAGAGCAGCCTGGCCTCTGAGAAGCTTCTTACAAGTGAAGTCGTATTTGCAAAAGGTTAACATGAATCCGAGCTGACGAGCAAAAGAGAGCTGGACGCTTGCAGCGGCAGGGTTTAGTGCTGTTTCTAGTGTTTTTAATAGACTTTTAACATCGTGACCAGAACGCATCAGCTGTCTGAAACAGAATTATGTGCATGAAACAAAAACATACGCAACGTTCGAGAAAGAAACAAAGAAAAAAGAGAGAATGATAAAAATAGAAAAACAACAGTATGAGCAGAAAATACTGGCAAAGTGAGACAAAGTATTAGAGCTAAAAGTAGCTACAAGCTGAGTAATCTCTGCTGCTTGCGGATTAGTGCGACCACACTGGTGTGTTTTCACACTGTAAACATCCTCCATCTATCCAGATTATTATTATTATTATCATTTCTTACATAATAAAGATATGACACAGCACAGATCCATCATCTCTGCCTTCATCTCAAACTATACGTAGAGGGTTTATCTGCACTCGCATGTAAAAGATATCATACTTAGAGATACATGACAGCATTAGTGTCTGCTGCATGTGATCATTCATCAGAGGTAATGGTCCACACAGATTATAGGGCTTTTATTCTAATCATTGTCTGTTATTAAGAGCATCAGATATTGCTGTTATCATAGCACAGAACTATGACTCAGTAAAACCAGTTTCAGACTTTCCAAGCTTTTCTACTGTGCCTGTGTTAGTTCTTCAATTACCTATTGCTACGTGATAAATGTAAGTAAAAATAGCATTTTTTTTATCAGTGTTTTTACTTTAAAAACCTTCCATTTTTTTCTTTCTACACGTTTCTCTGTTGGTGGTGGACAAAGATGAATGGAAACACACAGACAGGCTTCATATCTCTATTCCAGACACATTAAATTGGAACTTTATTTACCTGACAAATCAAGTGATGAAATTTCACCTCATGATGCATTTTCACGGATGACAGCCCCATCATGCATAATTGCCTACTCAAGAGAATTAATTCAAAAGATAAATAAGGGATGATAATGGAACATGTAATTTTTAGTAATGGCAGCTTTCGCTCAACAACGCAGGCCTCGTTATAACGAAAAAGAATTCACTACCTCTTTCATTTAACCCACCAATTAAATGGCCAGGGCAGTGTAATTAAGTAGCATTCATAATAAATTAAATCCACTTCTCACCCACAGTAAATGTGAAGGTGAGGACCAAGAGAGGAAAATGACTCAGGGGCTGCAGTTATTTTCAATAATGAAGTAATAAATAGAGGGACTGGAGAGAGAAACAACTTAAAAACAGGAGCAAAGGTGTAAGGAATGGACTTAACAGGGTGTTATGCACCCAACGTTAGCATGTGCGGACAACTAGTTTACTTCCTAACATAAATCAGGCCATGGAGGAAGTCATGAGCTAACTACGTGTCGTGGGATCACAACTACACATGCTATCAGGGTTTAGCAATACGGGTAAATTTACCCCAACCCAACTTATTAGATGCTGGCTAACATGAGGCAGGTTCTGTTAGCTCCAGACTGTAATAAAAGAGGAACGCTGTTTCCTTATTTCCGTGTCATCTAAATAGATCACCATTAGCTTGATCAGCTAGCTAGCTGCAGCCGATCAAATCCACCAACAGGCTGACAAGAAAGGCTGAAACCCTGCTGTCATTATTTGAACAAAACTTTTAGAAAATGATGTGCCATTATTTGCCATATTTCGACATTAACTTTACTGTAATTTTTTTAAATTTCGCTTTCCTTTGTCAGTGTTTCAATAATAAAACATCCTTCATGTTATCACAAATAAGTTTCAACTGATTCATCTTTGAAGAATATTTTTATATAGTGAAACAACACCCTTAGACACTAACATAATGTAATTATGCTGAAACATAACCATATTCTTATTTTTCACAAAGCACTGATCCATTACTAAATACTGAATACACTAAATATGTGGCCGTACAACATCACATCAGACTTCTCTGTCACTCTCTGGCTCATATGTGGTCGTTAATAACAGATTAATGTTGGCCTGATTTAAAACAAACAAAAACCCACTACTTTGAAACTGCGCTCACTGGCAGAGCGTTCAGTCACACTCCTCTGTTACCATATCTGCCAAGGCCTGAACACACTGCATCATCATTGGCCTTTACTTATCTATAAATATCAGCACCCCTGCTGCTACTCACCCCCCACCCCACCCGTCACTGTCTGCCCACACCTCTATTTCCCCCTCTGCTTCCCCTCTGTCTGTTGCCTGGAAATCCCTTCCACTTTCTTGGATGGATGGAGGGGACGTCTCACAGCCTGAGATAAAAAAAAAACAAAAAAAACAGATGACTTATGGATCTTGGTTATGCAGAGACACCAGTCTGACAGAAGTGTAGGGAAGAGAGGAGGGGGACGGTTCTTTTTCACGCTTTACGGGATAATAAATGGTGCTATAATTAAGTGCACCGTAAAGTAAACACACGAGTGTTTAGTTTTCCAGCAGGTTTAATTATATTGACTTACCTTTGCCATCTCACAACTCAATAAGTAGGAGAGACAGTGACTGTGGGTTCCTGTGCAGGGGAGCCTTGTGATCAATGCATTCCCAGCGGGTAGGAGGCCCACTGAGATAGGGCAGGCAGTTAACACTACCAGTATCAGATCACAGCCAAGAACCAGACCCTTGCACTGGGATCACTCCCCGACTGTGTGACATGTTATTCATAGAGTAAACTGACTCGAATGGATAAGCTGCACCAAAGGTCTCGCTCATCAGTGAGGCTGTTTCTGAGCAGAACTTGACACAAGACCCATGTTTTCTATTGTAAACCACACTGCACTTAGTGCCAGACAATCTCTCTGCAGGAGAAAAATTCAGACAAAGTATTTTTGCTCGGCTGTGAATGAATGCTCTCTGAATACCCGATGAATAAAAACAAAATGTCATTCTGCTAAGGTGACAGGGAGACGAGCCCGGAAGGTGGAGGGAGGCGTGTTCTTCGTAAGTATGTCCCATCATCATGTGAGGCCAAAGGTTGTGTCCATGGCTACTGAATGACCATCACCACTGCCCCCTCACCTTCTTTTAACCTCCTCTGTGACGGCTGTCCACGTGTCTTGCATGAGCACGGACACGCCCACTTTACTAACCGACAACCCGACCCGATGCATCGTCGCGTGTGCTGTCATGTTGATTCACATTGTCCTGAGAGTCTGGGTGGTTGTTTCCCATGGCAACAGCTGACTGATATTTAGGAGCCTGTACTGCTAGGAGATGTACTGTCAACGTCCGTGGCATCCTGCTGACTGGAAGACATGTTGGAGACATTTTTACCACCTTTTTACACAAGCCCACATAGAGTTGGTGATGTACCTTTTAAGACATCTGTTTCTTTATAACACTGGAGGATCCACTGCTGGTTTTATGGAAGGCCATTAGAGCCATAATTCACCTCTATTTACACATGCTGTACAACAGTATGCTACACTCGTTTTTAATGCTGCAATGTTTACAACACTGAGATCAGTCAAAGACGCAGCTTTCAGAAGAACCTTTTTATGACGTATATTAAACATCCCATATTTTGTGTTTAGAGATCCTACTAGAAAACATTTACTCAAGTTAATGTTCAAACAACAGATTATTTTTCTCATACCAGACGTGAGTTTCAGCTGTTGACATGACTCCTGTCTGCATGCTCCGTTTACAGAAGAGCAAACAAACCCTTATGACATCATAAGGGGAGCCAAATCTAAACAGCATGTTTTCACACACGCATTTACAGAAACATTAAGTAGGAGAGAAGGAGAGAGAACGGTCTTCTCTCTTAGTTTGGCGGTCTCACAGATATATCGAAAGGACATTAAAAGGCGCATTTTGCATAATATGGGACCTTTGGTGAAGAATATGACATCAATCCAAACGCTGCTTTTAAGACCATCTCTGTGTATGGTAATGAGCCCCTCTTTCTGTTTTACATAGCTAATATGTTAAAAGTTTCTATAAACAATCAGTGAAGAGTAACCTCTGACCAAAGCGATGCATTGATGAAAGCTGCCTGCCACAGTAATGCTGCAGACCTGTAGATGGTGTACATAGGAGCGAATTATGACAAAGGCTTTCCGTATATAATCGCACCTGTACACTTGCAACATGGAAGCTTGCAAGCCAGTAGCTTCTATTCAGAGAGTTTGCTGCTGTTAGCAATGATTCCCACCAGACGTTTGTTCAGCTTATTTCACCACCTGCTGAGTCACTGACAGCTCCTGCACACTCATAATGTGTTTGCCCTGCATTTTACAAAGAGGGATGGTCCAGCTGGCATTAGCTGTGTCTCTTTTAATGGATTCTCTTGTGCTGATAGCAAATGATCCGACTGTCAGGACAGTCTGAGTATTTCTATGACCCTCTGAGTGCTCAAGTCACAGCTGGGAGTTACTGTGACTTTAATCCACAGTTGTTACACCAATCAAATTACAGCCTTGCCAGTGACAGTCTGTACCAAAGGTTCACGGTCCGTGGAGAAAACTGATGTGATGCTGATAAAGAAATATAACTTTGATTTCCTTTTTTAAGTAATTCTAATTTTCACTAAGTACACAAGTTAAAACAACCCCAGGACTTTAAAGCTGCGACACCAATTTATTTATCCTGGCTCCTTAGCAGAAATAGTTTTAATTGCAGTGTGATTAAAAACAAAGAAGCCTTTTCCTCTTTTCCCCCGCGGTTCCTGAAGTTTACTTAGAGAGAATGTTATTATTAAATGAGCCAAAGAAGACAAAGCAGCCTCTTTTTGCGGTTAAGTGTTTTTACCTTCACCACACCGCACTTCTGGAGGACCTGCGTGTTCTTTTAGTTTTGCCCTGACAAACCTGGCTACACCCAGAGGAGAAGCTCCCTCACTCTGGTGATGCAGGCTAAATAAAGCTAGTCTGATCAGTGTGTGCTACAAACACCACCTTTAACTACACCTCTGTTTGTATACATTACCATATGTGGGCAAACCTGCAGGAAGGTCCCGTGCCTCTCCGTGCATCTCCTGTGAATATTTTTCACCGGACAAAAAACATTTGTGTTCTGTATAATTGCAGACAGATGACGCTCGTCATTGTGCACACAAGAAATTGTGGAAATTGGATAATGTTTGATCAAATTCAACTTTTAATCTGCTTTACATGTGGGTCAGATTTAATCCTGACAAAGTGTTTTGTGTGTGTGTGTGTGTGTGTGTGTGTATACCTACAGGTAAGTAGGTGACATGTCAGCAGGCAGTGTGGTTGTGATGGAATAAGGCTAAGGGACAATGGCTTAGCGCCCCTGCCAGCCTGTGGCCTATTTACCAGCACGCAGCCACCGGGCATGGAAGCAAACACACGTGTCTCAGTACACAGATTCCTGCTCCCACTGCAAACGCACCAGACTGAAGTACACACATGTTGACAAAGAAGCATTGTTCTTTGACATTATGTGCTTCTGCCTTTTAATGCCTGCACATGTTTTTAATTTTCCAGTTGCACTAATTACTAATAACAGTAACTAATAACTACCAAGCCATACAACAGTCAACAGCACCTGTAGTAGAATATTTATTCCCCTGTTAGATTATTACAGGCAACATGCATGATTTATTGCTCAGCACATTCAGACACACATTTAGTTGTGTGCACTGATACAACACACACACACACACACACACACACACACAGGGACCTCTTCCCACCACCGGGCATCATCTGAGTGCAGCTGCCCACTGTGGGCACTAATGCCGGCTGCCCCCCCAAGAATGCCGCCCTCCCCCTCCACACACTCGCACCCAAGCGTAAACACACACACACACATTAGGCAACATGAGGCCGCTGTGCCTTCTAGTGCTGCTCATTAGAGCTCATGGAGGAGTGGTCTTCGATAAGAATCACAAACACAAACACACACACAGCTCCGGCATCGTCGCTCTCAGCAGGACTGGGACACTGCGCGTGCCTTTATGAGTCACCGTTTGACATAAATGTGTGCCGGCAAAGTACTAGAACCCCCCCCCTCAGTTGTGTGCAGTATGATTTAACCACACAGAATCAGCATTCACACGACACAGTCGAAAACATCATGAGCTTCAAGAAGCCAGGATTTGTTGCAGGAATCTGGTGCTGAGGAGCTAACGAGCCAGATGTAGCTAAAGAATTAGGGATTCAGAGTATAAACAGTAATTCAGGGGCAGAACAGAACAATCTTACATTTTTTCCCCCCACATAACAGGAATTTGTGGGCAGTGTTACCAGCTTGTGTTCAACATCAGTGTTCAACATCACCCAAGTGCTGAACACATTTGTACCAACGTAACACACATTGTAAAAATGTTTTCTATTAAGATATTACATTCTTACATTTGGGGACATCATCTTTAATTCTTTTAGTTATTTATTGTTGAAAGGAGTTTTACCAACTCAGCACTATTATGTTAATTGAAGATATTAGTGGGAGGATTTTTGCATTTTTTTTCCCCTAAGTCAAAGAAAACATCAAGAACACAGAGGAGGTCTTGTTTTTTAAACCATTACAATAACTTTTGTGCAGCCCCGTCAGATGAAGCTGTACTCAGGTAGTTGTAGTTGCAGCCGTAGTGTATTGCAGGGTGGTCATGTGACTGTATGCAGCCGCTCTAATAGTGACAGATCTCCATTCATATAGTTTGTAGCAGCTCAGACTGGTGACAACAGATAACAGGCATGACAGAAAGTGAGATGGTTTCTGCATGTAGCCCAGCATGTGTTGTGATGTGCAGAGCTCTAGTAAAGGTTTAATGATGCTGACCCCCCCGAGTCCTCTTGTTAAAAAGGTAACAGCACTTGTATCCGTGTGCATCCGTAACATTTAAAGTATTAATAGCAGGGTTTAGTTTGAGGGTCGGTTTGGCAGCACAGGTAAAAATAGGCTCATCTGCTCCTCTGACACCTTCCACCTCCCCCCAGTGTTTTCCACTCATTGTCTCAACAGGTCATCAATGCTCGCTCATCTTCCCCTTTCCTTCTGTTCCTCTTCATCAAACCATCATCTGCCCTGTGTTTCTTTTACTGCAGCCGAAGCCAGAGAACGCAGTGACCATCGCTGTGTCCTCGCGGGTGTTGTTTCGGACTGAGGTGGAGCAGAAGGTGTTTGAGCAGAAAGGAGTGGAGGAGTATCTGAGATACCAAATCGAACACGAGAACGAACCCTTCGCGCCTGGACCCGCTTTCCCCTTCGTCAAGGTTAAAGCCACACAAACACGCGCTCACAGAAGGAACAAATGCAGCACAGACTTTGATTTGTAGAGTGAGATGTGTCACCTGCGGTGCCGTCCTCAGCCAACTGTCGCTGTGTCCCGACAGGCTCTGGAGACAGTGAACGCTCGTCTGCGGGAGCTGTACCCACAGAGTGAAGAGCTGTTCGACATTGTTTTGGTGACGTACAACCACGCGCACGTAGGAATCCGCCTCATCAACACCATCAACCATCACAGTAAGTCTTACAGAGGTGGACAGAAACAGTAGTCCAAACAGAGAGAGCAGGTATCAAAACACAAGGTTAACGAAGAATATGAAAATGTTCGACTTTGGCGACCCATCAGATCAAACAACGTGGCTTTAAATACAGAATGCACATGAAATTATGTAGAAAAAAGGAAAAAGGAACAAGAATAAAAAAGTAGAAAACAGAAACTTAATCATCCAGTCCAGTAAAACACTGTCCAACAGAACAACTTGGAAGGGATCAGAAGAAATGGCTAAATGTGCAAATACAAGTGTGCTGCCAGCTGTGTATACTGTAGAGACCAATACGGTCAGTGTCTTAGTTTAGGCAGGAATAGCCAAGGGGAAAACTTTTCTGAATAAGGATAGGAGTCAATATGCGCCAGACACTGTTACGTGGGGTAAGTTAGGGCTAAGGTACAGGGAGACATGGAGATGCCTAAATAAGGCATTTATTGACAGGAGGGGGGGGTACAGGCTGGGGGGAGCTCAGACTGGTAGCTGGGAATCAATGGCTAAGACTTGAGCTGGAGGCTGGAAACCAGGAACTGAGGCTGGGGCAAAGAGAGTTGGGGCAGAGTAAGCAGGGCCGGAGTGAGATCCAGGAGAACTAAGGAGACAGAACCAAAGCAGACGGACTCCAGCGTCAGACTGGGCCAAACAGGCACAGAGTGATAACTGCAGGGAAGCAGAACACAGGCTGGGATCTGATTACTTGTAGAGGTCTTGATTATAGAACAGGTTGCAGCTGGTGGACTCTGCTCTGACTTGAGCACACCTGTGTCCACTCACTCACTCACACACACTCACACACACACACACACACACACACACACACACATTCACACACACAGAGGGACAGCATGCTTGGGAGAGTGGCGGCAGATTTAACAGACATGTTCAAAGGTAGCATAGTGGAGGATGTCTTTAATCCATAAGGAATGGTCAAAACCTTTACTTTCCTTTAGACCAGGGGTGCCCACACTTTTTCGGCTTCGCAAGCTACTTTTAAAATGACCAGGTCACAATGATCTACCTACATTAAAAATGCTAAACTTATATTTATTTATATATATATATACTGAGTATACTTTATATATACAATGTATGTTGGCGCACACTGCATAACTGCAGCTAATGTAACCCCTGGTATTACACATAAAAGCAGTAAGGCACATAGGTGACAAACAGTGATGGAACCATCAACATTGCACACAAGTGACCAGAGGAATTGGAACATTCAATGCATTTATGGTCACTACCTTCCTCTGATGACTTGCACTGAATGGAGTCGAATATCCCTTCCTATCCTATTCCCCACCCCAGAGTATCCCTTCTTTAGTGGATGTAAATTGGAAGATGTGAAGATGTGGATGAGATAATTGGAGTTGGTTGAAACTGACGCAAGCTCAGCCGAGAGACAAACAACAACGTGTATGAACAGCTGACTGGCGGGTATCCTTCCCAGGGAAATCTCAGACTCTCATCTTCCTCACAGACCACTTCCTGCTCAGCTCCTCGCATGTTTTCATATCCTCGGAGCCCCAGGCCGGGGAGAGTTCAACATCGCCTCCTTTGGGATGTAGCAATAACCCGAAAGGCCTGAAACAAAAACAGCTCCGAGCGGAGCCACCAAAGCAACGCACGGCCCCCCAGATGCTTCTACGTAAGATCTCTCGGGTGGCTCCCTGCGTGACGGGCCCGACGCATTCAAACAGTCCCCTGACCTCTGACCTCTCCTGTAGTTCTGAAGGAAAACATGGCCTCTCTGATGTCACAGGGATTGTCGTCCCTCCAGTGTCGGCAAGCAATGGGAGAAACACTTACATACTGATGTGTCTATCTGGTTACGCTAACTATTTCTAACAGCTGCAGGATGAAGTATTAAGTTTCTCACTTAGCATTTAGATGCACTGGGGACAACTGTACAGCCAGAGCCTGACTGGGAATGACAAGCATAGGCACCATATCAGCGATTTCATGCATCTACTTTGCATGTATACATCATAGGACCCAAGGGCCTAGATGACTGGCACGCCCTGTAATGTGCTCTGTGCGCTGGTAATTGAGATTTCTTGTGCTGACATAATCGTTTGCAATGGAAATGACGACTGGAGCCACCTCACCACCTCACCTCATACACAACGAAGCTGCTCGTCCTTTGAGGGGACGCCGGCGTCTCTTTGCAGTCCGGCTGGTTTCCTGCCTCCTCATTACCATTTCTTAGATCTTCTGAACAAGCAAATAAACCACTCGGAGATGGATGATGTGAAAATATTTTTGCAAGGAGGGAAAAAACAAGATTCAAAGACATCAATGGCGAGGACATTTTCCCCGAGTGACTCCCACACCTGTTTTTGAGGCGGGGGACGCTTGAGAGGTTTGATATGATGAGGTATGATAAGCGTAGTGTGGGGCTCGAACTCACCAGGGCTCACACTACAAAGCTAAATAAACTGTTTAGGGACGCTGGAGAGGACAGATGGTTCTTTGAGTGATGGCGAGGTCACCCGGGGGGGGGGGTTAAAGAAGTCTCTGTTTCTTTTAATCTCCCTCTGCCCTCAGTTCCCTCTGTTTGTTCATGAGTCTTTGTTTGCATAAGTGTTTCTTCTTTTAAAACTTGGGTTTCCATTTTTTTTCTGGATGGAGTTCTGTCACTCAGCTATTCAGGAGACAGTTTGTCTTCGGTTACGTGGTTGACTTTTCTCCAATGCTTGCCTTCTTTCTCATGCAATAATGAATAGTTTTTTACCTCTTAAGGCCTTCGACAGCTTTTAATATAAGCAATCGTAGAAGTTTAGATGGGACAGTCACTTTGCACTAAACACAGACGTCTTCAACATAAAGCCAGGGGTCACAAAGAGACACTAGTTCACTTTGAGTGCACCTCTGTCCTGCAGGTCTTCAGACTTACTGTTGATGCTGGCTCATGCTAAATACAACCTACAATGCAAACAGTTGTACGTTAAAAATTGAAGCTCTCAGAATTCTGCACTTTGCTGGTTTTGCCTTCTCAAAGTGAGGAAAAGGAAACCTTGTGACGTTTTTACAGAACATAAAGAAAAGGCAAAACAGATGAAAATGTCTCAGATGATTACTTTCTCATTTCTCATACATCGTACACTGTTGTACAGCAACAGTTTCCCACCAGTTTCTCGCCTGACGTCAGAATTCCACTCGGACAGGAAGTGTTGTTGTCCACATTAACACAGAGCAACATTCACAGGACCTCTGCCGACACAGCAGAACAAAAATAACCAAAATCTCTTTGTCTTCTTTCCATCGTCAAGCAACAAACAGCAGTTTGTGTGCTGCTGCAGAGATGTGCCGATCACATAACGCATTTATGACGGTGAAGCTGTTTGGCAAAATGAGCTTCACTGGCATTTAAAAAGAGTGATCACACAGAGAGTCACAGGAAAGCTACTTTACAAATTGTGGAAGGAATGCAAAAAAACAGATGAAAAAGTTAAATGCACATTCAGTCTTCAGCTGGCTTAAAGGGGCATTCTGGTGGTTTTACATAAAAGTCAAGTCTGAGAAAATGACCCGGATGATGTCACAGTGACGTCATCAGGGTCAACGTGTCTTGAGCTTGGGCACAACAAATTTGTAAAAGAAAAAATGCATCACAAAATTGAGTCTTGGAGTTAAAAAAACATGGGCATTTATTACAAATTGGTCGCATTATGGGAAATGTAGGATCCAGCTGTGTTATAGTCAGGATATCTCTATAAGTACGTCTTCTCAAAGGTCCCCCGTCTTTATGGAAGTGCTGTACTAACCCCCCCTGTAGAGAGCCCCTTAATGTGGATGAACTCCAAGTTTCCTTCCTAGTGCAGCTTTAAATAAATGACATTACCTAATCAGCACACTGATCTCCCTCCCACGCTAACCTTCACTTTTACTAAATCACCCTCTATCTAGGGTGTCGCCCACCTGCTCTTAGTCTATTATAACCTTTAGCTGTTCTCAGAGTCATCCCCCATCCCATCATTAGTCCATTACTTGTTTCCTGTGCTCTTTCTAACTGTTCCCCAGCTTCTGCTCTCTCTGTTCTCTAAAATATATCGGCTTATTTTACCTGAACAGCTCCGTAATCATGGATCTAATTACCTAATAATTCTCCTCTCATTCTCCACATACCGTCTCCCCGCTGCCCTTTAGATCAGAGCCTCCTTAAGCCAAAATGCAACAGACACTTTCCCACCAGTCTTAATTTCTAATGCCTCTCATCTGCACAGCTCAGCCCCTCCTACAGTCCCCTCATGCCCCTTCTAGTTAACCCACTTCTCTGGACCCTATCCACCTTTTAAGTGCTTGTAAGTTTATCCTCTGACCCTGTCCTTACCCCCCATCTCCCTGACGCTTCACCTCCTGTGACCCCTGACATTGCATATCATGAACTCCATAAAACCCCATCTCCAGGCAGGAATAACAGATTTTTCTGTTCTGTCTCGTGATGTTTGCTCAGCCACAGTCTGTAAACATACAAATAAATACATGGACCAATATAGTAATGGATCTGTAAGGCATCCAGTGTACTGTATGTTGACATCTAACACTCAGCGATGTACTGAAACTAAAATCCTTGTTGCTGTTTGTTCCTCTCTCCCTCAGACTTGTTCATCGAGAGGTTTTGCATGACAGGAGGAAGCAGTCCTATTGGCTACCTGAAGGCCTGGCACACCAACCTCTACCTGTCTGCTGACGCTGATAAAGTCAGGGAGGCGCTGGCTGAAGGTGAGCACACACACACATGAAGAGGGGAACGTCTAATTTTATCTTTTTTACTTGAGAATTAAAGCTGAGGACCAACAGTTGTACCAGCTTTAGACTCACGCTTTTCCATTCTTTTTTCTCTTTACCACATTCAGGATGTGACATTTTTATAGAAAACATGTTTGATTAGCTGCAAAATCTTAATGATTTTGATATTATCTATATTATCCATATTTATTAAACTTGTAAGAAAAAAAACAGCTCTGAAGAGCCAACATGGGAGTAACAAAATTCTTTATTCCAGCTCCCATGCGATCACATGATTAATTACATATCAGAAACAAAGGTTTAACCCATCTGCTGCATTTTTCTTTTTTTTACACAGAAATCCTTAGATGTCTCAGTGACATGTTTTAATGATGTATCTAGATTTTTACAGAAACTGAAGCAAGTAACCTGAGGAAATTGCACAAGAACAAGGATCAGTTCAACATTTTTGGAAATATGCTTATTAGCTTTCTTGCTGAGAGTTAGATGTAAAGATTGATAGAATTTCATTCTCATATCTAAAGCTGCAGTCAGCAGCATTTTTTGCATTAATTCAGTTGAGGACACGCCTCTGCACAATGATTAGAAACATAGATACGTTTCTATGCGCTGCTTTTGCATACTTTGGTCCATTCTCTACACAGAAACTTTACAGCAGCACTTATATTGTAGTGTCACAAAGTTGAATGTCTTTCCGACCTTCCAGGCTTCCGTTGTTTTCACTCACTTCATTAGTGTGGAAAATGCAGAAACTTTGACCTTGCATCGGATCTTTTTTTTTTTTTTCATCATAGCTATCTTGTATTGTTGTCATGTGCAGAATAATGAGGTTGACAGATATATGTGATTTCAGATAAATGGAATAAAACTCACAAAAACGTCAGTAATGCCTTGAAACTTCAATTTAAAAGCAAAGTATGCTGCTATAAAATTCTGACACACACTGCGAGCTGCAAGTATATGCTCTGATTTTTGTTTGCATAATGAGCAGCAGTGATTGACATGTTCTCCACAGCTGCAGTGACATTACTGTGAACCAGCACACCAAAGGCAGCAGTAACATCCCATTTGCTCTGGCTGCGGCTCTGAATAAACATCAGTATTTCAAAACACGGACTCTGCCAGAGAAATACAAGATGCTAATATGCTCAGGTGACAGGGAGCCGGAGACAGAACACGTTGATGTGAAATTTGTGGGACTCTGGTGACAACCGCCTCTGAAGGTTTAATTTAGTTCGGTGCAGCACATTTCCTGACGCATTATTACTGCTGTCAAAAAGGAAGAGAACATACGGCGACAGGGCACACCAAGGGCAGACAGAGAGGGTTGAAACCAAAAGGAAGTGCAAAAATCCTGCAAAGCCAGAACAGAATGAAGGATGAAACCAGCTTCAGATTCATTGAAAAGCAGGATTGGTATTGGCTCAGTTGACATGGAACATTTTTAGTTTTTCAGAATCTTGATTTTCCAACAGTCAGAAGAAGAAAACAACATGATGTATTTTGTGTCACACAGTGTCAGTGAGCAGAGCGCTGAGGGCAAACGAACTGGAGATCTGACTGATGATCCCCTCAGGGTGACTTTAGGGACTTTGTTCATGTGACCCACACACTTAATGTCACTAAAGCAGCGACTCACACACACACACACACACACACACACACACACACACACACACACACACACACACACGGGTCAAGCAAAGGAGCTGTCCTTGACATTTTACTTGAAAGCTCTTAATTAGCTGTGAGGCCGTTTGTTAATGCTTCGTGTAGGCTGGGGGCCATTACAAGGATCTGTTCTGAGAACAGTGAAAACATTCCTGATCTACAAATGAAGTGAAGTGAAATGACGGCTGGTTTCATCCCCACAAGTGTTTCTTCTGTGTGTTTAATTCTCATCCAACAAGCATCTGATTATCAGCAGATATAATAATAATAATAATAGATTCTACTGTTTTTTCCTGATTCGTAGCGAAGTGAAGCAGAATGAAAATGCAGTAAAGAAGTAAAACAAAAGTGAAGTGCAGTGAAATAAGCTGCAGCAGAGTGAAGTGAAACGAAGAAAAGTAGTATCCAGTAAAGTGTATTGTATTGAAGTCTGTTCAACCTCCACTTCTCTTTCACTGCCTTCAACTGCTGTACTGTTGAACCTCTTCTTGTTGGTGTCTCCGTCTGTGTTTGTGTTCAGGCATCGCAGCGGCCACCATGTTCATGCCAGAGAAGCAGACCGAGGTGTCACAGTCCCAGCTGAGGGTGGCATTCGATGGCGATGCCGTCCTCTTCTCTGATGAGTCCGAGCGCATCTTCAAGGCCCACGGGCTGGACAAGTTCTTCGAACACGAGAGGGACAACGAGGACACGCTATTGGATCACGTATGTAGTGTTCACTGGCAGTCTGTAAATATATTGTATTACTTTATGCTAAATAACAGATGGAATCAGTACAGATTGCATTTCCCGTAACATAAGATGAAGCAATAAAATCAAGGTAAGCTTTAAACTCTAATCACCTGTAAGTGACGAGGCAGATGTTCTCGATATGAAACCCATTTCATTAACTGATTATTCTGTGAATAAATTATGCAAAATGATATGATAAATGGCTCAAGAGGCACTGAGATGGAGCCTGTCAGCTAGGCGCCTCGTCCTGTCTGACAGCCAGCAGTTTATAGAATTAGCTTTAAGCTGACAAGGCTTCAACATGCCTCCATGAAAACAAAATGCTGCTAATCCAATAAAAGTTTTCTTATGCTGCGTCCGCATAAAGATCAACAACAACAACCAATGATGCAAAGCATGAAATACACAAAACAAGACCCTCTCGGCAGGTCTGCTTTATCGTAGTCTTCCTCTCTGACAGGGTCCCCTGAAAGGCTTCCTGGAGACGCTGGGGAAGCTCCAGAAAAAGTTTTACGCTAAAGGCCAACGCCTAGACTGTCCCATCCGAACGTATTTGGTCACGGCTCGCAGCGCCGCCAGCTCCGGGATCCGGGCGCTGAAGACACTGAGGGCCTGGGGCTTGGAGATCGACGAGGCCTTGTTCCTGGCAGGAGCACCGAAGGGCCCCATGTTGGAGAAGATCAGGCCTCACATCTACTTTGATGATCAGATGTTTCATGTGGAGGGAGCAGCTGAGATGGGCACCATCGCTGCCCACGTGCCCTACGGCATTGCACAGAAACATAACGCCAAACACAAAACCAGTGTGGGGAAGTAGACTTCACAGAAGAGGGATGGGACAGAGAATCATTTTAGAGAAGAACAATGTGAAGTTGAAGGGTTGCAGAGAGCTTTGAAAGATGAATTTGTACTGTATGTACCATGGAAATGCATCATTTCCAGACTGTAGCAATTGTATTGTAAGTTTGTTTTATCACAATGTGAACTGTCTCACCTTAAAGCCATCACATTAGAGGAGGAAGATACAGGTCTGGGTCGAGGTCAAGTGGAGGTCTGGAACCTGAGGTGACCCGGGTTCAAAGTGTCCCTCAGCTTTACATTTCAAACCCTCAGTCTACGCAACACTGACGTTTTTGGTCAAATCTCACTTGATACCCGAATTTGGAAGGTGCTCGATCGCCATGGTGACCTGCTTTTCCTCTAACTGTCTTCATAGAGAAGACGCCTCTGGAGTGACTGCTGGAGGATACAGAGTGACTCTATTTAAGATGAACACAGAGACAACGCTGTACGTCATCAATGAATGAGCCATAAGCACAATGCAGAGATATTATAAGGTTCAGAATTATAGTGATGTACTGTAGCACTGAAGTCATCATTTAAAGTTTATGTTTCAATCATTTTAGTGAGTTTGACTTCATACGAATGTAAAACTGTGTGTTTGCAACTGTACAAAATGCGTTGTATGACACTGAATATTGACTAAATATATTATCTACTGTGTTAGTCTGAAACAAATGTAGAAAGCCATAAGTTTCAGTTGGTGCCTTAGTATAAATGAAGTGTGGTCGGTCTGATACTCTGGTCCAGGGTGAAATTCAGTCCAGACATTTATGGTCCACAGAGAATGAAGCCTAATGAATTTAGTGGTGGTCCCCTGACGTCTCATGCTGCCTCACAGGTCAAAATTATCACCTTAAAGTTTGACTTCATGACAGAGCACCTCTAAAGCTAATGAATGACTGAACTCCCCTTACCCTCAGCTGTTCACAACACCATTAGCATGTCAAATGTATTTCGTATTACCAAGGAAACTGTATTCTTTTTATTTTTATTTTGGTAGTCCAGAACAAATATAGACAGCCGGAAGTTTCAGCAGGTGCCTTTAGTTTTGGTGAATACACTGTTGTGTTATTGGTCCATGGAGGAACATCTCAACAACTTGATGACCAGTAGCAACAAACAGCACCATGGACATTGTTCAGCACTGAAGTTCAACACTAAGGCACCCTCACAGCTTTACATACCATTATCATGCTACGGTTTCTTTAACATGTTAAATGTATTTCATATTACAGAATAAACAAACACCATATTATTGTCATGTTAGTCCAAACCGTTATGGCCATGCTGCAGTGTGGTCCACTTTGTTGTGAGCAGCAACAGTCCAAAATTGACCGAAACCTCCACACAAAGTTTCAGACTTGACACAACACCTTTAAAACTAACTAAACTGCCAAATAATATATAATAATAATTTGTCTCCCCCTTTGGCGTCTGATAATGACACACAAAGCATTCTTTTATTTAGCACAATGTAGTGTATAAGAGCAATAAAGGTCACTGCATATAGAAATCAGGGTTCATGTCCCATAAGTCCCATAACATAAGCTGCTTGGCTAAATGTTCTAGTTTTAACCCTGATCATAAGTAGTTTTAGTGACTAAACCAAAGTGGGACACTTTCAGAACACTGACCATGTGTTTTTTGATGTTACCGTGACGATGAAGGTGTCGTATGCCTGCCGCAATATTAATTAGATGGTTAGGGTCGCCTGTATTTGATGAGCTGGGAATGGGAATCATGTGGAATGAAGGGACGACCAGAACAGATGCTCTGTGTGTCAATATTAAACGCCAAAGGGGCAAAGCATCAGAATTTGATCCCCTGGGAATGAGAAATGATTGGCTGTAGCCAATTGACATTTCAGACCATTAGCATGCTAGCATGCTAATGGTCTGAAATGTCTCTAGAATGGCTATAGTGGTTAATGGTTATAGGATATAACAAGGCCTGACATTTTTCTTCTACCAGTGGTGAGAAGAAAAAACTTTTAGCTCCATGTTTAATCCATCCAGCCTTTTAACTTCCCAGTGTATATAATGAGTATTACATTTAAAAGTCACTCTGGCTGCTAATCAGGGGGCATTACAGCCTCTGAACAGGGTGTTGCGATGTCTCACCAGCGTCAGTATCAAAATATCAGATGTTCAACAAGCAGCTGTCATAATTTTACTGCCCTCTCCTGTACATCAAGGCTATTGCAAATACACCCCTTTTAATTGCATCGGGCAGTCAGTATGATTTACTTTTGATGGAAATAACATGAATTTGTCTGTCATTGACAAAATGGCCGCAGTACCATTTTGGAAATGTCAATCCAATTCACATCACTCTGTCACTGCTGGCACGTCCTCAGAAACATTATCTTATCTAGAGTAGACTTTGTGATGCTTCATTACACCTCATCAGCCCTGAAGTGATGGATTTATTGGAGGAAGTTTTAGCAGAATCAGTCACGGCAGTCTGGGCCTTTGGGTGACATTCAGGAACAGATTTGTGCAGATGATGCAGCGTTTGAACATTTCAACAACAAGTTTATTATGACTTTATTGATACTTGGGGGGGGGGTTGGCGGGGCGGGGGGGGGGGGGGGGGTGGAGGTGGCATTGCATTAAGAAAATGTACACGAACATTAAATAAAGATGTAAATTATCGTACTTGCTTTACTCAATTAATGAAAACGTAATGTAAGATGACAACAGATGAACACAGGACTCCTGCAGTGGGAGTCAGTGCACTCCTTCACTCTACCATGGAGTGGCAGCACTGGAATGATAAATGACCAGCTGGTCTTCAATCACCACATCTAGGATGAAAAATGTTGGGAAATTATCACTTGACAACAACTCCACGCACATTTAAGTTATCTTAACTTGATATAAAATGTTATCTTACATCTTTTCCTCTTCCATGCCTTCCTAATTTCTTTTTCCTCTCTTTTTGTCAATATCCCTCCTTATCTTTTCCCCACTTACTCTCATTTACATACATCTTCAAGTTGAGCAGAACCTCATTACTACCCACACTTCCCCTCCCCTATTCACATAGCCTTGATAAATGTGTTAATATTCCTAATAATTCCCAGGTGAATTGGATCTTCCCAGCACAGCCTGGGTTATAAAAGCCAGAAAGCGCCGACATCCAGTCAAGGTCTATCTGGAGCCATATTGCTAACAACACCACAGGGACAGGCCCTGCTGGTAAACGCTGATGGACTGGCATGTGTGTGGATTTTAAAAGCTCTAGCACAGTGGGCTGATGTTGCTGGCAACACACAGCAAAGGGCAGTTGCAGATAGATAAGATATGGCCAGCTGGCGAACTCTTCGCAGCCTATGCTCGCTTCATAATGACACACATGCACAGGCTGCCAGCTGTATCCATAAACAGACAATAACCATCGGTTTGAAAGGAAAGTAGTGAAAGAGGATGGCTCTGTGCTGCACTACGCCAGATTGAGATATGCCTGGGGACAGAAATGAACATAATAACCCCCCAGCCTGTTTCTTTCAGATTGGCTGCTCACTAGATAAGTGCTGGAAAGTGGAGACGAGTGAAGACAAGATGAAAAGAAAATGCAGATCAGGTTGATTTGGTTTGGAATATAGTTTCATTTCAGGTGTCATGACCAACCTGTGCCCTTCCCTGAGGCACAGATCATGAGATTGCTTGATCCCTCCTATGATGGGGGGACAGTCATGGAAGTGCAAAAGATAAATAACAGAGTGAAATGGGGGGTTGTTGTATAGATTAGGGATACGGTCCACTGACTGACTGCGACTGATGACAGAATATGGAACGTTACGTAAAAGACCATAAGCTCAAATGTAAGCAGTCTTACTGCCAGATGTGACCTACAGAGGGGAGGCTGAGCGGGGCGGGGCGGGGGGCAGGGGCTGCAGCCGGCCTTTAACAGCGCTGGATAAACAATGTGATAAAGAAAGACAGAGAGGGAGAAAAAAGATCAGCAGAAAGAGTGAGAAAGACAGATGGAGATGAAAGCAGCATTTGCCCCAAAGACACAGATAACAAGAGTGTTGTTTTCCTTCTGCTCGGCTACAACGCTGAGTGGCACCCGTGGAGGGAAAAGATGGGTGACTCACTGTCTTGGCAGTGATGCTGGACAGACTCAGAGGGACTCTGCAGTGGGAGACCAGTCCACAAAATGTTTTCCGATCTGTTCCAGCACACTTTTGCATGTGTGCTGTGCGCCCAAGCACTCGAGCTTTTGGAGCGCTTAAAATAAACCGCCTTCTGAAAGAGCTGCAAAGTTTTGTTTTTGAGAGCATTTTCTTGCCTTTATTGAATAGTCACAGGTAGGGGCACACAGAAGGGGCACTGAAAGGCTGAAAGACCTTTCAGAATTATCTTCTCTGTGTTATTTTAGAAAAAAAAATGAAAAGGAAGTCAGTGGAGTTAATAACCTCATTAATATTAAGCTAATTTGTTGGAACTCTGCATCAAATTTTTAATGCTCAGTATCCCTGGTGAAACCGGTGGTCTGCTGCTTCGAAATATGTGCGACTGTTGTTTGGCCTCCGCGCTGAGCATTCATTAACTCAGAGACTCCTGGATGAGAAGCATCTGGCAGCAGGAATGTGTGTGAGAGAGGTGTTAAGATGTGATGAGTACAAATTCCTATTTCACCACGCACCAAACTATTGTGCGTGAGTGTATGTGTGTGTGTGTGTGTGTGTGTGTGTGTGTGTGTGCAGACTTCGTGTTGGAGCCTGACAGGAAAATAAACTGTTACTGTCACAAGTGAGAAAACAGTTAATGTCGTAACTCACATCGAGAGACAAATAGCAGCTGCTGTTGATTGCATGTTTTCTAGGATTTTCCTGTCTATTTCTGGCCATTCTCTTGGAACGGCGACATTAGTCTGTCGGCAGTCCACCACTTTGGTCCAGACTGAAAACTCTTGAATGTGCTGCCATGAAATTTGCTCGAGGCCGTCATGTTGCCCCGAGGATGAATATGGTGATGCTTCCTCTAGTGCCACCATGACGGTTTTGAGTGAAATGTCCTCTGATGTTTCGGCTCGCAGGTATTTAGTTTATGATCAAACACTCAAATTCCTGACTTTCCCATCAGCCTCAGCTGTTCTTGGTGTTTTGTTGTAATTAGCAAAACATCAATGGAAAAACAGTTGCAACTGAGATTGAAATAGGTATCATTAAATTGAAATGATCGTCATTGCTGGAGATTGTAGTGATTAAGTGAGACCCCAATAAACAGTATCTTATCTTTATCTTTTCCAACAGCGAGCCACTTATTTGTTCATAACATTTTAAATGAGCTTCAAATATGAACAAACAGGACCTTGATGGTTTATTTGTTCTGTGAAACCATTTTTACCGTCTTAGCTACAGAATTTAATTGAGAAATTTTAATCAGATCTTGCTGTTAAACTGAAGGAACACCTGGTTGAACAAGATAATCATTCATAAAGACCATGGTGCTTCCAGGCAAAAACCTGCTTTGAAACCCCCATAAACTCTCTTTCTGTGCACTTTCTGACCCATTTTTAAAAACCACGGTAAACCACTGGGCACCAAACAACACCTATCTCCAAATATAATACTTACATGGCAGTAACCGCTGGCTGGGAATGTGTATTGACCTTTTCACATTCAGCTCTGTCAGCTTGGAACTGCTTTTGATATGACTGCTGTGCCCTCGGCTTCGTACAGTAACCTTAGAAAAAGCTATCTAATCTAGCATGTTATTTAAAATAACTTTGGTGGTGCAGCAGCATGTCTCTGAGCGGTGTGTAGAAGACTGTGGAACAGTGGGACAAACCTGCAGTGGAGCAGACAGAAGGAGCTTCTCACTGTGACTATAAACCCTCCCAATAGTGATCGTGAAGTAGTGATCGTGAAGTAGTGATCGTGAAGTAGTGATCGTGAAGTAGTGATTGTGTTATCAGTGAGTGGGTAAAAGTTGACTAGGAGGAGAGTCTTCTTAAAAGGCTCACTCTTTCACGCTCAGGTCTTTAAAGTGCTTCAAAGTTCCTTCTGCAGGGATTCATCCCCATTTGGTATCCATAGCAACAGATTAAGGCTATCCCTTGAGAGAGATGAAGGGAGAGATGGGAACAAAAGTTTAGTGTGTGTGTGTGTGTGTGTGTGTGTGTGTGTGTGTGTGTGAGGTAGGTAAGTAATCCATGGATTGGCCTTTACAAAATCTTTTTTGTCAAAAACACCCTTTGAGAGTGTTTCCATGGCTACCTTATCCAGGTTGTTAAAGAAAGAAAAAAAAGAGGGAAAGGATGGATGAACATGCACGTGAAGGGAGAAAGAAAGAAAGACAACAGAGGCAGGAAAATAGAAATAGAAAGGTGTGAGAGCCACAAATTAGCACTGCTGTTAGTATACGGTTTAATTAGGAATACACATACGTTTATAGTTGGTGTGCATTTCATAAAATTACATATTTCAATTCATACAGACCGTGCATGTGTTCGCAAAGTATCAAGGCATCTGCCTGCACCCGCCTGAGGCAGTTTAAACATACAAGTATCACATGAGGTGTGCGCACACAACACTTCGCTGAAAGCACAGTGTTGCAAGTTGCTAAGCACTGACAGGTCTTCAGAGATAAAGTGGCCAGAAGTGTGGGCAAAAAGACAGGCGGAGGGGATAAATGAAGGGCAGAGGGTCGGAGGGGGAGATAGCGAGTGGACAGCTGGCAGAGACGTTTTACTTCACGGGGATTCGTCTCATGAATTGATTTTTCCTCGTGCAACATATGAGCAGGCTTAGCTAGACCTGCTTCACCACATCAAGCTCCACTAGATCGGCTCTGTAATCGGAACGAAACTAGGTGAGAAGATGTAGATTTATTGACAATCACACAAACACACTATATGTGTATATTTAGTTGGATCAGAAGTTACCACCCTTGTGTCTGTGTGTTAACTATTGAACTATCTCTGGTAGTTGATTAGATTAGTTTAGCATAAAGACTGGGAAGAAAGGGAGCATGGCTCTATTCAAAGTTTTAAAATATCCCCTACCAGCTCACTAATTAACATGTTGCGTCTTGTTTGTTCCTGGAGCCTGGCAACATCACAATAACATAAAGATTCCCAGATGTCACTGTGCTTCGCCATGAAATAGCTGTAGTCTGCAACTGTCCTTTGAACTTGTCGTTTTTTTTACATTTTGGTTTGCGTGCAAATTATACAAACAAGATGTAACATAGTAATCATGAGTTTTAGAGGTTTTGTTTGGTGGATTGTGTTACCACTGGACAGAGCCATTGGTTTCAAGACTTTATGGTAGCCAGCTGGTGGCTGTTGCTTCATATTTACCGTGCCCACATGGTAGCCACTGATGGTAATTGACCAGCTTAGCCTTGCATGAAGAGTGGGCCTCAACAAGAAGTAGTTTTTTCAGCACAATGATATCCCATAAAACCACAAATTGTAATTTTGGTTTGGAATGAATTAGACACAGCATGTTAATTTGTGGTCTTTAGAGTGAGTCAAGCTAGCTAGCCATTTCCCTCTGCCTCAAGGCTTTATGCTTAGCTAAGCTAATCAACTCCCTGATCTAGCTTCTTAATTAACACAAAGCAAATATGTATATATATTTTCCACAATGTCAGACTATTCCTTAAAATTAAAAATGGGCTACATGCCAATGAGGATACCATGACATTAACTGCACAGTGACATAAGACTGTAAATATTAAAGCTGATGCCAAATTTCGCCAATGTGGGACGAATAAAGTTTAATCTTATCTCATCTTATGAAGACATGGATGTTACATGGATTTATACCATTACTCTCTGAGAAATGTGCAAATTAAATGTGACCACATGACAGTGAAATCAGAATTTTAAAAGAATCTGTCCGGTTATTGATATGAGCACCCTGAGTGCAGCAGAATCACAGAGGTGCTGCCAACAGCAGGGAAACAAGCCCACTTATAGAAAGGAGCGGCGAGCTGCAATTATATTTTGTTTTTCATTTTTCAAAAGCATTGCAGTGACACAATAGTGAACCAGACAGAGCCAGCTGCTATTTTCCTAATTACTATGTTTAAGACATGCGCAACTTGTGGCTTTCAGGTTGCATCAGTTGTTGCTGTATTGGGAAACTTTGAGCAAACTTGCAGTGACAGGAAAGAAATTTGAATCTTTAACAGTTTGTATGTTTAAAAACTACAACATATGGCCAGTCACATGTACCAGACTGCTGTCCTCTTTATTGATGTAAGTATTTGTAGAAGTAATGTAGCAATGAAGACATGCCTGAGTCTTCAGGTTTGATAATCCTTTAAAGAAATTAGAAAAAAAATAACCTAGTATGGTGTTAATTAACACGTTCCTTAACTGTGAAAAAAAACAAGTAATCCATCTGGTGCTGTCTGCTGAAACGTTGGCATGTAACTCAAGCTAATCAGGTTCAAGTGCTTAGTACTGCTTCTGCTGGAGGTTTTACAGATCACCAAATTTCGGTACTCATTCAGAGTGTCTTGTCAATAAAATACGGAATGCAATCTCCACACCCTAATGGTAAAGGAAAGGGTCGGCTGTCCTAAGATGATCTACAGCACTCTGAATTTTCAAAAAGCTTCATTGCAGCTCTGGTACAGTCCGCTATAATCACTGATCAAAGAGATAATGTTTCCACTAATGGCCTTAATGTGCACATATTAGACAAAGGAATCTGTGTGTGTGTGTGTGTGTCTGTGTGTGTGTGTATGTGTATATGTGTGTGTTTGCTGAGCATGTCCATGCGTATACAAGTGCACACAATAGGATTGTTTGTGTCCAAGGTTTTCAGTGTGTGGGGGGGCCTGCATGGCCATTTTATGAGCATGAACACTGCGTGTGTGTGTGTGTGTGTGTGTGTGTGTGTGTGTGAGTGTCTGGTGTGACAATTAGGGAGGAGACTGACAGAATGGATTTCCTGTTTGAGCAATTAGAAGATGCTGTCTTTCAGCACTGTGTGACACATGTGCACACTCTTACACACCTACACACACATTTGGTTTACTATCCTTGTGAGGAGCAACCATTTCAGGCAAATTCACTTCCATGTGTACAAAATCCAGATGTGTCACTTTTACATTTCTATTTCTCAGTACACAAAGTAAAATGTGTGAATTAGGCAGCTTTGGAGTTGTTGGAGTGATTTTGCTCCTTTGACTGTGTTATGCTTTAGTAGCATTTTCCTACTGCTTCAGTTAAGCTCGGCTACACATGCCCTGGACCTACAGTACTTCTAAAGACATGAAATATATGGGTGTGGACTCTTTCTCTAACCCTTGATCTAAATCCTAGATCTATTATTTTTTCATATGCTCAAAAATTGGAGAACATGTCAGTCATTGTGAATGACAGGAATAGTTCGACATTTTAGAAAGCACGCATCTCGCTAGGACTCACTGAGGACAGTAACACCACTTTCATGTCTGTTCATTACCTATGCAGCTAGCTGGGAGGTTATTAGCCTAGCTTAACATAAAGATAGGAAGCAGGGGGGAAAATTTCAAAAACATGATCTAAAGCTCATCAATTAACACAAGATCACAAATCATTATGCAAAGGTTGTGATTTTAGGAGTTCACATAGATGCATAAAGAGAACTGGATACAACGCCGGTGGTGGTGCTCTGTTCATGCAGATGAAAGTTGCTCAGTAGCGCATGAAGCCAAAGAAGCTGGACTTCCTGGGTGTAAAAGCGCCCTGATCTTATGGATTGTTGGGCCCATAGAGAATGCGCACAAGCGACTTGAGCCTTCTGAGCCAGCTAGCCCTCAACTCATTAAATGGGGATAAAATGGTTTAATCGTGGGACTCTTCTAGACTTTTTTAATGTTATCGGACTGAATGTATCAAATTCTGATGATGAAATGAAACAATTCGCTGGATGTGACTCTAAAAAAGTTATTTAACGTCTATGGGAAAACGTCTTTTTGGGCCTAACGGTGTCACGTGACGGATTCCCTTGTTTAAAGTACACAGTTTGTTGTCCTCACCTTCAGGTTACCAGACAACATGTGGAAACTCTTGCAACACTTTCATAGACTTCTGTGGGAAGTCTATCTTAAACTGATTCTAGCCCAGAGTTAATGAAATTACTTTTTTTTTATTACATTTTAACACATTAGCACATCTCTCGAGAATTTAGTTAATAGTGGTACTTTATGTAGCCAGCTTTAGTTAATGATGATTCTAATTGTAATTAGCTGGGGTAGCTATGACCAGGCCAGAGGAGGAATAAAGAGGCTGGTGGAGTGATGACCAGGCCAAAGGAGTGCCAAGAGAGGCTGGTGGAGCAATGGGCCGGCTAATCAAGAGATGAGAATGCCGGTGGAGTGATGACAGGCTGGTTAATGGGGCTAGTGGAGTGACGGAGAGGCTGTAGAATTAAATAAGGTGGAGTGATATTGTCCGAAAAACATTTTCACAGATGACTTGACTTGCACATAATATTGTTAGTGCTTAGTTCATATCAAATATGTGATAGAGAAATGTACTATTTGTGTGAGAGCTATGATGAGGCTGGCAGAGGGATGGAGAGGCTGGTGGAGCGGTGGTTTGCCATTCCTGTAAGCGGTGGAGTGATGACAAAGATGGTAAGAGGGGCTATTTAAATGGTGAGATTAAGATACAATGGAATATTGTGTGAAATTAGTCAGAACGTCATTGTCTGTCAAGTGCCAAAGTGTAGATATTTCAGACCAGTGTTGCTCAACTCTAGTCCTGAGGACCCACTCTTCTGCATGTTTTAAATATTTTCTAGCTCTGACATACCTTTTTCAAATGAATGGACCATCATCAAGCTCTGCAGAAACCTCACAACAAGTCATTCCTTTGAATTATGAGTGTCAGAGCATGGAAACATCTATAACATGTCGGGCAGTGGGTCCTCAGCACCAGGGCTGAGTCCCACTGTGTTAGAATAGACTGTCGATAAGAGAGAAGAGCATGTGAACAGTCAAAGAAAACAGTATAAACATAAGACAACAAACCAGAAAAACAAACCGTCCATTCCTACTTAAGCTGAAGCCACACTAGATGATGGGACATTTGTCAGGCCGAGCACCCCCATGGCTGTGATCACGTAGTTTGGCAGAGGCCTGCTTGTTATAGGCCAAGATGTTGCTTGGCTTTGCTGGTTCTTCTTTGCCCTTTTCACCAAGCTTTTACTTCCAAGTTGCTCATCATTGGACATGTCTTTCTTTTTTGAACTTCATGGCATGAGGGAAGCCTGCTGTCGTAGAGCCTATCCTCTCCCTCCGGCAAATCCAACACTTAGGAACTCCATGAGGGAGGTACTGGTCCTGATTTGCAGCAGCACCACACGAGATCAAAGGCAGCACCTTCACTAAAACACTGAATTCTCCTTCAGGATTTTTATCTTTATTGCATTTTGGCATTCATCACAGGTTTTGGTATATTTGATTACCTTATTTACAATGTAGTCTGTAGGATGGTAGAGAGCAAAGCTCTCAGCGTTTTAGTGAGGTCTGGTGCAGGGCTGCACTTCACTAGCTCCTCCACTCTGAGGACAGAACCGGGACCTGCCTCCTTTGCGTCCAGGAGGTCTGGCCATCCTCCTGATAGCTTCCTGATTACACTGTTGGAAGAAACTGCCCGACTGATGTTAATTTCAGCGCCTGGTAACATTCAACCGGAGTTGTGTCTGGATCCCTCTGTCTTGTGCAGCTGAAAAGGTTTTCATTACTGTCTTGGGTAAACCTGCTGGTCAACACAAGCAATGATATGATATGATATAATAATATTGTAGATCATGTTCTGTGTGAACTTGATGTCCTTTCGGTACTCCTCCATCTTGTGCCTGCTCAGTGCCATTACTGGGTGGCAAGAAGAATCCTGTTTGGGTGGTTCTCACAACAGTGCCAGTGCTCCTCCTGGGCGATGCACAATTATGGTGGCAACAGCATCAGCTTTCAATTTCAGTTGACCTTTTATTTGTTTTTATGGATTGCTCTCCCTAAAATGTTCCTGCTAAATGGCATAATAGTTTAATTTGCACACACAGTACATTCACAATACCACTGTAATTATGTACATATTACAGTAAAACACATTTATCCTTGATCCACGAGTGACATGTCCCAATTCTTAGAGTACAACACAACCTCCCCCACACAGTTTTCTGTTATTGTAATCTGTTGTTATGGTGAGGTTGCTTGTGCTGCCTTGGTTCCAATCATTTTCATTTCCTCTGAGGATCTTGTGGGAGGACATCTGGATCCCTTTCTTAGACTGAGTGGTGCATTTAATTTCTGCACAGCCAACCATGATAAGATATTGATCGATCATCTTTTTTTGTGCTTCTTTTTAAGTCAATTAAACTTTTCCATCATCAAACACAATGTGACAAACCACTGGACAATCATTGATACAAACAGGAAATAGATTTGACCAAGGTTGAAAGCATAATGACGTCTATAAGTTTTCAGGTGGTTGTCAAATTCAAACAATCTGCAACCAAGTACTAAATGTTTTATTTAGGTTCATGAGAAACTGATTAATAACATTAGGTCCTTTGAAAATGGCAGTCTGTCAAATGTCTATAATTACTACATGGTTCACTTGATACATCTGAAAATACCCACAAATTTAAACTAAGAGTTTGTACTTGATGTTTATAGTCACCCTTTAATTTTAATTCTGCAGTACAGCCAAAATAACAGAAACCACGTCACTGTGAAAAATAAGTATGGATCTAAATGTGGGGTGTGCAGTATCACTTTTGTAATTTCAACCTCATGATGATTTGGTCTTTGCCGTATTTATGTTTCCATCTCTGTGTTTCATATTTGTTACCCACTCCCAGCTCTTCAGCAGCGACAGACTCGGTCTCTTTGAATGTTTTTGCTTTCATTGTATGGAGACGCATTTGACTCTGTGATTCTTGTGTGTGTGTCTGAAGGTTTTGTGCGGGGATCATCCTGTGAAGTTTGAGTGCTCACAGCCTGGTGTCCAGATCTCCCTTTCTTCCTACTGTCGGTGCTGAATAGGACCGCTCCAGCTTACTCAAGCTTGAGCATGCACTGACGCACCCTTTAATGTGCTTTTCACAAACCAATCTGTTCTGCTTCACATTGCAAACAAGTACATGCAGGTACCACCATGTTGCATCAAACTCTTGATATTGTGTGTATAATACTAGCTCATGAATACCTACTTGCCACATTTCACAAACTATTGCATTCTGCTGAGCTTTTTTGGAAGGTCCACACACCATTGATAATCAAGCTAAATATTTATAATAAAATACCAGGTTTCTACAGAAAGTTCTGGACCTGTGGTGGGTGACCTGTATCAACAACTTTTACTGTCTCATACAGGTTGGATGTGAGTAATTATGACTATAGAAGCTCAAGAATATTTTTTGGAACTGTTCACTACGTTATGGACACAGTCCCCCTTCCCTCCAAAATAAAAGTGTCACTTTGCCACTCCCCCTGACGTGCTGTATTGAATGTAAGTATAGTTAGCATAGGAACTGTAAAGTGCACTGCTGGACGAAAAAACACAGCTGTGTTAACAACAGGCTAAATGTAACGAAAATAATAGCCCTCAGTAGCTGACATTGTACCATTAGCATAGTACCGTTGCCATCTCTAGCTTTACAATATTGCTGTCCAGTGATAAAGTAAGTAATGTAATGTGAAAATATAAACTATTTGTAATAAAGTAGCAGACTTATAAATGATAGAACATAACACTAATCAATGCACATTATGTGCTAATACTTACCGAATATTGCTGTAAGTTTGGTCACTGCTACGGTCTGTCCCAGTAAAAACCATTCAAACAGGTTGAGAGCTACATTAACATGTGACGGCATGACTGTGAGATCAAAGAGTGTCACAGCTCTATCTTTCAGTGGCGCTGGCTGTAGTTTAGAACTTTCTCTTGGTTGTCGCTTGGTTGTTGAGCTGTAAAGGTGTTGGTCAGCATATTTTTGAGTTTTAGTGTGAGCCAGGTACAGTAGAGGTACTGAACTGTTCACACTGTAGTCTCAGGCTACACTGAATCACCATTGTCACTGACTGAATCAGTGACTGTTGTCAGCTCAGCTGTGAGGCATTTTCTGGTTAATAAAAAAAAATCTGGTAGAACTATCACAAACACTTGAACTGTGAGCTCTTAACCTCATGAACAGTGCTTGCATAGGCCGAACTGAACACCACAGCTTGAATCCACTCAAAGAAAGGAGCAGCGAGCTGCAATTATATTTTATATTTCCCAACAAATAAGTGTATTCCCTGCAAATGAGTGTATTTCCACAAACATTAAACTATTGCTGTAAACCTTCGTATACCTGCTGCTGCCCAGATGAAGAAGTTGAGAAAATTTCAACGTCCCCTGAGATACAAGAGTGTCACAAGTGTCATATGTGCACATGAGTTGTGGTATCTGACCTTAACCCTGTGACTTCCTTTTATAACCATACCCTAAATTGAAATGACACAGCTCTAAGTGAGGACCAACAAAAGGTTTTCCTTATCCTGCTGTTACTGTAGAGACATTTCCTCCTCACAAAGATAAAAGTACAAGATCACACACACACACTGACATACGCACACAGGTATGAGTCATAGAGCAGGTGGGTAATGTAGACCTGACAGATAAGTAGAGAGAAAAAGAAGGGCACAGAGATTTGGATACTGATGGATACAAAGAGGAGCAGAAGAAGACAGCAGAGGGGGAGAATTATTAAATATGTGGCGGTGTGTTTCCTCTGTCCTCTGTAGAACTGGTCAGCATTTTAGCAGATGAAGCAGCCAGCTGTCACTTCAGCAACAACCAGTATAACCCACCAGCTATGCACATTCATTCATGTAAAAGCACACACACACACACAATCGAGTACACCTCACTCCATCACTGCCATACTGTGTCTTTCTCCCCCTGAGGGCCACCTGGCAGCACATCTCTCACCCGCCGCTTTACAGGGCTCCAATCATGACTGATGGCCTGTCACACACATGAAGACACACACTGCAAACGAGCAGATGTGCGGCTGCGCTGTAAGCACACAAACGCAAACACAGGCCCTCCCTACCTTATTGAGGTCAGCGGTCTCGGCAGACTGTGTGTTTGTTGAGCTAGAAATGGTCTGCCCGTTGTGGAGGCGGTCTCATGCTGCTATTTCCCACAAACGCTCCGCTGTTTTTTTGAGTCCTTACATTTTGTGTTGCATCCTTCTTTTAACTTGTTGTCTGGATGGAGACAGATCAAAGTCATATTACACAAAGAACAAAGTCGCAGTAATGAATTGTCAATCACCATAATGATGCACTCTTCAGGCAGGCTTTTATGTTTGCTGTCTTCGTCTTGAAAAGCCAAGAAGTGCACATGATGTAATGCATTTTAGTTTGCAGGTTAACCAGCTACCTTTTTTCCCCACTGGTTTATCAGGTCAGTATCTACAACTCAGTATCTGCAAACTGTTAATCTTCCTTCAAAACGCATCTGCAAAAGATTAGCTGCCAACGTCATTCATTTGTTTGCCTCTTGTACCCGTGCATCACGACAACTAACGCATTATTAAATGTAACAAGCAAGCAAAGAGCTGGTTACAGTTAGGAAGTCTGACGTTATTGGCATATGGTTATGTCATTTAAGGCATAATATGTAAATCACTTCATGGAGGCCATTAGCCTGGGAACCACATGAATCTGGCAGATGTGTCTGGACCCCCTCCAGTTCAGACCGGACTGCTGACCAATCACAACCTTTGGGTGGGTTTGATACGTAGATATGCCATTTTCGTAAACAACCAAAATGGCTGCCGCTGATGTGGAGCAAACTAGACAGTATTTTTCATATAAGAATAAACAACTGACCTTATAGCTTTTGTTGATGAGATGTGTTTCCTACAGGGTGTGGCACAAGTTTGATTTACTCTCAGTGCTACGTCATGTATTTAGTTGCTCCAACTGGTCGTAGGTCCATCCAAACGCATCCATGTGGAGACCATAGGCCCTGGTCATCAAAAAGCCCTGCTCCTGGGGAAATCCTCTCCAATTTTGTTGTTAAGTTTGATGTTGTGAAGTTTTCCCGAAAGCTGCTACAACGTTTGTACAGCTTCATTGAACAGTAACCAAGCACTGGTTGAATGGGGTTTGTTGACCAGCCAGCCTTCGTAGCCTGCTGCTCAACTAGTAAAGACAACAAAAAAACAAAACTAAAAAAACTGATCTATGCATTTTTATTTTGTAATTTGCTGTCCAAGTTTAGTTCCTGTGGCCTTCCACCAACAACATAGAGTCAAATAGGACACAGCGGTGAATTGCAGTGGCGCCCACGCCTCTTGTGGCGTCAGATTCGAACAGCTCCTGTGACAGGAAGGCAATGAGTGTTCATTCCACCTGGGTGGCTAAACACACACACACACCTTGATAATCACTAGCACTCAGGGCCCATGTGCACATCGATCAGCGGGGTGTTCAATTTGTGGTAATGCACAGGCTTGTAGAATCCATTCCATGTAGAGGTCTTGGATGGAGAGAAGAGGGGATTAGATGTCCTATTAGTTGGAGGAGGTCATGAGGCATTTATTAACTTTGACTCATATTAGAGAGCTAAAGTGGAAGAGCAGATTGCAGCAGTGATAAAATCTGCACAATTTCCCTTTCTTTACAAGATTAACTATGCCGATAAGTGTTCATTGCTGACATTTTCTGTGCAGTAAAGGAATTCTAAATGGTTAACACTATACTAAATATTACATTCACATTTGCCCATTCATACACTGATGGGAGGTTGCCAATGTGCCATCAGGACAAAACTGACCATTCCCTCACACACCAAAGCACAGCTTCAGGAGCAATTAGGCCATCTTGCACAACGACACTTCCAGGGATCTTCTGAATAGTGGATGACACACTCAGCCACTGCAAGAAACCCTTTGCACTAAGGTGTAAATTCAAGTAGCATATACAAAAGCTGTAATGTACTGACAATTAGGGGAATATGTATGTTTTATATGCAGGTATGCATGCATTACATGCAGGAATGCAGGTTTCTTCAGACATTGTGTCACATTACAAAAAGCAGCTTGAGAAGCACAGTGCATTGTTGTAGTGGTTATGAGTTGGAGCAGTTCTCGATTGCAAAAAGAAGTAGACAGCCTGCATTAATAACAGTCACTGGCAGATTTTCTCAGCTCTAGCTAGGTAGTAATCTAGCTCATTAATGTTGACTCTGTCAGTTGGTTGTATAAGCTCTGCAAATTAAATTAAGTGTTAATGCTAGCTCTGTGAGCTTGTGGAAAACGTTAGCTTTATGAGTTGTTTAAAAACCTTATCTCTGGCTGACTCATTGTAAAATAACAAGCCTGCAAAGGGGCTTAAAAAATGATCAGGTTCAGTAGTTAGCTGGTGACAGTGGTTAGCTAATGATGCTTTTACCCCTGGGAGATTATTACTGTGCAATAACCTTGCTAAAGCTTAAATTACAGGAAATAAACACAGTGTTTATTCCATTACTTACATTTTGCAAAATAAATAAAGACTCAAACCTCCAAAACTTTTGAATACTGAATATCTCTCTTGCTACAGCCCTGTGCATGCCACTTCAACATGTGGTCAACGGTTTCTGGGGACGAAATCATTTCACTCAGCACAGCAACAGATTTATATACAGTAATAACATTTGTAGATTTACATGTTGATGTCTTCTTGTAAGCAGGATTTCTATTTTTGTGAGAGTGAAAAATGGATGTCCAATCTGTACAGTATTCCTGGAACAATTACTCATAAATTGGTCAAATTATGGTCGCATAAACAGTGTGTTACGTTTGTGCATGATGGTGTCAGTGTAAGACTGAGGGAGCAAAAGTGATTTTCTGGCCTGTGGTGGTGATTGTTAAAGGTTAAACAGAGGTCACTTGCTGAGAGTGAGTGGGCTCTAGCACTTGGACACAGTCTCATTATGATTGACTTAAGTAACTGAGGTTTGGGAGACACAGATAAGTTGTGCACCAAATACAGTATCCCCACAGAAGATGCTGATTGGCCCCCAGGATAACATACCAGACATGTTGCTCAAAATATACCTGGCAACAGGCGGAATCATTCAGCCCCTTCTGATCCAGCTGCTTTCTAGCAACAGATTACACAAACCCCAGAGGAAACCTCACTCATCCCACTGCCTGTGGGAACGTTTCACTCGATGGCCCTTCAAACAGATTAAAGTACTGCTCTCAATGCATACCAGGAGGAGCTGTTTTGTCAGCCATTGAAAAGAAATGTCTGGGTCAATTGTATCTGTACACAGTGAGCAGAATGAATTCTAAGCACTTATCAATGCTTCGAATCTGTGTTTGTTACACACTGTCCAAAACACTCGTGTTGGCAGCAGGCTATGTTTTTTAGACAGTTTAGCCTTAAAGATCACTCCAATTCTTCCCTTACTACCATGTCCATGCCGAAATCTGCATTTTTCTACTCAGTTCAAGGTCTTTAATTGTCACATGCTCAACAATTACCTTGAAGGAGTCAAATAAGCAATTAGCAATGTATTTAACATGTAAACAGGTACTTACAGTAAGTAAAAGGAGTGTAAAGGTAAAGTGTATCAGTGCGAGTGCCAGTAAAGTGTCATGGTTGAGAGCTAAAGGTGTTCAACAGTCTTATTGCACGTGTGATGAGGCTGTCCCTGAGCCTGCTGGTGCGGGGTACCTTCTGCTGAGGTACCGTCTGCCAGACAGCAGCAGGCAAAACAGTTTGTGGCTAGGTGATTGGGGTCTTTGATGATCCCGTTGGCCTTCCTCCTGCACCACTCGGCTCTCCACGGATGGCAGCCCTGTCCTGTTGATGTGCTGAGGAGTTCTTTCCTTGTGGTTGAGGGTGGTGCAATTGTCATACCATGCATACGGCCCCCAAATTCAGCTTCAGTATGCAGACCTGAGGTGCTGGTGTTGTCTGTATTTGTATAGCCTTTCTAGTCATTTCGACTACATTCACACATCATTCAGGAATGATGTTGGTACCTATCTGCATTGCCTGGGGTCTGCCCCTCAGGAAATTGGGATCCAGTCAGACAGGTGGGGGTTGAGCTCCAGGTCTTTGAACTTGATGATGTGCTCGGAGCTTTCAAAAATGGTACTGAATGCTTCATTCTGGTCAATGAACAACATACTCCAATATGTTGATCCTCCAGTCCAGATGGGAAAGGGTGGTGTGGAGGGTTAGCGCTATGGTGTTGTTTGGTCTGTTGATTTATTTGGCCACAAAGTCAGGGAGGGAGGAGGAGATAAAACTTTTGACCAAGCACTCAAAGCATTTCATGTCGGTAGAGGTGAATGCTGCTGGGCTTCATCCTTTTGAAGGATCTGCAAATGTCTGCCCTAGATATTACCCGTGGGCAAGCATGAACAGAAGGTGTTCAGTTCATGTGGGAGAGATGCAGAATTACCTCACTCAGCAATGTTTTTTTCCAGGTTTTTCTTTTTTTTTTGTAGTCTGTAATAGTTCTTAGTCCAGGGCTCTGGTGATGGTTGTTAGACTCCACTTTGTCTCTTAGCACTGCTAATACAGAGCACATATAGTGCCTGGACTTCATGGATTCCTCCAATAGCCTCAGAGTTATAGGCATCAGTGCGTGCTGTAAATCTAACCCAGGGCTTCTGATTTGCATACAGTAATGACCAAGTTTTGGATCCAGGGTTCGAGCCAAGTATCTGTGAACAAATCATAACGTTACAGTTCTTAGTGTCACGTTGAAAAGACATCCTGCTCCCGACTTCATCCAGCTCATTATCCAGTGACTAGACATTTGCCAGAAGAATACTAGTTAGACTCAGCTGATTTGCACGTTCCCTCAGCCTCACCAGGACCATGTCCTGGTATGGCAACAGATAATTCAAGCCATGGGTATTCCTTATTATTTGTTGATCGTGGTGAGAAAGTGTTGTCTACCAACGATCTGTTGTGCAGAAGTTGTTTCCTATCATGTTGTATGACAGGGCACACTAGTTGGACAAAAAGTCCAAAGTACATACTAAATAAAAAAACATAAGACAAGAAAAAAGCAAAGCCACAGCAGCCACCTGAAGGTACCAATTTATGGCAACCTGGCTGAGAAATCCTTTAGTCTAGAATAATGGAACAGAATATAAAAACTAGTACAAACATGTTATTTCCCTTTAGATTTAGTTTTACAGTACAAACCAAGACCTCAGTGAGATTGCTTTGCCTTGCATCATGTATTTGTACTGTTGCACACATTTAATGTTAACGTCCTCTGCACTGTGCTGCATCTTCTTAAATATAATGTTTTCATAATTCTAATTTGTTTGGACATGGCAGCCCTCAGCAAGCAAAGTCTATAATCAAAATGTGCCCTCTTTAACTCATCTTTAAATTTGAAAATTGATTCCATGTTCATAATCCTAAAATTTGATTCACTGATTCATCTGTGGTAATAAACATACTGGATTTGGCTTTTAAATTATTGTTTAGTGTTCATGGAGAACCTAAGAAACAAATCCAATTCACTTGCACCATGAATAAAGTCAAAGATCAAATCAAACTCCACTCTTACTGTAGCATCTGAGTAACGGCCAGGACTGTGTTTAACTAATCAGCACTGAGTTCACGTATGCAGTAACTGTGCAAATGTGAAGCACAGCATTGTCTGTGCAAATGTTATGAAGCTGTCTTGCCCCTGCTGCTAAATCAATGATGACCACATGCCTTTAACACCGCCCTCCCGGCAGTCCGGCCCTTCCCCAACGCAACAGCGCTTCTATATTTAGATCCAGGACCCAGAATACAATAGCCAAGTAATCACCCCCATCCTGTGTGAGTGATGAACTGCTCCCAGCCTCCCTCCAAGGCTCTGCGGGGACTGAGAAGCCTCTGTGGTCTGTATCTGCTGGCATGTTACAGTAAGACAGACCATCACCACTGTCACACATACACACAGGTCCAGAGAGCTGTGAATGTAACATTGTAGGTACACACACACTCTGAAATATTCATACGCACACGTTTCTGTCTTTAGTATTCGCTGTGATTTTGTTCATATGCTTCTGTGAGAGTTCATCTGTATAATAAGTGGAAAACCAAGCTTGATTTAACACAATTTCATCTTATGTTTTAAAAATATGTATTCAAAAACATTTACTGTAATGAACAGATAATGATAATGATATCTCAACATGCTGCACTGGAAGAAGAGCAGCACTAAAACAGTAAGGGAATGTAGAAAACACCATACAGCCCTCTCCCCCTGTAAGATGACTCAAGATCTCAATCTACCCAAACTTGGTTTCCATGGTAACAGTCCCCTCCTCTTTCTCTCCATCTCCAATCTATTTTAATTAAAGTGTGAGCGATGCCAAAGGCCAGTGAGCGAGTCTAGTCGTTTCCTCCCTGGCTCCGTCCTCTCATGTTTGCTTTGACTCACACAGACATCTTCCTTCCATCACTCCTGTATGTGTGTGTCCAGCATTTCCCTTTGTTTAATTTCTCTCTGACCTTCTCTGAATCATTTATTTTTCATTCACAGGTTGCCCTGTATGGATCATATACTGGCTCATATGTTGGCAGCATGTGGCAAATAAGTTCGTCATTCACTGCAAAAAAAATGAATGTCAGGAGGCTTCACCATAGAATGATGTCAAGAGAGCTGGACAACAACAACAACAGGTGCAATCGGCCAACTTTTTCTTTTACAGGAAAAAAAAATCACACAATTTACAAGTTGATGTCAAATTGCTTATTTTGACTAAACAACAATCTAGAGTATCTGTTTCTGTTTACACTGCATATAACTATATCTCTTTAGCCGCCCAATGCTCCGCTGTGTTAACCAGGTTGTGTCAAACTTAAGCCATTTGGTGCTGGACAAATTATATATAATTATTATATTATAACGGGCTTAATGAAAGCCAGGTTTGCAGGCAGGGAAACCAAACCAGTCTGTTAAAAGATGCTAAAAAGCAAATAATTCTCTGTGGCCTTGTAACTAAGAGCAACCCTCTTCACAGCACGTATCGTCATTTGACCTATTGTAAAAAAATATATTGATTAATGCAGCTTATCAGAGTAGTTTTTGGTTAGTTTTCTGTCTCTTCGACTAATCCATTGCTCATTTAATTGAGTTAGCGCTAACTTAGTTCTTAGTAGGTTTGTTTTTACCCCTAAACTATGGTTATCTTTAAAACACTGCTAATACAGAGCACATATAGTGCCTGGACTTCATGGATTCCTCCAATAGCCTCAGAGTTATAGGCATCAGTGCGTGCTGTAAATCTAACCCAGGGCTTCTGATTTGCATACAGTAATGACCAAGTTTTGGATCCAGGGGTCGAGTTATCTTTAAAACACTGAAATGTAAATGTTTTCGGCATTCACTACCAAATTGCCCCGGTTTTCCCCACAACTAAAATAATAATCGTTGTCAAGGCAGTTGCTAGCCCATGGGTCATTTGCAAGCTGCAGACAGTGCGCTAATGGCTAGCTGTTTTTTCTAAAAAAGCTACATGAAGCTCGCTCCTTTCCTCGTGAAGTACCCAGCCACAAAAAAAAAAAAAAAACTGCGTTGATGGCATTCATGGTGTTGAAAGGTGTGCTTGGTAGTTGTGCTAGGTGCTGACAATGATGGTGATGAAAACACCTATGATGTGTGTGTAACCCTTTACAGGGCACTCATTGAAATACTTAGAAATTAAAAATTTCAACCCTAGACCATTACTGGTGGTCAGTACAAGACTTTTTTTCTTTTGTGAGTTTTTCAAAATAAATGTTAATGTTGTGGTGAAAATCAAGGTCAATGAAGTTACCGTATATGGTTTCTTGCCGGTCTGTCATGTAGCCTGATTGTCGCTGATTGGCTTGGAGAAATCTCATAGTTCTACTGCCTCATGGTGAGGGAAGGGGCGGCATTTTGAACTCCAACTTAAGTTACCAAATATGGTCCCTTGCCCGATAAAGGGATAAACTCATACATGTGTGCATGCATCAATGTGTGGTACATTTAAGGGTCCTGGTCGGGGGCTGTGGTCACCCTACCCTAAACCACTGACACTCCTAGTACTAGTCCTAGCACTCCTAGTACTTTTCTCCAGCCTCACTTTACTCAGCAGCATCACTTTATTCCTTCCCCTCAATCTTATTTGAATCACCAAAACAAAGCACAATTTAATAAAGAAAAGAGTTAAATGACACAGCAAGTATGAACATAAGCTGATTACGATGATCGTATGGTTGAAACAAACTGTGTTTTGCTTTCTAACAACGTGCCATCCCCTCCCCCACGTCCCTGGAGGTAAGATGAGAGGAATTAGATATCAGAGTGCTCATGTGTCACATCACATTCTTCACGCAAGCGAATTCCAGCTAATTAATGTGCAGAGAGAACAAATCGGAAACATTTGACCTCTTCTAGCTTAAAAATAAGTCCCACAATCCTTTGGGTTGTCAGAACTGCGCAATGGGATGTCCCGATTTCCAGTGCATAAATGTGCGCGCACGTGTGATAATTACTGCAGTGCACAGGCTAATTGGGCCACTGCATATTAATTCATTAAAATGTCTCCCAGCTGGTATCCACTTCAAATCTGGGCCTCATCTGTTGGAAGGGTAGGTGTCCTCGCAGGTTCCTGAGAGAAATACAAAGGAATTATTCTCAGGTAATATCCAGAGATATTCTATCAGAGCCAAGCATAGATATTCAAAGCTTCCTTCTACTCTAAAACTCCCCCTTTTTTTCCCAGTGTGCTTGAAATAGAAATTCTCTGAGCGTGTACGTCCCATTTTTAAAAAGAACCTCTTTACGATCTTCACTTAATTCCACCCTGCAATTAAAACTTATTTGATAATCAAGGTTCAAATGATCCAAGGTCCTCAGACTTTGTCATGGTGAGTAAATGCGAGGACATTCGTGTATAGATGCATGTAAGAAAAACACAACTAAAGCCTACAAGGGCCCATAGGGGCTGTTGTCGGGGCCTGGATTGAGCATGGTTGCCATAGCAAACTGCTTAGTATTGACTTCTGGCAAAGACTAAGATCCTCTGGTTTTTGTCCGATCTCTATCCTCTGTTTGTGTGTGTGTGTGCGTGTGTGTGTATTTTTACACTGTTCATCCGAGAAAGCCTTTTATTACATGTTAAATGAACCAAATGAGCAGATAGCAATCAGCTAAAGGGCAAAATGAGCTTCTGCACAGCACCACTGAATACAATAGAGGCAGGCTGTGACCTTAAGCCATGGGTGTGTATGTGTGTCCGTGTGTGTTCAGCCTACCTGAGGCCATATCATGCATATGCACCAAGGGACAGATAGAGAATATAGAGGGCCATCAACAAATCGTCCATAGACTGTTAAACAGAAACATTATGAGTCACAGTATGTCTTGTCCATTTTTTTATCATTCATTTAAAGAATACTTAATTGAAGCTCTTGGGGAAAAAAAGGCTATTTACTAGAATGGAGAGAGTGAGTGGAACAAAAAAAATCTAATTATGGCTAATCAATGGCCTCATTTGAAAAGGATTTGAAAACATAGAGGAACCGTAGATAAATGGGAAGCAACCAAAGAGGAAGCATAATGGAGAGACATATGATGGAGTCGTGACAGAGGAAACAGGGAAAATGTCTGACCGAGTGGCTTATGACAGTGGATGATGATGAAGGGAAGAGACAAACCAAGTTGGCGAGAGAGAGGAGGAGGGAGAGCAAGGAGCAGTGGGTGCCTCAGCAGGGGGTGGAGAGAGCTGATGAGCTAAAAAATAAAAACACTCTGCTCGCCCTATTATTACAGTAAGAGATGAACAAACAAAATCTGCTTTTATGCATTATTCAGGAGCATTTACAGTTTGCTGAAGTGAGTGTGTTTGGGGTTTAAGAACTTAACATCCATTTTTATTTTCCCTTTACAGCTGCTGTAATCAATGTTTTTATATCACTAATAAATCAAATTCACCTAATGTGGAAGTTTTTCATTATGACAAACAACATAACATAACATAATCATTACAAATGTACATCTTCCAGCTCACTGTTTTGGTTTTACCCGCAACTTAACTGTTTTGATTGACCTTCACCTCTTTCAACCTTGACTCCAGCCGCAGCAGACAGTTTTTGGGGGTTTTTTTGCAAAGAAGTTCTCATCTGCTAGAAGTGTAAATAAGCAACTATAAACCTCATGTAACACATTAGCATATCAACTTTAAAAGGTGATAATATGTTAAAATATGCTGTGTTTTCAACTGCCCCAGGGCCAAAAGTTATCACAGGTTTAAGTAATTTAAAGGCCCCTGTTTTCTGTGGCTGCACCATTCCATCAAAGAAAATATCCGAGATGTCTTATTATTTATTATCATTATTGTATTTACTGAAATTCAGCCACACACATTGATAAGTAAATAGATTCAAAATCACATTATGTCTCAAAAGAATGCAAACAATTGCACTAGCAATGTAAAATGAAAACAACAATTTAGTTTGAATGTGGAAATAAGGCACCAACACCAGAATACGGAAGCAATTATACAATTGATTAGTTAGGAATCGTTAAAGGTGACATGCAAGTGTTGAATTCAGAAGAATAGTACATGCCTGAGGGTGGCATTTGGCAAATTTGGGGAAAGTTTTTTACCCCAATATGGATCAGTTTTCTAAGTTTTCTGTAACTTAGTAACAATCTATTTCTAGAGCATAGTTAATATCTCCATGCAGGATGGGAGTGTCATCAGGGTTTTAACAAAAGTGGAAATTCATTTGCAGGAAGGTGCCGAATGGGAGCATGTACAATAAAAAAAGCAGTGGCCTTAAAATATTGCCTTGGGGTACCCCACAGAAGAAAACATGGCATGCTGTTTGTCCTTTCAAGCAAATGTGAACAAAGCAATTAGCTATGGTGGTAACTCTGGAAAATTTGTCCCCATTTCGAATAAATCTCTGCAGATGTACGTAAAAATGGGAGTTACTGTATGTCTTAGGTTGCAGATGAGCCAGATAAGCCCACCACCCAAATCTCAACAATGGGTCGTGTGGCTGTGCACATCATATAAACTAATTTGTTGATCTTCCTGTCAAGGGATGGGTTTGATAGAGAAAAAAAAAATCCATGTTCATCCAACATACACATATAAAAGAAACAAGCAAAAGTTCATGGGTGTTGTTTGGAGAATTTTAGTTACAAAATCTAGGTTCAAAGAAGAAAAAAGAGAAAACTATGAAGGTAACAGAGATATACATTTTAAACAGGCATCATGGGACAAGTAAGGACCAAAGACATAAAAGAAATGATCAGATCTGCTGCAAGTCAAGCAGGAGTTCACTCTTTCCTCAGATCTCTCCTTCACTCAGTGTGAAGTCTGCAGAGGAATCAATAATTAGACAAGTCTCTCCAGCATCCAGCTCAGCCCTCTCATTCTCACTAACATATTCTGGGCAGTGTTCCTAATAGCACTCCTCATCACCCTGCTTAAAACTCACTGGGAAGACACTGAAACTTTGAACAGAGGTATCCAGAATTAAAGGGAACACCACAGTAATTAATTGATGTTGCAGTGAGCGCAGCCCAGAATATTTTCCTCTTTAATGGTGCCACTCTGGAACGCACTCAGGCAAAGTGTGCATTACTGCCTATCTATAATTGATGTGTCACGTTCACCACACAGAGCCCTGGCTGGGAGGACTGTGTAAAAGGATATGCCACATACTCCAAATCAGAAAGCTATGAAGGCACACATACACTCATACATACACACACACACACACACACATAAACACATACAGAATCTACAGGCACTTGTTTCTGTTTCCTGCATGCATAATATTAATCCTAACTCTAAACCAAACCTCATTGCAATTTTTAGCAATTTTAAATGCGATAAGAATTTTACAACCCCATTTGCACCGAATGACCAGAAGCTACTCGTGCTGATACAGTAACATACACATAAACTGACACTAATAATTCAATTTTTACTGAGAATTCTTTCTTTCAAAACTCACTTTCTGGTGTGCACTCCGTTGGGGCGAAGAGCATTATAAAATATTTCAGAAAGAACTGAGAAAAGAGCAGGAAGGATGAACTGTGAAAGGTCCCAGGGTGGATTTGAACTCAAGATATTGAGTTCAAAATTGTGTTTGTACAGTATGTCTGTGCTGATTGTTTTTGAGCAGTTTGTGCAGAGCACTCTGGCACAGTTTTTCATTTCGATGGGTCTGATGTGCAGCTCATGAACACGTCTATGAAGATTCATTCGAGTGATATAAAAGCACAGGCCAAAGCAACTGGATTTTCTATTTAAATCCTGAAAGGCAAATCAAGTTACCTTCGGCACTTCCATATATCCAGTTCATGAATTTCAAATAAAATCTTAATCCTGTACTCTAGAGCTTGAATTGTATACTTTTGCACGCATTATTTTTACATAATCCGCTGCCCACTTTGCATAAAATGAAGAGAAAAGAGTCTCTTACGACGGCTCATCAAATGTCTGTCTAAGCACTAACAAGTGCACTGTCAATTAAAGAGAAAGTAAATCCTCCAAAAGTTCCAATTTCCACCAAATATATATAAAATATATGGAATAATTTCACAGGATAAAAGAAATACAATAACATTGTAAAGTACCATGCTACAAGCACATAAGTGAAATTATTAATGTGGATTTTGTTTGGCTGATTGAGCTCCTGTGATGTATTTCCAGACACTTTGATTAAAAAAATTTGCATCATTTGTTATGTAATAATGGACAAATTGTGACCGATGCTCAAGCTTCCAGTTGACGCAACTGGCCTAAGACTAAATTAGCTCCTCGTCATCTTTGTGCGCACATTTCATTACTTTAAAGATAAAAAGGCACAAGACGACACACGCACATTCACCCAAACTTTCTCTGAACATTTAATCCAGCAGAATCCCAGAGAGTGCGAGTAAAGTCATCATACCCTCTGGGCTGGTTGCTAGTTGTTAGCACATGCGTATTTTGGCAGGGGATTATGGGTGAGGCCAAATGTTGCCTGGGCAACAGACGACTGCATCCACCCAACAACACAAATGCTTTCTAAATGAGGAAAACTCATCAAGGGATGCGTGCTTGTCTTATCCACACACACTCACGAATACAAACTGAGGCAACAACATGAAGTAATCCCTCATCCTAACAGACTCATAAACACACACGCACACACACACACACGCACACACACACACTCAAATTATTATATTTTTCGTGAGGAACTTAATTTGTGTGGTGGACAAATACAGCACCCACAATGGTAGCACAGTCAGGTCAGGGCCACGTCTCATTTATCACTGCGTGCAGCCATAATGCATAAAACACAAACCTAACTCACATTAAGATACACAGCTAGGGATAGAAACATAAAGAGCAAGGGGACAGTAAGAGTTCAATAGGTAAATATAAAACTAGATGTGGCCCTTCTGTTCCAGGGGGGCGGGGAGATATATCGGGCTCCAGAGGGCATGAGGCTACAGTAGGTGTTGAGGGTGCGTGCGGTGTGGTGTCAGACATGCTGACATCACTAAGGAGCCTGGAGTGTGATCAACCGTCCACAGCAGCGCTAATGAGAGCTGACCCGTCCCTGACTCTGTGGGCACAGCAGAGTAGGGGGCTCTCATACAACTTCACCTATTCGCACGCTGCACGTAGAGGGAAAAATGGTCTGAAGGGGTCACAACTCCAGCAACACTTGTTGTATAAAGTGCAAATTTATTGTTAGACAAATATTTATATGAATGACAACCAGTTATATAGATCCACACACATATCAGCCAATGGGGCACCTACACAGATGGGTTGAGTATATAGTCGTGTGGCTTCAGGACATTCACACTCCCAGGCGGGCAGAGAGGCATAGGGAGAGCCCAATAAAGACACGGGTGACACCATATTTGGTCCATGAAGAGGAGAAGTACAACTCAAGCAGTGCCCAATGGGCCTCACAATAGACTGTTCTCTGCCTCATCAGAAATAAATCATTTTCTGGTTTGGAAATTGCTGAATTCTAACCTGTTTCACCTCCTCTTTTGGAGAAATAAGAACTAAAAAAAATAAATCAATCTAAGACAAATCATCCTGTCCAGTTTGGGGATAACAGCTTAAATGCTCAGAGGCTGATAAGAAATGAGACAACTCTAAGAACAGACAAAAAAAACAAAACACAAAGAGCTGAGACTTGAATTGGATCGCTGGTAATAATCTGGCTGATTCTTTGAGACAAAGATCAATGCAGTGACAATTAAAAAGGTAAATGCTCAAAATCTCATACTGATGTTTAACTGAGCTCAGTTATGTCTATAGGAGAAATAAACCAGACAAAGAGGAGACCTTATTTTGAGTTTTCCTCTGTTCTGGGTGGTCTGGATTATCACACATGCACTTAAAACAAGACGACAGTGAATTATTCTAGTGAGCATTATAGGACCCATTTATCAAACCTGGAAAGTTATTGCTCTTTTGCTGGTGTCCTCATTGGTTTGGTCTTTTATCATCCTTACTCTGAGCCAACATCTCTTGATGTGTTTGTTGCTGGTTTGGCTTCTGTTTTATTGAGTTGGAAATTACAGAGGAAAGCAGGGAGAGCAGTAATAGAGAGATACTGTGTCATGACACAGGCTTGTGTGTGTGTACTTTGAGATCCTGATGTCCTCTCAGGGGTAGAGAGAGAAGAAAACTGTATTGGTTTAAGGCTGGGATTAGAATTACTATCAGGTTTATTTTAAGAGTTTAGGAAAAGGTTTAGCGTTCAGGCTATATAGTGGGGAAGGTGAGGATTAGAGGTTGGTCAATATGAGGTTATCACTTAGAATGTGTGTATGCGTGTGTGTGGACGGTGTAGAATTGAACTCATCCATCCTCAAAATCACTTTGCTTCAGGCAAGCAGGTCAGAAAGGTGAGAACTAATCTGTTCTGCCTGTAGTCTGCTGTTTGTACCGTCCACCATAAAGTCCAAGGACTTATTATTCACTCAAAGTCCACAATGCAAACCTTCATTCATTTTAATGGAAAATGAGGCAAAATGCTTTTTTCCCCTGGTGCACGTTGGTTACACAAGGTTTTCATCACGCTTTTCCTTATTTCCATTACCGTTAGGGTAAGGTCTATTACTCTAGTGCCGCCTCTGGGGTGGGTAAAATTGAGCTTCTCCAAGTCATACACCTACCAACTGGAGTCAAATAAATTTTTAGCAGAAGTGTAGTTCTACCGCCGCGAGCATCGAGATAAGCCATCCTCTATAAAACACAGAGAAGAAATAGTAAGTGATAGTCTGTGTTGGATCTGGAGGATCATGGTTGACTTTGTTCCGAATAACCGTGCACATCATCATAACGCCAACAATCAGTTTAAAAAGACTGCAATATGTTGACCTGCACACATGGTTGCAGGTCACACAACAGTTATTCAGTATTTGCTCTTTGTAATTTTGCCTCTTAAGTAGTTTATATCAAGTGTATTTCCATCCACCTGTTTCTATGCACATTTTGTATTTGGAAAAACAGAAAATTCAGGGGAAAAGAAATCGAATTATAGCTGAAAACGTTTTTATGCTCGACTGAGACGGAAGAGTTGGTGTATCAATTGAAGCAAAATGCAACAAACTCCAGTAGAAACAGACTTAGTGAATAAATCATAAATGTCCTCCAAAAACACTGAAAGCAGCAGCAGACGAAAAACTTCAGATCCGTGTGAAGTGCTGATTAGACATTAACCGTCCTCACAAGTGTCATATTTCCATCGTGTTTTCCACACGGTTTTCCAACGTTTGAGGTTTGAGTGACAATCTTCTAATAACGTCAGCTCATTGCTGCCTGTTCCTCTGGTTTGCTGTAATGGCTCCAACGTGAGAATTAGCACTGCCAACTGCTTATCTCAGTGCACCAAAGCCTCAGACCTCAATAACACTAGTGGAGGGAATTGTTACTTAATTGCCGTTTTCTTTTAGCCGATTTCCTGGAAACAAAACTTGCGCTGTTTGATGTTGGATATCCTACATTTTGAAATGTCAGTATTTAATACATTTTTAATTTTAGGCTTAACATAAATCATTTTCAGCCAACCACTGCTCCAAAACTAATGAAAAAATGTGTCGGCCTACTTTGAATTTGCCTTTCAAAAGCTGTTACAAATCACATTACAGAAATAATCTGTTGTGATGACATATCTGGTTACTTTTTGCCAGGTTTAAACACAAAAGTGATTTGGTAAGGATTAGGATTAGGAGGAGGTCACACTTTTGGACTCCTTTGTGGTCACGGTGAGAAGAAATCCGTGTTGACCTTCAGTAGGTAATGGGAAGTGAACGGCAGTCACTCTCACCATCGTTGCTACAGAAAGCTCAGTGCTGCTGAGTCGAGATTGACACGACTGCTGACGCTGTCCTTTTATCGGCTGGTCACTTAATCAGCATGAGCTTAATAATGTGGAGCTAATTTTTGAGGTTTGAATCATGTGAAGCACAGCGGAGGACAAATTGACCATTATCGTCTCTGTGTGAAGGGGTTTCTATCAAATATACAACAGACCGCATGCCGTGATTTCTATGCATGATAATGTCTTAGGAAGATCTAACTCAGTACTTTAATAATAACTGTACAGTTAACTGCTCTCGTAATAATTACTCACAATGTGTGTATGAGTGTGTGTATATTGGAAGTATGAGGCTAATGCTCTGTGGCAAACGTCAAAATTTTCAATATCCATTTGTCTTCTGTCACTTCCTGTGGGTTTTCATGGCCCGCTGATGTCCCGGGGCGGGTTACAAAATGGCCACGGTGCTGTAGCATGCTAATGAAGTGAGAATCCAATATTTCAGGATCCATAGCGAGGGCCTCAGGAGGTTCCAGCTCGTTAACTTGGACTGTGAACATCAAACCAGAAGTGTGTGTGGAATGATGAAGAATATGAAGACTACCGTGGGTAAGCTAATGGAATAGATTTTTTATATATCATTCAGTTTATGCAATAATTATTATGTATCACAAGTTATTTTTTAACTTGTGGTTATCTGCTCTATAGGCTATGATAATATCAAAGTAATCAATGACGCCTTGGAACGCTAAAAATAGTTCCAACGGGGGAAGAAACACAAGTGGTCTGACAATCAGACAGGTTTCAAACAAACCTTCAGGTCTGACAAATTCATTTGGAGGACAAAATGCTGAATGGTAAAACAAGCCCAGTGGTCTAAACATGCATCACAGTTTACAGACTGACTTCCTGGTTCAACTTTAAACTACTGCCAGAACTATTTCTAGTAATGCCACTGTGCACCGAGAGGTCCGCAATCGCCTTGGAGTGTGTTATGGAAAACAGAACTCAAGTTGTAATTAACCATTTTTCCCTAATTTAACAAGATTTGATTATAACACATAAGTTGATACGGCGAACAGTTTACTTACAGCTTATTTACATATCAAGCAATGATGGAGCAACATTGTTCCTTTGGAGTCGTGTTTCCGGCCACTTGGTGAGTATAAGTCCAATTATTCCCTCTCTTTTAGTGCGAGTATTCGGACTCCTCCATCTCCTGGCAGGAACAACTGGATCTTTCGCTGCTTAATGCTCCACTATGGTCAGCAGCTAGTCTCTAACTGCATCTGTCTGGGGTTCGGTACATTCAGTGGGTTTTTTTTTTTAAATCTGTGCCTGCTGCTATGAGAGAGATGAGAGTGAAATGAAACACAAAAAAAGCTGAGCTAAACTAAATGAGCTGAACTCAGGTGATAATTCTCTGTAGGTTCATCACAACGAGTAAATCTTCTCACATTGCCACATGGCTGTCAATTTGTTTTGATATGTTATTATAAAAATCTCGATTACAGCTGCTTTAATTGCCATTCCACTGCAAATTGTTTTAGTGTCCCTAAGGGAGCAACTTGTGTCCAACTATCCACCTAAATTAGTAGTATATATAGCTGCATTGAAGTCTAAATAGGGCTAATATTTATATTATATAAGTTCATATTTACTCAATAACCACATTGCATCATTGCTAATTAATTATAATGATCAAAATGTTTATTCTCATTTTGGAGCACTCTGCCCAGAAACTTTGTGTTTGCTCCAACATATAGGAGAGGCTGTAGCCTAGTAACAGCTGAAACCATTAGTCTGAGTATTAATTTAGAACAGTGATCAGGCGGCTGCGTCAGAGCAGATAATGCCCATCATCTGGCCTCTCTTCTGTGGTCATAGTGGGGGCCAAAACCATGACATTTTAAATTCATGACAGTGAGGCCCCAGCATCACCAGTAATCATTTTCAGCTATCCGTGTCATGTGCTCAGTTTGGAGCGCTGTGTGATAGTATTTAGGCTTGGACAGTTTAATAAGCGGTTCCAGCAACAGATTTACAGCATGACTCACTGGCAGCCTCATTAGCTCAGTGATACACTATGCATGATGAACTTACAGGCTCAGTCATGTAGTACTGTAAGTGCTCAAATTTGACACAAAACAGTGTCTGAGGATGTGCTCCAAACATGTTTAGTCATCATTAATGGCGATTTAGATATTGATCCTTTTTCTGAAGGTTGTTAAACTGGGCCTGCAGCAGCTGAATAAAAGACTTTCAATATAATGATTTTGAAGTCGGGCAGCATGGTGGTGCGGTGGTTAGCACTGATGCCTCACAGCAAGAAGGTTCCGGGCCAGCTTCCTCCCACAGTCCAAAGACATGCAGGTTAGGTTAATTGGTGACTCTAAATTGTGTGGTGAGTGCGAGCATGAGTGGTTGTCTTTCTCTGTGTGTTGGCCCTGTGATTGGCTGGCGGCCAGTCCAGGGCTCCAGCCTCCTGTGACCTTTAAGGATAAGTGGTGTAGACGATGGATGGATGGATTTTAAGTCACCAGTATTCCCTTTTGTCCAAATGCATTTTTCTGAAGGTCATGAAAAATTAACATGCTATTTCCCTTGTCATTTTACACAATGTTGCACATGTGGGGTATTTGTCATGTAAGATATACCAACCATGTCAGTGTGTTACATTAGCAGCTCACTATCCACAACAAAAAGCCAACAACAAACTGTTCCAAGCAAGTAAAGTTGAGCTAAACTGAGTCGTACCATGCAGTGGAAAAAAGGCATCTGCATTTTAACAATCCCTGTATCACCTTTGGTGTCGGATAGTAACGCACACAACGCCCTTTACGAGAAGAACGAGACGCCCTGTCTGTGTCTGTACGAGGCATTAAAGACCAATATAGTGAATAACAGCCATAAGTTCACATATGGAGGAGACACTGGACTTTGACCCAGGAGGTTTGTGTCCCATGTGAAACATGAATAATGGCCTTATTTTAACCCAAAAATCTTTTCCAAAACCCAACCCAGTAGTTTCTGTGCCTAAACCTAACCAAACTGACAATTTAAGAATATTAACCATGTGTTGTTACCATGATGACGAATATCTGGTAATATTAGATATTATCTAATATTAGAATATCAGTGGCATCAACATTTAATGAACTGAGGGTCGTTTTGAATTAAGGGACAGCTGGTTCATAATTGACACAGAAGTGTGAAAATTAGGTGCCAAAGGGGGGCGACAAAATGTCAGTATATGACGCCCTGGGAATGACCAGGGGTCGAAAAAATGTAGTATATATACTGTGTAGTATAGTTGGAAGAGAAATAGGGACGAGGTTTTTGGCAATGTTGTTTTGTTCAAGCCATGATTTAAAGACGTTAAAAAATAAAGTCATGACTTGTACTGTAGGTTTTATGCTCTCCTTTTTCATCACCAGCTCCAGATGAGTCATTCCTTCTGCACTTGCCTCATCAATATTACAAAACCCCTCCATCCTCGTGCCAGCGGGGTGGGCCGCATTACTAATTTAGCTTTTATTTTTCTGTTTTCTCTTCCTGCTCACCTCTGCCTGCTGAGATGAGCTGAGGAGGTTGGATGAAGCATAGTGATGAGCTGATGGTCCCAGTTAGCTGCAGGAGATCTAATACCTTGCTGCCGAGACACTGATTTAGTGCACCGGTCATATGCTGTCATATACTGTCTGTTGCAACAAAGCTAATTCATATGTCTGACAGCTCTGTGGTTTGTGGATTGTTTGATGCAGGGAGTAGCTGAAGAAGATCACAGAAAATGCGTGCTTTGATGAAACCGTTTTGGTGTGTTCGCTGGCCTTGGATTGTATTGTAAATTAGCATCACCATTATTATGGAATTCATCATTCTAACAACCACAAAGGTCACTCTCTGCTTCACCTCATTGGTCTTCTCTGCTTTTGACGGTTGTGGTGTTATTGCACATTGATCTTGCATTATGTGTCCTTGAATTGCCCAGAGGTTGAGCACCGGCCTGATGTTTTTTCAAGGCTGTTCTTAGATAAGATGAAAACTACTCACGGGTTTGGTGCAATTGTAGGACATAAATACTGATTACGTTGGGTAGTTTGTATTTCTTATTTGTCGTTAGGGGTATTTTTTTTGACGTCATGAGGTTGTGTGCTTGTAGCAATGCCCATGTATGAGTGTGTGTGTGTGTGTGTGTGTGTGTTACGTAACCACTCTGTAGCCTTGGCGTATTCTCCACTAGATGCTATTAACTAGCCCTGGGCAGTTAGCCAAGTCTAATCCTCTCATACAGTTGGTGGTGCTGTCATAGCTCACTAGTGAGCAACAGCTGTATCAAGTGCTACTCATCACATCACAGTTCTCCCTTCTAAATTATATATGGATGGTAAAGTATACAGTATGAATAGTCCATAGTTATCTCCCACCTCGGTCTTACTATTGCTCTTTGGATGCCATGAGAGCTTATAGCAAAGTGGAGTTGAGGTTTCTGTTCACTATTCCAGACTCATACAGTTTTGCTCCTTTTTTCCTTTACTGTTTGCATCATAACCTATTATATTGAGGGTCTATACAGTTGTGCTCCGGGGGCAGTGCTTCAGTTATCGCAGCCGAGTATGTGAGGAAAACTGTAAATTATAAAGGGCGATTAGAGAGGGCTGCCCTCTTGTTTGACACTGCGGTTTTTCATGGCTCTTCATACTCCTCCTAAGAGGATGCCAGTAATGGAAAACGCATTTAGGTCCTTTACTTGATCCATGAATGAAAAATTACAAGTAAAATTCATCCATTCAAAATGTTACTTGTGTAAAAGTATCAAATCAAGAACTCTCCAGTAACAGTGAAATATTTAGGATGTTCTGAATGATTGGCTCAATGAATGAGGCTCAGTGAAACCCATTCATTAATCAGCTATTGGTGGAATCGAATTGTGATGAAATATTTAGTTTTGTATTTCTAATTTTAATCCTATTAACCTATATATTCAAGTTAATAACCACAACTTTAGAGAAAGTGAGCTAACAGTAGCATAGAAGAATGTGCCGATGCACTAGTACTACAAAGATCAGAAAAAATGTCATGTAGAATGCTAAAGGGAACTGCAAGTAACTTAAAATTGTACGTAGATACAGTACTTGAATAAGTAACAATTAATAATAATTACTCTCTACCACTGGAGGTTGCAAATATACAAGATTCAGAAAATTAAAGGATACACGAGGGTTTAACAAGCTGAATATTTAGTTGTATCACTGAGCATTCACCATATATACTGTATGAAGACACTGGGAGCCAATGAGGCTGAACCACATGACGAAGTAGCTCTGTTAATGTATTTCTTCTGTTTTATTTAGTTTTAATTGCAGAAACTGCAATGTGAAAAACCAAGCCAAGTGGTTTCATCTACAGCACGAGGCCAGTGCTTTCAAAGCCCACATGCCAAAGACATTCACAGTGAAAAGCTTCGTTATAACAGGAAACTTTCATGATGATGGGGGCGAGCGGCGATGCGCTTGCAAATGAGCACTTTTGCAGTCCTATTTACAGCTTTATGCACAGTCACTCGCCTTCATCTGGGAGATGACTCTCTTCAGCTCGACTCCAAAGACTCGGCTTCATTAGCGGAAAGCAAAACGTATGTTTTTCACCTTGGTCTAGAAGACCTTGGACCATCTGCCAATTTCATGATTAGGTTATGATGCTCAGACTGCTGTGGGGATGGGGAGCACTGTCATACTGAGTGGTTTCTTTCGATGAGAATGTAACAGCTTGAGGAGAAAAAAATAGGCTTGAAGAATGCAAAATGCGCCCAGTTTTATTTAGCACATGCAGCCCGTTGACCTGTAAAATGTGACTTAGAGATCCGCAGTCATTTTTCCAACTGAGAGAATTTAACTCCTCTAATTTCCTGGGAAAACGGTTTATTAGGATCATCCATCTCTGATGTTTGTAAGTACTGTACAAATTGCACATGTGTGCAGCTGAGGATCTTATTAAGGAGAGTCATTCATCATCATCATCATCAGTTCAGTCGCAGCTCCCTGCCCTTTCTCACACACTCATTAAGTCCTCCTGTGTTGATCTTACAGGTGAGAACATCCTCTGCTCACAGCCAAAGAAGATTAAGTGTTAGCTGCATTAAAACTAGCCGTCTTGGTCTGACTGGACACAAGTGTTTAAGTCTGGGAAACTAAGCCCAGAAGAGTTATGCGTCGCTGAAACAGGAACTGCTGAAGCCATTTTAGATTCTGACTCATTCCACCAGTCATTACATATTCTCCACTCTTCGTAATTGGTTGTTACATTTCAACTGGGATGTGTTTTTTTTTTTTTTACAGTGGTATTGTGTTTCACACAGTCACGACTCGCTACAGGAAGGGCTTGCATATTTAAAACAAGTATTGTGAAATAGCTTCCAGCGATGATTTTCATTGGGATTAGAAAGAAAAAGAGTTTCTCTTCCTCTCTCACAAATAACTCTGGTATAATCCCTCTATGCGAACCCAGGTAATATCAACTGCTACAGGATTAACTGTCACACAGGGGACAGGTGCTGAGGGAAGCCTGGTTTCCTCCTGGCAGATCATCTGGTCAGTGAAAATACCAAACTGACATTACTTAGACAGTACGAGACGTAATTCAACTTTACATAACCTCAGTTTTCTTCATATTTCCATTACTGTAACTGCCTATGGAATGCTTCATTTACTTACACCCTTCTCTATGAATGGAGATATAGTATGGTAGCATACAGTTTTGGATATATTTACAGTTTATTGTGCAATATTCACTACGTCCAAGACCACAGAGCACATATTTAAAATGCTAGGTTACATTCTTTTGTAGGGTTGCATGTATGTAGCCATATGTCACATATAGGTCACATATGTGGCCATTTTTTGAGAGGGTCTGCATTAAACTTTTACGTGGTTGTATTCATATGAGGGCGTGATGATGTGTGGATTGCATTTGTACGTTGCAGGCAAATGCACAGTCCAATTAGCTTTAAATGTGCTCCAAAAATGAAGCGGTCTAAAGCTGGCCATTTAAAAAAAGCAAAATGAGGAGAGAGAGGAGGAGGCCGGTGGGGGGAGAGAGAGAGAGAGAGAAAAACAAGAGGTTCTGACTCAGACGCCACTGATGATCAAAGCACAATAGGAAGAGACCAACTGAGCCAGTGGAGAAAAAGCACCACTTTCAACCACAAAGGCTCAAACTGTGGTGGGAGAGGTACTCAGAGCTTTACTGAGGTAGAATTAGTTACTGTAACAGTTTCTGTTACAAGTAAATGTCCTGCATTCCTAAATATCCTTAAAGTGGTAAAAGTAAAAGTACTAATTATGCAGAATTTCATTTCATTTCATAACAATATATATTATATTATTGGATTAGAATTATTGATGCATTAACATGTTCATCACCACTGGAAACGGTGGAGCTCATTTCATTTATATATACTTTCTAAATGTTACTTTATATTCACTACTTTGTGAGGAAATAAAACCTCATTGATGTAATTCATTTGTTAATTATATTTTGTATTTTTTATTTGATTCTGCAAAGCTGTCAGACAAATGCAGTGGAGCAAAAAGACGAAGATGTTTGCCTCTGTTCTTGAGTAAAAGTGCCTGTGGCTGCTTTTTAGTTTATTATAAATATTATAGAAGAAGGCTCAATCAAATTTAGATTGCCAGAAACCTTCAGGTGGATTCGTAGTGGCCGTGCTGCCAGTCTGGACACCTTCATGTGCACACTTCCACCAACAAACACACCGAACTGAAGATTTATTGCTGCTGTTGCATCAGCATGTCAGCAAGCCAAGACCAGAGCGACTCCTGTCCTTGGACATAAAGCATGGGATGAGCAAAGCCAACGGTCTGTGATTTCTTACCCAACTGACTTAAACCTTGGAACTTCTTCTCAGAGTCTGAACACAGTATATTCTCCAGAATTTGATCTTGATTTGTAGTTTAGTTTGTGCTTGTGCAGCTTGAGCTGATGGGGAACAGGCACCCAAGTCAAAGCAGGGTCGGAAATTGATATAGAGATTTTAATATATTAATACTCGGTAACAATGTGTCGCATTAATACGAATGAGTTCCAGGTATTTTGTAACATATTTATTCCAGTCGGCGTTTCATATGTGCGCCAGGGTAGAAGTTCAGGTCAAGGTGAACACATATATTCATACCAGGGCAAAGTAGTGATTAGTGAACAACCCTGTCGCTCTCTGTTAAAACGATATCTTCTCTTTATTGAACGCTCACGTCTGGGAGGCAGAGCCCTCCTGCAGAGCTACTATGTACACTGGAGATCCAGGTGAGGTTCAGAGCAACGCTGCTGCCTTTGTAGTCCCTGAAAAGACAAATATCCAGTTACATGTCCAGCTCATTCATGGATTTTCCACACGTCACGGAGCGTGGGTCAAGTGAAGCAGTGGAAAATGCTCTGACAAGTACCATTTATGGTTTTTTTCACTGCCTGTTAGTTACTGTCCGGTAATTTTGGTGAATACTTTGTACCATAAACAAACTAAATTTGACCAAAGACATTTCCTGTTGCTGTGTTTGTTAGCAGCTTCAGTAGGTAGCAGGAATGAGCACGGATCCAAGCTGTTTCCTAGCAACCCAACTGCCGTGAAGTCGTCTACAAACTGGATGCAGGACCTTGAATGCACCATAACTGTGTTTGTTTGGCGTACAACTTTTTACCTTATTGGCTTATTGATGAGTGCAGCAGTGAGCTGGGAGGTGAAAAACAGCCCCCGGGCGCTTCAGCTCAGAAATGAACGATTTCTCTGCCAGTGACGCCCGCAGGACCGAACATGTAAACACACGAAGAACCTGACGGTAGTTCGCTGGGGAAATATGTGATGGCCCTGAGACACAAACCTGTAGCTCGAGGTGTTGTTATGATGTGCGGAGGGAGTGAAGGGAGATGCAGAAAGCTGAATTTTACACATTAGTTAAATCTTTTCTCCTCCGGTGGAATAAACATCCATTGGCTAATTTAGCTTTGAACTGACACAATGTGGTGCTTACTTTGAGTTTTGTGAAAATAAAGAAAAATCAATAATATAAGAACCTGACTGAACAATATATTTGAAAATTATTTGCAGCACAAACACAATGATTTCTTGCTTTTTTCATCACTTGCTTTACTTATTTATAGGGACTCCGGTGCACACTAGTCGTTCACTTGAAATTTCTTACCCATGTTTTTCTTCTATTTTTCTGAAACACAAGAGTTTGTGCAGAGTTTTTCTTTAACTACATTCTTTAAAACTTACACACTGCAGTGCAGGTGTCTGTTGCCTAAGTTAAAAAGAGGTCAGCAGGCTGCAGGGCCTTTTCCTATTGCTACCCACTTTCCTCTGGAATAACCTCCCCGCTGACATCAGGCAGTCTGACTCTGCTTTAAATCTAAACTTAAAACTCATTGCTTTGCTTTCAATTAGTGTTCATTCCTCATACCGCTGCATTTCTGGGGAGTGTTTCCTCATCTGAGTCGAGGGTCTGAGGACAGAGGGTGTCATGTGCTGTACAGACTGTAAAGCTCCCTGAGATGAATTGTGATTAGTGATTTTATAAATATATATATATACATACACATATATATATATATATATATATATATATATATATATATGAATAAAATTTGACTTGATCATTGTGATAATTTTTAAGTACTGTTCAGGTTGTTCTGAAATATGACTCACTTTGTGTGGGTGAGGACATTAATTATTAGTGGAAAATAGTCAAACCCTTTAAAAAAAAAAGAACAAGATGACACGACTTGAAGCCATAGATGCTGAAGCCACAGCACAAATGAAACAAATTACTGCTGACCTAATTACTCAGGTCAGAATCTGGACCATTAACTTTTTCCATCTGCCGCCAACAGATATCTGTGCACACGCCATCGTCTCATATTTTATCTTGATGCCATTGTAAGACATTTAATTTGCATGTATTGTGCTATTTAATAACATCTACGTTTACAGACTTCCACATTGCTCTATTAGTTGAAACTGCCATAATGTTAATAATATCAAATCTTAATTCAGTCAGCACTGTCTCAAACTTAAATTTGAGGTTTCGTTCTACACTTTGTCGTGGTTAGTTTGGTTCCCCTGTCGTCAGGTCATTCATCAGCTGACTCACAACGTCCAATCGTGTTCACGCAGGTGTGCAGCACAGCCAGTACCATCAGATTCTTCTCACTATTAAGCTGCCGATACACTCGTGCCAACTTGGTTTGCTGCTGCAGCTCCCTCCAACCTCCTACTCATGTGCTTTATTCTTGGTTTTGTTGATTTAACTAAAAATCTAATGCTCATGAGTGTGTTACTTAAGGGGGGGTCTGTTCCCCCTGCAGAATCCTTGTTGGCGTACGGATTCAATGGGAGCGCCCAGCAGAGGTCTGGTAAGATCACTTCTTTTTAAGTCCACAAAGTGAATGTTGTCAAAATATTATCTCAGCCAAGTAGGTTGTGTTTTCTGTGCCATTTGTTTGTCAGCAGGGTTATGGAAAAACTCCTTTTTTTCATGGAACTTGGAGGAAAGTGTAGCATGGGCCAACATTTTGGAGCAGATCTGGGATCCCACTCACAAACAAGCAATAATATTGACTAAATTGTGACTTGTGAATGATGTAGTGACACTAAACATAGAAAACGTATTTTAACAGAATTCTTTCATGCTTTGGAAATATATCAAATTCAGATTTTCTTACTGGCAAATCCATATTACTAAAGCAGCACAGAAAATTATTCACTTTGATAAATCCATACATTGTCTATACCGCTTATCCTTAAGGGTCGCGGGGGGGGGGGGGGGGGGGGGGGGGCTGACACTAGGCGAGTGGCGGGTAACACCCTGGACTGGTCGCCAGCCAATCATGGGGTTGGTTGTTGGTCTGTTATTCTCCAAGCACTCTCTGTTAGGGTCAAACTGCGCTCCAGCATTTGATATCATTTTCTTTTTGTTTTGAGATGATTTGGTTGAAACAGACTGTTTGGTGTGTGTCCTGAAGCCCTCTGTCCAGACACGACACAAAGACTGGACTGTTGGCCCGCACTGTCCGAGTGCTCCTCTCGTAAATGAGCAAAAAGCATTTTATTTACTATCTTATAGGCTTTGTTTCTCAGACAAAACCAGTTTATATTGATTGCATTCTTGCCATGCTGTGAATTCCTGTATTTAAACACCTGTGTGTCCCTCAGTGTTAAGTGACATTGAGAACAGCAGAAAGCTGAAACACTGCCATCAATAAATAATGAAATAAACTGATTGTGGCTCCAGTCATTTAAGAGAGCGAGCTTTTGATCTAAAGCAGGTCCCAATGCTTTATCCTACTTCAACAAAGGTCGAGCAGGTCTAATGATGGTCTCCTTCGGGGAGCTGAGCTCCAACACACACAGGCAGGGAAGTCTTTCCAGAATACTGAAATGAAGGTCAGTTTTCTGGGCCGCTTTTTCCCATAGTGACCATCCCGCCTGGGGAAGAGGAGATGAAGGATGCAACGCAACACGACCGCTGAACGGTTACGCAAGACCGGAGAAAGTGCAACAACAGCATTGAACCCTGGCTCAGAGGAGGGAAAGTGCCAACAGTACACAAAACACAAAGGAGAGAGAGGGAAGAGAGAGGGAATGAAGGGAGGAGGGGGTAATTCAATCACATCAGCGTCCTCATTCACAGGACAGAGAGACAGAGAGAAAGAGAGCCAGAGTTATGAACAACTAATGAAATAAGCAAAAGCTGAGTCAGATATTTGTCCCTGTCTCACTCTCCATAAAACAACAGGGGAGGTGAGACAAGGAGAGTGATGAAGGTGTGGGCATGGAAACCAGGTGCAAAGCTGGACAGAGAAAACACAGCTTGTTCTCTGCTGCAATAACTCCTCCATTCCTCCAGGTCAGAGGGCTGCAAGTACAAGCAAGAGAAAAAACTCTGCTATGCAACTTCCCATCCACCCTGATCCCTCTGAGCTGAAGAGTACATGCATGACCACACACTCATACGCACTATCTGGCCTTGGACACACAATTTTCAAAGCCTCAACTTCCCGGCTGTGCTCCCAATCAACCACACTTCCATGATCACCCCCCACCCCCAGGGTTCTAATGTGATCTCCAGTCCGAGAGAGTTCTTCTCCTGCAGATAGACGGGCACTGAAGGTCCCCTAGATGATCACTGACACTTCACATTCTCTAGAGAGGCACAGCAATACATCCGTAGCCTCTTCAACTTCAGCTTCATTTTGAAAAGTCATTAAGTTCCTCATTCTCTGCTCCATAAAGTCCATAACGTCTCACTGAAGGTTTCATTAATCGGTCTTTGTAAAAAAAAGTTAAATGCATCATCAGGGTTTGCTGTCTGTCTGTTAATATGGTAATTTGATCTCTGTGATCAGAAAAGGTTGTGAAAACTAATTTCTCCATCAGCTCCTTACTATGAGTGTTGGCATCATACACGACAATGTGGGAATGGTTTCGATTATGTCACATGAGAGATTTTTACATTAATGGAAAAGTAACACGTCTAGGGTTGTAGTAAGATGCTGACCACTGGAAGTAAACTTCAAAGTCGGCAAAAAAGTGTTGCGCACTTTGGTATTTCTCGTTTATTTTGACAGAATTTTATGCCTTCTTCAAGATCAACAATAAGAAGAAGACAAAGGCACATATAGGCCAAACCCAAGGACCACATCTGTTGGTGATCAGGCATCATGTTCCACCATCAGGGTGAGAAAAAAGGCCAAGAGGTCTTCAGCCTCCAACCTTTAAAGGAGACACATTATGCTCATTCTCAGGTTCACACTTACTTACGTACTTGAGGGCCCTACCATAATACATGCTGTTATGTTCAAAAACAGACTACCACAAAGGAGCCAGCAGTGACACATAAGGTTTTTTCCTGCCTCTGATTAGTTAGGTTTAGGCATGACCTCCCTTTGATTGGTTAGTCACAAGGTAGCCCCACCCTAATGCATACCGGCTTTATTGTCCATTTTACTCTAAATCAGACCATTATTTGCTAAATGACCATCATTCTGTATTGAAGAAGACTGTAAACTAGTGACTGAGACCATAAACTCATAGGAAAGTGAGAAGTAGGGTCACTTTCTTACAAACGTCCATGTAGTCAGACTTCTATTGCAACCGGTGGAGTCGTCCCCTGCTGCAGGTCTAATTCACTTGCGCATTTGCTTCATTTTCCAGACCCAGAAGATACAGTATGTCCACTTGTTTAATACAGTATATGATACCGTGCATGCTGCTCTTTCCACCCACTTTCTGAATGCTCCTGTCTCTTTAAGGCCCCCTTCCAAAAAGCCCAGTCTGCTCTGATTGGTCAGCTCCCAGAGGCTTGAGCAGGCACCAACCAAAAACTCCCACATCAGCTGTGCCAGTGTTTCTGTAGGGGAGTCACATTAGCCACGCAACGTCCACCACCCCTCCAACCAAAATTAAATAAATCTGCTGGGTCTACACCTCCTCAGATGGAGGAAGGATATTAAAACTGATGTACCAGAGCCAGCGTTAGCAAGAAAACAACAACAATGGCTCACAGTGTGGTGGACTCAGGTTTCCTGTGGGCGGGAGCATCAGCCTGCTGTAGGGCATATTCAACAGATCCTAGCATGTGATGTCACAAGGGGACCAAATCTAAACGGCATGTTATCACTGAAAGATTCAGCAGGAGGAAATGAGACAAGATGGTCTTCTCTTATAGTCTGAGGATCTCTGGACACACTGGCTACACAAATTTATGTTAAAAAGACATTAAGAAGTGTATTTTGCAATATACACTGTTGCCCATAAAGAAATGATTGTGACAATGTGATTTATTCTTGATAAATAAAGTTTATATCTTCTCAACTTTATTGATCAAACTCTTCCAAACATATCACAGTGAAACTTAAACCACAATGAACCTTTGCAAACTGTGTATTCAGGCTTTAACAAGATTGGCGGTATTGAACAATTATTCCAACTTTACGGGCAACAGTGTAAGTTTCCTTAGAACCAGCAATGACGGGAAATATGAGACATTTCTGACTAGTTTTTTTCAGAGCTTTGTCTGAGGGTTTGAATTTTACCAATCAGGATTTAGTAAGTCGGAGAGTTTAGAACCAAATACTGTATGGTCACAAAGGGCAAGAGTTGAAAATTGTAGTTGCATTTTCAGTTTGTGTTAAACTAAATTCTTGACTAAATTAAACTTGAACTGTGTTTCAAATTATACTTGCCACACTGGCCTTTCACCGGGCATCCCTGGATGAACATCTCCCCCCCATCCAACCATCTGGCCAGAGACTTGGAGTGCAGCAGGCCTGTACAACACCTCCCCTTAGCACATGATGTCAAACTCATGCTGAGCATGACAATTATGATTCCACTCTTCACTCTCATCCTCCACTTGGATCTCACTCTGCATTTGATTTGTCCAACCCCGCTGTGATTCTTCTCCTCTCCTTCATTTAAATGCCTGTGTTTGATATCTTGGCTGCACCATTCATCTATAAATTATTCCTTTTAATCAGACATAGCTTTCAACTTTGTACTTGCAGCAGCCTCAACCTTGGGTTTGCAGTCCCTCCGTTCAGCCCATAACCATCTCTGGCCTCTTTGAAGGGCAGGAGGATTGGCTGTGATGCTCTGATAACATTGTGATATAAAAGCTAGGACTGAAATAAATGTGGAGTTCCACTCTAGGAAGGATTCGTCACACAGGAGGAGTAGCTGACTGTGTTGAGCAGGAAGCACGCTGGACGCGTCAACAGAATGCGTGTCTAAATGCTAATGAGACGTGATTATGATGCGCTACACTGGCTGATCAGAAGCTGACCATCCTTGTAACCTCTCTGCTTCAAATCGCTCTTCTTACGGCCATCGTGGTAAAGATTTTCTCAGGAACTTGTTGGTACCACAAGCACTTATGTAGTCCCTTAAGGAACGTGTCATTTTTGATGTCCCTGTTGGCGTGGCGCTGGTTACACAGGCCAGCTGTCCCTGAAATGAGCAACCAATCTTAGTCCAGAGAGACCCCCCTGGCCATGAGTCATCCCCAGCCTTTGGAGTTAATAAAAAACCCTTCCTCAAGTTCTGTGAGGTGTGACAAAGAACGGCTGATGTCTGGCTCTGATGGTGAGCCTCAGTGTGTGTGTGTGTGTGTGTGTGTGTTGTGATATCTGACTCAGATCTGAAGCCTCTTTTTCTGGATTACGTGTGTGTTTGTGTGTGAGAGGTTTCCCCACGTGGCCGTACGTGTCTTTCCATCCACCTGCTATGGAACACATTTTGTATTGTGCACATTTTGTGCATTACAAAATGTTTCATTACAATATGAGTGCAAACGCTGGGAATTTAAAACAAGAGCTTGGCTGAGGTGGAAAAGTTGAAGGTGTATTGACGAAAACAAAAACTTAACTGTCAGCTGATCTTCCGCCACACCGCAGAGACAGAAACACCTGATGTGTGGATAGAATTATTTCAGCACACTGCTCCTTTAGATGATACAAAGAGTCATTTCAGTGTGTTTCTGATGCTCCTCCTCTCCTAATGACACTATAGGGGGAAACATGTCAACAGCTGCGGTACCTATTGTGGCCACTACTCCAAATGCACCTCACAGCCCAACAATTCTCCTGCAGGTTTGTGTTTTCTGTGTCATTTTCTACAATTTTTAAAAAGGTTTGACAGGCACTTCAACTGGTTGCAACTTCTTCTGCAGTGGTTTAATGTCCCCTACTGGAGAATTAGCACCACCAGCTGTTTATTTTGATGCACCCACCTCTTGATTTTGCACATTTTGCTGAATTTGGGTGGAGAAGTGGCCAGAGACTATTTGACCAAACTATGTATTATTCCACGTATGTGCTATTTTGTAAAGGTGGAAGGTGGTGAAATACATTTCCTGTGATAGGAATGCATTTAATGCATAAAGATTAGAATTATCAAATGCATCCTTCTACAATAAGTGCAGTATTACCTCCTCTGTGTCCAAACAGGAACATTGCAGTGATATTTTATAGTGTAGGTGGTTATTATATACAACCCTCATCTCCATCCCTAAGAACAGAAATGTAGTGCAGTGAATTATATTATACACACAGCACGGTGCGCCATCGTTCTGTGTTGTGACACAGTCATCTATCTGTTTTACTGGGGGAGAGAGAGAGAGAGGGGAGAGGGAGAGACAGAGAGGGGAGGAAGTAGGAGGAGGGCTGTGCGCAACGTCGGTGCCAATAGGCGCTGCGCTGTCTAATTAAACCCCTACCACGTAATCCCAACGACACCATCCCCCCGTTTAAATCCACTCCAACGGCGCTCACCACTTAAACACACTGTCCTCCGCTGCTATCCCGTCCCAACCGGCCCCAGGAGGAGAGAGGAAGCGCCAACAGCAGCAGCAGCAGCAGCACCAGCAGCTCCGCACCGCAGCACCATCACTGCTGCCTCTCGCCTGTAACATGGTCTGCAGGGCTCTGCTGCTGTAGCCAAGGGCCACTTAGTCACTCAGTCAGTCGGAGAGTGCGGATGTGTGTGAGTGTGCAGTAGGAAGCAGCAGCAGGAAGCACACGGAGATCTCGCTCGGTCCTGTAACTCAGCGCACCAGGAGCACCGGAGGAAGGCGGTCAGAGCGCGCCGAGCATCCCCGCATCTCTACCCGGCTGTCCTGCACCCCGGCCCCGCTGAACCGGAGCAGGGCTGCCCTCCTCCCCTCCGCAGGACACAAGCTCGGCTCTACCGGGTAAGGAAGGGGGGTTCGACATTCGTGCAGCATTCATCGCAGATGTTTAGTAAAATAATGAGATTGTCCGTAACGCTGTCGCTGGTAGAGTGAATCCAGCTTCTGGCTTTGTTCACCCCCCCTCCCGGAAACGGTCCGTGTTTCGGCTGTGTGGTGACAATAAAGCACAGTGTGATCCGAGAACATTCCCGTACACCCCCTGCAGTTTCTTTGATTGCACCAAGATAGATGTTTTGCTTATTGTGCACGGGCTGAACACCCCCTGGGCTCTTTAGTCGAGTTAACCTCAAGAATAAAAGGACAAAGACCGATTTAGGACAGCCAATAGGATGGGAACGGTGTCGGCCTGCCATTTTTATGAATGGTCCTAACACGGGACAAGAGGCAGGGATGGATGCGCATGGAGGTGCTCTGGATCGTCCTGCTGTACTCCTGTCTCACAGCCATGGGGTGCAGTAAACTCTCAGTCCCATCAAAGAGGGAGACAGGGAGAAAAGGAAAATTGAATTAGATCCTCTTATTTGCTCCCATAGTTCTACCTTAATGATAACTGCCCAGGCTGTGATATTCCTGGTGAGATGAATGTTACTGCCCGTGCTGGCTTCTTACATAGCAGCATCATAAATGATATCAGAAGTAGGCTGTTGGATTGTGTGCTTTATCTTCCTACTGCAACTTTATGTCACTGAGTCTCAGGTTGGGGCAAAATTAGGCTCTCTGGCTGCTTTCTAACAGGTTCGGACAGCCAGCTTGTGGTCTGCTCAGTTAACCCACACCCTCCTCCAGCTGCTGTCTCTGCATCTCATGCATCATACAAAACATGTGACTTCTCATTTCACCTGCTGATCGACAGTAGTTTTGCAGACTAAACAGATCAAATAAGAGGCAAGGAGCCAAGTGGCCCTCAGGGTGTGGAGTATGCCATCATGATTATCAGGTGTTCAGGCCCTCTGCTCTCCTTTTCCCTGAGATAACAAGCCTGATTATGCCTGATTCAGACATATGATACATTTACCTCATTTTCTTTGACTAAATGCCACCCAGCTGCTGCACGCCTTCGGTATAATCCTCGCAGATGTAACTGGTTCCTATCAGACTTGGCATTAGGCATCAAAAAGTAAAATCTTGTGCAGGAAGTCGCTCAAGATCCCCTCAGGAATATTCAGGAGTCAGAGGAGTGGCAGTTATGGGGTCGAAAGGCACCGTGGCGGCTCTGCAGTTGTCGATCAGGGCGGCTAATAATGAAAAGAAAGATGAGAGATCCGGTAATGTGGCCATCATTGGGTCTGACCCCGGGTTAATGGAAATGTGGTGCACGGCCGAGGAGCGGCTCTAACTAATTGATTTGTATTTGGGGGATCGTGTCCTCGGCTCGATGTGAAACAGGCAGAATTCTGCTGCTGATGCTCTGCTGGGTAGAGGCAGCGTTGAGCCTGCATGTGCTAACGCTAGTCTAGTTGTTACATAAGAAGATAAATGTGAACTGTAGCGCTACACTCGCCTGCACACACTCTCATAACTTGTATATGTCCACACACTAGCAGAGGTTTTAACCCTGAGGCTTAAAGCACCTAAAAGACATTATAGATGTCCCAGTCAGGGTGTGTTTCAATGAGGCAGGTGATCTGCAGTACAGAAAGAAGTGGGAATGGTTTTATTATCATTTTACACTCTTCAGTGGCTCTTCCATGCAATGTACTTCTTTCTATATTCTATACTGCAGGCTCTCAGAGGAACAGTCCAGTGTTGCTCATATAGGTGACCTTGCTCTCATGTGACGCTGTCAGAAATTCTTGACAGTATGGCCCTGACCGCATGCATGCATGGAATACATAAGTGCATGGCCTGAAAGTCACTTTGAATTAAGGTTTCTGCGTTGTCACGTGAGCGCAGGTCAGTGGTCGTGGATCACGGGACAGACACACACAGCCTCTCGGAGCTCTTGCCTTCTTCCGGGGAGACAAGTAAAACCTATGAATGCTCTTGATGCTCGGAAACCTTGGTGGAGCCGGAGAAGCTTCCGGGCCTCGGGTCGGCTTATCTTCCCCCCGCAGAGGCCTGCTGTTTGTACATCTTCCAGCAGCATGATGGATGTGGAAGGCCAGTGGAATTTTCTCAGAGGACAACTCTTAAGGGTTTTATGGAAGAAAAGGAGGGAGGATAATCATTAATAGCAACGAGATGAACATAAAAGCTCAGTGTAAAACGTCTCTGTGGTCTGGTGGTATAACACAGTAATGGGGAGGAAATGGTTCTGTTTGTCCTTTATGGGAGTTGTGTTACATTTCATCTTTAGTGCTCTCTTGTTATTAGCAAAACACCACTTTACCATGAACAATGATCAACATGATGATGATTACTGTAGAAGTACTTATATTCATCCCTTCTCCTACCAACAGTAGGTCGTTCGGAACATGCTCGCTTCATTTTTAAGAATTCAACTCTTCAAAATTCAACTAGTCTGCGTATTAGGTTTGATCAGATGTGACTGACAGTACTCACTACTTCAGCAGTCACCCCCATGACTCTCAGCTCACAAACTTGTTGGCACACAGAAATTCGTGACATCCCTGTGCTCTAAACGAGTACAGACAACCTCAAACCAGTGAGAAAAACCAGAAACACAAAAGTCTGTCAAACAAAAGAACCAAAATTGTTTAAATGTTGTGTTCAGGTAGCCCCACATTACTCATTGTAGGAATCTGGTTGATAGAATGTTATCAGGGTCTTTAAACCCGACCTCGATCTTTTCCTAATCTTAATCAAGAAGTTTGATTGTCTGGACTTAAACAATATAGGTGACGTCACTGTGTCCAATGCAATGATTATATTTAAGTAGATCAGCTTGTGTAAATCTTACACAGATGTGTTGGTGGTGCACATTAAAAGATTCAACTAAAAAGTCAAAATCAAAGCAGCAGTACTCAAGACACTGACTTTTAGTCCCTAGTCAAGTGTCAGAAACAATGAATCCTACAATTCCCAAAATGCAGCTCAGTAGCATCTTTCATCAGACTCCCCGTGCCTTCCATATGCCCTCGTCTTTCAAACCTCACACCTCCATGTGTCAACGCTTACTGTAAAAATAGCCTGGACCAGAATAACCCTGATGACATCACAATGACATCATCGGGGTCATTTCTCAGACTTGACAAAGATCCTCCACAGCAACAGAGGACCTTTTACAGCTGTTTTCACAGACTAAGCAGCACTCTTCATGCACAGTAAACTGAATTTCATGAGTGAAATAGGTGAAGTGCCTCTTTAGCAAACTACAGCAACCATAATTAATACAACACGGAAGCAGTGGAGAGGAAACAAGTCAAATGTCACATATCTTGACAAGATTTGCAGATAGTTACATCTTTATTGTGGAACTAGTGAGACTCTGAGAAGACTAATAGAGCTTCTCTCAAGGGCAGAACCATGTTTTCATGCTTTGGAAGCCTCCTCTCCATGTGGCTGTGTTTTCATATGTAGGGGAGTGGGATGAGTGGGCTGTGGACTGCATGGGTTGACACAAGGTCTGTGTTTCCCATGCACGCTGCCGGCCCTATAATCTGCCCTGATCCCACTGGGAGGGGCGTCTCCTGCCCGTCAGACATCCAGTCTGATAAAGCCTGCGATAAGGCCGAGAGAGCAGCTGCTCTGCTGGAGGTGGACGGCTCGGAGCGAAGCACAGCGTGGTCTGAACCAGAGATGTTACCAATCAATCCAAATGTGATGCTTGATGTGGCTTAGAGCACTGTTTTTTAGAGCCTTCTCCATGTATGAATCGAGCTGAGAACAGAGGCTGTTCTTCTCGATTTGTTGCTCCCCCTTTTTATGAAGGGCCTGCAGTTGCTTTTAGATGAGTATGAACAAATCCAGTGGTGGAAGAAGTACTAAAGTGCCAATACCACAATGTAAAAGTACTATAATGTTATTGATCTATTACAAGTCAGTCATCTTATTTAAGTAGAAGTATAGACGTGCAGAAATATACTAATCAAAAAGTACTATATATGCTGCACATGTATATCATACATGATGAAATTGTTGAGGGAGGGGTCCAACCTAGGGGTGTGGCCCCCCTAGAGCAGGGTCAGAGTTGTCAAATGTCCCTGCGCTCTGTGAACACAGTGAGGGAGGGCACTGTTCGCCCCCGGTGTCGGTGTGGGGGTGTGGCGGCGGCTTTTCAATCACAGTATTATGATTGGTTGATGACTCTTGGCTGTCAGACCCTTGTGATGAAAGCTCTGACATTTGCAGCGTTCATTGGTTTTTACGAACTGGGTGTCTAGTTGATGTTGCAGTGTGAAAACCCACTAATGGTACCTGTCACCCAGCAGTGGTTGGTCCACAGAGCGCAGGTGGTAGTGGCGTTCTGTTTTTTTTCTCTGCTAGCGTTGGAAGTAAAAAGGTTAGAATGGACAAACAAAAGAGCAGATGAAGGGCTGCAGACAATGAAACTTCTAAAACAAGTGCAAATCCACAGAAAAGGAAACACAATGCGATGAAGACAGATCAAGTCAAAAGTAGCGACGACCCTGTTCTGATCTCTGTTAGGGTGAGCACCCATAGGTGCCGCCAAAGAGAAAAACTTCTAATTCAAATACATATAATGGCGTAAAGGGTACATTTCCTTCTGAAATGTGATGGAGTAGAAGTAAAGTACCCGAAGTACCTTTGAGTACTTTGAGTAAAAAGCACTCATTTATCACCAATGAACAAACCAGATACAAGCGACACAATTGTTCAGATCGCTCATTGTAGGGGGTCTGAGCTGCACTGGTCTGAATTACTTTGACAGGACTGGAAAGTGTTTCCTCCTTTTGTCTTCTAATAGAAAGCAGATTAAGTAGGAGCAGAAAAGCACCACAGAAGGGCAACGGGTTAAAGCAATAGAGCAGCTAACAAGAAAGGATAAAAGAAATCACATGGAGGCAAGTAAGGGAATAAGTTTCAAGTGGAGATTTTTAATAGATGACAGAAATTCTGCTCATTCTTTTCCTCTCCTCCAACCATTAGGAGGCTGAAAGGGCAGCCAATTACTCCCAGAGCTCGGCGTGTGGTTTGGCTAATGAAGTCAGGGGGGAGAAAAGTGTGTGAGCGAGCGTGCGCACGTGTGTGTGTGTGTGTGTGTTCTTTAACATAAAAAAAGGCGAACAGCTCTCAGCTGATAATGCGCAGTCGAGAGCACACACTCACCGCACGCTCCACCGATACCTCTGTTGAGATCATATCTCAAAGCAGCCTCTTCCTCTTTTGCTCCATCCTGCCATCTATCACTGCTCTCTCAGGCAGTGAGAGAGATTTCTCCCCCCTCCACCCCTTTTGCTTCGTGACATAATTTTTCTCTGCATCTCTCCCTCTCTCCTGTCCTTCAATCAGCCTTTCATCTTCTTTCTATATATTTTTTACCTTACATTTTCTCTCTGTCTATTTCAAAAAGCTTATATCAGGAGGTCTTGTAGTTTCAGTCTAAAGGGACCGATAGTTTAATCGGTCCCCTTAGACTGAGAAGCTGCACAGTAGGCGTTACAAAAATGTTGTCTTTTCTTGTGTTTCTCCCCTGACTCTCGGTTCTCTCTCAGTTAGGATGCATCCCTTACGCCTTTCAAAAAAGATTTGGTTGCAGTCGGGGCGCTGCACCTGTGGCGACCTGCGGCAGCATCAGTCTCCCTGGTTTAATACAGTGAAGTCGTCCCTTTGTCTGATCCATTGTCCTCTTACTGTTGTGGTGATAGCGAGCTCCTTTCTAGTGGCATTGGTCTGTTAAATGGACCAGACTCAAGCACAGGCAGGAGTTGGCCATTCAGGCATCACAAAAGTGGAACCAAGCACTTTTACAACACGGGTGATTTTGAAGGATTGACGTGGAACGCACCCCATCAGAACCAGGACTGCTATGTAGAGGAAGGGACTACGCAGACGCCAGTGAACCGCATACCCCTGCCCTCTATTATGCGCACTAACATGCAGTATTTAAGGAATGAGACAGAGGAAGTGACAGCAAGTGCAAAGTTTCTGTCGCAGTATAGCAACGCCCGAAGGACTCCCAGTCCCATCTTGAAATTAATGGTTTCAGACAACCCTGAAGATTGGACCCTCATAAGACTGGTAATGTACAGGGGAGTGTTTTTATGCAAACACCCCTCTGGTCGAATCAGTGCAGCCCTGATATCTAGTTATCTGCGTCCTGTTCATCTGCTAAGAGAATTAAAAATCTGTCATGACTGGTACAAGCAGGACAACAGGGACGTAGAAGATGGGACCCAAATGTATGAGAGTGAAGGGAAGAGCTGGTGCAGTTAAGTCACCTGTTTTTCTAGAATAAAATACAAAAGGTCAACAGGACCATGAGGCAGGCCCGGGTCAGACACAGAGAGGCAGTCCAGAACAGGCAAACAAATCTAATAAGCAGGCAGTAATCCAAAGTCCAGTCAAGTACTAAGTTTTCAGGTTTCAGACTGACAGAGTACAGAGAAGGCATGAGGCATGGCAATTTAACAGTCTGGCTCCGGAAAATCACTTAACGTGACTTCTAGAATAATTGGTCTCTCCAATTCCAATCTGCCAGCCCTCACTGCCACCACCGGCAGAGCGCTGACCATAGCACACGACCCCCCTCCCCCACTTTGGCTGCAGATACAGACAACCATTGTTAAAAAAAAAAAAAGAAAACACACATTTTCAGGAGGAGTTTGTGCCAGCAGCTGTAAGGGCTTTAAATAGCTTGTGCACACTATAATAGACTTGTGTTGTTGTTGTACTATTCTGGTTTGCTTATGTCTTGTTTTATAAATTTCATCGGTAGAGAACAATAAGGAATGAACCTGAACCTGAGAACGACGGAAGTGGGCCGGTATATGTAGTGAGTGGCTGATTGGGTGGGAATGAGACGCAGGTGAGCAGTGGGTGGGGAAGGCCGGGGAACTGAAGAGCTGATGAGGGAAGTGGGAACAGGTGCGTGGATGGGTGGGGCAGTGAGGTGAAAGTCTGAGGGCTTATTTCTTGTAGATTTTTTCATATCTGTTCCCAGAATGGAGGTCGCTAATTTTGCAGCTATGGTTTAATGCCACACATTTTTAATTGTGAACCCTTCGGAGGCACTGGGGGATAAAGTAGCATAATTTTTACATAATATCAGTGTTCTTTGGAGCAGCATAAGGCACTTAGACTCCTCTTGAAGGAATCTCCTGGGGTTCCAGTAGTTAAAGGCACATCACTAAAGTCACTAAATGATTATCGGTCCATGGCTTTTACTTCCCTTGTAATAAAAGCCTTTGCAGAAATTGTTAAAACGTAACGTTAGCTGTGACACAGGAAAGACTGGACCAGCTCGAGTTGGCTTGTAAGGAAAGAAATTAGGTTGAAGGTGCAAAGAAAACCTGTTAAATCTTGTTTCAAGGCAGGTAGAAGGGAACAAAAAATATGCACGATGGCTCTTTGTTGATGAATTGTAGTCAGACCCACTTTCTTGCACATAGGCTGTTGTTTTGACAAGGATTTTAATATTATTTAAAGGTTATTTAAACTTGGAGTGAGTGGTTCTCTGTATCATGGATGCATGATCCAACTTTGTCAGTCCCAATACCGATTCCGATACCTGCACTTTGGGTATTGGCCGATAACAACCACTGATCCAATTCCAGTGTTTAATAATTAAGCTGAATGCACACTGTGTGGAAGAGACTGGGATCATTCTTTTATGTGTAAGGCAACAGCAGACTTAGATATTAATTTCCTAACTTTTTAAAACAAAATGTACAAATGCATAGATTCAGGCGTGTAAGGAGGCTGCATTGGTGACCGTATGGTTGGTAGTTGCGGCGAGGGCAAGTTCTGTGCAGAGTTCTTGTCTTTCCATCTATTCATCTGGAGCTAAACTAAACAACGTTATCGTTAATTGACACAAAGCAAACTTAATTAGCCTGTAAACAAGCATGGAGGTACTATCACTAGGCAGGTTTTTGTTGGCACAAGCTGTTAAATTGTAATGTTTCTGTCTTGAACAGGACCTTTTTCAGGCAGTTTGTTTGAGGTAAATTATGCTAAAGCACAGTAAGCTAATGCCGAGTAACATGGGAGTATTTCTGTTCAGAGGTCTGATCAGGTTCCAGAATCCAGCGGTGTGCTGCTGACGCATGACATTGAACGTGGTCATCGATGTAAACAGAAGTGAATTGAATAGATCAGCCCATGGATCGGCCCCATTGTCACGATCATCGATCTGAGTCAGTATTGGCCTGATATCCGAAACCAATATCAATATCAGTGCATCCCCACTGTCTAGTAAGCTCATCTTCCACAGGGCCTCTCTTGTATGCAGATGACTGTCCGTTATATTATAAAGACAGCTACGATCTCGGCAGTAGTCGACTTTCATGGCCCAGTACCAGCTGAATACTTGCGTTTCTTTGAATATACATGTATACATTGTTTTGAATTGCCATTTTCTCACTATATTCTTTTTGTATTTATTATTATTGACTGCTGTCTGAAAGCTAAATTGCACCTCTGGGACAAGCTTTACTCTGTGCCTCAGCAGAATGCGAGGAATTTTATGGAAGAATAACCACCAGCTGCGTCCCCAAACACAGTAGTGGATGTTGTGCCTGTGTATTCTTTTTTTATACGAGAGCAGAGTATTACGGCAGTGAGAGGAGTGAGATAAAATGTTGCGGGTGAAAAATTATAACCTGTTTCATACTGTGACAGCATCAATTAAGCTCGGCATTTCCCCCCTGCCAGCCTTTTGCAGGGCTCTCTGGGCAATAACAGAGGGCCAATCAGAAATAGGAAAATCGATCTGGCGCCGGCTGGCTTGGATGCATTTACAAGCAGCCGTAATGACTGCAGACTCATTTCTTCTGCTGCTGGTGCAATCACATAGCAACCTTTTTCTGTGGAGCTGTGAGCAAAAGAGCATTATTATTCTGTAGAGTCTGTTCAATTAAACGTTCTGTCTGCCTCTCAGGGCGCAGCATGATACTCTTAGAATGTGAGCTGCAATCACACTTAGGCCTATGCTTTTTTGTTTGCTTGTTTACTTTCTACCTTTATTCTGATCAGGAGTTTACTTGCACCAACTCTCTGAATAAGCCTCTCTTGTGTTTGTAGGTTAGTTTAGCTGATTTCTTAGATGTTTTATTGCTGAATCAAATGTAGAGAGACCTACTGCCAGTGAGTCATGGGGGCTGGACAGGTGCTTTGGAACATACCAGATAATATTAATGGTGTCAGAGGTGCCGTAATTATTAGCAGTGCTCATGTTGGTGATCAGTAACGATGAAGCAGTCTAATGAGAATGAATGGCTGGAAACAATTAGCTTGCAGTTGTTGTGGTGAATGGTGGCGGAGGAGCAGGTAGTCAGATCTTTGATTTTTACCAAGCAGCACTAACATAATAGAAAAACACTCGATTAAAATGGTACACACTATTTACAGTCAGTATATCAGACAAAACACTGTACATAGAGAAGCCTCTGTTCTTTCTGTGTGGCACATCTGTAGCTTATAGAGTAGAGTAGTGGCCTGTAATGAAAGCAGTGACAGCGACTGCATTGAAGGCTGTCACTGATCAGAGCGCTTTGCTGCTGTGCAAGCTGTTACTCTCCACAGTGGAGATGTGAGATGCATCTGTGTTTCCACTTTCACATTAACCAGAGAGAGAGAGAGAGAAAAAAAAAAGACAGATGGAGAGTAAGAGAGGGGTGGAGAAAAGCAAAGAAGAGAGGGATAGACAAGTCAAGAAAGGGAGATAAAAGGAGAATGTGAGGGAGGGAGAGAGCTACAGCTGAAAGCACAGATGTGTGCAGATTGCGTGTAGTCCCAGAGACAATAATTCTCCCTGATTAGTTGCCTAAATCTCCTTTATGGAAATTATAGTGGATTATTGATTGTATGAACAGAATGGTTCTCATGGCATGTGTTGTTACCGCCATTTTGCTGTATTTTCGATTTCCTTTTGTGCACCATAATCAATATTTTTATAATGTGTCAAATGCAAAGATAATGGGAAAGTGGTTTCAGCACATTGTTTGGATCTCTCAGCTCTCTGGGTTGTGTCCAGCTGCAGCAGCCAGCTGTTAGTGCACAGTAACTGGTGAACATAGTTGGAGCATTTAGCAGCTAAAGAGCCAGATACTTATATTCACCACCAAGACTTCTACGAGACTCTAAATGACTGCTGAAGTCACATATTTTCTAGTTTTTTCACTCTACATTTTATGGACAAAACAGAGAAATTGAGAAAATGAATGAATTGATAATGAAAGGAACTTTAGCTTGCAGCAGAATGAAGCAGCACGTCTGGTCCTGTGCTGTTTAACTCCTCATGAATACTGAAAAATTAAAGAGCAAATGATTAAAAAAGAATTATTTTCTCAAGGGTAGCTTTCACTGTGGATGAGCACTAAAAACTAACATTTGCAGTCTGGCTAGGACAGACTTAATTAAGATTTCATTCTGTATTTATATTTAATTAGATTGCTGTAGTTTTTGAGTAGCTGTTGCCTGGTACCTGCTGATTACTGATGGGGATCCATTTAAATGAATAAATAATAACCATCCATCCATCCATCCACTGTCTATACTGCTGCTCCTTATAAATAACAACACATACTGATATACAGTAACACATGAGTAAAGCTTTATCCTAGAGAGGTACAACTACTAAATCATAATGTTATTTTATAAATTCAGCAGGACATCACATGACATGTGGATGTCTTTTACATGATTTTATCATTTTTCTGTCTCCCCGAGGATCTAAACATGGAACAGGTTAATTACGCTGAGCTAAAATAAGGAGCAGTGTTGATTTCAATTCTTATCACCCAGGTGTAGTAAAGAGTCACACTTCCAGCTGCTGTAATCAACAGCCCCGTGATAAGAACTGGAAGCTGGGCGAGTCGCTAACCGGCGAGGATGTGAGTCCGTGCTCGCTCTCAGCAGCCTGACGTGTGAACTTCAGAGCCGAGCCTGCAGGAGACGAGGAGGGAGGGTGTGGAGCGGGAGCATAAGAGAGTCTGCAAGCAAGATGAAGAATGTCTGAACGTGTGATCTTTCCATCTGAACCCGGGGCGAGCCCCGCGTGCCGGCACGGAACAAGTCACTGCACTGCATTGTGGGATATCTCCATCACGCAGCTCGTGGGCCTCCTGTTGGTGCGACGTGATCGCTTGTGAAGGGGAAATTCTGGCTGAGTAGGCTGTTTGTAGGGGTGTGCTGGTATTTTTAGACCTTTTCTCTCTTTTTTCATCGCCAGCACAGGAAATATGAAAGTGAGACAGCTGTAATGTGGCGAGGCGCGATGGCATGGCTTTCCAGTCACCCCCTTGTGTCCCCCCTCCTCACTGAAGCAAGACATCTATGTTGTTCCAGTAGCTTTCTCTGCCTCCCTGCATGTCATATGCTGCATGCCTTATATGGGAATTGACAGGCCTCATACGCATATTTTAGACATCGTGCTTCCTTATGTAACGTTACTCTAGTTCCACGGGTAAAACACCATCAAGACATCTGATTTTCCCTTTTGCTCCGATTTTCCAAAACCTGCCGCATATGCAGAGATGTCTCATCAACTACATTTGATGAAATCTTCTTGGGATAGAGAGAAGTTGCACGAAATAAGCAAGGCTGAGTGAGAGTTAGATTATAGTTGTGAGTTGTGGGGACTAAATCCTCTTTATGTAAGTATATTAGAGAGCAATGTCCTTGGCCTTATACTAATGTGATGACTTTTAGGCAAGAGCACCACCCCCCCCGCCCCCCCTGCCTCCCCTCTCCCTCCCCCACTTGTCCTGTTTTTCCAACCACACACCAATTCTACTAGAGGGATACGCATCAGAGCGCCCCAATCAACGTAATCACAAAGTGTAACACACCAAGAGGATTTGTGGATCTTCTCAGGACAACTTTGCATTATGTAAAGATAACAGGCTTTAACACAGACAGTGCAAAAGAGCAGCACAAGATATGCTATGAATGCTGCAAATGCTGTGTGGGGCCGAAGCAATATGGCACGACCAACAGTTCACCTACACATGCTGTATACAATCTGTAAACACGAATGCTGCCAAAGCCGAGGTTATTTTTCACTGATGCACTCAATACGTTCGTCGCATGAGTCACACGCTTTTCGAAAAAGATGTGTGATCACCATGTGTTGGATGTGAGGTGGCACGGCAGCCGAGGAGTAAAGCGGGAGGGGGGCGGGGGGGGGATTGACAGCCGCCTGCCTGCTGTTTTTCACTGGGTGATTAGGAAATGTCATACAGTACGTAGGATGTCTGCGGGAGAAATGTGAGCAAGATATGGAGAAAGAGGCTGTTTGAAAATGAAGTGGAAGGATAAGGGTGGGGAACAAAAAGTGAAAGCCAGAGGGGTCGTAACCTTGTCGTCAGTGCGTGTGCCAGCAAGCAGCTGGAAAAGATTGATGTTCCCGCCTCTCCCATCTGCCTTTCACACGCCCGACTCTCCAGAGGTCCACATGATTGGGGCTTTTGTTTTTCTCACCATTACAATGTTTTCTTCCTCTCTCAGCTTTTTTTTTTTTTAATTTGCTCTCTCTTGGGTCCTGCTTGGCCTTAAAAAACCCCTGATGCTTGTCCTGTGTCAGTTCATTAAACCCAAAGCTTTGGCAAAGTCCCTGCATGTAATAACATTTACTCTAAAATTGTCAAAATCCACTTACATTGGCTAAGTTTCTGGGAACAATGAGAAGGAGTGAGCGATGAGTTATGAGATGGGATTTGGTCCACGGGATGAAATATCCGACCTACGTCACTGTGGTGTCAGCTCAGAGGGGACACTGCTCCTGGATTGGTCACACTGTAGCTATTCAGAAATCCATCACTAAGTTTGTGTGTCACGTTCTTGCAAGTACTTAGATTAGCTAGTTTCAAACTAGAGTTTTAGTAAACTGGATTACACCGTTATAACATGAGGTATGTTTGCTGTAAAACACAAAGCTGTAGCACAAGTCACAAATATCACAGTTTTGGAAAGTAAATTATAACTTAAATTAATAAATTGATTGTAAAGTAAATTATAACTTAAATCTTGTGTTTATTTTATTTCTATATTCTTATTTATATATACAGATAAAATGTATTAAATTTAGTAATAATTATGCAATTTAAATTGCTAACTGACGTCATTGTGCCATTTCAGCTAACAACGTTTTGTAATTTGAGTTTTTTATTTTTTGTAAAATCTTCCTAGTTTATGTTATAAAACATCATTTTGAAGTGTCAGGTCCACATTACCTCTTCTAGTAATGTTAACTAGTTAGCTCAGTTAGCTGGGTGAGTTTTATCTGACAGTTACTGGGTGTAAATATCGAGTCAAAGCTAATGTCTGTGTGAAATCCACTGTGGTTCAGTGATACATACATGTTGTTATAACGAAGCTAAGTTTGCACTGATGGACAGCTGGTATTTTCTCTTGATTATGGAGAAATATGTTAAATCAAACACTTAAAATATCTAAATTCTAAAACTAAACTCTTGGAAGTGCCACATCTTGCTAAACTCCAGTGATGCTGATGTAATTGTCTATCTTTTTTTTTACCAGTTACTTTTCATCACAATCCTTGACCTGAATAAGAGAATAATTGCCTTGAGCAACAAAGCTGGAAGTTGATGCTGGGAGAATGATTACCATCTTCATCCTGGGAAGTGTGTGTCCCTGCAGTGTGTGTTTTTGTGACTGCGCACAGATGGGTGTATGCGGTTTCTTCTTTCTTTCGGGCTCTTGGTACTGTGCCGGTGCAGCGCGCTGCTCTGGGACATGAGCTAAAATACACTTTGCTGCCTCGAAAGCCCTTCACCCTGGAGGCCTCTCTCAGTAAGGGATGTCCCCTTTTTTAGAGCCCGTGGAGAGCCTAAAAAACAGCACAGTAACCCTTTAAGCACTTGGTGCATGTGGGACAATTCACCTCTCAGGCAACGTGATACTGTTGGCAGCTTGAAAGGAGAGAGGTTTGATTCAGTGTCCTATTTAACTTGCCCTTACAATATCATTTACACCAGAGCTACAACTAAACCTAACCGCAAGCTTTTCGAATTGTCCAAGCTGCTGAATGGACGTTAGAAGAAAAACATTTCTCTCCCGATGCACGCAGGTTTGTACTTACGTCAGCTTTCTGAATGATCGCGTTGTAGTTAATGAGTTTGAACGCTAGAACCTCATTGAACCTGAGCGCTTGTATGTCAGGTGTACGAAGGTTGGAGACTGACTGCCTTCAGCCTCCATTACTCCTCCCGTGTGTTGTCCAGGCAGTGAGGCAACTAAACCAGGACACCGCGACAGCACTCATGAGTCCCAGCACAGCACGATGCATCTGAACCCACTTTTGGGTAGTTTAGAAACAAGGAGAAAGGCCAGAAGGCCGGGTTCTAGCGGCCCTGTTGCCAGTTTGTGCTGGCAGGAGTAGGACTGAAAGATCTAGAGCAGCGATACCAGGGGAGCTCAGGCAGCAGCAAGCTGGGCCCAAGGCATTTACCAAAGATCAAGGGCTGTTAAAAAACGACAAACTGACATTGGAGATGGTTTTGAGGGGAGGGGAGAGGGATAGAGGGGGGAGGAAGAGAAAAAAGAGAGGCTAAATGAGAGGATAGGGAAGACGGGTGTTGTTTGTCAGCAGATCGATTGCAGCTAAGGATAGAAGTATATCAGGATTCTCCTTCACCTCAGCAGCAGGAATAGCTTCGCTCTTGACCCCTGAGGGGAATCTGTGGATGCTATGGATTTGTTTAGGGGTCAGCACGACACACACACTGTCAATTAGATCTTCCACTGGAACCTAGGAACATTATAAACACCTCTGTATCATAAACCAGCAAATTGACTTTAATGTGAAAACAGAAACCTGTCCAGGGCTGATAAGGAGCTAATTCTACCTCCTCTCAAAGCCTCTGAAAACCCGGTGTCACATTGCAAGTGTTCATATGTAATGTCGAACATTCGTGACCAGTGAGGCAGAAATCAAAGTTAAACTTTAGAAAAAAAACATCCTTATTATAAGTATCATTTCACTGTGTCTTGATCAGATTTGATTGAAAGCAGTTTGGCAACACAAGCAAACAACCCTACAACCATCATCAGATTTAAACGCTGCTGGTGCATGTGTGCCGCCCGGATCAAACCAAAACAACATCTTAACTGTTTTAAATTTGGTATGAGACTTTCAATTATGTTAGACCCCGCTGCTCATAGTAAGAATATTAAGAAAAGGTTCTCAGGGCCTTTGAGGTCCTCATTTGTACAGCTCCAAATTAGAATCAAAAGATTTTAATATTGTCGCTCCCGTCACTGGAGAAGCAGCTAAGCTGTGATGTACGCTTACAGAAGGAGCGCAACACCAACTCATGGATACAATCGTGATGCTAAAGCCTCCTTTGCAGATGGGAGGTCACTGATGTATTAGCCTCATAAACAGTGCTCATTTAGGTTTGAACTGAACGAACAAGCCGACTTTACGGACACAATTAACAAATAGCGATTCCTAATTTTCACCTCCACCTCGTTTACTGTAGGTGCTTCTGAGGGCAATATCACGGTTAGAACTCCTGCAATAATCTGCCCATAATCCTCAGTTCATCCACAGGATTACCCTGATAGCTGTATGGCTGCTATACAGTACTGTAGCATGTTAGCGTCAGATGAAAGGGTCCAGATCATGGCTCGGGCTGAGTTCAGAGCTGGTGTGTGTGCTCCGTCCTGGTTGCTAATTATTGCACGTGTAATTACCATATGTGGAAAGGTCCTTGCTTTGTTGAATAAAAGGGTCTTTTACTCTGTTAAAGCAAAGTGTAGTTCAGTGCTGCTATGATAGCTGAAGCTATTTGTAGGTATTAAAAAGCATTCATTTTAGATTTTGTGCAAGTTGTTTTAAAGTGAGAGTATCTGTGACAGCTTCCTGACAGAGAGAGCGGATCAGATGGCTTGAATTGTGCCTAAAAATATCACTGTGCTCTTGGAGAACCTGAATCTGGCCACTGAACTTTGACTAGCTCAGCTGCTGAGGTGAAGCTGTCTCCAAGAGGAAGACGAGCAAACTTGTGGCTGTGTGTCCCCCCCCCATGGGAGCGAGCCTGCTGCTGATATAATAAGCTGTCTGGGTGGAGGGGCACAATTTGGCCTGTCAGCAGCCGGTCCTGCTGTCTTCGGTCTGCTCTGTGTGCAGCAGACACTATGGATTTTCATACATTATTATGCTCAGGCCGCGTGCTAGAATTACGCACTCGCTAAAGGTCATAGCTCTGCACGGAGCAGATACTGAGATGAAAACAGGCGGAGGGAGGAGAGGAAGGGAGAGAAAAAGTGGCATTAATTATCCATCAGTGTTCCTCTTGTTTTGTTTAATCTGTTTCTTATGTTCTCTCCCTTTCTCGCTCCTTCTGTCAGTCCTCCACCTTCACTAAATGCAACCCAACCTGACAAACACTTTCCACCTAGATCCTCTCTTAGACTCACATGTTGTGTAATCAACAAATGTGAAAGCTCGACTCCCTTTGATGCACCAACTGTGCAGGCGCTCAGCTCGCCGTCTCCCCCCCAGCCCGGCCCATCCCCACACAGACACATGGTGCGCCACAGTCGGGGAAGCCAGCTCCAGCTCCCTCCCCTGCTGTGTGTGTGCACGGACAGATGCAGCGCTGACCTGAGCCGTATGCTGGAGAGCACGAGTCTTTCTCGAAGCGACAGCTTTGAGTGTTCGCAGCGCCGGGCCAAATGCTTGATTTACTGCCTCAATCGAACATGCTGTAGCTTACAGAGCCGCGTTGCCTAAGCCATTAAGTGAAATAAACAAAAAAACTAAGCCTGTAAACAGCTGCCCACACTTTTCTCTTTGTGAACACTCACCTCGCTCTATTTCTGTGCACTTTATTCATTTGCATGCATGAAATTGTGTTGTAAACAGAGGAGGGGCCTTTAAAGGCGCACCCACTGTGTTTTATGTCCAGTTCCCGAGTGGGCACAGCAGTGTGTTAGAATTGTATAGTTGTTGGACTTGTCTTGAATATATTGTGTTTTTGCCTTTGACTCAGCAGGACAAATTCCATTCATGCCCGAGTTCAGGGTGTGCATTCGCTTTTCTTACATGCAGACGTCCGGTGTAATTTAGCATTTAAATGCAGTAACGGCTCAGGGAGCAGCGGAGCAGCTACAGGACCGAAGTGGTTAATAAATGCGCTCCAGCTGTGAGGATGAGCTTCCCAGTGTAAATATTTCATAAGGAATGGCAGCGAAGAGGCCTCTCATTAGTATATGCTTCTTAAAAAAGTATTATATAAATATTATATAATGAATATCTTCTCTTTCCTTGGTATCAACTCTTCTTCATCTCTAAACTAAACTGACTGAATAACATGTGCGTCCCGTATATTCCCATATATTTGTTTTGATTTTATTCTCTTCCTCATTAAGAATTAAACAGCCAGAGAAGATTTTGTGGTCGAGGACTTCATTAGAGGATAGATACTCGCAAGAAAGTTGCTGGATGACTGGAAAGCAGTGATCGAGTGTTGAGGCAAGATATCTTAACATATTCGCTGGCTGGGGAAGAAAGAAACATGGCTTCTTATGGAGCAGGAACATGGGTGAACAGGGTGTGAACAGGGAAACTAAAATCACTGTCCAGTGCCAAGAAGGCTCTTTTCACAAATGGCCTTATTCTGCACTGAGATGTGGGAATAGGTTTCCCTGCATGAGTTGAGGGCCTTTAAATAGTCCCACATTTCATAGCCGAGAATTGATCTGCGTTTGCTTGCTTGGAGCCTAAGTAATGGATACGTGGAGGCTCTCAGGTTGCTTGAAGTTTTCAGTCACGTAAACGTGATTGTTACTTCAAGATGGAGGTCATTATTTCTTGTCTTTGGTGACCCAGATGGAAATAGCGTTGCCCTCCGATGGACGTGCTATAAATGAGGTCAGCTTCTTAGATGGAGGTCTGAGTCCCTGAAAAGAGGCTTGTCATTTGTCCTGCCGGCCCACAAGGAAGTGAGTCGTTGGAGTCTGTGAGAAAACTTGGCATGCTTGTTGTACCGTAAAGTGACATATGCAGTACACAATGTTGAGAAATGTCTGTTTTGTCATTTTTATGATATTAAAAAGCCTCGCTCACGTTTGTCGCTGGAAATGCAGCCAGCAGGTGGCGTAATTTACCTCTTTTTTGCAGCATCACCGCTCACAAAAGGTGAAATTCGTTAAAGTTGATGAGTGTGAGTGAGTTTTTGAGTGTTCACTGCTGTTTCATAGACAGATTTCTATGTATTTCTATATTATTTTATATATTGTTGCACATTTCTCTACTACTGTATGTTTAAAACTTACATTTTTATTAACAGTGATCTTACTCCTCACTCTTGGTCACATGCTGGTCACTTCTTTTTGATAAATACGTAAATAATGTACATTAGAGGTGCGGCGATTGGCCAATTGAACCATTTAAAAAGTAAATTAACATGCAACTGTTTTGATGATTAATCGTTGGACTCTAAGATATTTTGATGGGTAATTTTCAGTGTGTTCTGATATTTTATATAATACAATAATATATCATAATAATTAGTCAAGAAAAAAAATGATAATGAAAATAATTGTTTTCATTATAATTATAATAATTGTGCCACAGCTCTGACATAATTGAGACTTGTTGAGCGTTTTCATCCCGTGTGCACTCACAATAAGTGGGTATCCAAATTTCAGCTCATAAGTGGAGAGTGCACATGTAGGCAAATAGGAAAATGTCCTTTTGTACTTATCCAAATTTGATTCTAATAATCTCTGGTGTATGATTTTGTCCGTTTGTGGTTATTTTGCCAAAAAAAAGACACATCCTTCATTTACCCCAACTCTCCTTTCTGTCTGTCTGTTTTTCTGTCTGTCTCTCATCCACTCTGGGGTGAATACCACATAAGCCTTTTAAGCCTTGTGCACTTACATGACCTTGAATGTTACTTCATCACATTCTCCTCTTTTCTCCTTTCGGTCACCGCCAAACCAACATTGGCTGTACATTTTGTACGTTAGTCGTTTCGTGTACATTTTCATTTAAAGGAGGACGATTTCTACAGTGCTGTACAATGTGGATGCATGTGTGTGTGTGTGTGCATGTGTGTGTGTGTGCACGCTCCTTCTCTGACAGAGAGTTATTATCAGGATTTGGACATGCTCTGAAAACTCTGAGTGCAGCAGGAGAGAGAGCTCCACACTGAGGACCAGTCCCCGTTCTTATTTTTAACCACTCCATTAATGTCTTTTCCTTCAATAACTCGCTGTGCCTTCATCAATCCGGTCTCTCCTCTCCCTCCTCTCTCCCTCTGCTGTCTCCAAAGATGGAAACACGTGGATTTTGAGACTTGTTGAATGAATTTGTATTGATCAGCGGCCTCTACCAGACCTGAAGTGGCAGCGAGGGCACAACATGGAGCAAATAGGGAATGCAAAAACAGGGTTGACGGGATAAGTAGTAAAGACTTTGTTCTAAACGCTTAAAGTGAGTTGTAAGTGGCCATAATGAATATTTTTATACTAACGTTCATGGGAAGGGAGTCGCTCGTAGTGATGAACCCACGGCGAATAAAAACACGACTCTTCTGTCCCCCTTTTAGTGTCTGTCAGCTCATTGTTTTGGTTTTACAATTCACTACTGGTTACTGGTTCAGGCAGAAAAACCTCCAATGAAGCTACTGTACGTTAACCTACCCAGCACCAAACATCAGACAGACACTAAGCAACTAGCTGGTGCAAGAATAAGAAGCTGAAGAGATATTTCCCCCCAGGAGTCAGTTAACACAGGTATAAAGATCAAGTTTTAGCCCTCTAGTACTTCCTCGCAGGTTTAAACGTGTTCCCCTGTTGGTACCTTCAAGGATGACACCAAAAACATTTGTATTCATGAGCTAATTTGCCCTTTGAAGGATGCGCCGTAAAGAATGTCATTGCAGCAGCTGAGTGTGGATGTGATGACGGCTTCAGAGCTTCAGCAGCAGAACAGTGGTGGGACGGAGGTGAAAAAAAGGTGCTTTTGGTAATGAGAGGTAATTGATTGGTGTTCCTATGGGATGTTACTGAGCTGAGGGAGGGAGCGGAGCTGTGGATGATAATGATCATGTTGATCATGAGGAAATATGATTAATTCATTAGTTTATTGGCAATAATTGGTACCAATACCAGCATTTTTCAATTTTCAATTACTCATATGTGGGTATTTGCTGGTTTTCATTTGGTCTTTTCACAAAGCTTTCACACGGGCAAACACCTGGCACATTCCACAGGGGGCTAGCCCCGGCTGTAGCCTGGGGCTTGGTGGCCCTGCTCTGGTCCGGAGTGGAAATCGACTGAACACGGGGCTAAAAGGTGCCGGTGTGACACTGGGCTAAAGTAGACAATTGAATTTGCCTCACGTCACGTTAGTCACATGATCCGGTGGACATTTAACTCACGGCTAGTAGAAGTGTAGTGTGAATAATGCAGCCCTGGGGGGAAGGGTTAACCATTGGTTAGCAACATGTGAAAAGGGGCTAAGTTAGCCCTGGGCTAAGAATATACAGTGTGAATTCTAATAATCTTCTCTGAAAAGTAAAGTGAATATCTTTGGACTGTTATGAGCTGTATCACTCAGTGAGATTAATCAATAATGAAAATAACTGTTACTTGCAGCCTTAGTAGGCTTGTGTCCATGACTTAATTTGGGTGACGCAGTTGTTCAGGGTGGAGTGAGGTGCAGTGAAGATGGATCTAGTGGAGACGTAGAGGACATCAGTGTAGAAGTGGAAGAGTAGAACATGACAATAGATGCACGTAGGGGGTGAAAAAGAATTGCCGTTCTTCAGGGAACACTTAAGTCGACAACGTCAGGGCTTGAAGGCTCGATGGCTCCCACTTGAAGGCAGACAAAGCCATCGCATCTCTCCAGCGTGAGAGAGAGAGAGAGAGAGGAGCGACAGGTCACGGATGGATGGAAGTTCCGGGAGAAGAGAAGCAAATTGTCGGGCAGAAATTATGGGAAATTGCAAGGGGAGATAAAAACGTGAAGAACGGGAGGGGGGAGAAAAGAAAAGAAAAGAAATATGGATGAAAGGTATAAGCATCTCAGGTGGCCTCTCAGATTGCTGCACTTTGAAAAGAAGCAACGGGAGGCTGAAAACACTCCAGTGAGGAAAAAGAAAATCAATGGTGCCTGTCAGTTTTTTTGATCTGTCGCCTTTTTCACATGGCACCAGCTCTTGTCTGCTTTATCCTGGTGCCACATACCACTTCAACAACCCCTCCTTTTGTTGTCTATCTTTCCTTCTCTCCGCTCCTCTCACTTTCTGTCCTCTCCTCTCTCCATCCCTCTTCCTCCCTAATGACCGAGCTGTTGGCAGGCGATTCCTCGTCTTATAAGCACATTAAACAGTCGAGAAAAAGACTGGCTCTCTTAAATGTTAAATTTGGACGTTGGATTTATCTCCCCTCTAACTCTCTCTCTCTGAATTCCTTTTTCACATTCCACATTCCAGTTTCACCCTCTCCATCTCAATTTGTTCTTTCTCCTTCAGTATATTGCAGCTAATGTAACAGGCCTTTTATTAGAAATCTGATATCAGCCAGCCTGTGTCACCGGTGTCATCTACCTCTGTGATGATGGTCCACCTCCCTGACCACAGCTAGTCAATATGCATTTAATATTTTTAATTCCACGTGGTCGCCCAGGGAAATCACTCCAGCCTGGTGTGGGAGGATTTTACTCGACAGTCTGTAAAACCTGAAGTGAAACCTGCTTCGATCCTCCTTTAGGAGCTGCTGGCCCGCCTCGAAGAATGAAATTACTTTTAGTGTCCACTAATGTGCTATAAGGTGCTTCTGATGGGTGTCTGGGCAATAAAAGGGCCTTATAAAAAAATCCAATTATAATGTTACTGCAAAATATCAGCTACTGCCCGCTTAAATGAAAAATATATTCACAGGTGCATTTCATGGATTTTATTTTGAAAGTTTTGACCGTGCAGATTCTTAGTCCCCGTTTGTTCATCTCATGTGTTACCTTTACATCCAAGTCACAGACCTAAGCATCGTTCTGGGTTTTTGAGAGATTGATACTTAAATAAAAAAAGTCTCATACATGACAGGCCCTGTCTTTTCCGAAACACTTCCAAACCCTTCTTGTTTCTGGAAGCACCTCTCGTCTTAAGACCCGATTCTCTCTCACCTTAGCTGCCTCTCTCCATCTGATTCCGTCTGGTGTGTCATCATTTGCCTGCCTCTTTCTCCCTCCCTTCTTCCCCTCTGCGCTAGGATCATCGGCCCAGAGGTCGGTGACCCGCTTAGTAGCTCTGGAACAGATGTTCAAGGGGCCGAGTGCATGTATGAGTGTGTGTTCAGCGTGTGTGTTTGTCGACTTACGATGGGGCTGGACAACAACAACAACTAACAAGCACTGGGCACTTAGACTGGAGAGATGGATTAGTGATTTATGCCTCAGGATGGAGGGATGAACGAAGGGATTGGAAGTAGTGTTTGGGTTTTGGGGGCCACAGGGGGATTAAAACAAGCGTGGCTGGTTAGGACACGGAAACATTTTTACTCTTCTATGATTCTCAGACCAACAGAGAGGCATGTCGCGAGCTTTCACAGGTCATAGCTGGGTCACAGGAAAAAAAGGAAGGGGATAAGGAGGGAGGGTGAAAAGGTTGGCGTGTTAGAATAGGATTTGTTGTAGCTTATAGAGAATACTGACAGCCTGCCCGTCAATTTACTCTCACTTTGTGTGATTCACTTACCTCCTCTGGCAGCCATGTTGGAGATCCAGATGAGCTAATTGTGACAAACCAATCAGGGGCAGTCTTCGTCAAACAAACGTCACCTCTGATTCCAAAAAACCACCAATGGGTGACAACCCGACGGCTGCACCCACTTCTTTAAAACAGTCTTACAGCAGCGGTGCTAAACAGGCATGGTTCATTCTTGGTGACACTTCCTTCATTGTCTGATCTGATACATTATGTGTATCTTATGGGCTAAATTAGCTTTAGCAGAGGTGCAACTGAGCCAAAGAAGCATTTCCTCCCACACACAACCATGAGAACAGAAGTGGCTTCGAAACAACAGAATCAGAAATCAGAATTTGATCTATTCAGTCCGATAACACTGAAAAGAAGAGAAGTCATGACAACGCTGTATGCTGTTCAACATCCATGGGTCACATCAGTGCTCAGCCACAAAGGCCTGCTCTCTTCTTAAAAAGCCAATGATTAGAGCAGCACAGCTACTTATACTTATGTCATGTTTATAGTCCAAGTAACCAATAAGTAACACACATGACTGAACAGATTGCTTCTTCTGCATAATAACACTCGTTAAAGTAGAGAAAGACGTGAAGATAAAGATGTGCACTGTCATAAATAAACGCTGGATTTGTAGTTTGAAATATAAGAAAAAAAAAACAAACCTATTGGTGCTCAGACAAGAACAAAACAACCTGAGGTCAGTTAAGGAGCAGTTATCATCTTACCTGGCTGAAAGAACAGAACATTAGACTCCCACATAGGAAATGTCTTACTTATTATACGTCATATGTTAAATGATATTTAAAACCATGTATTCTTTTAAAGGGTCACTCCACCAATTTTGAACATAAAGGTCAGTTTGCTAGGGCTTTAACTCAGTCTGTAAAAAAGAAGCTGTATGATGTCCTCTGTGGCTCTGGAGGAGCTTTGCGGTGTCACCGGGGTCATTTTCTAATGAAAAGCTACTATCGAGTTGCATTATGGGAAAAACAGGATCCAGTGTTTTTGAAGTATGACCCATACTAGGGAGTAAAAGTCAGGCTATCTCAGCCTTCGCTGCTCAGTTTGGATTAGTTTTCTGTGTCCCCCAACTGTATGGAAGTACTATGCTTAATCACTGGACTACCACTCGAAGATACTGTTTCACCAGTGGGCACTGAGGAGAGAGTGACGGTTAGGAGTTAAGAGCATGAAACAACAGGCTAATTGTTGAGGGTTGTTGAGTATTAGTGGTAATGTGGGTGCCGCATGCGCTAGTCAATACAAAAAAGCAGATCAGAGCATAATTGCATAATAACAATGGTTGAGCCATAACATGAATCCTGTCTGATAGAGACGTTTGCTGGCACAAACAATGTAATGAAAATTTGCAGGTATTTAACAGGAGTAATATCCTTTCTGTGAGGCTGTAGTTACAATAGATTTGTAACTTTATCGTCACAAACACAAAGCTTTCATACACTACATGAGGTCCTAGTGACGGGATTCATTTTAACTACGTTATATTTTAGCACAAGTTTCTTTCCGGATAAAACTTTCTCCTTTTTCACCTCTAATTCAAATGTACAGCGCTTGAATGGCAGGGTCCGATCATCACCATTCTTTGGTTATTGGTTGAGAAATTTAACTGACTGTGTTGGTGCTATGTCAGCCCAACTAATGGTAGAAGTATTCCAGCAGTACAGTCCACATTATTTGTGGATAATATGCTTAATACTTTTCTTTTTTTTTCACTTTTGCTACAAGCCAATTAAGGTGATGGTTTACTGTGTATGTCTGCATGTCACCAGGAAGCATTCATTAGCTGCTTTAATTACAGAATCTTTGTCTGTCCAATTAAATCTCATCCTCTCCTCCGAGCTTTTTTGCTTCCACACAACCCCCCCCCCCCCCCACACACACACACACACACACGTGCATGCACACACACAATCTTGTACTTCTACACTTGTGAGGACCTGACATTCATGTAATGCATCCCCCTGTCCCTTACCCTAATGTTATCCATCACAAATTAATGCCTAACCCCAACACTAAACTAAACCTAATCCTAAGCTTTACCTTAAAACAGACCTTTCCCAAAATGTCCTCACTCTGCTGGTTTGAAAACTTTTTTTGGTTCTCACTATGTAGCTTGTACAAGTACTCACACTCACTCACACACACTCACACACACACACACACACACACACACACACACACACAGGCAGAGAGAGCGAGGTACAGATTGTTTTGTGTCTGTGTTCTCCAAATGACAGTTGGACAGCGTGGGCGGCTATTATTAATTTCTCCAGGTACTGAAAAGTGTCTGCGTCAATGTGTGTGTGACTGGTGTGTGTTTTCCAAACACTCATCTGAGACACAGCGGTGCACCCCCATCTGTTCTGTGCACTCCACTAAAACACACAGATTACTAGTTTATAGCGAGACCTGCTGATTTCACATATAGCTTGCAGGTCTGTAGACGCAATTCAATTACTCCTGGAGGAGAAATTAATTTGTGTCTGCCTTTGTGCCTAGATTGTGTGAAGGGCTACAGACCACTGAGCTGTGCGGGGACACAGAAAAAAACAGCTAAACCTGGCATGTGTGAACAATAGTCGTGCCTCATTAACAGTAGAATATAAGGCAGGTCCAGTTTTAACATGTCGGCACTAAGAAACAGAATTATAATGATATTAACTGGCATTTTGTTGTGTTTTTAGAATAAGAAACTTTTAATGGCAGGTGGAAATACAGTTCAGCAAATCATACTCAGAGACGGTCTGGATGTAAGCCACAGTTTTCTACACCGTGGTAATGGCCCATTGTATTGTTTCCTAATCCTCTGAGTGTGCAGCCTTCACCAGTCCCCAAACAGAGAGAAGGAAATCATAATTGACGGCAACAGTTCTCCCTTCAGCGGCCTGAGAATTGGCTGCGAGCATCACTGTCAGTGTACAAGCATTTAGTCTAACGCCTTCAGGGTGAGTGACTTAATATGAGTCTAATTTTATTAGCTGAGTAAAGAGGCGACCGGACGTGTGGGTTTTGTTTCTGTGTATGTGAAGCTCACCAGGCGGCGGTGAAGACCTGCACCACCCACACAGCCCCCCTCGTATGCATCACGCATACTGTTTGACTTTCTCAAGTTCATATAAACACAAACAGGCCTGTGCTGGTTCTCACTTTCTCACACACACACACACACACATAGTTGTTGGTCTAATTACCCAGCGTGACTGAGGATAGCGGAGGTCAGCCAGGTCAGCCAAGTCTGATCGGGGGCGTTGAAGCCCCAGTGATACTGTAATTTAAATCACCTCTCACACACATACACACAGAAGCAAGAACTGCGATGGTTGAACACCAGCTAATTAGCCCTCTAGTCCTGTAAAAGGTAGCGAAGTTAACAAGCAAAAGTTTGTTTTTTTTAACTCGAAATTGCTACAAGGAAATAATTAATGGATAAATGAAAGGTCTGTAAAATATTGAGAGATTTTAATGGACTACATGGGTGGTTTAAAAGTTTTTTTTTTAAACTTAAATTTGACATTACATGATATGAACCCCTAATTTGTAACTTAGTAAGACCATCATTTTTCAATTCAGGTACAAATTGAGGAGTTCTTTACCACGAACATAATATAATTAATGGATAGATCAATAGGTTATAAAATATTTGGTATTTTTAAAGGGAGTTTTAACCTGTAAAACTTTATCATACTTTTTATTATTATTATTATTATTATTGTTATTATTAATACCATCAAAACTACATTAATTACATCATTATAAATGGGTATGTTAATGGTATTGTGAGGTTAAAAAAAAAAAAGAATAGATCTCGTTTCGCAGTTGTGTTTTGTCAGGCAGGTTGAGCTGAGATGAAGATTAGGAGATCTGGACACACACACACATGCACGCATACACAACTGGTTTGACACACAAACATACAGCTGGCCAGATAAACCCCAGAAATGTGATCAGCTGCTGGCGCTTGACGTCACAGGGGTGTGTTCGGGATTATTTAATGTTTTACGAATGTGATGCAGCAGTTTAAAGACTTGCATAACATCCCATGTCAAGGGAATTGGGACACACTACTGTCACAAGGCTCACTTTGATTTCATTAAAAAATTCACAAAGTCACTGTGTGAGTGGACAAAATCAGGTTGTCAAATTCGATTTGTCAACGTCTTGCAGGGAACTTCCTTGTTTTATTTTTCCTTTGTTTTCAAGGTGATTTAATTTGCTCAAACCCAATTTGTGTGTTACAGCTGACTCGTCACAGATAAAGCATCTTTTTTACCATCTGTGTTTAACTAGGTTACTCGAGGTATCCTACCGCTTAATCCCTCGTGATTTTTGTCTGTTGCTGAGTGACTTCAGTGATGCGCCACTGTTTGCTGACCAACTATATTTCGTTTGTCATTTGTCACACCAGGTCTTCCTCCCCCATGCTTAATTGTTGCTGACCTCCCATTTCTTTATCTCTGATTGACAGGTGTGAAAAGCAGCCTGGCTAGTGCTATAGTCACTGTTGTTGTCAAGGAAACCAAGAGTCCTGTCCCGTTGCCATGGGGAAACAGAACAGCAAGCTGCGGCCAGAGATGCTGCAGGACCTCCGGGAGAATACTGAGTTCTCTGACCACGAGCTGCAGGAGTGGTACAAGGTACGTAGACACACACTGTACACACAGCCAGTCACACGTGGTACCACCCGCAGCTTAGTCATAGTAATGGCATTACTAATACTACAAATTCAATAGTGGAAAGAAACTAATTGCATATCCTCATGTAATATACCTGAACTACTTTTACGTTATTTGAGTATGTTGAGGCATTGTTAGATATATATTTTAATAGATTTAACTACACAGTTTAAAAAGTAGATGAAAATTAGCTCAACTTTGACCTGTTTCAACATCAAAATGCTGCTTACACATTATTACATCAACTATATGGGAGTTGAAACTCCTGAGACTATCCAACTAGCTAGTCGCTATCTTTCACTGGTAGTCGTTTGGTGCTGGGTAGGTAGTGTACAGTGAATTTATTAGAGCTTGTTTGATGAAAAAGGTGGAAATAGGTGTGAGGGAAAGTGTTGACAGTGAACCAAAACATTGCAGTTGCAGGCTTCAAAACAATTAGCTGAAATAGGCTAAAAAGCTTTGCAGGGGAACTGCAAAGTCAGGTAATAATTCCCAGTGGGTTCATCACCAGGAACAACTCATTGACCCATTGTTAATGTTTTAAAGGTTTTCCTTTAATTCCCACTTTCTGATTTTAAAGTTGAGTTATTTAAAAAACTTCACTGTTTGGTTGCAGCAATCATTCACAGTAACTAAGTTACTGAGACTTTCTGAGGATCATATCAACATGTCTGTGATAACTGGGAGTTTAAAAGTCAATAGTATACCAGTGTTGCTACAAATGTATACGTGTCACAGATAATTTAACACTTTAGCGATTGCAGAGCTCATACAAACAGCACTTTGGTAAACACCTGTCAACACAGATCAAAAATTGTATCTGTAATAAATGAAATACAAATTGTTATATTGAGTCAAATAATACAGATACATGTGAAACCACGTTTTAGGGTAATAAGCACAGCATCATGTTCAGTGCCGATCCACAAACATTTCTCCAGCATATGTATCAACAGTAATCAGTAAGACTGACAGAGGCCTTGAGTCTGACCATGTTTGTCAGCAGCCGCTCCCAGTCCGTTAAGTCTTAGTACGACCCAGTAGGATGGGTCTCATCTTGTCTGCACTCATGTGTGTCTGTGTAATGGCTATATGTCTTTATACATGGATTAAACCTTTGGAACAGCTGTGAGAGCTGTCCTGAATAAGAGCTGTGCATGTTAAACCATCACCTCCCTGACCTCTGGTCTCTTCACACTGACAGTGATCATGATGATGTTCGCTCTCAGCAGATTAACAGCTCCAGGATGCTGGAGATGTCATATAAACTGAATAGTATATTCCACAGGATGTTGAGGTGCCTGCAGTGTGTGAGAATTTATCTAGCTTGTCTTTTTTCGGAGATTTATTGGCAATAAATCCAAGCCTCGCTAAAAGTTCTGTCGCAGAAAACCGACAATGAAAAAAGTTTTATTAGGAACAGAACCATGTTGACTTCCCACCTTCACTTTTGTGAATAGTTGATGTGAGTAGTAAGTAATTCCAGGCTTCCAATTGGGACAATGATTATGTTACCGCCCTGTCTCTATCTTAGAGGCCTTTATAAAAGAAAAAAAGAGAGAGCTTTATTTCTGCTGCACAAAACCCGAGACTGACGTGACTTTTACTTCCCTTTTCTTCTCAGACACAATGAACTGCCTTCAACTACCTTAGACTAAGCCCTTTAGTGAAAGAGCTTCTTCAGTCTGTTCAGAATGGAGCATTGCATGAATGAAACATTTACTGGTTGAAGTTGTCACAGAAATTTCATTCTTGAAAGTCTCAATTGGCTTTCAGGTTTGAGGTTTTATTTGGGTCTATTGGTGTAACACTTGTATCATAGGGAAGCATCATTAGATTAGATTGTCCTGCAGACAAGAAAGAGAGACTGTTAAAGAGCTTACTCTCATCCCCGTCTCACCTCATGTCATCTTTTCCTCAGGGTTTCTTGAAGGATTGCCCCAGTGGAACCCTGAATGTGGAGGAGTTCAAGAAAATCTACGCCAATTTCTTCCCCTACGGTGACGCCTCCAAGTTCGCTGAGCACGTCTTCCGAACTTTTGACACCAACGGCGACGGAACGATAGACTTCCGGGAGTTCATCATCGCCTTGAGCGTGACATCACGGGGCAAGCTGGAGCAGAAGTTGAAATGGGCCTTCAGCATGTATGACCTGGACGGAAACGGTTACATAAGCCGTGACGAGATGCTGGAGATTGTACAGGTGAGCAAGGGACCCTGGGTAACGAAGTTTGGCGGGGGGCTAGGGATGAGTTGGGCCAATGACGATGAAAAGGATGTGGGGTCATATTCTCTTTTGAAAACTTTGTTTGTAGTAGTTGTGTGTCTTGGTGTCATGAAGCACATTATACCAGCAGTCTCACACTGAAGCTTTTTAAAAGGCCACTTTGGCAGTTAAGTGTTGCACTCCACTGAAGCTGGAGGACTCACAAGAGACAGCAGTTAAATGATCAGCGGCCAAAATCTCATTACGGCTGGGATATCCTTTCTTTTACTTCCTGAAATTGGGTCAAACGCCAAAAACAGATGATCCTACTTTTCCCATAATGGAACCAATTAAGTCTTTGGACTGAACCTTTACCGTGAGGTCAGTGCACATGTCTTTCAGAATCCACATCAGTTTCTACAGCTACACTGGCGGCTCTGTGAGGCTGTACTTATACACCGGAGTACTTTAAGCTAAATGTTAAAATCAGCATGAATCCTCATTACACATGAACAGACCTTTATGTGTAAAATTCCCTTTTACAGACAGACAGATTAATATATACGGCACAGGACCCCAAACATCAGTTACACGTTAGTTTGAAGGTGAGACACGTGTGGCAGGATTGTGATTGCAGCATAAAACTGCACTTTATTTGGACCAGTCATATAGACTTTCCCATTAACAGGACTAGATGGAGAGAGTGCTTATGATTAAAGCTCGCATTAAATTATGTTTAATACATTTGTATAAGTGTGTGCAACGAAGCTCAAGCACCGATGCACGAAGGCTAATAGAAGGCGCACTTAATGTGCTGACTGCAGTATCGGCACAGGCAACAGTTTGCATCAGGACTCTTGAGAGCGGTAGGACGTTAGTGCCGTACGCAGTCCTGTCACTCCTTAAGAGAGACTCATAATTGGAGATATGAGGATCTCGCTTTATGTTCTGTGTGTGTGTGTGTGTGTGTGTGCGTGCGTGCGTGTGTGTGTGGTTTCTCATGGATTAGCAAGTTAAATTTAACCAGAGTTTATCCCTGAGTGTGCAGAATACTGGGATTATCTTCAAGCTCATTGAGGTTACGCACCGTTGGATGAGAGAGGAGAGGCCCATTGTGTCATTGTACACCGAGTGAGAGTGAGAGAGAGCTTGTGATGACAGAGGAAGTCGGATTTGTTCTACACCTCATTATTAGACATCAGACCTTAAGTTCACCCTAATCAGCAGACATGTCCACCAAGGTGTCCACAAAACATTTTCCTGCCTTTTAAAAAGCTTTCTTTGACTTAATCTGGCAAAAGGGCTCGTTCCTAATGACGAACGAGAAGAAAATGTAAATGTCATTGATTGATCTGTAAAAAAATGGTAATATTGAAAGAGAATATGAGAATATGTTCTCATATTCATGGCTGCAGTATGACTAAATATCTGAAATCTTCTTTCTAGCTTTTTATGTAGCTTTCAGTTGCATCTAATGGGCTTCCTCGGTGAGTGGAGTTTACCCAGTGTTTAAAGAAACAGTCCAACATTTTGGGGAAACATGCTTGCATTTAGAAAAGCTTGTTATGACCAGTTAACAGAACGCTTTACATGGTCCTCCATTATTGTCCCATGAATATTCATTTAAATGATATATGACGTGAGAAATAGCAGATTATATTAAATATATGTCCTGTGCTTGCAAACATGTCATTTTAGTACATTTCTCTGCATCACATAACTGAGACACATTATCAAAGAATGTGAGAAGCAGCCTTATTGCCTTTTGGTATGAGGTTTCTATATATTTCAGTGTACACCCAACTATTCACACTTTTCTGAAGGAATACCTGAACTCTTGTTTTATAGTAGTGAAAAGCACAGAGGGTTTATTTTATGAAGAGACCTTCCCTGCTGCGGGTGCTTTAATAAGCAGACTGTAGATCGCTGTTCACTTGCGCTCACTTGCAGAGGTTACTTTCATGCCATCAGGGGACGGGAGGCGCTCGCATCAGTCAACAGATAAAGATGTATCAGATCGATACAGTGGACTCCGCTTGTAAGCCCCCCCACCCACCCTCCCACCCTGCTGAGCCACTGCTGTCGCTGCGGTTTGATGGTGTGGTTCTACAGCCATACAGACCCTGCGTGGGTATTTGTGGAAAAGCTGCCCAGGGAGCAGCTCTTAGCATCTGAGTAACAGATGTCAGTGAATCGTGTGGACTTGAGAAAGCTTGTTTATCAGCATCTTGAAAGCTGCAGTGACTTTATTTTATGGTTTTAGTTCTGTCCTGCTGAGTCTGTAATGGGTCCCTGTTGGCTTGAATTCACTTTCTGTTCTCCCCCACCTCACCCTGTCTCTCTCCTCCTTTCTCTTTCTCCCTCTCACTCCATCTATCAGGCCATCTACAAGATGGTGTCATCTGTGATGAAGATGCCAGAGGACGAATCCACGCCGGAGAAGAGGACGGATAAGATCTTCAGACAAATGGACCTTAATAATGATGGTGAGTGGAGGAAATGGCAACATGGAACGATGAATATGCTGTGGAGAGGGAGAGTGAGGGAGCAGTGGGGGGATGAATGTGGCAGTTTGTTGAAGATTACCTTTGAAATTTACTGGAAACCCAAGAATTTATATACTAAATAATATATACAGAACTACATCATATATTATAATATATATACTTTTTATTTCTGTTTCATGCTCAACGTTCTCCTGTGGGGTTACGAGACATTATCAGACAAATAACGCATCAGATATACTTGTATATTCCTTCACATAAGACAGAAAGAAAACAAGTGTTTTCTCATTTCCAAGGCTGGGGGGCTGATATAAATGTTTCATATGTGAACAGCCACCATGTATCTGCATCGTCTACATTCACAAAAGCACTTCCTCTTTTACCAAACTAAATGTAACGTAATTCCCAGTGAAAGGGATGGTGGACACTGGAACTCATTTTCTTTGTCACTGAGACATGAACAAGCACCCTTTTCCTCTTCTAGACTTCTGAAATTGGGACATAAAGTCTATTTTATTCATATTTTATTTTTTATTTATAGAATAAGTGCACATGCCTTTCAACCAAGATCCAATAAGTCGTTTATCCCACATGAATATCCAAGCTTCCCTCCGTGTGAACCGTGTGATTTATCTGTTTATTGGATGGCTCCCACGTCTCTGGTGTTGGGCATCAGTTACTTATTAATTATTACTTGTTGAAAAATGAATTACTTTACATTATTACTCAGTCAACACTAAAAGAAATCAGTACTTTCATAATCCAGCACCCACGCCTCACACATCCAGTAGCTAACATACGTAGAAATATTAGTTCAGCCTATGTGATCTAGGATGAAACTGATGAAGAATTGTATTTGTAGTTTGCATGTAACAACGGTCGTATTCCTTCAAAATAATGGCTTTCTTTCCTCTGTGTCTTCATCTGTCCTGCAGGCAAACTGTCCCTGGAGGAGTTTATCAAAGGTGCCAAAAGCGACCCCTCCATCGTCCGGCTACTCCAGTGCGACCCCAGCTCGGCCTCCCAGTTCTGAGCCCCCCCCACGCCCTGCTACGACCCTTTCTTCCTCACCCTATCTGTTGCTATTGAAACAGTCACTCAAATCAGTGCATGATGGTTCGCGTCTCTCATATCACTTTTTTTTTTTTTTTTTGTAATTGGTGGTTGTGTGCGAGGATGGAGGAGGGATTTTAAAGAGCCTAAGAGAAGTCATCACTGTCGTTTTACTTTCATTTTTGTATTTGGGAAGAAAGAAGAGACACGCATTAACGTTATTGATCAGTCGACAGTGGCGTCCGCTAATGTTACCGAGTATCTCTCTCTCTCTCTCGGTTTCCAGGGAGCTTGTGACAAAGTGTGGATGTTTTTTTTTTGCAGGGCGGGGATTGCTGAGATTATCCTCCAACACACATGTATATCATGTACATACTGTACGTCTATGTATATCATAAGATGAAGTACGTTTGTCTTCATGTATGGTGCACACTCTGGCATTGAAAGGCAGTATTATGTAGCGTAGCTTCCTGGTCTGATCTGAACGGGTGGTTGGGGTGGGAGGGTGGGGGGTCGTTATTGGGATTTTACCGCTATATGATCTTTCGCTGAGAAAAAGAAGGCCTAAGATCCCATTAGGTTTTTATTGATATCTTCTGGCATTTTGTTGATTTTTAAATGTTTTTTTTTTTTTTCATTTGTACATATTGTTTTCCTCCTTCATGTTGTTTAATTTATTCATTTTTATTCTCTTACTTTGATATGTTGTGAAAGATGACCATGTTTCCAGTTTACAGTGGCAGAGAGAGAGAGACAAAGAAAATGTGAGTGGATGTTGGTCTGTTTGGGATTTGGCGACTGCGATGATTAAGTGAAGCGAGAGGATCCTTTGATGGATTCGATCAATGGCACCAGTAGCACATATCGTTTGAGCCGCCATGTGTTTCTAAGGTATGGCTGTGCATTTGGTCTGAATGCGTGTGTGTGCATGTGAATATGCACTGTATGCTTGAGGCTGACTTTTACAGTATTATCATGTTGTGTTGTTTCTTAATTTGTAAGTATTTTAAAGGTCTTGAACAACGAGCAGTAAACTTAAGATAGCTGTAACCTGTCACTATTCTGCATGATCCTACGAACCAAGACGACGACAAAACCCACAACAAGTCAACGCACAGCGGTATTTTTTTGTAGCTCCGCAGCCTCGTCAGCACTGAGACAGAAAAGATTAAATATTTGTCTTGCTTTGGGACAACCCCCCCCCAACCCCTCCCCATCCCCACTATCTTTTCCTCTGACAGACAGAGAACTCACTAAGGGCTCATTCATCACTCTCTAGCTGAATGCTTTTATAACCTCCTGGATTAGTCTGCTGAGAGAGCAGTTAGATGAAGGGACATGTTTCAGGAGATAGGGGCAAGTCCAGATACTTGTTCTCATTAGGGGTTTTCAGGGTCTCCAGAGATGTGTAATGATCTGACAGAGACCAGTGGCTGTGTTTACATGAGCACTAACAGAAATCCTTAATTGATATCAACATATTTCATTAATATTCGGAGCACAAAGCGAGCGAAACACTTGGGGACGCGGCATTAGATCAGTCTCTTCGGATTTAAATGGAACACAAGACTTTAAACTACAAGATATTAGAGGTTTGTAACACAGCCTGGATCGAAGAGAACGTGTTTCAAAGTAAAAAGTCTGAAATGCCGCGCATGTGTAAACAGAGCCACTGGCTGCAGCAACACCAGCACCACTCTCCTGTATTAATGGTTTAATTGTCAGATCACTATTGCCATCTTCTGTTTCAGAGGTTAAACACAACACAAATTCTGTTTGTGAAGCGAAGCATTGGGCGAAAAAGAAAAAAAAAAATCACAATTGGGAGCAAAAAAAAAAAATTTTCCATTCAATCAAAATGTTTCACCGAAGGATGATTATGATAAAATATTTCACCGTTACAGTGAAATGTCTTATTTTTATAGGGTCAACGTCTGTTAACGTCTTTAAGATTGAAGTATTTTCATTTTATTCTACTCATTTTTCTGCACCGCGACATTTCAGAGGGAAATATTGTATTTTTTACTCAACTAAATGTATCTGACAACTGAAGTTACCATCATCCTACAACTTTTACCATCTAGAACTTTAAGGTCCTGCGTGCAAGCCAGTGCATCAATAATGATTCCGCATAATGATTACTCTTTTGGTCGTTTGATTAAAAAGTTGTGAGGGCAGGACTTTAACCTGGTCTGCATGCTTCCTTCACTAATATTTAGCAAAGCTGATATTCAAGTTAGGCGTTCCACAAAGCGTGTTCAGACAGGCTTCATTTCATTAGTGAGGAATAAAGCTGTTGCCCGCCCCCATCACACTTGGAACATATCTGTCTGCCACAGGAGATAAAACACAACGCTCACTAGTCGAAGAAGAACCTCTGTCACGCCAGGCTTAACTGACAATTGATTTTTAAAATCAACTCAACAAGTGCGTTGCCGAACATTTCATTACCTCACAAATTGAATTATTATGTTCATTGGTGGCAAATTGAACTGCTAATGAGAGTCTGAGAGCCGTGCTGGTGAAACTGCATCCATGTGACATTATGACTGACCTGAGGTTAACTCGTACCAAACATTTGCACAGGAGCTTCCTAACCAGCTGCACCTCTGCTTTGGAGATCCTATAGTGTCACTGCCTTCTGCTGGTAGGATAAGGAACAACAGTTGCTACCCTCTGATCTACTACAGTTAAACCCTTTTCTATTCTCACTGCCTCTGATGAACTGGTACCTTTATTGGATGACTACACACCCCTCTTTCTTTCTTCCTAACTTCCCTTTCCCTCCTTCCTATTTTTCTGTTGCATGAAAACCTCACGTGAGGATGTCATGTTTGTTCTGTTGGACCTGAAAGCGAAATATACCTATGTGTTTCAAAGCTGCACGTGTGGACTGTTTCCTTATTTCTGGTTATTCAGGAATGTATTACGGAGCAGAGCATTTCACAAGGCTAATGTCTGGTCTGACAGCTGAACGTTACTGTCCTACACTGAGGTGCTGTAGCCTGTCAAGGTGTAGTGTAGGTCCTTACTCACACTGAGCCGACAGGACGTGGGGGAGTGTGTCTACACGTGTCAGAGTGTAACCAGTCATACCTGTCGGGCCACGTCTTAAAATGAGGGATTTTCTGTGACAGAGTTCACACACAAAACACAAACACCTGCATAATTATGAATAAAAACTTTATTTACTCAGACAATAAATACAAAAAGATGCAGTGCACTAGTTTATCATAAAACTTGTTTCATTTGACTTAGCTTTAGAAAAAAAAAAAAAGGCTCTTCATCACATGGCTCCATTATATGTGTAACAGTTCAACATTACAGGCCATGAGTTAGAAGAGAAGTTTGATACCACTCTCATGTGAAGCTAGAGCGAGGCGATTATTAGCTTAGCTTAGAATAATAAAGCACTGGCCTAGTTCAAGAACACACCTACCAGCAAAAAAAAGAAAAAAAAAAAAGAAGAAAAACAAAATATCAAAATGACAAGCTGTCTTTGTGACACTCAGGGACTTCCTGGATTCTTGTCAGTGAGAAAGTTGAGCAAAGCAACTCCCCGACTGTCGCTGCTCCCGGCCAACAAATAGCTTAACACATAATCCTCAGTAAAGCCACAATTTGTTTTTACACTTGCAACGTAACCTGAGAATCAAGTGAGCTCCAGAGCTAGCTAGGTGTTTCCCCCTGCTTCAAGTCTGCATGTCCTACCTCCAGCTTCATACTTAACACACCAAGATGAGAGTGGTGTCGATCTTCTAACTAAACTCCCGGCAAGAAAGTGACTAAATGCGTTTGCCAAAACTGTTCTCTTCACTCTGAATTAACAAAATCTTTGGCTTGGCAACACATCCTCACTTTGGACGATTTGCCTCGTCCGTCTATCCGTATGTGAATAATTTGACCCTCATAAAAAATACAAGAACAGACACACTCGCCATAAGTGGAATCCTGCACACACTGCAAACAGCCTGAAGGTCAGAAATCTCATACATGGGGTTTGGGCTCAGGCCCACTGCACTGCTAAATAAAACATCTCCAGCTCTCCACTTCATACTTTTGAAGTACAGGCAGGGTTGTGAGCATGATGTATTGTGGGTAAAACTGCAGTAATACCCTCACAGCACAGAAGTACATGTCAAATATGGCTAAATCCAGAAGCTGGACCTTTCCAGCGCTCCCCTCTCCAGCAGTTGGTGTTGCTCCGGTGCCCTTTGCTGGCTGCCAACCCTCGTTTCTTGCCTTTCTCTGTCTGACCTTTCTCTGTGCGGCTGGCGAAGAGGCTGCCTCTCCGAGGGAGGAAGACTCTGATGCTGACGGGAGAGATGCTGCGGAGGGGTGGGTCGGTGCTGCTGTCTGGGAGGTGCAGTATACCGTCTTGGAAATTCAGTGTAGCGTGTTGGAGGTTCATCATTGCTTCTCAGAGGTTCAGTATAGGGAGAGGGAGCAGTGTCCTCCATCGGCCTCACTACATTGACCTATGCAAACACAGAGAGAGGAAGTCTTATTCTCCATCTACAGGATTCATTCAGTACAGTACAGTACATGTTTGAATTGAAATCTCACCGCTCTGCCATAGTCTCTGGTTCTCTTCCTGAAATGACAGCAAGGCAGACCCAGGAATGAAACGCAGACGGCACAGCACCGTGCTGAAAACACCATCTGGATGACACAAGTCACAATCAGAGGCACCCAAAGGATCAGAGTGGTACTCTGCAGGGGGATGGAGGAGCAGCGTTAGTGGCAACCACCAGCTGGACCACAGAGAACACAATTTGAGGCAAGAGCAGCTTGACATAATCAGGGCTCCGGTGTGGATACAGTTGCGATGCAAAACCTTATTTTTGTCAAACGGCTGTGGATCAGGGAATTTCAGTTTGCACAGGAGAGTCAGCACTGCGAATAAAATATGCAGAGCCAGAATTTATCAAAGTAAAAGTGCACAGGGGGGGGAATTAAAAGAAAAGAGCTTTATTTGTTTGGCCGACTACAAAGAGAATTAAAGTTTATAGTTACAAGTTTGGAGCTTTCTTTGGAATTCATGATGAAATATACAGGAAGCACAAAAAATAACCATCATTACTGCCTCTAAGCAACTATGAATATTTGTCAAAAACACTCTTTCAGGTGATGTAATGCGCCCTCCGGCAGCCATCTTGGAGTTCCCCAGGTAATAGACAACTCTGAGTGAACAGCATGCTCTGAAGTCTCCGTGGACCACAACAAAGTTACTTACTTCTCTACCGACTCTGTCTGGATAGATCTAGTTTATTACAACTTCACTCTTACTTTGGGACGTCATTTTCAAACTTTATTTGGAAGGTAAAATCAAACATGAGAACACCCAAAATAATTACAAAAAAGAAAAAACTTCATTGCAGGAAAACAGAGCAGTTTGGATGTGCATTATACTGAACACCTTAATTTTCTCTACCAAAATAAGTGCGGCTAACCTGGAGTTTGGATCGTCTTGACTGTTAGTACTGCCCGTTTTTAACATTTTAGCGTTGTCACTGCAATCTCAGCAATTACCTCAGTGAACAGTTAACATTACCTCGGTATTAGAACAGTTTGTCTTGTATTTATTTATATTTATTTGTAAGCAGTCAGTATTTAAGAAGTGGTTTATTGTACAATATAATGTAGTTGTAAGCCAACATAAGTGTATTTCTAGGTGTTTTTGTACGTACAGTATTGGTTTACAACTATAATTTCTCCTATATATTTTATATTTATACAACTGTTTATTGTCATTCATTATCTGTTTGCACACCAGCTTCCACTTACGGGAACCCATCGAAGGCGTCAGTTGCTGACAGATACATTAATAAACACTTCTATCTGACTACAACTACATTACAGTACGTACTCACAAATGCTAAACATGGGGACTTTAAGTAAAGTGCTACCTAGTCTGGCCTTGAGTGCCACTTTCTGTCACAGTGGATGACAAAAGATGCTGTAAACACCTTCCCACCATCGCTCTGAATCATAACGTGGATGCAGGAACGTAAATACAGTTGCCATTGGGGTCATACATCTGTCTAATGCTGCGTTTGTGCTTTTAACTCTGAACTGTAACTTGCAAACCTACACTTTGTGTCTACGTCGCACTGCCATTAACCCCTTGCATCAAGTATAAATCCAGCTTAAGAGAAAGGTCACTTAACAGGCAAATTGCAGAGCGCTGGCTAAAATGCCAAGCTTGTGCTGTGTGTGAATGCAGCTGTGAGGCTGAGCAGGCCTGACAGTCCATCTGTAGCACACTGGAACAGGACGGAGCCTGAAGTGGACCGACAGGCTCAAGTCAGCGTTTCTGCCACCTGCCCACCGACTGCACAGTGTGACTGACTGAGTGACGGAAGAGACAGACATCCAGCCTCGCACTCCCTCAGCCTCCCACACCCTATGTGCAGCCACACCACCCGGTTGTGTTTATGCTGCAGTGACAATGGTCAGCTGTCTAAAGAGGCAGCCGCTGCAAGGAAAGGTCACAGCTCGTGCCTTAATCTCAGCATCTGTCGTACACACTAACACACTCACGTAGATGCGCGTGGGGTCAAAAGGGCACTCGTTGGTGATGCTGGAGTAGCTGATGGCATCGGGGAAGCGGCAGTGAGTGAGGAGGCTCCGGCCGCCGTGAATGACGGCCCTCACCACGGACACGAAGAGTCCGATGGCTGAAGCCGCCGCCATGAGAGCTGCAGCCAGGCTGACTGCGAAAAGTGAGCACGTCTGAGGGAGGGAACAGAGGGAAAGGCGAGAAAAACAATCAGGGATCAAAAGCTTGATAGGAAGCTTTAATGCTCCCAGCTGGGAAAACTGGGGCATCTCCAGCAGTGAACAGATGAAAGACGAGCAAAGAATAAACAATATTAATACAAACAGAGCAAATGTGACAGATTTAAGGCAGCATTTAGAACATGAGATGAGGAAGCAAATGAAAAAAACAAACGAACACTTGAAAGTATTAATTTAGAACATGCTGCTTTCTGGTCACTGTTTTTCAATCCAAGTGGAGGCGCAATACTACATTTTTGGATTTAGGATTGAACTTTAATTCCTAAAAACAGCTGGTCACTGAAGTCTTTCCATTGTCGCAGTGTTTTTTTTGACTTCTTTGGTTACATTCGCACATGATCCAGGGGTCAGAATGGCAAAATAAAGCCAACAAAATGCTTTGCATGCATACTTCAGGACCACTTTAGGTAAAACATTTTAAAAATGTCAGTTAGTGCAAGCTTGTCATTTTCCCTACTGTCAACAAATTCCATGTAAAACCAAGACAATAAATTGGTCCTCGGGGCTGGAATGATTAGTCACTTAGCTGATCCACAGATAAATATTCATATTGTCAGGTTCCACCTTCTCAAACAGCAGTAAACAGTAAACCGAACATATTTGGGTTTGAGGCTTTTGATCAGGCAAAACTAGACCTCTGAAGACGTCGCTTATGGGCCCTTTTTTTTTTTCTTACACAAAACAAACTGCAGGTTAACTGATAATGAAAATAGTTTATAAAATAGCCTTATTGATCTGTGTCACAGAGCTCCACTGTTGTCCAGAAGCACATCAGTGAGCCAACATTGCACTGGGGGACATGTTCCTTCATCACCGTGTAGTCAGTGTAACCCCACATACACCATCCCTCTGCTGTAAATACTCACTGGGGCTCAAAATGCGTATTAATCCGCAGCTGAAAGTAGTTTGCTGAAAACTACAGTGACCAGCTGGTTTGGGAGATTATTGAAGAAAAAGAAAAATGTAACTATTGAAACCGTTTGTACGTCTTCAGTAAGGAGAATAGGGCTCGCCACAGACAGGAAGAGGACTAACTCGTTGTCGATTTTGGTTCTGTAATGGGATTTTATGGGACCTTCCAGTAACAAAGCATTAGAAACTAAAGCTATTAGCTATCCACAGTAATAAAATGCATTCTGAGCAGCCAAACAGTGAACCTATCGTTGAGGACGTTTGCAGAGGGTGAGTACTGTAGGTAAAGAGTCTCTGGACTTTTAATATCAGTTTGTGACGAGTTAAGTCGAAACTTGATAAGAACGATAGAAATTTGTCATTTGTCTGGGAGATAAGAAGCAGTAGTAAGTAGCCAGCATTTGTGATAAAGGGCTCTGTTAACATGAAATAAGGGAGTGTTGAAATTACGTGATATTCCTGCTCTGTGATGCCTGAATGACTGCATAAGATAACGAGACAGATCATCAGCGCTGCCTTGCCCAGTTCACGGTAGTTCTCACTGACAAAGGAAACGGGAGTGGTTTATCTCGGCAGGTTTGCCGGGGCTTACTCATTCTGTTCAGCTCGCTGCCTCGTCAGTCCCGTCTGAGCAGCCCGACAGCTGACTGAATAAACACAGAGGAGAAGCCGTGCTGTGCGACCAGAGGGGGAAAAAAGAAGAAAAAGAAAACACTCTTCCAGCTCTGCAGGGCTGGATTCAGACACCTGGGGCGACATGCAGGAGCTCAAAGGGCTTTCTTTTTTTTTTTTTTATACCCCCCTGACTAAAAAGACAAGAGACAAAAGCTGAGAATAAAGTGTGAGAAAGCTTGGAAATATCAAAGAGAAAGCGAGTGTGTGTGCAGCGCAGGTAGACGGATCAGAACGAGCCTTGGAAATACAGACATGGCAAAGTAGAGGGGGATCAATGAGAGGAGTAGGAGAGGGAAAACATCAGGGGAAAGGAGTTACAGCAGCACTGTCAGATTCCTGTTCAGCTTTGAATGTTTCTTTAAAAAAAATCACTTCTTGAGAACATTCAAATAATAAGAAAAAAAAAAAAAGAAGAAAAGCATAAGCGACACTAACCAGGCCTCTACTCTTCTTGTTTTTAGACAGGACAATAGCCAGGATGCCCACAACAATTCCCTGCAGGGACAAGACAGATGAGATTTAAAAGAACAGTCAATATTGCTTCAGTTACAACAACAGCATGAAGAATGATGAGATTTCCCGGCATGCAGCTCTCATCCGGAGCCACGACACTCGAGGTCGAGGCTCCTAAAGGCGATTTCTCTCAACACCACAGCTGTGCCGTCACTACGGGCAAGCCAGATATGTCTTCAAGTACCTCAGTGTGTTTTGAAAGGTGTTTTTGCAAGGCTTAAAGAGAAAAAAAAAAAAAAATCATCATCTCAGAGTGGCCCTTTAACTTCACATCCTATTCATATCAGCAGCTGGCCTTACCAGCGTGAGATCATCGGAGGAGTCTGTGACAGATTCAAGCAACTTTTGTCGGCCTTTTCACATGAGAGAGATTACATGTATTCAAAGAGAGGTTTCTTCAAGGTTTTGTCAAGTTTGTCAGTAACGTTACTCCCATCAGGTTCCTTTGTGATTTAAAAGGAAGCTACTTTAAACACACACACACACACTTAAGGATACTATTGCAAAATAGTTTTTCATAGCACTAGAAAAGATATTGTAGAATAAGCCCATAGAAGTTTCTATACTACTTAATGATCAATTCAGGGCACATTTCTTGAAGGTGTGGATGCATTTGGAACTTGTGATTTGCAGGGTGAAACCACAGCCCTGGTGGGCAGAGTGTGAGAGGGGAGCACTGACTGATGGAAATGTTTTTCCTTCATGGTTTGTTGGTCTGTTGTAAGATTGACTTTTACCTCATACTATTCATAGAAATGGCACCAAAGTAGCTCCAGGATCAGTCTGAAGCTCAAACGTCTGTGCACTCACCACAAGGCCCGAGGTGAGAGCGAACACGTTGGAGATGGCGTACTCCATGGCCCGGGCCTGCTTGTGGAGGTTGATGTGCCGGAGCACCACGCCGTGCACGAGTGCCCCCAACAGGAAGTTAACATGACCAATGAGGACCATGCTCAGACCCATCTTCATCAGGGTCTTGGGCTCCTCCAGGCTGGCACAACACACTCCTGAGGAGGGAAGGGCAGGAGGAGAAGCTCCAGGCAGTGAAACATACACACCAGGGAGTTGCAGCGACAACTTCCACCATGTTGTGCATGTAGTATTGATCAGAGACACAACTGCAAGGTCAGAACCACTGCAGATGGGTCACTTGTATTAATGATTAGCTGCTAAACACATAAGTACAGCAGAGGCTGGTCAGAATGTCCAGAACAAGGACTTTAAGAGAACATATAGAAGAGTTACACTACATTTTACTTTCATTGAAATAAAGCCAAAGCTGGAGCAACAAGGATAAACAGGCTAAATTTATAGTTGCTGGTAAAATACAGACATAACAATTATTCAAGCGCAACAGCGACATTTTTGAATTACACCCAAAAGTCAACACAGCAAATGTCATAAAATTAAAAAACAAAACTTGCTTTAACTCTAATCCAAACCCCTGAAAATGAGAAATGAGTTCCACCTCTGTGTACAATGGGGCACATCTCCATTTTAACTTGCCCTCTGACCCCTGGCAATTTCACAACTGGATATTTGGGGAATTCCCAATCACGACTGAGCCTCACAGACTTTAACCATTATTTCCAATTTTGTATGTAGTTATGTAAGAAAAAAAGATTAGTATTCATTACTCAACAAATCATCAGTTAGTTCATCACCTCCAGGCTGGGGTGTCACTCCACACCCACACCAACACAAACACTCACCAAACAAATGTCACCAGTTTCTAAGCATTTACACAAACACTCGGGCCATGCTGCCCATTACCTGAACCTGCCATCTCTCTTCAGTCACCATTCGTTTAAACAGGCGATGAGTCGCTGAGCTGATCAGAGTCCCTTCTTCTGTCCTAACTAAAGCCCACACTGTCTGCAGGCAGTCAGCTGCACACACACACACACACACACACACACTTACATAGGGACACTTCTGCTCTAATTCTTCAAAATAAAATCTCATCTTATCTATGAGTGGATCAAAAGTGATGAAGCTTGGTGAGCACGCGCTGTCAATGACATGTCAATCTGTAAGAGTGGCGTTTTGAAAAGTTTCTCAAACCCAGTAATTGATTTTCCTGAAGCAAATTGCATGCAGAGGATGAAAGATGGGGACATTTGCATGAACTGAGTTAAGAGTGCAGCTGTTTGAGCAAATGAAGAAAATGACCAAAGTCGAGGTTATAGTTCAGTAACGATCTGTCGTTTATTTATTAATACTTCGATACTTGTACATCTCCCCAGATCCTCCAATACGTACACTCCAACAACAATTTATTCTTTGAGAAAACATTTCATGCTTTTATTCTGAAAAAAGACGCTAATTCCCCGTGTATGTACCCGGATGTTGGGCACCTTGACGCAGTGAGTGCAGGTGCACCTGTTAGCGCCTCCCTGATTTTGGGGGGAGTACAGAGAAACGTGTGAACGCGCCTCATACGTCAGTGCAGGCCACGCCACAGTCAGCTGACTGTACACATAAAGGTGTATTCTGCACTAAAATGTTGGACATAAATGGACTTGAATATTATGCTACTTCCGGTGTAAACACCTGGATCAAAACCTGGAAAAACATGACAGACAGCTGTGCTTTTTTACTGTCTGATGACCTGATGCTACCATTAAATCTGCAGCAAAACTATAAAAATGCTTTTGATGTAATCTATCAATAATAATAATGATAATAATAATGATGATGATGATAATAATAATAATAATAATAATGATGATGATGATGATAATGATAATGATAATGATAATGATAATAATAATAATAATGATAATAGACAGTGTTTGACTAACTTCTCTGTGATTACGTCACTCTATGTAACGTTGGTATAAAGTGACAAAAGAGCACCACAGAAGCTGTAGTTCAGGAATATTGTGGGAACGCAGAATTATCTCATCAAAATAATGTATAACGTCAAAGCCACTGAACTCTAGGAGGGATCATTGCCATGTTCTCTGAAGCCTCCACGCAGCAGTGTAGCATGCCTTCAGTGCCACCAGGTGGAGAAACTGCGCAATTACAGTAGGAGAACAATAATAATTTGATAAAGGTCAATTACTTCATGATGTACAGCAGCCAAAGTCATTCAGCCTTCATTTGGTGCTGAAATACTTATTACACTTGTGTCAATGTATTGATATTACATATAAAGTCATATTTAGAATTACTTTTGAAATGGAAATACCCTCACTGGGAGACAGTGCTGCCCTAAAGTAAATCAGTTAGTGCAATCAGAAGAAATTCTTTATTGTGGGTCTCCGACTATGACGTCAGCGATGACTTGCAGCCGTCACAGTCCACGTCAGGGTGGATCCTTCTAGATGACGTGTGGATGCTGCCTCGATGTTTGAGATTCACCATGCGGGCAGCAATCAGGTAGAAAATCTCACAGATGTTGAGCACCACGCACAAGACGGACGCCCCGACCATGAAGTAGGTGAAGATGGTCTTCTCGGTGGGCCGGGCTATGTAGCAGTCCACCAGATTAGGACAGGGACTGACATCACATTGGACCTTCCTGGGCAGCTTGAAGCTGTCATAGATGTAGTGGAGCAAGTAGAGAAAAGTGATCTCAAAGGTGGTCTTGATGAAGAGGCTCATCAGGTAAGTCCACCACAGACCGCCATGCTTTTGGCCGGGGTTGTTGTACAGATGAGTGTCCTCGCCGTGCTTGGCCCGGTACTTGCGCTCCCGCTCTTCCCTGTAGGCCACGTGCAGCACCACCATGAAGGAAGGGCAGGTGACGAAGATGAGCTGGAGAGCCCAGAGGCGAATGTGGGAGATGGGGAAGTAGTAATCATAGCAGATGTTGGTGCAACCCGGCTGGCGAGTGTTGCAATCAAAGTGTCCCTGATCGTCGCTCCAGACCCGCTCGGCAGCCACCACGAAGACCAACACCCGGAAAACGAAGACCACTGAGAGCCAGATACGTCCGAAGGCAGTGGAGTACTTGTTGACTCCACTGAGAAGACCCTGGAGAAACTTCCAATCCATGGGTTTGGCTTTGATTGGCTTAGAAGATTAAAAGTCTTTTCTGGAAGTGTTGCAGGAAGGAACCTTTATAAACTGGGCTGCTAGAAGACAATAAAGAGACAGAAACAGGGTTATGCAATTATACAGAGAAATACAGGTTTTTTAAAGGAGGGAAATAATAAAAAATACATATATTTTATATATATATATATATATAATCAGCTTGAATTAGCTAAATATTCTGTAACCTGTTTTTAGATAGGTGTTCTGTTCTCTGGTCAAACCATTTCTGTGAGAGCTATGAAACCTCAATCCCCTCTCCTGAATGTCACAGTTAAAAGCATTTCACTTACTTACAAAGCTTTGCGCTTGGAAGAAGGACGGCTTTAATAATTGACGAAACACTTGCTCAACACATAAAACCCTCCACAGTGCAGAGGAACGCTCGGCTCCAGCCTTGTACACTTTTAGGAAAGTTTAAGATGAAACTTGTAGAGTCTCATCCTGCCTCTGAATATCTACTATAGTTTACGTTGAGTTTTACAGAGTCATGAGTAAAATTTCTCAGCTTACCTTAAGAGAGCAGCTCTCGCAGTCAGTCAGTCGTGTCCCCTGTCTGGGAAATAGACTGTGAGAGTGTGTTCAGCAGGCTTTGGGCGACCTCTCTCCTCCACTGGGACCTCCTCTGATCCTGATACTGACTGGATGCAAGAATCACCTCCTTGCTATAATCTGAAGGTGTGGCCACTTTTGGCATCCACCCAGAATTCACCTTTCAACCTCCAACTACTCCTCATCACCATCAATTTATCTTAGAACTAACACGGCGAGAACAATGACACTATCAGCTCCCTCTTACAGTAGTGTGACAGGGTACCTGTGCTGAAACTGGTGACTACAGAAGGAACAAAGTCCAAGAAAACAACAAAAGACACATCAGTGGTTTGACCGAACAAGGAACAAGGAACAACGGTCACAGACTGTAACTTTAAATTACTAAGGGTGATACGGTACAATGAATAGCAAGTAGACCTTAGTAGACCTCATTTAGGTGTTTGTCTTCTCTGATCACCACGTTCCTTGACAGGTGACTTGGTATCAGTACCATTAGGGAACTGTGGAGATATGCCCCTTTCTAGCTTTTGATTAATCAGGATTAAACAAGGCCAACACCTAACAGTTGTTTGCATAAGCACTCTGGAACTGTTGGCACTAGATACACCTGAGATACGGAAAGTGTTTGCTTGTTCATTTTCTCAGGTGAGAATGTGCTACAGTCACTGCCTCATCGGTACACTGAGTTTTATGACACTGTTCTTCACAAATCTACTCTCGGCCTCCAGAAGGAATGCAGGATGTGGTCAGTTGTCAACGCGCTGGTCTGAAACTCAGTGCAGGAGCGGTGATTTTATCAACTTCTGTCAATAATGTCACTCCCGTCGGGCACCACGTGTGGATCATTTTGTACCCAAGAAGTTTGAGTTCTTGAGTTCTGATTACATTTGAACAACCCACCATCTATTGGCTCAGCTTACTCTATACTACCGCACCCATTTGTACCTGCCCTGTCTGTTGTAGGCTTATTCAAATATTTGTGACAAAAACACATTTGACCAAGCTCTCATTTAAGAAAATGAATGATATGCAGGCAACCAATTAAATACACAGGGTTTTCAACGCCCTTTGCACAGAGATAAAAGAATGTGTGGCAAAACAGATTTTAGAGAATGATTGTTTATTTTAGAAAATATAATCTTCATGTAGCGGTTAAATTCATGACGTTATGTGTGCTCATACAGCGTTTTGCCTCACTTTCAGCTTGTACACACACACTGCAGCTCTCACATGTCAGAATAAGTAAAGAAATGTTATCTCGTGGCCATACAGATAATAAAATAATATCACGCAACAATCATATAATATTCAATGTACAGTAAATCAGCCTTAGTGTATATGTCAGATATTTTATATGACTGTGGCCTTTACAAAGAATACGTATATGTTCAGCTCAACAGTACTGAGGGACAAAAACACAAGAATACAGACATGACCTTTGTAAACAACATTTTCTTTAAAAACACAAGACAAACTCTTTAACATTGAGCAGGTCTCTCAGGACACCGCTATGCTGTATGCTGGGGCCGAAGCTTCTCCGTCGGCCATCTTGGCCTTCTCCAGGACAGCCTCGTTGTACGCCGAGTTCTCCTTCCCAGTCAGAGGAGTCCTGGTCATCATGAAGGAGTTTTCTCTTGCCGAGCGGGGTCCTCCACTGCAGCACTCCCAGAGCCTCTTTCCACACAGGTAGAGGATCTCACAAAGAGTGAGGAAGATGCACACAAAGCTGGTCGCCACCATGAAGACGGTGAATATTTTCTTCTCTGTGGGCCTGAGGGTCACACATGTGGCAGAAGAAGATAAAGGAGATTAATGTTCAGGTGTTGATGTTAGAGGATATTTAGCCATTTAGAGCCTTGAAGGTACCCTTACCTTGCAATGTAGCAGTCCACCACGTTGGGACATGGCTCTTCTGTGCATTTCACCAACGGCGGGAAGAACGCGGCCTTGTAGATGAAGAACAGCAGGAAGACGAACACGGCGTCCACCGTTAACTTAAACATCAGACTGAAGAAGTAGGTCCACCAAAGACCCCCTCGCTTCTTCCCCGTGTTATCATACAGGGGGGCGCACTCTTCTCCGTGCTTCAGCCGGTGTTTGCGCTCACGATCTTTTCGGTAGGACACATGCAGCGTCACGAGAAGAGACGGGCAGGTGACAAAGATCAGCTGGAGAGCCCACAGGCGGGTGTGAGAGATAGGGAAGTAGTAGTCGTAGCAGACATTTTGACAACCGGGCTGCCGGGTGTTGCAATCAAAGTCCTTCTGCTCATCGCCCCAGACCTTCTCACAGGCCACCAGGAAGACCAGGAGCCTGAAGATGAAAACGATGGCGAGCCAGATGCGACCGAACGCCGTGGAGTACTTGTTCACCCCAGAAAGGAGGCCCTGAAGGAAGGCCCAGTTCATGGTGTCTTTTTCAGACAAAGAGAAACAGCTAAAATGTGGCAGGCACCGCTGAGCGCTCAAATGCAGGTGGCTCGAGCACAAACTGAACTGAGCTCTCTGGCACAAAGGCGTTTTAACACAGTACTTGTCACTACTGCCTTCTTGGCACCGGCTGAAGGGGAGGGAAGAGTATCGAGCAAAGCAAACACAGACTCATTCCTCTGCTACAGGCACCGCTGGAGTCGATGAATGCAAACACATTGATTAACAGGCAGGAGAGAGTCAGAGAGATTGATAGATAAAAACTCACACATGAGCTGCTACGAGTTCGTGCATTTTAAACGTCAGACATTTAACCCTCATCCCTCTGAGGGTCTACTTTTTTTATCATAGCCCACAGGTGCTTTATTCTATCATTCCAAGGTTCCATAACTTTGTTAGTTTATTCGCGGGGGCTCTATTTAAAAGCACCCAACTTGTCTTATGCTGTTTTTATAGATTGGACTATTTATTTCAAAAATAAGAGTCTGTGTTTGCCATGGTTCTAATTTAAAATATCAGGGGAAGAGTAGGGTCACTCTGTCAGTCACTTTGAAGGAGCCCTAACCCTAACCCTAATTTACTGACTGCATGCAGAAGGTAGGACTTTGATTCTGCATCCACTGAGAATTCCCTCTGTCCTTTCAAGTTTATATGAACAGGTTTTAGTTTTGCTGCCTAAACGTCTAATGCATCACTAGTACGTGCATCTCTGGCTAGCTTGGTGAATAGTGTTCAGTATCTCCAAGGCAACTGTTTTTTCAACAGTAAGTTAAGGAACTGCTACGACTCTATGCGGAGGAGGAGGCGGAAGTTCAAGGTGCAATGTTAAGATGAATAAGTATGTCCTAATTGGCTACATACTGCATGGAAGGTACAGGGGAAAAAAGTGTGTAAGTATTGATTACACTAATTAAGACCAGCAGAGGGAGTTTCATACTCGTAAAAAAGGGTTCCAGGGGACCTCCATCAGCCCCTCAGCAGGCTGACGGTCCCTCCCACTGAAAACCTGTATCCACCTTGCTGTCAACCACTGCTATGCAGCTAACTTGCACTGGTAACAACATGTTGAAGGTACAAGTAAAGCTTGCAAATCCTTGTGGGCTGCAAAACCCCACTCAGCGGTCTTCATGTCCTCCCACCATCTGTGGGAGTGAAGATCAGGGGATTTATTTTATTTTGGATGAATTTATGATGGACTGTTGTCTGTGTGTGTGTGTGTGTGTGTGTGTGTGTATAACATTATTTTACTGGGGACTGCTCTCTTATTAGAGAGCAACTTACAGGTTAATTGTTTTCTGACATTTATACTTAACCTTGTCTGAAAATGACAATATTAAATGGTAATGCAGGATTTAATATGTTTTACAAGACATAAGGGCGGAAATTCAGAGGAGAAGGTGGCCGTTTTCAGCAAAGCTCCTAAAAATGCTGTTTTTTTCCCCCAAAACACATCATATGACGTAATAAAAGCAAGTCGCTGTCTGCTGCAGTAGTAGATGGTGGTGAGTCTGAGCGGTCATGCTACATTTTCATTTCATTGTTGTAAATGATTGTGTCTCTTGGACGCCTAACAGGCTCATAATTATACTGCTGTGGTCCGTCAGAGTTGAATGAATGAATATCTACAACCACCTCAGTATCAAACACTCAATCACCGAGGAGGAGGAAATAAACCGCTGCATCAGTCAGACTCAAATGCTCCTTTGGGTTGGGACATTGTCTGTGTGAAGCTGGACAATCACATCGAGGTATATCAGATTATCCAGCTGTCAGTGCTCACTCTCTCCAGTACAGTGAACCTTGAAAGGCTGTTCCTCCTCAACCGTGATATCGTTCAGCTGTATGGCAGGGGACCCCTTTACACCTTGTATTAAAATATGCTTGGTGAACTGTGATCTGACTGGCCAAACCACCTCTGGAGGTGGACGCATGGTGACCACACTGAAATGCAATGGTGCTTTAAATCCACATACAGAACTATTAGCGGCACAGACAACCCTTAACCTACAGAAGGACTTAGCAGAATATGAATAATAATGATGCTTAATGAGAGGAATTGCTGTTTTTAGACAGTTTCGTTCATGCCGTTTCATCAGTGATCAAGTGTGATCTGATCCAGCACAAGATATTTGGTAATAAACAAAAAACTGTGAGAGATTCCTGAGCATCTCATCAGGCTGTGGGAATACAGAGAGATGTTAGGTCCAACATTATTATTATTATTATTGCCAATTATAAATGCTTTTGTTCTTTACTATCTTATCATCTGACTTCAGTAAATGCTTGCAAATGAGAAGTGAATGTTATTTCTGCAGACAAACGCACCAATATGTTGGGTGGTGCTGCGTCAAGGCAGACACATTAGGTGACATATTTCTTCTTTAGCTAACCAAATTAAAAGTCTTTAAATGGTAAAAAAATAAAATAAAATAGAGTATCACTAATGCTTTGTAAACTAGATACGTGTGTGGGCAATGTTTGTGTTTTAACCTCCAAATAATGTGCTAAAATGTAACATTTTGGTGTTAAAGTTTAGTTCAGTTTTTGCTGGTACAGTATGACCGGAAATCATAATTGTAATTCTCGCTAGCTTGACAGCGGTATCGGGTGAGAGGTCATAAATTGAGACAGACTCCCCACATTTGCATACACTATTTCCCCACTGCATAGCTGAAAGTCAATATGACCCCGCACCGTTCACCCTCTGCCCGCTTATCCACCGTCAGCCCCGGACCAAGGGGCTACTTAGTTTAGTGGGGTTGTCCGGACGGCCACTTTCTCCTCAGTTTCCACTGTCTTCCCTCTCCGTCCAGCCGGCTGCTGCTGTCTCTCCACAGCAACGGGAGGTAAGAGAGAGGTGCTCCGCGGTGGGACTATCCGGTGCTAGCCACCAGCTAACTCAGCTAGCTTAGCAGGCTAAGTCGTTAGCAGCTGGCTACGTCCTAGCCTCTCGACCCAACACGTCAAATGTTTTCTTGCTGCCACGTATGATTGTAGTGGTTTTGTGCACGACAGCCTGTCTGGCGCTCTGTCACTGTAACCGCCGGTGTGCAAGTTTTAGATAACTTGTTAGCCCAGACGACACTGTCGAGTCCAGTTAGCCACACTCGATGCTAACGCGTCCGGTATCCTTCACAATAAAAGCACACTGTACACTTAGGTCTTAAGCTTCAAAAAAAAAAAAAAAAAGAATGCGACAGAAGTGAATTTCTTCTAATCAGTGGTAACATGTGTTAAAATTAGCATTAGCCCAGTTTACCCCAATTACTTAGATACTGTCTGGTGGCTCCGCATGCCAGTCCACCTACTGTAAATGAACAGCTTTAAGAAATGTGCTTCAAGTTAGGGTCTTGTAACATTATGATATGGATAGGGAAATATCTGTAGGTTTCTATCCCAGCCTAACTCTGCTATAGGTAGATGTTTTGGAATGATTTTAAGTTAAGTACGCATTTTATTGTTATAGTTATCGTTTTTATTATTATTATTGTTATCATCATTGTTGTTGTTAGAGAAAGCACAACTTTCAGAAACGGGACATTGTGTGCAGGGACATTACTGTGACGGTTATATTGCATTACTTCCGCTGTCTACCCGCCTCACACTGTGTAACTTCACAAGGTAGCGAGCAGCTAATCGATGGAGGCTGGTGCTCAGGGGAACCAACCAGAGTTGACGGCGTTAGCTTAGCCACCATAGCCCGCTAGCGAGTCATCTGCTGTTGTAGGTTTGCCAGCATGCTAATAGAGGCAGCTTAACCGCAACACACTGCAGCAAGTCTCCCGTGTGACTCCGTAGAGGTCCAGCCGAGCTGAACTCCGCTGAGCCATGCGACAGTGGTGTGTCCCCGCTGCGACCCCTCGCTCTGAACCACTCCCGGGGCGCCTGTCTGTGTCACCCCCTCCATCAGGTAAGATAACCTCGGTGACGGGACACTTACTTTTTAAGCCAAATCCAGCATCCTGCTTAGTTAGAAATCTCTTACTTTTGCACAGTAAAAACCCAAAATGCCAGTGTTGTAGATGTGGTGGACCTAAAGTACTACAGCCCTCATCGGTGCCCCTGTCCTGTAGAGGGGAAAAAAAAAAAAAAAAAAAATGACGCCGAATTCTATATAGAAATTCTCGCAAACTGAGTTTTCCAGCTTGTCAGCAAATGTACACATGTGATAGTATTGGACTTGAGGCATCTTATAACACATCGAGTCTTTCTGGTAAATTCGGCATGCATCCTTTTTAACAACATCAACTTTTTAAAGGTTGTTGTCTCTGCTTGTTGTAGCTCACCTCTGTGTATTTATGTAATAAGTGTTGACGTGTAAACTCTTAAATTCATAACTATGCCGAATTCAAGAGTGGGTTCAACAAAGTAGTTTTGTCTCAGGTGTCTACCTTTTACAAGTAAGCAAGGTCATGTCATTCTAAAGGAGTTTAATGTGATCTTCACACTGTTGTCTGTACAAATAACTGAGAATGAAATGGAAAGGAATTCTAGACCCTGCACGGGACGGGCAGGTATAGAGAGTGAAAAGATGGATGGATGGATATGACAAGGCTGAGTGGACCCGATGTTGGGTTATGCATGCCAGGGTGATCTTACTTTAATTCCACCCTGGACAAACAGAGCAAGGTTAGCCCCAAGTGTCTGTGCCAAGTGTTTGAAAGGGTGCCAAAAGTTTGCATGACCCAAGGGTTCTTCAGAGGAGAATGCAGTCTGCCTTTTTCCCTAAGTTTAGTTTTATAAACCAGTCTCGTATTTACTTGAAGTTTGCATTAGCTTAACTAAAACTATTTAGCATTCAAAGTGTTCCATTCAGGATTAATGAACCCCAACAAAGGAGGCGGAGTGTTTGATTTCAGTTTTCCACGTCTTTTTTTATTTGGGTTTTCATCTATTAATAATCCTTTCATCATTTATCAGTTTGCCTGCAGCTTCTAAAAGAGTTTACAGCATATTGTCTAAATTTAAGGTCTATCAAAGGTGCTGAGAAAAGATAAATATAGCAGTATATGTCTTGGTAACACTTTGTGAAGTCTTGAGGTGCTGTTTAACTGGTGAGAAATCAGCCTAAGCATGCAGACCTTTGGTGTATTAATAGGGCTACAGTTGGTTCATATTCACTTACGAAATCGGTCTTGTATTTCATTCAAAATGTCAGTCTCAGGTTCACTTTGATAAACTGTGCACCCTCACATTGTGCATGCAGATGCCAGGATGGAGTGCTGTGAGGTGGAGCCACGCTACACCATCGAACAGATTGATCTCCTGCAGCGCCTGCGTCTCTCCGGCATGACCAAACCTCAGATCATCCATGCTTTGGAGTCCCTGGAGAGGCTCGACCCAGACCACCGCCCGTCACACTGTGACTCTCACCCCGCCCCATCCAACAACACCCCCACCACAGCTGCTCCAGCCCCGTCCTCGTCCTCATCCTCATCCTCCTCGCTCTCCCTAGCCTCGGCCACCACGCAGACCTCCGGCCTCGACGGCGCCGCTCTGTCCCCCAGCAATAGCTACGAGGCCTCGCCACCCCCCCTCTACCCTCCCAGTGTAGCAGTTCAGCGGTCGTTCAGCTACGACATGATGGGAGAGGAGGAGTGGGACCTGGAGGAGAAGGTGGAGGAGTACATGAGGTGAGCAGGGAGGAGGGAGGTCAGAGGAGCTTAGTGTTATCAGAGAGCTGGGCGAGGACGAGTTGGAGAGGGAGACCAAAAGAATGGTAGAGACAAAGAGAGACTATTATAACATCAGATAATGACAGCTTCTCTCCCCAGAGGTGCAGGCTTATTCTCCAGAATTTAGTGGAGTTAATTCAGGTCAGGTGTTTAGGGATGGCTGAGAAAAGAGAAGAACCAGTGAATAAGGTTAGTCAGAGCAAAGGCTGGTGTTTTAACCACCGTGTAATAGTTCTAATGCCATGATGGGGTTTTGTGTTGCTTTTACAGGAGAGACAGCAACCTGGTGAAGGAAGAGATCAAAACGTTCCTCAACAATCGCAGGATCTCTCAGGCAATCGTAGGCCAAGTTACAGGTACTCTGCTGCTTTGTCTGCGAGGCTTTCACAAAGTAATTACAGCTTATGAAACAGCTACAAGGACGCACGTCAAATGGCACCACAGGGCAGTTATAACTAGTGCTGAAATGAATGATTTATTTTCTTCCTCTGGTCGGAGTTGGCTGAAGTTTAGTGAAGTAGTGCAGAGTGGGTTCGTCACCCAGCTCATTTGCTCATGTCAGAGTTCAGCGCTGCGCCTCGCTAACTCTGGTCTGTGGCTCCTGGCATACATTGTGTTCACAAAATACTTCACCTTTGCCTTGTAAAGCTAATTGCTAAAGTTATTAAATTCAATATGTGCCCAAAAGACGGACTTACACAAACACATTTTTGGAATTTGTAAATGGATTCAGAGTCGTGGATAATAAGGATCGGGAAAACACCCGGCCCACTGAAGTGATGAATTTATAGGTTGATGAACAGAGGATTCATCAGCAGCAGTTTTGATAGTTGATCAATAGTTGAATTCCTCTTTAAACTTTAAAGTCATTCAAACATTTACTGGTTCCAGCTTCTCAAATGCTGATGAGAATACGCTGCTTTTCCTCTGTCCTTCTATCATTTTCAATGTAAAATCTCAGAGTTTAGACAAAACCAAAAATTTTAATGTCTTCTTGGGTTCTGGGAAAACTGATTGGAATTTTTCCCAATTTTCAGATATTTTATAGCCTAAAAGAAGCATCTATTGATCAAGAACATAACAGACAGAAAGAACATTAGCAATAAAAATGGTGATATAACTCAACTAGGCTAGACACGCAGCGCCTGTTAGTGGACTTTTGAAACTGGGTTATTGAATATTATAATGACAAAGAACACAGCAGTCACTATTAGGTAGGTTGAAACCTACTTATTACGAGGTAGAGAAGGGCTTGTGGCCTAGTAAAAAAAAAAACAAAACAACATGTAGCAGCATGTTCACATGACTAAATGATTTTCCTGCCTTTCCTGAGAACGTGTTGCACCAAATTAAATGTCTTTTAATTAAAGTATTGATATCGCAATGGATTCATTTGCTTAACAGGAGTGTTTCAGATCTGGCTTCCAGCCCATCTCAATAGTACAGATGCTGTTGGTGCACCGTGAAATAAATCAATGCCTTTTAATGTGTTAAGATAACATGCGTTGCCTCTGGCACACAGGCATCAGCCAGAGCTACATCTCCCAGTGGCTGCTGCAGCAAGGCCTGGAGATGAGCGACTCCAAGCGCAGAGCTTTCTACCGCTGGTACCTGCTGGAGAGAAATAACCCAGGTGAGACGTGGGGCAGGTTGAAGGCTGCAGGGGAGAGACGAGAAACACCAGGGATGTGTTTGAAGTGCAGTGTAGACTTTGACAATTACAGAGCAGAGGATCATCACAGTGATGACGAACATTAGGTACAGGACAATGAAAGTGCAGGTCAGGGCCTCCAGGGTGAAAGTCAGGTTAATGATAATAGATTACAGATTAGTTCATGTAAAAAGGAAAGCGTGCATGACAAAGAATATTTTTTTGTTTTTCATGAATGTGAACCACTGCTCGCTAATCTTCCCCCTCCATCTGCCTCCCCCTCTTTACCCCCCACCCTTCTTCGCCCTGCATGGTAAACCCACACAATTCCTCACGCTAACTCCATCCTGGTCCTCGAGGGCTGCGAGGTCAAGCAAGGACATGAGACAAATCTATAATTTCAGAGGAAAGACAAATGATAAAGGTAGTGCTGTCACAGGAGATGCTAATCAATATTAAGGCTTCTGGTTTGGAATTGAAACTTTAGTGGGTGAATGCGGTTTGTCTGTACAGGCTAGAGTAACAGCTTGGGTTGGCGGTGACCTCTCCATGTCCTAGGATACAGGGAGACAGAAATTGGTATGGTTTTAAACAGCTGCAACGCACCAAACGAGTAACCGCTGCTGCAAAGGTGCCCAGAGCCTTTACTGGTGTGTGTCAGACAGCATGCATTCACAATAAAACCTGTCAAAATGTGTTACAGTGTCACACGATGGGTTTCTAAGAAACAAACAAAGCTGCCGATGGACCCCGCGCTGCCCCTGCTGTCTCCCTGCATCTTAATGCTTTATTTCTTTCCCCATCCACCCAAGCTTTGCCGTAGCTCCTCTGTAGTTCTCAGCCCTGATGCTGGAGGTACTCTGGTGCTGGTTTTCATTCCTACATGGCTAACAAACAGATTATTAACAGCAATACTAACAATGACTAATTTCCTCAGTGGCCACAATGCTTTGCTTCTGATTCAGGCTCCTACTGACCTGCTCGACATGAATCCAAAACATAGTAGTGCTGTTAGTGAAATTGACTTTCAATTGGCAGAATCATTGGACTGCATCATTAAACCTATGATTGTTTTAAATTGATCATGACTGCAAACTGACAGGCAGGTGTACAGGAGTGTACCAGTTAAACCAGTTAACGCTCAATTTCCAATGACATAAGCCCAAACTGGTGTCTATAATCTGATCCCTGGCTGTGGCCTGCCTGACCGTTGGTTTTGTCCCGACTGAAGGGCTGAGGTGGAGTGAAAGCCAGCACAGCGTGAGTCCCATGCCCAGGGCCAGGGGAGGGGACAGAGACGGGACGGTAGCAGGGGCAAGCGGCAGCCTCCCCAACATCCTCCCCAACCCCAACACCAACCTCAACCCCAACCCAGTGTGGAGCAGGCAGAGAGAGCTGCTGATGCACTTGCTGCCGTGGTACACTGCTGCTGCCGCGGCCGCCCAGACCCAGCCAGGTAACCGCGCTACCCCCCACCCACCCACCCTGCCCCCGCCCCCCCTCGGCCTCAGCAGCTCACCACAGGACATCAGCTGACCTGCATGCCATTTACCCCGTAGCTACTTTGTCAGCTTGGGATGCACTTCAACAGCCTCAAGTGACAGACGGTACCCCTAATGCTAAAGATGAAGCAGTTCTGTACTGTTAGGATTCTCGTGACTTCACCGCCGTATCGTAGAGCAGGAGCTGCACTGTAACTTAGTGAAAACAGGATTCACCACGTAACAGAGTATCTGCATTTCTTTATAAGTCTTGTAAAGCATCCATCCATCCATCCATTTTCTGCTACTTAGTGGCGTCTGGCTGGGTTAATTAACATGAGGAATTATTTATACATAGTGCTGGGAAGTAAAGAAGCTTTCCACCATACTTTACACGGTAGGACTGAAAAAGGTACTTAAATTGTGTCAGTGTGATATTAAAAACGTTTAAAATGTAGCTTTGGTGAACCCTGCAGAAACTCTAACCTGATACAGTTGTAGTGTAGAGTACAGATACTGGTATACTGAATTTCCACCCCCCTGGGGAAGGTTGGAGTAATTACAAACACTAATTTCTGGCCTATCTACTTAGTTCTAATAAGATGGCAGACATTACCTTCTCTTCTTTAATAAACTCAGTGTGGTAGGTCATAGTGTCTGTCAATAGTAAGTGTGCTTCTCTCCCACGTCAGCTGAATGGTGGACAGTGTGAAACTGCGCAACCATATTTTAAATACCGTCAGTTAACTTGTAGCGTAAGTACAAATGTTAAAACTGAACAGTGGTGAGTTTTCATGAAACTGGTTATGTTGTAGCAGTGAGTGACTTATGGTCCGGCTTTTGCTCAGCTGGAGCGTCAGAGCCTAAACACGATCTCTGTCTGACAGTCAACAGTTAAATAGCTGCATGTGCTCTCCTCCTCAGGGGCCACTTTATCGATGCGGTCTTTGGTGAAGGAGGAACCTGACTGGAGGACAGGGATCATGGCTGGGGACAGAGCAGGGATGGTGGGCGGGCCTCTGAGGCTGCGCAGAGGAAGCAGGTTCACCTGGAGGAAGGAGTGCCAATCAATCATGGAGAGGTGAGCAAGTCAAAGTGCAGGTCTGGGAAACATCCTATTGTTTCCTAGTCACAATATCTGTTATTGATTTTGTTCGACCCAATGCTTTAAAACCCAAATATATTCAGCGTAAAGTCACATAAGACAAAGTGAGCAAATCCTCACAAGTTTTACAAGTTTGACCCAATGAATGTTTTGAGTTTTTGCTTGAAAATTACTTCAACAATTCACCGATTATCAAAGTAGTTGCAGTTTGATTATTGTTCCAGCTCCAAAAAGCAGTTGGTCACATCAGATGTTTTTAGTTTTTTGGAACTATAAAAAAAGCTGAATGAGAGCCACCGAGGTCTGCAGACGTGTCTGGCTTCAGATGAGTTTGAACACGTCAGCACTGGTTCAACCATCAAGTCGTGGACTGTCATTCACACACGATAGGAATGCGGCGTCGCCTGAGGCGCTCGCTAATATAAACACCTTCTCAGGGCAAGAGGCCCTGAAGTACCTTTTATTGTTGAACTCCTCGCTAGAAGCAGGAAGTCACCGTTAACCATGCTGTTCTTTATTAGATGCATTATGTCTCTGCTTCTCTGTGACATATTTGTCCCAGACAGTCTTCTCAGTAACTCAGACGAAGGCAGAGAAAGAGGAGCAGGCGCTCCTGTACAGTCCTGTACGCTGTGTGCAATTGATTTCTCTATTACATGGTTGCTGTAAGTATAGGTGCAGCCTGCATCTGGGCACTCACAGTAATAAGAGCACACAGGCCCTCAGACAACACTCACCAGCAGTGCCCCCGGATTACGCAATTCTACTGCAGTGCTGATCCTTATGAGCTAGTTTAGACCCAAGGACGGTACAGTAGAGGTGAAGATGATGTGGAGTGTGTGTGTGTGTGTGTGTGTGTGTGTGTGTGTGTGTGTGACAGAGTGGACAAGATAGGGCAACTCAGAGGAGGAGAGGGCTGGAAGAAATTGATTCCTGTGTGTTTTGTAATGTGAGAGAACGATTCTTTTTCAGCCTCAGAGGGATACAAAAGAGAGCAGGACACAAGTGAGAGAAATTTGGAGAGGAAAGAGGAAAAAGTTTGGTTTTATCCGGATATATAAATTTCAGTTTTCTACTGGAGAATCGTCATATTTATAGGCCTAGGAAGAGATTTAAGCATGCAATGCTTGAATCGCAGAAATTAATCCACTTAATGCATCCATTAATCTATTCCTTTCCAGTGAGGAGCTCTCCTGACGCTCCTCAGCTGTATAAATACTGTCCTTACCCTCCCCCGGTTCAATACAAAGACTCAAAGTTGATGAGGTGTAAAATTGGGGCGTAACGAGCACCGCTCAGACCGGTGCCATCCTCTAATAAATGGGGAGCCCTCGACGCAGTATGATTTAACGGTTTCCAATACTGTGGATGTTTGTCTCTTACAGTTTCTTCATGGAGAACCAGTACCCCGATGAAGCAAAGCGGGAGGAGATCGCCAACGCCTGTAACTCTGTCATTCAGAAACCAGGTACTAAAGAGGGTTTGTAACATTTCCTGTCACAGATGCCAAACGTGTTGTTTCCAGCTTCTTAAATGTCACTGTAAATTGCATCTGGCTGGGCTTTTGGACCTTTAGACGCTTGTCACTTTTTTCCTACATTTTATGGACTAAAGCAGTGTTTCACAAACCTGCCACGGAGGCCCCTGCTCCAACACACCTGATTCAAAGGAACGGGTCGTTTACAGGCTTTTTCAGAGCCTGATGACCAGCTGATCATGTGAAACAGGTGTGTTGGAGAAGGGAAATGTCTAAAACATGCAGGGCAGTGGGCCTCCGGGGGCAGGAAGGGCAAAGACTGGGCTAAAAGACTGATTAGAAGGACAGTAAATGATGGGTTACTAGTTTCAGCATTCATTTGCATATTATCACAAAATAGATTTTAATCATATTTAGTGTGAAGCGTCATTTAAACAAATGTAGTATATACCATGCAGAAGTCTGCCTAATGAGCCAGGGTTTTAATGGTGTGCAAAAATCACCACTTAATGCGTTCCATGGTTTTGCGGACGGTACTTATAGATTAACATTAAGAAGACACACACACGGGTCATAGTTGTTGTTGAGCAGAGAAAAGCCTCGAAAACCTTTTTTAAAAAAGACTTTGTTTAGTGTAAGTGAAAGTTTCACATTTTTAAAGTGTTTTATAGCTCTTTTTTTTAGATATACAGTGTAGATTCATTCATTCTGTCGTGCCGTATTAGCTGGTGCTATAAATGAGAGATGTGTGTTTCATCACCCAGGTTGTAAGTTATCGGAGTTTGAACGCGTGACGGCATTGAAGGTCTACAACTGGTTCGCCAACCGTCGGAAGGAGATGAAGAGAAGAGCAAATATCGGTGAGGACTTGATGGCTTTCATGCGGTCGCTCTCCGTGTACCTCCAAAACTTTTTCATGAGCTTAGAAACAAAGCCTTGTTTTCAGGTCGTCTCCATGTGTGGAAAATGTTCATGGGCGTTTATATTTCCATCTCTCACCTCCGCTCTCCTGTCTAACACAATCAGAAGCTGCCATTTTGGAAAGCCATGGAATCGAGGTGCCAAGTCCAAGCTGCCACTCTAACGGTGAGGAGGGAGAGATGCACGAGTTCGCCGATCAGGTGAACCATCGGTTCTCAGAGCAGGCAAGTCAGCTTTGTGCCGCTTTTCCAGCTTCCAACAACCACAGTAGAACTCATTGGCTGTGATAATGGTAGTTAAGATATCCGCACATGTTCAGATAGTTATAGCATCTAAAATACAACCCCTCCCTGCGTGTGGGGTTTACAGGGAAACACACAATCAGTATTATCACTACAGAATAGCTGTTGGACTGTGTGATAGATTATCTCACAGCAGACATCATTGTGTGACAATGGCGGCTCAGTTCTATTTCGGTGTGCCAATAAGCCACGCCAGTGAGATGGCATGGCCCTGGCACTGCACACGTGTGTAGAATGAAGCCATAATAAATGCTATCAGTCATAATGTGTGCCATGAGAAAGGTCTGTTAGCAGCCATAACACTTAGCAGTCGTCAGTGTGTCAGGTGAAGGTGTTCTGAAAAGCGTCTGCCTGTGTTATCGCTGGCGTCGTGTCTTCTCCGCACGTGTATGTTAGCATGTTAGCACCCTCAGAGGTCACTGACAAATAGAGGCAGGCCTCACCAGCAGCCTCACCAGCCTTAAAGGAAAAGTCTGGTAGATTTGAACCTGGCATGCAGATGTGATGTGACTATGGGTTTTGCTAACTTTGAACTCAGCACCTCTGTTGGAGAGATTTGGAGGAAAGAAGGACTCATGCCAAACAACTTATATAGGGAGAAGCTGGGTGAGCCTCTTACAACCTGCTTAACACATGCATTTTACACAAATCATTTCAAATCACCAAAAGTGAGCATGGGAAGTTGCTGCCCTGAGACCTGCTGGCTTTTTCTTTGAGCTAACATTGTAATTTCAAATCATACTGGGTCAAGGAAAATGTTTCTATGTTTTGAATGTATGATATATATATATTGCTGTAGCTCCTCAAATGGTTTGAGTATTTCTGGTTGGCCATCAAAGTGAAGTTACTTGAGTTCATTGTCAGAATAATTCGGGAGAGAAGACTGTAAAACCGCAATGAAAGTCGTCCTCACACACGTAAACAAACGGAACATGAAGTTTCCACAGAGTGGAAATAAACCTGGATTTGTCTTCAACAGGCTAAATTGTCGGAAAGCAAAATTACTCGTAGGGACAATAAAGTGTGATGAGCCCCAGCTGATATACAGGCAAGAGGGAGCCCTCTTTATACTTATCCATCCATACCTTTTCCACAGGACACAGAGACCTCTTCCCTCAGGATTGTTGACCAACAAGACGCCTCCTCATTGGCTACCACAGAGGTGGCAGCCCTGCCGAGCCCCACCCCTCAGGTCCTGGATCAGAAAGAGGAGGATTCAAAAAGGGAGACTGTGGATGAAGAGTGACCACAGCCGGCGGACTTCCTGATCATCATATTTGAATTTTAACCAGATGAAATAGGTCTCCTCCTCCACCCATGTAGGGCCTTTGGGGCCTATGACACCCAAAAATCAAAGGGAGAAGGGTGCTGAAGCTCTCTGAGGTGCCTCTGATGGTAAGGAGGCCACTGTATTTATCAACAGTAATCCTGCTTATATTAACGGCAATATACAGTATACAATACATACACATATATATATATATATATATCTCAATATATAGTGCATTCCAAGATGGTATTAAAAAGCCTAAATTCCTTAGAGGGAGAACTATGTAAAGGATACCTCGCCCATTTTAAGCTAAGCCTTTTCTCTTTCTTTGCTACATGCCTTCTTTTAGCCTTTTCAAAGAGTGGTCGTTTGGTTGACTGTGGTGACGTGAATGTGCTGAGCCTGCAGGTCAGGTGCGTTTTGGGGCGGAGGGATAAAATACGGCGTCAAGGATCTAGTTTATGGTGGCACGAAAAGCCCCCCCCCCCCGCTCGCTCGAATGTCTTTGACTCCATCTGGTCCATACGACTCTTAACCTCAATCAGTCGACTGACTCAATCAACAAGTGCTGTTGCTATCGAATCCGTAAAGCCCTGAGGGACAACTGGAATCTCAGGTAATCCCAAGAAATGGTGGATAAGGACAGTGAAGAGTTGTCTTAACTTACTTTGTTTTCTTCATCTTGAATATCCGCATCTTAACTGTGTTTAACCAAAACAGGATGTGTTATTTATACCTTTTTATATTAGCAAAACAAGCCTAGGACAGGATATCATCGTACCTCTTTGTCATCTGTCTACTTTGTTATACTGGATGCTGCTGTTTGGTCATTTTTGTAGTCCATCCTCAATCCTCAACTCAGCCCGTGAAGCTAGACCAGTTCCATACATCTACTCCGCTGTTTTTTTTTTTTGTTTGTTTTGTTTTTTAACGTTTGAAAGAACGCTAAAACCAGTGTGATCAAAAACCATAACGCGTCGTTCTACATGCTACAAGCACCTTCTCTCCTATTGGAATAAGCTAAAGCTTAAGCTTGCAAAGCTGCACTTCAAAGTGGATCTCACTATAATTGAAAGAGGGGAGTTAAAGACTGTACCTGCATTAGACATGTACATAACCCTGAATCTACACATCTGTGGGTGCTTTCCTTCAAATTACATTAGCACTATATGGAAACTGTTATTTGTCAAACTTGAAATATGAATCGCTGACTTAAACTCTGCATTACGTAGTCCCTCATATTTACTGGCCCAAGGCCTTGGGAGTTACTCCCCATACGTTCATGAAATGGACAAAGACGCTTGTTCTCAACCGGCCCCCGACGGGGCGATACCATGTTACCTCCTAATGCCAAAGCTATGCCAAGGTAGAGATGAGCTACAGAGTAACCTGTGCTCACAGGAACAGGACGTGACAGTCACGACACTATAGATAAACAGTACATAGGTGTTTATTTGCTCAGTACAACACTAGCCAACTCTAGCTTACCTCAGAATAGCTCTGCGTCATGAACGCGTTACAGGCTGACCGTCCTGAAACAGGCGGCGGCTGCATTGTGACTGTTTATGACGCGGACAGTGTTATGTAGCATTTATGACAGCGGGGCCTGCCCTGCATTGTTAATGTGTACTCACCTCAGACAGTTCTCTCGTCCGGTTTTGGACAGGAACCCCAAAGCTGCACGCCGTTTCTGATTATTACGCTCCTCTCTATCTGCTTTTATCTGACGACGAGAAAACAATAATACAATAAAATTGTAAACCACGGCTGTGATATGTCTTGATTTGTTTTTTCCAGTGTAAGGTTTGATATAGAGACATGCAGCTGGCGTCAAGATGATGAAACTTGAAATGTCTGAAACACGTTAGAATAATTCAGTGAATGTATGTTAATCTTTTTAAACTTGGGCCATATTTCTACATATTTTGAATTCACCATGACTGGTTGGTACAAAAAGTTTTGGAATTAGTCCAGTAGGTCGTCTCCGTCAGCATGATGTCATCCTTTGGGGCAACCTCACTCGTCTAAGTACGTTCACTAACTGCCTGGTTTTTGCCACCGACAGGCTCAGGTTGTTATTAAAGTGTCTGACACGGTCACAGAGAGGATCCCTACAGAGGAGGCACAGAAACGGTGCTTTTACTCTGAAGAACATGCGAGTCACTAGTTCAGTTACTGTGACTTTGGTGTTTTAACACATGAGTTTGCATCTGAGCAATTTCTTCAAAACACCAAAGTCAAACAAACCGTGTAAGTGACTAAGGCAGCGGTTTGTTCTACAAGGTAAAATCACAGTTTTTTGTCACTGGGGTCTGGTGGCTTTGAGCTTAGCACTACAACAGCTGTTTCCAGCTAAGCAAAAAGGATCCTACCGGTCCATCTCTGCAGGGATCCTTTCTGTAATGTTGTCCCATACTCCCCACTCATTATATTAAAGCCATGGAAGCTCGTTGGTGACTGCCAGCTGAGGCGATCCACTGGACCAGTTCCAAAACTTTTTATACCTATCACAAACTGTTTACCACTTTGTTTTTACACTAAGTGTGTTAAAAAAAAAAGTGTATATATATATATATCTTTTAATATATTTTAATACCACACTTAATCTTAAATAATCATCACTATATAATTGAATGCTAGACCAAATAAGTGAAAGCGTCATGTTTCTAATGGATTCAGTGCTGATCTCAGGACTACTGCCAGTATTGTGTGAGCACATGTGGTGTATATCTTCCTGCTCTACTTATAGTTGATTGACTAAATGACTGGGTGTAAAAAATGGAACTAAAAAAACAAGAAAATGTGGTTTGTGCTGTATCAGACATGAATCAGCTCATAGGGCACATTTGAATTAATATCTACCTGATGAGATTTGCAATATATTCACAATTTATACAAGTTGACAAAACAAATGACTGCACTTCTTAATGTTCACAGAGTGCTAGTAGCTCATGTCATGCACTGTGGTGGAAACATAACTGACAGAAGTGTGGTTACTAAGGAAAGAGACCATGACCCCGGCTTGTAAGAGTCAAACGTGATCACACGCTGTACTCAGGCCAGAGGTGCAGGCTGACCCGAACAAAGAGACGGCGTTAAAGGAAGGAGTGAAAGGTTACGGCAAAATATTTCTCATTTCTTCTTCAGTCAGTCAGCTAGTTAACTCTGGCACTGAAGGGGCAAGAAGTTCACAGATTTGTCTTGAGGATTTCGACCTTTCATTCCCGTCTCCGAGCTCTGCAGACCCTTTCCTCTGCAGTGGAGCGCTTCATACTACCACGGAGGACGGTGAAATACACGTGAATGAAATGAGCTGATTTGATTTTACTGCAAGAGGTCTTCATTGTAAATGTTACTGTGATGGAACTTTAACTCAGTTGGGTTCATGGTGATAATTTATTTGCTAAGTATCCAAATTTATAAAAGAATTAACTCGGGGTGTAACAACAGGAAATGCAGAGATGGTCAAAGACTTTACTTCCATGTCAGTGTCAGGAATGATCTCAGTAGCTTCTTTGATTGACCCATGTTTCTCTGCTCTTTTCCACAGTTACTACTGTGAATTTGTTTCTTTCTGGGCTTCTTGCTCACACATTTGCCACTAAGCTGTTTGTCTTGAGCCTTGTGTGAATCAGCAGGTGAGGCCCAACATGGACGTGTTAGTTCACAGGCAGAAACGGGAGGACTCACTCACTGGGAGCGCTCACGGTCGCCGTGTCTCAGCCTGCTGTCCATCATCAGGCCGTCGGGACAGCACAGCCAGAAGGGACGAGGTGGAACCGCAGAGACAGAATACGTCTTGTGTGAGTTGGACAGTAGAAACAGCGGATGAAGGACCTTTCTGACCTCGTCATCGGTGTTACACCTCTGCTGCACAGCCTTTACGTTTTGAATGACCTGCTGCATGTGGTGGTCTGTCTGTCTGTCTGTCTGTCTGTCTGTCTGTCTGTCTGTGCGTGCTGTGTTTGACAGCTGTGAGTTACACTACAGATCCAACATGGCAGCTGGGGTTTCTAAACTTCCTGTCAGCCCTCACTGACCTCTCCACGCACTTGTGTCGATAGAGAAGTTGCAGGGAATGGAGGCCGTCCTTAAACCCCCTTTAGATCTGATCTGAAGGTTCTCCAGATAACTCAGACTCCTGGTGGAGGAGTTGTTTGGGAGCATTTCAACAAATATTGTGACGCCTGCAATGGATCCAGAACTGTAGAAGCATCGTGTTAACCCAACATCACTGAGTGGAAAGGGTCTCGGGACTCTGGATCGTGTTACATTTACTCCAGTTTATTGACTTTAACCCCAAACCAAATAAATAATGCTATTTTGATATTAAATGCACTTAAAAGTGTTGATAAATTAGAGACTTGGATAAAAACATGGAGTAAAACCACCTCTAACTGTCCACTGTGCTGGTTTGGAGCAGAGGTGGTGCTGGATCCTCCTGGGATGGAGACACGGGAGTCCTGACATCCAAACCAGCTCATTAATATTCACATCATCAACATACAGCATGTGACCTTTAACCTTCTGTCAGTACAGCTTACTTTACAGTCTTAGAGGGCTTACTCACTTCGTCGACTCAAACAGTCGTCCTTCTGGTCCTGTCGGGAGTGAGCGTTTCTTCTTGGTCGTCATGGAAACCCTGGATGCGAGCGCTGAATTTGGTCGTTTTCTCTCTAAAATGAGACGACAGTCAGGAATGAGTGAATTACTGAAATTAATTACCAGCAAGATGTTTTTGAGAATCTGGAGCGATTTCCATACCTGTGTCTCATAAAGACAACTGCAAATGAGAAGAAGAGAAAACAGAGAACAAAATAGTGAGCCGGTTAAACGAGTGGTTTTAGATGAATGAACAGGTTAACCATATGTTCGCTGACAGGTCTTACCTCCTGTGTCTTTGCTAAAGTGATTAAGTGATATCTTGTTCCGTCTACGTCATAAACACCGACCCTTGTGGCTGCACCAGCTGCCAACAGGCCACAGTCCCATCGGCTGCTGCCTCCTGAGAAGGATGAAGGATGAGCTGGATCTGCCCCCCCCACTCATCTTATGTCAACGACTGGACGCTGACGACCTCAGAGGTGATTGTTATTGTTCATCTGTCACAGTCTCAACTAAAGGAGTTTGTCACTTCTCTGCATCGTGCTTCCTTCCTTCCTTCTCTGTTTCCCCCTTTGTCATCTCCAATGACAGGCACATATTAGATAAGACCCGCCTTATTGACTTTCAGCAACCAATCAGTTGAACTACATGTGACCCTGACATTTATTTAACTTTATTTTATTCTAATATAGTTACTGTCTTGGCTAGCTAGACGCTAACAGCAGCCCTCAAGGCTACAAAGAAGAATCCAGCCACCGGATTGTGACTGTTTCCCTCCTCCTGCATACAGGGCTGACACCAACCCACCTCTTAGAGAATGAGTGAGCTCCTCATCGCCCTCCTCCTCTTCTCTGGGGCCTTCCTCACAACTCCTCTTCGGCCCCTCCTCATTGTGGAAACTCCAGGACAGGTCCTCAAGGCGAGGAGGTCTGAAGCTGTCATCCTCATCCTCTCCATCATCATCTCTGTGGTCACGAGCCTCATCTTCTTCTTCAGCTGACATGGTACCGTGACCAGAATCCACACACATGGAGCACTGACCGACACGATTTTGTAAGTAAATTCTTACCCTGACCTCACATTAGAAAAAACACACATATATACTTGGTTCCACACACCAGGTTGCCCTGTAAGCACACACACGACAGCTGAATCATACAGGGGAAAAAATCACACACCTGCTAAACATCATAAAAACTGAACTGAAAAAATTAAGGCTACGAGGTTGAATTCACATACAATCACTGTAACCAAAAAATCATTGCAATTAAGTCACCGACATCATAAAACCAACAGAGAGAGACAGCAGCCCGTCATATATTCAGAGCAAAAGTCAAATAATGAATGTAACGTTCTGTATCAGAGGCTTGTGTCAATCACACAGCACTGCACCATGAATGTATACAGACGATGCTGAATGATTACTGTGTCATACGACACAAAGACAGGCAGCAGAGGACAGTCTAACATAGAAAAACCACTATGCTTTACCTTTACTAACATAGCTTGGATCATAAAACTGTAACTAACCGAGGGGACACGCAGGCCTCTTAGCATCATGTGAAAATAATGCTATCATTGTCAGAAGGCCTGTTGTGCCCCCTCGTGTTTGCACTGTCCCAGTGTTCTAAATGCCTAATGGAGCTGGGCGGTGTGGGATCCAGCAGATGAAAAGCTCCACTTCCTCATTATCAGTGTGATGGGGCCGGATGCTCGGACAACAGCTCCAAACAACTGCATTTTACATTTCACGGCGTCTCGTTCTGATGTCACGACGTGTTGCTCCTAATAGTTCCGCCGTTCGAATGGTCCCGCTTTGTCTTGGAGAAATAAACGTATGTGGTCAGAGGGAAAATCAGAGAGATTCAGGGAAATATGGAACATTTGTGCAATTCCTGGAATGTGATCAGGTGGAAATGAATGGGTGAAATTTCTAAATAAAACAGCACCTCCAGTCCCGTAGTCATGCAGAGTATTTTTGTGCATTTTGTGAATCTGAAACTACTCCACAGAAATATCTGCAGTCAGTTAGTGGTACAGGCCTCCTAACATAGTGAACACGTGTACGCTTTGATGCCCCTGGTGAGCTGTTTGGCTGCTATTTGTTTGGCCTCACCATCTGTTTCACCAACTTTCACGGAAAAATAACTTTGCTGTAGAGGCTTTTGGCAGAAGAAAATGTAAAAAACTTGTCGTACAATCACCACCCTGAGGTCAGCTGATGTAGGTCTTGTTGTCTGAGCGGTTGGGGGACAGTGTGAGCCGAGGGATCAGACTACAGCATGGAGATACGATCCTCCGCTGTGACGTTTTCCATACTTACTATATGTAGCATAAGCCGTGCACACGATGGAAAGCACGCCTCAGGCATTTAGAAAAACATTAGTGCTTTATTGCCCACATACACGCTGACTAATGTAATGTGATGGCAGCATGATCAAATTTGCCCCAAAGCCCTCGGGAAGCCGTTATGTGCTGAAAGTTTGGCCTTGAGGTTGAAGTTTGGAGAGACACAAATGTCTTATCCATTCATTAAATGTGTGTGTGTGTGTGTGTGTTTGCATAGGTGTGTCCATGTATGCATGCTTGCAGGCTTCATCATGCCCTTTTACAGGTTGTATCTCAGGAATACTATGAGTGGACGTTCACTCTTGGCCTGCTATTCCTTCCTTTAACCACACGAGGGAGACATTGTCCACTGCTGGATCACATGGAGCTGTTGCCGGAGCGCCCGGGTGCAAAAACAATACTGAAAGAAATACTGAAAATTGAAAAATAATCGGAAAAAAGGAAGTGACCCTGCACGGTTTGCTACGCTCACAAAAAAAAACAAAACTTGAAGTCTTAAGAGAAAAGTTTCTTACGGAGATTTCTTCACATTTGTCTTCTCCCATTCAAACTGGTTAACAGGATAAGACAATATGATGAATGTCAGCAATCACAGTGATGTATTTGCAAGTCAAATTAGCACAGCGCTCTGTGTTTGTCTGGCACTCGGTGAAGAGTCGTGTTGCAGTAAAATCCCCAACCATCTGGTCCATTTAACAGCCTGAGGCAAACTCAGAATCCTACAGATCAGCTGCATGGAAATGTGCATGTGTGGTTAATGTCTGCCATGCAACAATGTCAATCTTCCTAACTGATTGGTATTACAGTTGTATAGCGTGATGGAGATTTGTGATGATCTAAGCTGGACCATCACTGGGCCAGAAACATTTAAACCTGCTCCGATGCGCCAAACAGATCTTGAAATTTAATTCGTCCATCAAAAGAAAATGAATCGATAATTTGAAGAAGTCATTAATCGTCTGAGCCGTTTTATTGAGCAAAAAGTGATTCTTTGCTGGGTTCCAGCTCCTAAGCTGTGAGGGTTTGTTGCTTTTCTCTGGTTTATGGCATTGTAATTTAATATCTGGGGGTCAGGGACTGTTGGTCCGACAAAGCAAGCAGTAACATCAATAACAGCAAATGTCTGGACACACAAATCTGTCACGGGTGTCAGCATACGCTACCGAAATGTCCAGGTTTTCCCCACAATTAAAAATGCTACTCGTGACATTATATTTGTTTTCAGCACTTTCACAGACATTTACCATGTTCTGCCCCACCATAACCAGACACGATGCACCGTGCGTGTGAATTCAACATTGATTGGTGCGTTTGAGTGTCTCAAACTCTGCTGCGTTCATGTTGTCCATGGTGCTGAAAAGTGATGCCAAACGCTGAGTTAATCGTCCCCCACGCTGAGGAAAATTCCTGTGGTTTGTGTATTAGCGGTCGTGCGTGTAGTCCACTTCAGGGTCCCAGTTTGGTGGTTTGAAAATATGGTCCCCCTATATTAAAGGAAAGGAAATACTCAATGAATAGTTTGACAGTTTGGGAAATGATCTGAATTTTCACACTGAGATTAAACACACCATGTGTCTGTGGGAGGGATCATTAGCCTAGCTATTAGCCTAGCTTAGCATAAAGCTAGCTCTGTCCCAGTGAAGAAACACCTGCCAACAGCTGTAGAGTTGACCAATTATCATGTTGCATCTCCATACAGAAACCGAAAAGTCAAAATGACAATGTTTAGGTGTTTGTGTTTATGCCTTCTGAATATATTTTTACTCATCTAATGACTTAGTGACTTTTCTGTCCAGTTCCCAGTGAGACCAGACAGAACGTGGGAAAGACTAGCAGCAGAGAGATTAATTAGGCTACACTTCAGTAGCTCACACACACTCACACACACACACTCACACACACACACATACACACACACACATACACAAACCTGCATTCAGATCCTTTCAGGCACACAAACATATACACACTAAAATACAAAGACACACTAATCCACAACACACATAGTGGACACACACACACTGAGAAGCCCTGCTTACACACACACACACACACGCAGTGGTGTGTTTTGGCCGCGTCAGGCTTTGAGACCTACATGGCTCTTCTATCATTCATTCCCTCAGAAGTGTTTTTCATCCCTTTTTCCCTGTGGAAAACAGAATTCATGACCCGTCACCTTTTTTGCTGACTGCACAGACCGTCCGCTGCCTTGGTAAACGATTTCCCAGCTTTTTTAGTTGCCTCACAAAACACTTGATGACACATGTGGCATGAAAAGTATGCAATTCAATTTGTCAGTGGTTATTACTTTGTCGCAGGGACAGTTACAGTTATGTTTTGATTATGGGCATTTTCTGTCGAGCTGGCTGTCACTTGGACTGTTGTCAAAGGAGGAAAAGTGTTCATTTCTTCCCTTTGGCCATCTAATAAATGCCCCCTCTTGTCTGATTAAATTTCATCTCATCGCAGGCTCACCTTTGAGCAAGGTGTCCTTTTGTACGGCGACAGGAAGGAGGTGAGAGACGAAGTGGGGAGAAGGTGTTAGACAGACGAAGATAAAGGGAGGAAGAGAAAGGTTACCTTCAGACTGGCAGCAGATTGGAGAATTTGCACTGCTCTGATTCCATTTTTGTATATCTGTGTGTGTTTTTAAAAAAGAAAAAAAAGGGGGGCTCGGCACTAGCCAAATAGGTTTTTGCCCTTGAAAGGATGACGCGCGAGTAGATGAGTAGGAACCTTTTTACCATGTCCTATTTCGCAGGACAAATAAAGGGGAAAAAAACACTCACACACACTCACACACACAATGACACGCTGTGCCCTGAATCTGTCAGGGCCTCGGTCCCCCTTCCTCCAGTCAGATAAGAATTTCCACAAAGGACTTGTCGCAATCTCACCATGCTGTTTTTTTTTTTTTTTTTTTCTCCTTCCCGACTTATTCTTCCCATAATTCAGAGCATCTCTCAGCGGCACCTAGCTCCTTGGAGGCTTCTCCTCTGAGCCAGATATGTGTTCCCCCTCCCACCCCCTTTCTCTCTGGCCCCCGTTACTTTTTCTCTTTACTTTGCTCTTTCCAACCTCATTCCCCTCAGTAGGGTTGCAGACTTTAAAAAAAAAAAGAAAAACAGCCTTTCATGTTGAAAGAAATCCAACCTCTGGTTACTGAACACCAAACCATCACCCGTCAAATGTTCAAATAAGACACAAATGACAGCTACATATATATTTTTAACCTTCTTCATTTCAACCAGGGAAGAGTTTTGCTGAGCGTGTGCTAACAACTCCTTGCTTAGTTTTCACACACGCACACCATGGATGTCTCATAAGAGCTGGGTACTGGAGGCAAAGATGGTGCCTGTTCAGTCCAATGAGAATTGCTCATCTGGCACAAAAAACAAAAAGGTTTCTAGCTTCTGCGGCTCACTGAATGTGCGCACTAGTGCTCCTCCTATCATGCCTCTGGCCCAGCCGTGCCAGCGAATGTCTTTGGAGAAGTTTTACAAAGACGAACTGGCCCCCTGGTTTAACACTACACTAAACAGAGAGTAATAACTGACCATGTTTATAGCCAAAGGCATCCTGTCAACACTTTTACTGATGTCTCTTTCACAACAGTGGGCGATGGAGAAATTGCTTTTTGGGCTGCAGCAGATTTTTTTTTTGCTGCAATACCCTGAGTGGCCACTGGGAAACATTTAAAGGAAGGCTCCGTGGAGCCGTCTGCAACCGCAGTTTTCTTCTGCTTGCTGCTGAAAAAAGCCACAGGGCAGTTTTTCCCTTTGCTCAAGAGCATCGAGTCAAAAGAGAGAGGCCGACCTCACCAGAAAAACAACAGGATCAGTCACTTATTCAAACACTTATTGTATATCCATTGTTCACGTCACAAGCGACCTCGTGTCCATGCGAAAAATAACAGTTGTCATTATGTTTGACAGCCAAAGACAAAGATAGTCAGACACTTATTGTTGGATTACATCTTAAAGCAAACGGCTGTGGAACACAGCGAAATTGTAAAAAATATATCGGGGCTAGAAACAAATGATGAAACAGGTTGTAAACAAGGGTCAGGTTAGTTGCTAACTTGTCTTTCTTAGTGGAACATCACTTTCTTCAGCTTTTCTTTTGCTTAAAACAGCTGCCGACTGGCGGAGTGCCCAATGTTCTGTTGGCACAATATTCCAAACCCCAAAAAATGTCCCATCAGAGTGAAAGCTTGTCTGTCCGACATCTTGAAAACAAAGCCCATTGATATCCTGAATACACAGTCTCCCTGCAGTTGTTTGTTCAATGACAGGATTACATCTAACAACTCGGGTGACTAGGTGGCCTGACTTAGGCTAAAGTCAGGCTAAATCATCATTACTTTGATTACGTTCTTTGCTAAACTTGACCTTCCGTTTAGGTGTCTGACCTTCTCCTAACCTTAACCACAGTAGGGGGGGTGTATAATTGTATAAGTGGAAGTTCATTTTAGTAATACTCCTATGGGTTGTTTTGTAAGGAAACGACAAAGACGCCCTTTTTGTGGTCTTGTTGGACCAAAAACCCGACAAAAGCAATCTGCCTAATCGCTGAATATCTCAACATTGAGACACTTTGTACTACGTTAACGTGCCACCCACAAACTCTGGCTTACCAGACGGCACTTCTTCATATGATTTCATGTTCCCGACACCCCGCTGTTTCATAAGGGTTTAGGCTTACTGGCAGAGGACACATGAGATGAAACACCTGAGTGTGCTGAGCTTCAGAGAGAGCTACTCTGCCCCGTGATAGATAAGACTCCGACTCCACCAGCCTCGTTCACCACGCGCTCATCCCTCAGTGAAAAAGATTGAAAAGGAAGATTTCCTGGAAAATTTCAAAGCAGCAAACAGGATCAACAGCTTAGAAGGCTTTTTTCACTTCTCAGCAACTTCCTCGTGCCTAATGTTTATGCTTTTTTTTAGAGGGATGCTGCTGTGTGTGTGTGTGTGTGTGTGTGTGTGTGTGGGGATGTGTGGTGGAAACGGTAGTCTTATGAGGGAGTTTATTCTCCTGTGAATTGGAGTGTAAAAGATGCCAGAATGCTGTCTTTCACTCCACTGATGATGTGCAGCAGCCACATGAAGCGGGAAAGTAAACCTCCCCTCACACACACACACACACACACACACACACACACACGTACTGTAACTCTTGCCCTTTTACCATCACACACTGACATCCGTATAAATATTCCCACTCAGTACATTATTACTTTAAAAAGGCCATCATGTTACACTCACACATATGTCACTTTTATGGCCACTGCTCGCTCACATGAATGCAAATGAAGCAGAGGGTATGCCGAGGCTTAGCAGATGCCAGAAACCTACAACCTGGAGATAAAAGCTTGTATTGGCAAAGCCAGAGTGTACGAGCTGATTCTTCTGTCGGCCTCTAATTCCTCAGTCACATTATTTGTTTGCCTGATGAAGTTGAAGTGAAACAGCGAGTTCAGCAATTCCGTAAGGGACCGAATTGGCTTCCTAGATGTTTGCGCCGAATGTTGTTTCTGCAAGCAGCAAAATTCTTCGTCGCCACCAGATGCCGTGAAAAGGATCGATTGGGGAAAAAAAGGTGGTGGGGGGGGGGTAAGAGGACTGGAGTAAACAGGGCTGCATTCTGGCTGTGGACAGAGGACCGCAGCAGCCAGGGTTAAACAGCTAAAACAAGAAGGTGTCAGCATCAAACGGTCCAGCACGTCCTCAGCTGAATTCAAGTCCAAATAAACCGGTGGATACAAGTGCAGCCAGGACTTTGATTATTTTTCTTATGGGGCCAAAGCGCACAGACTCTCGACCGACATCAAAAACCCCAGTGCTTTGTTTGATGTCTTTCATGGCTGTTTGGGGCAAATTTGCACGTTGGTGGCTCCAAATAGTTTTGGGTGATATCTGTATTTTTGATACTTTAAAGGACTTAATTTTCCAGCAGTTACTTTCAAGTTCGTGAAATGTCTAGCTTCGAATTAAGCTTTCAATTCCTCACTGTGCCCATCATGGATTTCTTTTTGCAGACTCACCAGGACTCTGTTCATTCATTGTGCGGTTTAGATTAGCCCAGTGTAGTTGCAGAAATGCTGAAGGAACACTAATTATGTGGCTACAGTTAGCACACCATTAGCTTAGCTTAGCATAGACCCTGCAAACAAAGGTAACAAAAACAACTTACCAACACCTGAAACTGCAAGTTCATCAGTTAGCATGTTAGCATCTCAATTGCTTTATTTGTGGGTTGTCTGATGGACTTACTGACCAGGTGCAGTAACTTCCTCATGCCTGATTTATACCTAACACATGTGTGACAGTCATTTGCGTCTGCATGGCTAAAGTGCCGCTGCACCGTCCGACACTTTCCGGGGTTCTTTGCGGTGGGTTGCAGATGGGGACGCAGATGGAGGGAGAAAATGGAGAACTTTTGAGGAGCAGCTGGTGGAAGAAGTAAGAAAGTACAAGCCCCATGGAGTGTAAAATAGCCAGCTCATGTCCGTCCATGCAGAAAGCATCACTGAGCCTTTACCTCAGTTTTAGTAAAGATTGAGCAAACATCACTTAACGTGATGGTTTTGTTACCTTTGGACAGAGCCAGGCTTGCTGTTTCCCCCTGTTTTCTGTCTTTATGCTGAGAGTCACATCAATCTGTTGCCCAAAATGTTAAACTATACCTTTAAAATAGGTCTACTATTCCAGCTTTTCAGTTCAATGATAAATACGTTCACCTTTTTTGATGGTTTTGGTTTTATAGACACTGATGGCTCCTGAGTTTGTGTTAGTAGTCTGGATCACCTGTACAAAGACATTGTAGGTAAGTTGGCTTTCCTTATCTGTGGTGTGTCATAATCATATTTAAATTCTGCTGGCAGGCTGACATATCTCAGGGGGGTGGGAGTTGTAGGGTATGCTTGGCTTGGGAAAACATTGTCTTCAATTCTGTAAACAGTGTTTCAGAGCCAAAGGGAAATGTTATGGATGATACTGATTGTGAGTCTGATAAAGAGTCGAGCTTCATCTGAGTGAACCGCTAAATGAACTATTAAAAAAGATGAGGGGCGATGGAAATCTAAAGACGGTCAAAGCGATGATCAGCATAGCAAGACGGGAGGCACGCTGCCAGCATCACGCACTCTGAGCTCTTTAGAGAACAGTATAGTGCCCATAACCCATGTGGATGGAGGGATTAATAGGTAGAGGTAGAGGAGCTCAGCAGAGCACTGAGACCCATCACATTGGCTGGATCTGTGCATCAGCTGCTGCCATTTGAAAGGTTAAAGCTGGACCAGACCGGACCAGAATTGTGGCAAATAATAACCCGGCCTTATTCTAGTGTGTTACGCTGTGGCCTGCAGAGGTCTGGTCAGCTCACACATTTCTAACTCCACACCCCCTGAGTGCTCCCTAAGACCTGTGAAGAGACTTTGACGTGTGAAATCAGTGGAACCGCCCTGTAATCCATCAACAAAATTGATTGTTGATCAAATGTTAACTGAGTAGATGACTAATTGTTTGAGCTCTGCCCAAAAGTGCATCTACCAGATGTTGTGGGTTCATCTGAACCTCAGTGTGGATTTGGTTTTGTAGCATTAACAAAGGCATTAAAAAAAAAATCTATTAAAAAGCCTGTGCAAGTTAAAATTCTGCTTTCATGACAGCACTGGTGTAAACCAGATCCTGTAAGAATTCAGAGGAGAAAGTCTGCAGCTATGAAATGAAATCCTGCTGTTTGTTCTGCTTGTTATTTGGGCTGTGGGCTACTCCTGTGTGCTGACCTGTTCCGACCTCGCGCTGTATGCGCTGCACACACTGAGCTGATGCTCTTCTTTTCTCACTGTGCTTTTGGCCTCCTCCACCGGAGCCGGCTGTGAGGGGGCACCTATGCCCCGGCATTCCCAAAGCGACAGATAGATCCACAATGAAACTCGGAGAAGATGTCTCTCTGTCGTGGTGTGGGTGGATGTGTGTGTGTGTGTGTGTGTGTGTGTGTGTGTGTGTGTGTGTGTGTGTGTGTGTGTGTGTGTGGGTCATAAAATAGAATCTATGAGGTTTGACACTTTTTTCAGAGACGTCCAGACAGGCTGAACACTTGTTATGCTGCTTGTGCTGTCAGTTGATGTGTGTGTGTGTGTGTGTGTGTGTGTGTGTGTGTGTGTGTGTGTGTGTGTGTGTGCAGGCTTGTACTGTCTAATAGAAACTCTCTCTCTAAAAAAGACAATTAGATACTTTATCGAATGGTGATCACATCCATTCTCGGGGAGGATTACACTCATTTCCTCGTTTCCTACTTCATTCGCTCTCCGTTCCCTCTCTCTTTCCATGTCCCTCCGTTGATTACTGTCGTCCTGCTTGACCTTGTATTATTCTAATTATTCTCATTACCGAGTGACTTCAGAGACATCCCCTAGCAGGTACCGTGCTAACAGCGGAGCCTCGGCTGACCTTGGAGGCAGTCGGACGATGATGGCTCATTTAAACACGGTGACGATCCTTGGTTAGTGTGTGGGAGGAAGGGAGGCAGTGAGGGGGGGTTCGGGTTCTCTGTGGGAGCTGGTTTGTCTCCTACACAGGTAATTAATACGCTTATTAACTCCTCGGCTCATATCATAATCAAAACCGCGAGGAGAAAGTGGTGGGGGTGGAATATCTTAATAGAATCCTCACAGCTTTAACTTGCTGGGTTGAGCTGGCTGCTAAAGAGAGAAAGTGTTGAAAGTTTAGAGGTGACTGAATCACTGAGTCGTTTGATTGAGCGTGCTGCGTTACTGGGAGGTATATGTGTGGGGGGTCAATTGGCTATGGCAAAGTGTGGGCAGTTGGCATATCTTAGCCTATAAGTGAGGACAAACTGGATCTTGTAGTTTATATGGGAGAGAAGATAGAGCAGAGAATAGTCAGAAAATCAGCACAAATGGCTGCATCAAGAAAATGTAGCCATTAGTAGTTGTTATGTGGCGAGGAGGAGGCTAGTCTGCAGGTGTAGTAGGTGAAGCATCAGTAGAAGTGTAAAGCACTTAAAGGAAAGGAGTTAAAGTGGCAGTCGAAGGAGAATGTACTCAGAGCAGTTTAAATGTAATATAGCACTGAAGGCCGTTGAAAGTGTAAACGTCAAATGGAGTTGAAATCTCAGCGCTGGAAGAATGGCGTGAAATCAGCGACAAGCAGTGACAGTGGACACGGTTGTGTTCGCGCTACATCAGGCGTCCGCACGCAGGCGTGTTGCCAACGACGCGTGAGGTTTGAGGTCATGAAGTCATCAAGTTTGGATGTGTAATTTGGGCTTGAGCGCTAAAAACAGATAGACGCGATGAAAGCAGTTGAAGCGTCACTTGGCGGGTAAGCCCACCCACGTAAGGGCTTTATTAATTCCATGTTTATTATATGTCTCTAAACGTCTCAGTCATCTGTTTTTGTTTGTTGCAATGTGTCACCAGACGTGAGGAAAGTAGAGTTTTTGGTTTGAACTTTTCCAAGAATGGAGGCTTTACTGAATTGTCATCCCTGGATGAAGGAAGAAGGTGAGAGGATTTAATGTGCACCGCTCCACAGAATATTGCAAGAGCGATGCAAAAAAAAAAAAAAAAAAAACGGCTTTCTTCAAAATTCATCTAGTCTGCGGCCTTGGCTGCTGAGGGTGGATGTTCCGTCTGACCTACTGCTGCACGAAACACTGCAGGTAGTTGAGCGAGTCCACTGAAAATGCAGAGTTTGAGACGCCCCGGGGGCCACATCAGACCTCATCAGGCCAGCTGTCTGCATCCAGGTGTTGTCTGAGTCGAGAGGCCTCACCCTCCGCCTCACCCACGGCGTGTGTGCGAGTTTGTTTCTACTCAGGCGTGCGGCGCAGCGCTCGTGTTGTGTGTTTGCATGCGTGCGCACACTTTTTACTAAAGGCCAAACCAGACAAATCCGACTCGACACTCAAGGAGGACCCCGTGACCTCGACGTGAGGAGGGAGGGGGGGAGGAGGGGGCGAGCCTGCCAAACAATCAGATTACCCAAAACGACAGGAAGGAGGTGAGTCTCCTGATATGTGAAAAGACACACACAGAAAAAACTCCCTCGGGGTTTTGATTGATGGCCTCTTTGTTGTCTGTGTCGGCTAGCCTCACCCCAAAAACTCACAAGATGAGCCATTTTGTCTATGCATGCTTGGTGAGCGGAGCAGCGAGGTGAGAAACAAAACATTGTGTTTCAAATTAGCAGGTGTGACATGATTTTCCGCTGCGGGGTCGGACGGTCGACCGTCTGAATGCAAATCAGCGCGTACATATTAGCCATACAGTTAACATGCTGAGCTGTAGCCTCGCCACGCAGCTATACGAAGACAAACAGGAGCATTAATGCAAAAATGTTGATGTGCAGAGGGCGAGCCAAATGTCTGATGTGCTTCTTTACAGTAGACGGCTGCAGAAAGCTGAGTCAGAACATGAATATTGTTCCTGGGGAATGAACAGGAAAATGTCTCCTCCACATAATTACGAATCCCCATGAATAATTTTTAGCAATATGTGGAGCGAAGAGGTGATAAATTGCATTTCTCTGCATTCGTCGCGCGCATGAAACATTCAAAGCAAGGAGTAATGATGCAAGGAAAGTTGGGCGACTGTGGCGGCACTTTTCCTCTCTTTTCTTGTTTGCATTCGACGTCGCGTCTGGGGCGTCTGTCATTAGCTGGGAAGAGCCGAAGCCTCTCGTTTCAGCACACACACACACACACACACACACACACACACACACACACACACACACACACACACACACACACACACAGACTCTCACATACCTTAGAGGGTTGTACTTGATCACACATCTTTGGCTCTTGGGAACATGTTGTTTTTGTTTACTGTTTACATGAACACATGCACACACACACACACACACACACACACACACACACACACACACACTCACACACACACATAAGCGCGCCTGCATGCACACAGCCACATCCACACGTAGACCTCGATCAAAGGGAACCCTGAAAAGCAGCTCAAAGGCAGGATTTCTCTCCTCTCCTTTACCCTTCTATCCTTAAAAGAATAGCGGCTTTGAAGAAGCACTACGAAGAGAGGTATATCATTTACAATCATTAAAAACTGAATGTGGGATGAGTTACGGCTGTATTTCTATAAAAGCCCTGAAGGTAAAAAGCAGGTGAAGAGGAGAAAAAAAATATCAGCACTCCTGGCATTTCTTTACAGAGCTTTAACAGCTAAGAAAAGGCCTCTGATCTCCATCTGCAGCCAGCCTTTGAAGACCCAAATGCATTTCTAATAACTAGAGCCTAAAACCAAATGCTAAATCCTCTATTGGTTTCAGAGATTATTGATAGTATTTGTGCTTTCTAGACACTGTTCAGCAGAGAAAGGCAGCAGAGACCATGGTTTGACATATCAAATGGGCTGGGAGCCCTGTTTGATGTTGCCGTGCCACTGAGCCGGTGGAGTCTGCAGCTCTGGCCGTGAAAGTCCACCTGTTGAGGGGAAGGAGAGGCCGACCTGAATGCCAGATCGTGAGATCAGTCCGTTAAATTGGCCGCAAACGAAAATGATGCTCTTGTAAAACAATGAACAGCACAAATTGTGTTGTGGATTCATATTGTAGAGATGCTTGATGGAGAACTTGGAAGGAATGCACCAAGTTTTTGGGAGGTTGTCCCGCTAAATCCACTGATCAAACATCTCCCTGCTGGCACGACAGTACAGGAAAAAGCCAGAGGTGCTGTAGTGATGAGGCTGGGGAGGATGGAAACACCTGACATTCCCACCGGACGCTGCGGACTGCGGACCCTAACCCTGACATCGTTCTTTTAAAGCATGACCACGATTGTTTCCTAACTGTAACCACGTTTGTTATTGTAAGCATGATGATGAAAGTCTGAAAACCAAACCATAATCTTTTCCTAAACACTACCACGTCCTTTTTTTGTGCTTAAACCAAACTGAACCAACACGGTGCTGTGGCATCATATAGCAGATTTATTTCACACTGTTTTGAAAGGCTCACCCTTCCTGCTGATAGAAGTGTCAGATCAGAGAGCGCCTCTTTTGTCATTCCACAGAGCTTAATTTTGTTTGATTTGGAGGGCTTGTTTTTAGCGAGTCTCAACAGCGTTGAATAAATGATAAAGATTATGAAAAAATAATGCAGTCAGGGCGCCCTCGCGGCTCAGGGGTTAAGACACGACATGAATCCAACGTCCGGCTGGGGACATTTGTGAGAACATTCTCTTCCTCTTTTCCTGTTCTCTGTCCAGCAAAAGCTTTAAATGCAAGATAAAGACATAAATAAAGATTAAACAAGCATGTGTTGCATGCTGACTGTCTTTTCCAAAAGATTGGAAGAAAAGTTTGGGACGGAGGCCAGAGTATTTACTTCAAAACTGAAAATTTAGGGCATCAGAGTAACCTGAAATATGCTCTGATACACTTGAGAAAACATACACACAGAGGCTTTAAGTGCAAGAATGACCCACTCCATTATTAATGGGCAGATGAAGGAGATGTAGGCTAGTATATTCCATCACACTGCCAGTAAAAATGTGTCTACAACGCAATTTACAATCCTCCCTCAGCCTGTGTGTGGCACCGCCGGTCTGCCTGAGAGCGTAAACATCTCCCACAGCCACTTTACTATTTGCTTACTGATCACGCAGAACCAGCGCTGAATGCAAACTGTTACCTGAGCGATCTCCCAGCGGTAACGCCGGGTATAAAAACTTAACGAGCCTCAGGGCATTATGCGAAGAAATATATGTCTCTATAAACACCTTATTTGCTTTTCATTTGGGTCCGATGAATGCTGCCCGGGCACCGTAAATCAATAGTGTAGGTATATCTTTAGCAAGAGAGCACTTGAGCTCCAGAGTTTAAAGCATGTTCCTCGTAAATCACACACACACTCACGCAAAAGACAAAACAAAAAACAAAAACAGCAAAAATCTGAACATCAATGACAAATCTTATGAACAAAACCCAGAGTGTGTGTCCACACATCCAGCCGTTCCTCTGCCCAGGGGGCTCAGGAGTGGCCTACTTACCTTCAGCACAAATCACACCCCTCACACAGTCACGTCAGACGATATCATTCATAAAAGGTTCAGACCGATGCTTGAGTGCCCCTGACTACTGTGCCTGGTGCTGAACAAGCATGCTCTACGTCGAGCAGGCCTAATCGTGGCACGCTGGCAGGTGATTAGAAATTATGTGAAGCTAAAAAAGAATTGTACAACAGGTGAAAATGAGGTCGTTTCTGACTACGCTACTTGCGTATTTCTATACTATAATTTTACAACATTTATTAATTAAAGCTGCATTTATCAACTTTTGGCCACTGGGGGGCAGAAGAACACCAAAGCACGCTCGCAGGCACACAGTTGTTTGTGTAAATAAGCAGTTACCACATCCAGCTTGTATGCTAATTCTGTTTTCACTAGCATTTCAGCTCTGCTTTTGGGGTTTGTTAACTTTAATATCTGGTTTGTTAGCTTGCCAGATGCCCGATGATGCTTTTGACTTTCTTCAGCAGTTAGCTGGTTGGCATCAGAATCAGAATCAGAATTACTTCAATAATCCCCAGGGGGAAATTGCTTTTTGTTAAACACAGCTCCAAAAGATTAAGAGTAAGAATACACTTCAAACACAAAGTAAAATATAAATATATAAAAGAATGAATAAAAAAAAAGATGTATTAAAAATTACAAATGATTACACAGAGGTAAATTACTGCACCAGGCATCTTTGATTGTCTGCTGTTTGGGGCAGGACAGAGGGGAGCAGTAGAGAGATTAAATGACAAAATATGCTGTTTGTAATTGCCCCCCCAGAATGACACATATAAGCATTTTCTGAACTCATGAGCGACATCATTGGTCAGTAGCTTCCAACATGGATACAAAAATCAAACAATTAGTGATCTGACAGTACTATAGAATAGAATAGAATAGAATAGAATAGAATAGAATAGAATAGATTGTCTGCCCCAGACGGTGACAGAAATTCTCCTTTGACAAGACTCCAACAATAAAATACAACACATATCACACACACAGATGACAAGTGAAATGTTAAAAGCAAACAGCAGCCAATACATGCCAAATATATGGACTGTTCACTGTCTTATTTCATGTTGTTCAGGGTGGCTGTTGCAATGGGAATAAAGGATTTTTTATAGATGTTTCTGCGGGCCAGTGGGACTTTGTAACGTCTGCCTGATGGAAGTAACTGGAAGGAGTGATGGAGGGGGTGAGAGGGGTCCTCTGTGATCAGGGTGGCTTCATGAGTTTGTGGTGAACCAATGATTTTGCTGGCCTGATTAACAATACGGGAGAGTTTTGTTTTGTGGTTAGTGGAGAGGGAGCCGTACCAGGATGCAATACTGAATGTGAGGATGGATTCAATGAGTGAGGTGTAGACCAGGGTTAAAATGCCTCTGCTAAGGTTTGGTTTAGGCACAGAAATCATTTTATTTGGATTAGAGAAACATCACGGCCATGGATAAAGCTTAGCAATTTTAGTGTCGGTTAAAACACTACAGTCATGATAGACAAGAATCTTAATTACCTCAGTCCACCAGAGGGCTTTGTCACTCCTCATTGCTGAGAATTTGCTGAAACAAAAGTAGAGTCTCCTGAAAATAAGACATTTTTAAAAAATCAGCAGCAACGAGAAACAATGTTCCAAATCCCACGACCTTGCTGTGAATCATTTTGCTATGGAACTGCTTTCCATCAAAGAAACAGTCCCCAGACCGACATCACTAAACTCGGGCAAATAAAATCCTAAATATTGGCACGGCAGGATATTGTTAGTGCTAGCAAACAATATTATCATCCCCTTGAAATCATTTCTGGCTCCATAACAAATGTAAGTGACTCTTCGCTGGCCTTTTAACGATCCTTATATACATGTAAAAATGTGGATTAATGCCATTCTAAAGACATAATAATGGAGGGCATATAAAACATTCAAGTGTAATGCGTTTTTGTTACAGTCAGCACACTGCATGCCAAAGAGTTAGCATGGAGACCTTTAGCTGCTACTGATGAAAGATGGATGGTGTTGGTGTGATTCTTTCCACTGATCAAGGTTAAAGGTTTTTGTCAGTTTTAAGTGCATATTCATATCATATTTCTGAACAGTATGCACAGAAGCGTGGAGTGATGGTGTCCACATTTCAGCACAAATGACTGTAACAGGCACAGAGTTATAAGGGCATAAAGTATTCTCAGATTTTCTTACACTAAAATGAGCTCTTACTTTTTTCTTTTTTTCTTTTTTAAACCACAAGAACTGGAGTCATTCCCCCAATTCCTCTCAGCCATGTCAGGAATAACACAACCTGAAATGTCACATTACTTATTTATTAAAGCAAAAGACGTTATGATTCCACCTGCCATGTTTTTTTGCCCTCTGGTTTGTTAAGAGGGTAAATTAAAGATTTTGGCTGCTGGGTCTGAGCCAATTTTTTTTTGTCTGACTTTGCAGTATCAGCAGAATATGTAAGTGTGCTCACTAATGGGTTTTCCTAGAGCTCATGTGTGGAACATAAGACATTTTGCTTTCCAGAATATCATTGTAATGGTCAACACTGTGTATTTGGAGGCTTTAATTTATTTATTTTTTTAATCTTGCAAGCACTTCCTCAAATGCAGATGAATCCCCCAGACACATCAATCATCAACAAAATAATCACCTTGTGGACACGACAGGGGCACAGGATGATGGGAGAGCTTGTTTTCTGTGGTTTGAAGGTGGTGAGGGAGCGAAGGAGGGAGGAATGGGGAGTGCATGAGGGTGGGAAGAGGAGGAGATGGAGGAAGCGAGGGTGGGTTTTTTTTTGGCGGGGGGGGGGAGTTACAGACCTAAGCAGGTGTGACAGTTCTGAAAGCTTTCATGGGGAAAAAAAGGTTTCTGTAGCCTTGTAGCAATGCTAAACTGAGCGTGACCCTCAGACTGAACCCAGCCATCTCTCTCGCTCTTGCTTGCTTCTTGCCTAAATTGCCCAAGAACAGGAAAGCCCTGCACTGATAGTGTGTAACCCACAGGATGGGAGCTTACAAATTCCTATTGTCTTTCTATTTGTCTCCCCATCACTTTCATTGTATACCTTTTTTTTCCAATTTACTATCGTCGACTTAAGAAATACTGCTGCAAGGGTGAGGACCCTTCATCTAAAATATAATATCCATTTGATTGTCAATATATAGATATCTGTGTTTGTTTTAATGTTAGATGTCTGACTAGAAGTGCATGGGATGGCCATTCAAGGTCACCAGAGGATGAATCATAATCACTTTGGTGATCTCTTGACCTTCCTTGTAGCACCAACAGCAGGTCTAAATTTTCATTTATTCAGCAACATCCAAACGTCTATATGGAGTGGTATCAAATTTAGTACAGGCATTCATGGTTCCCAGAGGATGAATCCTAATGACGTTGGCGATTCCTCTTGACTTTTCCTCTTGACTTTTCCTCTAGCGTCTCCGTTAGGTTGTGGTTTCCAATAAAATGGCTCAACATCTATTGAATTGATTGCTGCGAAATTCGGTCTCGTCTGGGGCAGCTCGATGGTGCGGTGTCCCTTTCAGTGTGGAGTTTGCCCGTTCTCCCTGTGCGTGCGTGGGTTCTCTCTGGGAGCTCTAGCTTTCTCCCGCAGTCCAGAGAAATGCAGGATAGGCAGATTGGTTACTGTAAATTGCCTGTAGGTGCGAATGTGAGTGTGTATGGTTGTCTGTTTCTGTGTCAGCTCTGTGATTGACTGGCAACTGTCAAGGGTGCACCCCCGCCTCTCCTCCAGTGTCAGGCTGGGATTGGCCCCAGCATCCCAGCATCTCTCTAGATAATGGATGGAGACTCGGGTTCCCTTCAGGATGAACTGTTATCACTTTGATGGTCCGTTGACTTTTCATCATGGAGATGCATAATTCATTTTTAATATCCAATCTTTTAGTTTGTGACCAAATACCTGCAAAAAAAAAAATAGCATAATTCCCAACAGCCTTAGTGAATGTTAGCAGCATGGCTGTTGACTCTAAGTCATGTTGTTGTGCAGTTTGTACAAACTGCAGTGAAACCTGCCATAAGGAGCTGCTGAGGATTTCATTACCTTGGATTTTAGTGGAGCTTCAGTGTCCCATGATGCTGTACCTCCACCTCCTTTACCCCAACAAGGATAAAACTCCAGGGGAACATTGAATCCTTGCTATTTTTCTTAGAATCTTTGGGGCATGAGAAATGGTCAGATGTGAAGATCTGGAATAGTAACAGCTTATGTAAACCTAACCCCGGTGTTTGCCCCCTCCCATCTGCCCCTGTTTACCCCAGCCTGTGGCTCTGTATGTTAGGGGACAAGGGAAGTCTACACGAGCAGAAGGCAAGAGCGCGAGCTATCGGATTGGAACTCCTCCACCTGCCAAGAGAAGTAAGTCTTCCTTTTATGAGCCAATTGAAATTCAGCTCACAGGCTATCCATTCTGTCAATGACAAGAGGAGTCAGGACAACCTTGCAACCCCCAACACTAATAACACTGTAACGGTCAGAGATAGATCAAGCTGAACGCTGATAGTTAGAGCGGGTCTTCGGCCTCCCATAAGTGTTTATTGCAGACAATTTTTGCCTTCATTTGTTTTGAGCAGATGCGTTCCTGAGTACACCTGCGGTCGATTGTAATAGTTTTCACTCCGGCAGCCGACTGACAAACGACCTGCAGTTTTTTGCCGTTTGTTCAAAGAGCATTGGTGTGCAGATTATGCATGCCACTGTATATGCTTAAAGAGCCAGCGCACAAGGAGGGATCTGCTCTTGCTTTGTATGCATTAGGGCAGCCCTAACCCCTGACCTCGTGTGCTCCACTCGACGGCGTGACAGGTTCATTACCACAATCTGAATCGGAGGAATCAATCCTTGAGAGTGTGTTCCAGACATTCTCCTCGCTGCGCTTTTACACTTACACATAAGTGTTTCTGAATCAATAGAAGCGGAGAGGAAAATGGGGGATTACAGTAAGAACAGGCTTCTTGATGGACTCAGTTTCAGCAGCGCGAGGCACACACTCTGTGTTATGATCAGCTTTGCCACTGAGGGGCAGTAGAGAGCCTGGAATGAAAATGAAACACTGAAGAAGTGTCATCATCTATCATTATCCAATTCCATCAATTAATATACACATGGTATGAAAATGTCTCATACTGCAGTATGTAGAAATTAAATAGTCTCTAGTTTACTTCCTATACACAGACTTTAATTCTATCTATCTATCTATCTATATCTATCAGTTTATAATCTAAAATGTCCCATTGTCATACCACTGTAATGTCTCTGTGATGATTCCCAAATAAAAGGTAACTCTATTATCGAGATTATCGTGATACAACTAGTCAAGGACACCTGGAGTTTTTTTCTAAATCCTCTTATGTGTAACCTGTAGCCCATTAACTCCCCATATTCTATAAACCCACTGATTGATGAGTGTGTGTGGCCATCAGTCAGTCCACCTAGAAACCCCTCTGGCTCCTTATATGAATGTTAATAATTAAAAAGTTCCTGTATGAGTTGCACTCAGAGTAAAGTGAGCCCACTAGTGAAGGACTTAACCAGCGTGGACGTTGTTATTGTGGCAGTGGCACACCCTAACCAGTGCTGGAAACCTGATCGTGGGATTATCGCCAGTGGAGGCGGCGCGCATCCACCCGGCTCACAGTAGGCGGCGTCAGTCCGGAGCAGCACGTCCTTCTGAGCTCACTTCCGCCGGCTTGAGTCGGATCACTCTCGCCGCTTTTGTTCTCCCATTTCCATCCTGCCTCCTCAGCCGAGAAGAGGGACGCAGCCGGTCGGGAGCCCACATAGGCGCACAGTAGCGGACCCGTCCGTCGCAGAGCCGCCCGGTAGCCACATGCGAAGCGCCGTCTGCGCGGAGGATACGCGGCACTCCGTAGTTACATAACTGGACTACTTTTTTCTACCACTGTTGGGGGTTTTTCACGCTTTTTTTTTTTTTGTTGTTGCACCGAAACTGACTCCCCCTCTGTAAACTCAAAATGGAGAACGACGACAAATACCTCCCCGAGCTGCTGGCGGAGAAGGACAGCCTGGACTCGTCGTTCACGCACGCCATGAAACTTTTAAACGCAGGTAAAGTACCGACACGCGGCGTCCATTGTTCGTGCTTTGAGTTTTAGCGGGCTCGTGAAGGCCATGTGTTCGGACGGGACGTGGACGGTGCTCCCACGGCTCCGTCATGACTCTGCGTGGGGGGGTTCAAAACATGATAGCGGGCTGTGTGAGGTTGTAAACAGGCGGAGGACACACACACACACACACACACACACACACACACACACACACTGTGAGCCCTCCTCGGTATTTCTTCGCTTTCTCTCGACGGGTCTTCTTCCTCTGCGCCGTCGGGGCTCGTGCCGACTTCAAACTTGGAAACTCGGACTCTCTCCGGACGAACAGCTCGTGTGTTTTCGTGCTCGGCTCCCTGTTGAGCTCATTGTCTGGCAGCGACGTTGCGCAGAAGCCCAGAAATGTGCGCCAGTGTCCGTGGCTGGGGGGCGGGGCGTGGAGGTGTGTGTGTGTGTGTGTGTGTGTGTGTGTTTGGAGGGGGGGGGTCACCTCGCTGCTCCACAGCCGAGAGGAGGCCCGGCCGGCGGGGACGGAGGTCCGGAGGTCCCGCTGCTGAAGCGTCCTTGAGCAGGAGACTGCAGCTCCGGGGCCGCTGTCCTGTAGCCGTGACGGACAGGGTGATGAAGAAAGAGCTGCCTCTGACATTCAGTATATATATTCATCCCCGTGGCTGTCAGCTCGCCCTGAAAACATGCCATGTCACATTATTAGTGTTTTCTGGATCCACTCGGAGAGGGACAGCACTGCATGGGTGCCGTCTTAAATGACAGGATGATGTACCATAAGTCATCAGTGAGTCCTTGGAGGCACGCTGCAGTGATATCAGAGGAAATGCCCCAAACATCACCAGGACATTTAAACTGATGGGCTGCATGTTAAGTGACTGTTTAGTTGACATTGTTGTCCATGTGCCATGTGAGTCATTCTCTGCCAGCTGGTTCTAACCAGGGTACCCCTAGTGCTCATTAAACTGCCCTCCTCGTCTGACGGGTTGTGCAAAATCTAGGCTGCATCTCTGATATTGAACGTGAGAATGATCCAGAAAGACAAAGTGTGTCAGCGTGTGCTGTGGCATTCCCTCGGCTTCGACATCTCCTCTCGGCTCCCCCGATCTGCAGCTGGTAGACTGCGGTGAGGCTGACATGTTTGCACATCGCAGGCTCAGGAGTTGTCGTGGCCAGGAGTGAGGAGGTGGTTTGAGATGAAGTGCTGGGATGGTGCTGCTGGGAGCGACGGGTGCTGGAGACAGAAGGAGAAGGGAAGAGCTGGTGCCTGCCTCTCAAAATGTAGCTGTGAAAACTTTGTTTTCAAATCGCGGTTTAAAAGATTCAAGATTGGTGATTCTACAGTTTTTTAAAGATCAGTCTCTTTATTTGTTAGCCGGACAGATATTTTCTTTATTAAACTGATGGGTTTGGAAATGCCAAACACTGTAAAAATGTCCATTGCAAGTTCTCAGAGTCCTCTGTGATGCCTTTTCATGTCTCGCTTTGTCCGATCAACTTTCCAAAAAGCAAAGAATATCAAAGCAACAGTCGTCACTTTGAAGAGCCTGTGAGCAGAGATTAGTAGAGTTTAGCTTGAAACGATGGCAGAAATAATTAGTCTATTAACAGAATAGTTTCGCCTCTATTCTGAATGTTATTTACATAAAAGGTGCTAAATGAAGCGCATCACATACATGCTTTCATTGTCTTGTTATCACCAGGAAGCGGTTTTGTTTGTTTGGCATTCAGTAAGCATTGATAGTCAGTCCAAATATTTCAAATTGTCTTGTTCAAATCTGGTATAATTGGGCTGAAAACTGTTTTTGTTTTTTTAGACGTAAAGGATGCACAGAACTGCATTTGAATCAACTGTGAAATGTAACGCATGTGTTTCCAAATAGTTAACTTTTTCACTGAGTTTCAACCACTGAGGTGCCTTATAACCTCTAAATCGATGCTTATTTGATAATGTGTGTGAATAGGAGCACGTGAATCCTCCTCCTGACTGTGATGTGCTTTGCCTCTTTGAATCCTGTCTGATTTCGTGAACACTTTGCCTGAAACGATCCCTCTCCCCTTTTAGAAATTGATAGAATCCAGAAAGGCGAGACTAAAAAGGAGGCAGAAACATACCTGGACCTTTTCACAACAAAGAACATCAAACTTAAGGAACGAGTGCTCATACCTGTCAAACAGTACCCGAAGGTGAGATTTCTTTGCCCTTGTTTCCCCCCTCCTCCTCCTTCTTCTTCCCTCTTGATTTAATTTATCCTGCAGCCGGGTTTCAATTACACAAAGCCATGGGGTTACTAGGGAGTCTCAAATTACTTCTCTCAACCTTGATCTTTAAGCTCCAGAGTATAATTACAACCGATACTGCCATGTTTAAAATATCACTAAAAGGATCAAAATGTTAATATGACATTGGTGAAGATGGCTCTATATAGCAGGGTAATTCATACTGTGCTCAGAAGATTGGATCTGCTCCTCTGTTTGTGTTCAGCAAATGTTTCCATTCAGAGCGAAGTCTTACTCGGCTTTATCATGTAACCTCGGGTGTATTCACCCGTATCCTTTCGATCCATATCTGATTCACGCATACGGCTACATTGAATATAGGATGATGGCATGTAAGGGCATAATCTGTCCTCTAAGACTATAAGAAGACATTGCCACGTGCATAAGATGCATGTTGTGGAATTAATTTTCATCAGTTAAACTCGCCCGGGCTTATTTGGCACCTGCCTGTCGCCTCCTGTGAACTTTAAGGATTCCATTTTCTTTTTGACGTTTACAAAAAACAATACGCCAGATTTCTCTTAGATTTTTCCCCCCAAGAAGCTGTAACAAGAATGAGATCTATAGATGTTGCCCCACCTCGAGCATCAGATCAATATGATGTAGGAGTCTGGGCTGTTGGGTAAGACGGTCTTCTGATCTCCACAAAGCTGTCTTAGTTTGCCAGACTTAGTTTTAGTTGGTACGTCGGTCCGCTGTGTCAGGGATGATGAAGCTAATGAAGGTTTTCAGATTTACAACAGCTACTTTTACAAGTCCAGGAGGACTTGGTTCCTTTGGGGCAACTTAGCAGTGACAGCTAATTGTAGGCACGTCACACATACATTTACTTCGCTCTGAGATTGAAGAGGTGAAGATCTCAGCTTTTGAACAGAAGTTGGTTCTGGTTCAGTGCTTGGATGATTGCAGTGAATAGTAACTGCCAGTCTTACAGCCCCCAAAGGGTCGTATCGACCATCTCTGGTAAATCCACCACTTAAAGGCTCTAGCGTGCGCAACAAGACCCTGACAATGACTTCTCCCTCACTCTCCTGGTATTAAACCCGCCTCTGCTTTGACTGTCAGGCTGATTTCGTTCTGCTTTGTTTTGCTATTAGTTCAATTTCGTGGGGAAGATTTTGGGACCTCAGGGCAATACAATCAAACGTCTGCAGGAAGAGACCGGAGCCAAGATCTCTGTGCTGGGCAAAGGATCCATGAGAGACAAATCCAAGGTACTACACACACACACACACACACACACACTCATGGCGTTACACACCTGTGAGAAGGGTACCTGAAGCCACAGCACATCTGGCCAATACTTGAGAGGGATGACGGGCAGTGAGCACAGATGGCATCAACTATCAGGATTGCTGAGGTCGACGTCAACATCAAGCCAAGGGCATCCACGCACTGCACATCTGTTCCTGGAAGCTTCAGGATATCCCACTAAACCTGTTATCTACCAGTCTGATGCCATTATTATTAAACTATGTAAAGGAAGGGAATATCATGTGTATGCCCGATGCCCTCTGAGGTGGATGTAATGTGGCAGAGCTCATTTAGCTGTAGAGTTAGCTGTGCGCTCTCGGTGACTCGCTGACACCTCTGGTATGTCATTTCAGGAGGAGGGGCTGAGGAAAGGCGGCGAGCCCAAATATGCCCACCTGTCTATGGAGCTGCACGTCTTCATCGAGGTGTTCGCCCCTGTGCCAGAGGCCTACCTGCGCATGGCCCACGCCATGGAGGAGGTCAAGAAGTTCCTGTTTCCTGTGAGTCTGGCTTTGATGTTTTGGGCTGCTTGTGTTGTTTTCCAGTGGTAGAGTGTTTTCCAAGAGCTGCCTCAAACAATTATTGCTTGCCACTAATTAAACTCTTGATTATCTATTCAATTCATCTTTTGTCTGTAAAATGTCACCAGTATTGACAAACACTCAGCACAAATTAACAGAGCCTAAAGTGGTGTCTTTAGATATCTGGGGCAAAGCTGCACTGTTCTAAAGCTATAAACCGAAGCTAATCTTTGCACACGTGAAATTGTGACATCATATTTAGATAACCGATGAATGAGAATAATGGTCGAATCAGTATTAGGTTTCTGTCAACTGAGCTGGCTTTAATTAGACTAGGGCTTCAGTCAGTGATCGCTTATTGAATTATCCACCATGTATTTTCTCAATTGTTTGTTCCACAAAATATCAATAGAAAATTCTTAGAAATGTTTTCAGGATTTCCTGAAGCATAAGCTGATATTTTCAAACGGCTTGTCTTGTCTAATCTAATCAACGACCCAGACCGCTAACAACTGATTCATCATCAGATAAGACAAAGAAAAACACCAAACTGTCACTACTGAGAATCTTAAATTTGAGCAGGTTTAGTATTAGTGTTTGGAAAAACTACTACTACTTTTGCTCGACCGGTCGGTTAATTGACTAAAAGCCACACACAGACGGCTGGTCGGTTAGCCAGAGTTCTCCCACCACGGGTCCACTTGCAGATAGGCATGCAGGAGAAGTGTCATGGAGCAGAGGTTTGTAGTTGTAGTTTAATTTAGAGATTTAAAAATGCTCCCAGCAGCTCTCTCCCTGCTCTTAAAAAGAGGAGATAGCACCATGCCATACTCAAATTCACACTTCCTGACACTAATTGCTGGGGTTATGAGAATACCGGAGAGCAAAAAATGAAGTCATGGACCGGAAAAAGGTTTAGAGGCCCCCCTGAAAGTGTCTTGGGTAATTGACTGAGGGGGGTGCCTTTCAGAAAAGTGGAGCGGTGTGCAGTATGGAAGTCAGACAAAGCAATGTAATGTAACGCCGTCTGCTCTGGATGAGGAATTGGGTTGCCAGGGCTACCCCTTCATCTGCCTCCACTACATGTCTGTACATCTCTGTGCCTTTACCTGAGTCTCAGTCCTTGGGGGAGTGAGGGGGAATCGGTGTGCAGATGTGTAGCTCCCAGGCAGATATGAGGTAGATTGCACCCTGCGTCGTCCATGCTTTTATTGCCTTTACACAGAGGGATTTTTGAGCGCGGGCCAACCTGGTCTGCTGTCAAGCCCGGTTAAAGCCTATAGTGCTCTAACAATGGCTCATGTCAGAGCGGGCCTACGGGCCCAGGGGTTCACGAGGTGCTTACATTTTTTAATTAGTGTGCGAGCATCGAAAGGCGAGATGAACGAGCTGATGAACCAGCTGCGGTGTTGGTATTGCTGTGTTATGTAAAAATGGCAGAACCTGCCATTACAATTTAAGGCCATAATCTGTCAGGCTTGGCAGCCTTCGTTTGGGCCCGGGCCACATTTTAATAAATGACTCGGGTTCCCAGAAAGTGTGTAGATGGAATTTGTTGGTAAAATGTCCGCTGTATTACCTGTACCCCACCTGAGGTATTCCATGAGGCTCTCACTCTTTGCTTGTATGTCTACCAATGCGAAACAAGAGCCTTGTGCTTGTGCTCCTGTATGAGGGATTCGCAGATCCTTTTATTTCTTGACACTGGCGCTCGATAAAAATGTTTTCTATGGAATGTATTGTCTCTAGAAACTCAATTAATCTAAACACCTTGATGAGTAAAGACGTGTCACCTGGCTGGCTCATTGAATGCAGCTGCAGTCACACTCCTCTTCGCCTGAGATGAATTTGTAATCAGTCAAATAGCATGTGTTTGCTTCTGCTGTAGATAAACTGAAAGCTGCTGTCTGAGCTGCATATTCTTGTCTCCCCCCCCCTGCTTTTTCACCATCATTAGTAACCATTCCAGGGACTGATTTATGAAAAAGAATTGATTGGGTCACAGTGCAGCCCATATGATTGCTCCCCGAAGAAGGGCGGTGGATTGTGTTGCAGGATTTGTGCAGCCCAGACAGACAGTCTCACTAATCCATCGCAACTTATTGTTCTTGCGGGTAGAGTAACCGTTAGTAACGTTGATGATCACTCCAGGCTTGTCAAGAAAGTGATTTACATTTTGTGCATGATGGAGGGGCTCAGGAAGGCAGGGAGTGTGTGGATGGATGCCTTCCAATCTCCCACGTACATGAGCAGCCCCCCCCCCCCCAGTACTGTGAGTCACTGGCACTGAGACTCTGTCTACCACTCGCTCTGTTAGCCATTGGGGGATGCCATGTTGTGAGCAGCTCTGTAATTGTGTTTCACCCTTTTATCCATCACTCGTTCTCACACTGTGCCTCCTTTTCTTACCTCTTCTTTGCTTTTTATTTGTGAGCCCTCACTTTTCCCACGTCATGTGCTCTTTTCATGCCCCCTCTTTCTTTCTATGTGTGTGTGTGTGTGTGTGTAGGATATGATGGATGATATTTGCCAAGAGCAGTTCATGGAGATGAGCTACCTGAACGGGGGCCAGGAGCACGGAGCCAGAGTCCGAGGGGGCATGCCGGTCAGGGGCCGCGGAGTCCCCCCTGCCGGAGCACACAGGTACGGACTCACACACACACACACACATACAGGGTCTCTCATATAAGAACTGCTTGGTCACTGAATAAACGCAAAGGCACATTTGTTCATCTACTATATCTGTGTATCAGTAAAATTGCTGAGCTAGGCCTGAAGAAGCAGTATATAGTTTTGTTGTGTGCTGATGCTGACGAGTGATTGGAAATGTTTAAGCACTTTGACTTGTCTCTCCCAGAGAATACAGTGTATACTGTATGCTGCCTATAAACCTAATGTGGGAAACAAATAGAACTGTGAGCTGAAGGAATATTAATATTAAATCTTAATGAATAGTCCGTCACCTGAAAAATGCACCTTAAATTGTCAGTTCATGTTTAATTTCTTGACAAAAGCAAGAATCCTACAGTATGAATGTGTTAAAATGGAGAAATGGCTCAACATTCTGGCAAACAGGCTTATTTACTTTGTTGCTCTAAGTTAGATGAGATCAGTACTACTTGCATGTCTGTATGGTAAATAATGTAGCCTGGTACAGTACCCCGAAAGACCGGGAAGAGACAGTTAGCCTGCCTCTGTCTAAATGTAACAACAATATCCACCTACCAGCACCTTTTTAAAGCTCACTAATTAATTAAACTCACTATTAAAAAAAACAAGATAATGATTTTATTACCCTATGGACAGAGACAGGCTAGCTGTTTCTAGTCTTTATGCCAAGTTAAGCTAACTGCCTGCAGGGTGAAGCTATTTAGCGTAGCGACAAAGGGATTGTATTGATCTTGTCACCAAACTCTTGGCAACTGTCAAACTACTCCTTCAAGTAGAAGAACTGAGTGTCCCCCCGTGTTCCTCAGGGGTAGGGGAATGCCTCCTCGCGGTGCTGTTGCCAGGGGAGGCGTCACACGAGGCGGCCCAGGAAGAGGTGGTGCAGTGAGGGGCGCCCCGTCGGGCCGAGGAGGACCCCCTGCAGCACCCGCCAGGGGAGCTGTGGCACCCCGCGCAAGGCCCCCAGCTGGTGGACCCCCCCAGAGAATGGCACCTCCACCCCCCCACCAGCACACCCCTGCTGCAGCTGCTGAGAGCTATGAGGAATATGTAAGTACAACTGCCAGCGGAGGGTAGTTTTAATTTAATGCTTCCGCTTAGTGTGGGTGTTACTTGTTATATTTTCTATAACTAATATGTATAGATATATGTAATTTAAACCGGCTAAGGTAGACTTAAGAAAAGATAACAGGAGGAGAATGTCCAAGCCAGTAGATAAGCTGTGGAGACGGTCTGACGTGGCTAAGTCTGACCTCTGCAGCACGGGCCTCCTCTGAATGAGATCTGCTGTGGACACTCTGTTAGCTCCGAGTTGCTTGTTCGTCGCCACAGGAATAAGTGATTTGAGATGCTCGAGACATGAGGGGTGCTGCTTTAGTACAAGTGTAGTTCTTTGGGGACACCTTGACATTCATGATTCATGAACAAGCCTTTCCTCAAATCTCACTCTGTTTCTCTGTTTCCTTCCCTCTGCAGGGCTACGATGAGAGCTACACAGACACGGCCTACGAGTCATACGACAGCTATTACAGTCAGCCGCAGGCGTGAGTGAATCAGACGTCTCTTTGGTTTTCACCTGCTCCTCACAAAGTGCTCACACACACACACACACACACACACACACTTCCTAGTCACTAGTTTCGCTCAAAGAGGGATTTAAGAGCAGCAGAAATACTTTTTAGCCACTCTTGCACAAATTCAGCGCTGATGGTGCTTGATGTTTCATGGCTCGGATGGCGGTGTTATTTAGGAGAACCAGCTGGGACTGAGATGTTTCACGCTAGAGAGCCAAGCTTTGATCTTATTCATGGAAGCCAATTATCACCCTCCTAGACATTACAGTCAGCAGCTACTTGATATTTTTTGAGAGATTAAAAGTGATTTTTTTTCTCTCTCTCTCTCTCCCTCTCTCTCTTTCTCCCTGTGTTTGACCACCAGGGAGCCAGAATACTATGACTACGGACACGGAGAGAGCACAGAGTCATATGAGTCCTATGGTGAGCAAAAACTTCATTCACTGTCAACACGAATCACGTTATTTATACAGACATGAAAAGTGTGCATAGAAATAAATGGCTAAAAAATAGATCTTACAAAATGTAGTTTGAATTGAATCTAATTATTTTAGAGTGAATTTGCATCTATGCATCTATTTGAATTTGCGCACCACGTGTGACTTTCTGTTGGTGCAGGACTTTTTGCATCAGTGGCCAAAATGGCTACTAGATTTCTAGAATGGCTACTGGTGGGGTTTTGACCGGTAGAAGTGCTTTGGAGCAGCTCTTTTTCTTTTTCCACTAACTAGATTAGTTGTCTGTAGTAAATCTTGAGGCGGATTGAATTATAAATGTGTTTATTTTCGTGCATGTCCTCTCCAGGCCAGGATGACTGGAACGGGACCCAGCGAACAGGGAAGGCCCCTCCCCCCTCCAGAGGTGCCAAAACGCCTTACCGGGATCACCCATACCGACAGTACTGAAGCAGACTCACCACCCTTAACGTGTCGCCCTGACTACCGCCTGTCTACCACGGCAGCTCTTGCTTTAAGCAGCCCGACAAAAGTAATTGTCCGTTTTGTCTTTGGTTTGGTCTTTTCCTACACCGGACTTTATACGAGAGAGCAAATTGGGAACTGAAAATCGGAACTGGTTTTTGAGATTTGACCGCGAACTCCCCCCCCCCCACCCCCACCCCTACTTTGTCACACCAACCAGCCACCAATCCCTCCTACCAAAGCGGCTTTTAGATGGGTTAGAGAGGAGAAGTTGGCGTTCCTCCTTTTTATTCTTTTTCATTTGAATTTTTATTTATTTTGCTGTATTTTTTCCTCTGACCCTTCTCCCCCCCTCTGGCTTTTTTTGCATTGTTGATCATTAATTTTTCTAACTGTTTGGGAGTAGTCATTTCTAGTGGAATTAGTAGCTCATTCTCCACCTGTCTAAGGAACCCATTTTAATTGTTTTTAAATACAAAAAAATCTGTCGAGGGTCAGTTGCAGATTCCCATTTAGGCTACATTTCAAAATTCTGTTAATATAGCCAAATAAAAGACCTTTTAAACTTTCAATTATGTAATATAGAAACACAAAAACAACCTTAAATTAAGTGAAGGTTAAAGAATCAATGTTAATGGAATCAGTACAATTCATTCTTGATGATGGTTTGTTTTTAAATAGTTCTAAAACGTTGTCCATTTAGACTTAGGCAGCAATATTTGTCATTGTACTTAGAGTTTTGAAATATAGCCCTAATAGACACTGTTGAGATGGACTGTCCTCATATCCTCAATTTGTTTTACCTGTTAAAAATTAATTTTAAGACTCTGAAGACAAAATGTTTGTTTAATGAGAACACGGCTGAGAGATGGCCTCCTGTTATGCTAAAAACAGTTCAGGTCTTCATTTTGTGATCTGATTCTCTATAAACTGCATGCACAAAGTACACAAAGAAGGATTGGGACAAAAATCTCCACATGGGTCTTCTCTTTCTACGGAGAAGGGATCCTGCAGCTCAATCCGAACTCTTGTACATATTTTAAAACATCCTAACTGTACTTATTCTGCCACTAGTATCTGTACCCTCTCCATAAAATGCATTATGCTACATGTGTAAGCTTGCCTAAATAGGTTACTAAATCTGTCCAAAAGATGTTTTGCAGCAGTTTGTCAATAAAGCTTAGTTTGTTTTTTATGAAACTTAACTTGCTTTATTTGTTTCCTGTCCTAGTAAAATTCTGAAATGGCTTTTTTAAAACAACATTCAGCAGTCAGATGTAGGTGTTTTCCTTTGTTTCTCATTCAAAACCGCATTTTAAATCTAAATGAATGTATTGACGTCTGAAGACTTTAACCCTACTAAATGATGTCTTGATTGATTATCAAAAGAGCACAACTTATTCTTTCTCTCTCTTTCTATACTTTTTAAAAAGGACCCAGAGGTAAGACCTCTAAAATAACCTGGATAGCTTCCTAATGTGTATAGAGTTCTAAAGCATTGAATGCCTGGGTATGTATAAGACTTTTTCAATCCTCTTACCTGTGGTCGTAATCGTTAATGAGAATTGCTTTTATAGCATCTGAAAATTAACTGAATTCAAACCACCATTCAGGTCTAGGCTTCATTGTCATGAAAGACGCTGGCGCGATGGCTACTTTAGTACAGAGTAATGGCAGTGCAATGGAGAGGATGGTTATAACCTAGAGAACTCCACTGTAAAGGTAACCTAACCCTAAATGTTTAATTTCGTAGTGTGTTTATCCATTGACATAAACTTGCTGGTAAATGCGTACAGTTTCTTAAAATATCATTACAGTCATGGCAACAAAAAAGAATCGACTCAAAAGTAAGAAAAACGTAACTTCCAATATCATACAGTAGTGGATTTTATGTACCAAAATAACTGTTCTGTGTACTAACAAAATATATTAGAATAGTGTTAATGCAACTCTTGCTAAAATGAACAAAGCCAAATCTATGTCAATATCTTCTGTACTGTTGAGCTGCTGTTACTTTTTTATTTGCTGTGTAAAGGTTGCTTACTGTAATATTTAAAAGGTTCTGCCTGTACAAAGTTATCCAAAAAAGAAAGCTTGAGTTGCATGAGCATATCTTCTCCTGTAGACGTTGCATGATCTCTGTCTCAAGTTTCTCCCAGTGTTTTTAGACGAGGTATTGATTTGGGGTTTGTCCTTCCTCCAGGCACAGCTATCGGTCACTGAGTGCCCCGGAGACTGACAGTTTGCTGAAGTGAGACCATACAAACCTCAGGTTGGTCCTCCGCTGCACTCCTCTCCATTGTAAAGGATCATACCGCAGGTTTTTGCATGCCTCAGCTCATTAACTTACAACCTGCATATTTTTTCATTCACACAGCAAGTCTTACAGATTCACTCTTCTACCTGCCAGGCATGTTTGAACAATATGGAAATCAAATTGTATAGACTTGAAACCTGCATGAAATGTGTAATCCATCACAGAGAACAAATCCAACCACCTGGTTAGCTTAGCTTAGCATAAAGACTGGAAATGGGGGTGCACCTGGCTCTGTTCAAAGATGATTAAAAACCCTGCTGCCTGTACAAAAAGTGATGCATTAAAACATCGTTATACAAGGGGGTAACCAGGGACTTCCTGATTCTGTTGATTACTAGGCAACCGTTAACAACCAAGAAATAGTCCTGCTCTTCCCTGTAAGACGGTGAATTGTTGTTTTTACACTTTTGACAGTCAGATTTGTGCTGAGCCAGGATCGCTGTTTTCCTGTTTCCGGTCTTGAAGCTAAGCTAAGCTAACCAGTTGCTGGCTGTACAGACACGAATATAAAGAAGTTATTTAGTTCTTTCCAATAATAGCTCAATAATGCTCTTCTTTTTAGCAGAGAATCACCACTAAGCACTGTTTTTGTCCTTGCTGGCAACGCTGCCAAATTTCGCTGCATGATGGACTGGTCGTCACAGGCTGTCACGTAAAGTGTACACAGATTGTAGGTTATGGTCTAAAACATTCAAAACCAAATGGTCCTTTAACTTTTTCCATTATCACAAAAGAATATTGTCAAGAAACTTTGCTGCAGATGCCTGTGGGTATTTCAGCCACGGTGTCATTATACAGCTGCAGCACGTTCGTAACATTCACAGCATTTCAAAGCTTGGTTGATTCTGATGATTGCCCAGCTCCTGTAAGTCGCCTGTCTTTTGACAGTGCCTGTGAATTGGTGTGTGGCCGCGCTAGCCTTCAGCAAGCCTGAGTGAGGGAGACCGCGACACTGGTGTCACTGTGGTCTCTGGGAAAGTGACTAATGAGGATCCGTAGCTCAAGGCTCTGACAGAAGGAAAACAGGAGCGAGAGAACTCTGGCGATTCCCGAAATGGAACCAGCAGCAGGAGAGAGGTGTCAGAGGGATTATGTGATGTCCTGTCTGCCTTAAAGGCAGGAAAAAGTTAAATGAAGGCTCGAAAAGTAATACTTGGTTGTCAGACTTTGAAAAACATAACTGTCGTTGGCATTCTAGCAGAGGGAAGCTGGATAACGAACCATTAAGAACATTTTTCAAATGTGTTTTGATAGAAAGGTCACTCGCTTGTTTGAAGAATGTGTTCAACACGTCTACAGCCAATTTTCAGACATGCTAGAGAAAAATCCAGTTTCTTTGTGTGGATATAAAGCAGCACAACAGCTGCTTTGGAACTCTTCACAGAGTATTCGATAATAAAAAAATAGATGCTGCCTCATGTCCGGACTTAATAGAAACATTGCATTATGGTCCGCGTGTGAATCTGCGACCTGTGACCACATTAGCAGTTGACTGAAATATTAACGCACTAATCCCAAATCACCCGTCTTGCCAGTAATTATGTCTTGCTTGGCAAAATGTTGCTTAGCTACTATTAAAGAGCTGCGCTGCTTGGCAGGTAAATGACCTTTTTAGTTATAGCCACTGCTTAAAAATGAACGGAATAAAATGGGCTCTCGTTTGCCAAACGCTGCCTCTTATCTGTCATTAAATCTGTGTAAAGCGGAGGAGCACTGTTTACATGTGGGCTCATCCCGATGTCTCCCCTGTGGTTTTTGTCTCCTGCAGTGGAGCCGTGCTTGGGAGCAGCTAAGCATGAAGGAGGTGGTCAGACGAGATCTCTCTCGAGGGGTGTGTGTGTGTGTGGGGGGGGTGCGCCCTGTTGAAAGGAGTGGCCCGAGGCCCAATTCTGTCCCTGGCAGGGGAGGGGTTGTGGTGGCCGCCAGCCAAGTGACCCCCGGGAGCCAGCTGATGTAGCGCGGGGGAGAGGAGCTGGCTCAGGCTCCCGCTGGAACAGGACTAGGACTGCAGCTGGTCAGTGAAGACATTCGGCTCGCTGGGACTGCTGAATAACCGGAGACGACTGCACAGCACACTTTATGTGGACTATTTCCTACTATCTCTACACTTCATGTCAATATTGAATTACTATGCATTATCCTCATGTAATTATTGAATACGCCCACTCAAGGCCTTTTCTGCCTGCATGCTGCTGTACACAGACCACCCCCTCTTCTGACAAATGTAATTGTTACAGCCTAATTTACCATAAAATGAGCACTCCTGTTATAGTAGGCTGTGAAATTGTTTTTAATTTCTATTAACCCTTGAATTAGACATGAAAAGAGGTCTTTTACGTTCTGCAAGGCAAGCTGTATGACGTTGTGAGACGCTCTCACTTGATCTCTCAACATTCTGGCTGCATGTTGTTTAGTATCCATGCCTTATTGCTGTGTGAAATTAGACTCAGTGCTCGGGAGTTAAAGATGCCCGCAGAGTGCAGATCACTATCTGGCTGCGGCCGAGTTCACAGCGAGCACACACACACACACACACACACATACACACAGACACACACACACACACAGACACACACACACACACTCAAACAAACATGCATCGCCACATCTTGGCGTTGCTCGGCCCGTGTAGCCCCAAGGATATCAAATGCTAATGCAGCGGGCCATTTGCATGTACTCACATGTACCCTCCCTGCAAATGTGCAACACTTTCACAACCAACGCTGGCCTGTTCTCGGCGGTTCAGCATCCAAGTATGATAATTTGGCGAGAAGGAACCAGGAGGAGAGCTGCATGTGAGAAAGGGACAGAGGGTGAACACAGACATTACTAACTTCCCTCCATCTATCCATCATGCTTCTGTTGATTTGATTCCCCTCCATGCCATTTTCTGCCATTATCACTGATGATATTACGGCTGCCTGTGGTGCCGAGTTACATTTAGAGGTCAAAACTGTACTTTCCTGTATTAAAAACACATTTCTCTGTCCCGATCCACTGGTCAGAGGCAGCATTAGCCAAGTCAGAGGCTCCATTTAGTTTATTGAAAAAGCTAGCAGCTTAGAGGATAGAACATTAGATATTAGGATAGAAACCATCATTTGAGATGAAATGTCAACGGGCCATATCCAAAACACATCATTTTTCAGTCTTTATGTGCTATTATGTCTAAAATAATGATTTCTGTGTCTCCTATAATCTAATGAAAGATAAGTGATGGCGTGGAGGCCATCTCCTCTGTTTGAATCGATGAACTGTCAGGGGCATAAGGGTGGAAAAGAAAGTAAATGTTACTGTGCAATGATCAATAAAAGTAGACTTGAATATGAGCAAGCGATGCATCATTCATCTGTGATGTTTCCTCTTTGGCTGTAGCTGCCTGCAACAGTCTGCTGATTCTACCCACCTCCATGCAGTCAACTGGCGTGGTGCGTTCACATAACGCTACGTGGGAGAATAGATGGAATAAGGTGAGAGACAGGAGGCCAGTCTGCCTTGTCTTTTTGAGGCTGGGGGAGGGAGTACAGAGCCTGGAGGAGGATGTGTTAAAATGCTATGAGTGTGTGCGCTAGAGGTGGAGAGACTGTGGACAGCTGGATTGGATCTTCTGGTCCCGGCAGATTCACACCATCAGAGGAACATCGCACGCTGGTGCCTGCGAAGACGGTGACAATCAGCCTCCCCCAGACACACATCAGCTGCCGCTTCATCAGGAGAGGCAATAATCTAGGTGACCTGTGGTGCTTTAAGTGGGGTGAGCTGACCCCCGGCGGCCTTGATCTCCCAGGGGAATTGCAGGGGAGGCTTTGAGGATGTGTTGGGATGACTACTGTAAAAAGTGGTCTGTGCACTTTCATGGTCACAGTGTAGATAAGAAAAGAACTCAACAGATCGGCCCCACTGGTGCAAAATGATAGCAAATGGAAGTCAGTGGACTTAAAAGTGGTTCATTAACAAAAAAAAGTTTGCAAAGTCTGGACTGTGGTGATACTCTGGGTTTTATTTCAAATCCCAGAAATGGACCCAAATCAACAATGAAATGTTACTTACAACTTTTATATGCTAATAAGTATAGTACATACTAATATAACTGCACTGGCTGACATGTTTCTTCATTCCCATGAACCTGGGCACCAGAGTTCAATTAGTAAACTTAAATCAGCTGTGTATTGATCTGCACCTGAAAATAGTCCCCAACAAATGCAGGATTTCTCCCTCTGGTGTAATGTTTGCTGAAAACTACAGTGTCCAGCTGTTTGAGGAAATTGCTGAGACTTTGCTAAACCTCTGCCGCCCAATGAAAACTCTGCCCATATTTCGCCATTTGAGAATTTTGTCCGAGGTCAGCGTCATTATGAAGCGTCGTTATATGCAGGACTTTTTTTTTGTTCCTCGGTGGGAACAACTGGGCAGAGCGCCACAGACGGGGTGTGTGGAAGAAGTGCAGTTTGACGAGAAGAACGATTAGAATAATGCCAGTCTGGTCCTTTAAAGGCATCCACCACACCACACGCTCATAATGACGTGTCTGAAACCCACTGCTGACTTTCATCACATCATCTCTCCCTGCTCCACAGTTGTTCAGAACCACCCACACTAACAGGTAAGCTTTCAGCCTGCTGCACTTCACACATTCACGTCTTCTTGTAGCAACTACCATCACTCACCGAAAAAAAAAAAAAAAACAGAATCCAGAAGGAATGTTGTACCTTTATGAACTGACGTGATAGCTAAACCGAGATTCTGTTACCCACTGAGGTGGGATCGCTTCTTTATTGCATGGATCGTGCTACCTTAGAGTGTGTGGCACTGAAATGCTGGAATATGCCTCAATGGGCTTTTTTTTTTTTTTTTTATTCTTGTAATTCCAGTCATACACTACACATGCTGATGTAGGACAGCTGCAGATGGAGAAATGGAGCAGTGCTGGTCGACTATGTCTTTTAGCCTTCGGCCACAAGTTCTCATCCTCAGCAGGCCACACATGGAATCAGCACGGGGGAGCGAGGAACGCAGTTTCTAAAGTAAAAGTCACAAGTGGCTCTGATGATTCAAACAACGGCCGCATAACAATATTGATGGCAGCGTGTCTGAGGTCTGTCTGCCTCTCTTTGGGTCGACATCTGTGACCCGTGAAGGTGGTCAACGACCGACTCTGTTACTGACACACACACACACACACACACACTCTTTCTCTCCCCCCTATCACTCCCCACTTTGGGGTGAGAATTTCACCCTTCCATCACACCTTATCTCCTCTCTTGCAGCACACCTGGGATACTTGTCTTTCTGCATGCCTGATCCACCCTTGGCAATCTTCTGCTGATATGTGTAGACATCCAGTGTATTCATCGTGTCCAAGAGGGACACCTGATCTCGTGGACGGTGGTCATAAATTTTTCACCTCCATTAGGAAAAGGATTCCTCTGTGGGGATGAGGAGTGGAGCATCCTTTCATAGGGTCCCATCAAGGAGTGAAAATGACTGCAGTGTCTCAGTTTGGAGCCTGTGTATGTTTACTTTTATGTTTTGAGCCTTAAGTTGTGTAAAAGTGAGTTTTGGTGGTGGCTGAGAGAGAACGCAGTTACTGGCATTTGTGAAATGTGATCATTTAATTAAATCAAATAGCTTCAAAGAGTCGCAATATGGCAGCCTGTGGAGGGGGTGGGATGGGGTGGGGGGTCTTTCTCCAGCGTAGGTCATGCGTCCAGGCTCAGTTCCCTTACTGGACCAGCTTTACGTATGTCCTCTAACTCTTTACGTGCCATTTCAGGTGTCTGCAACTTCAGCGCCGAGATGCGTTTTCACATGCAAATAGTCGTCTCTCACTTTTATTTGTCTTTATTAAGTAGAACACACAACTTTGAGGACCAAGTGTTGGTGTTTGCACAGGGATGGTGTCCCCCCCCCGTCTCTCCTGCGCAGGGCCCAGTCGTCATCGTGGATGGCAGAGCTCAGCGGGGGCTAGAGTAGACAAATTAGGCCAGCTATATAAAGTGGATGAATCGTACTTTTGAAACGTTGGTTGCCATGGAAGGATGCTGCACTGCAGTGTGGTATACTACAGAGCAAGCCTGTGTGTGTGTGTGTGTGTGTGTGTGTGTGTGTTTGTGTGTGTGTGTGTGTGTGTGTGTGTGTGTGCGAATGCATGCAAAAAGAAAACTGGAAGCTCATCTTGGGTTGTTTATTAATGAAAGACGGAGAAGAACAGCGAGTGCTGCTCTCGGTGTGTGTATCAGTTTCCGCGCTGAGGCTGAGAGGGAGAATGAGCAGCTCTACATCAGGCTGGGGGAGGATATTGCCAGAAAATGTCATACCTGTCATGTTACCTAAATAACATTTCTCAAGTTGCGGGATCACATTTAAAGAGCAACACGGCCGTCTTTTAGTGCAGTTTACAATCTGAAAGCTCAGGACAGCCAGACCTTTCACTAATCCCATTGATATTCAAAACGGCCCGTTTGCGTGCACCAGTGTGAGCATACGTCCACACATCAGCGTGGAAAGGCAGAGATCAATAAGAATCCCACTTTGTTGAAGTCAGGCCTTTTCTTTAATGCCCAGACAGCTCGGGCACAGAGTGTGTGTGTGTGTGTGTGTCAGGGGGGGGGAGAGAGAAAAGAATGAATGGTGCCCCAACTGGCCCAGCTGGTGGTGGCGTCCTCGTGCTTCTTTGTCGTGCGTGACTTCCATCAAAATCAATGAAGTCACTTCCTCTTGGCCCGATTTGGGAGACTCAATCACGAGGAGCCAAAAGCAATTTGCAAAAAAGCAACAGGGGAGTTTTAAGTTAAGTCAAAGAGAGCGTTTGGATCTCATGTCAAGTCCAGCTTGGACGGTAAACCTGTCAGGACGGTACAGCTTCTACTTTGACCTCCTTCGGCAGACTCAGACGCGACAGGAGGAGTAAACTGAAACTTGGCTCTGGCAGGAAGATCTCAGCGTGCTAATATGGATGCTGGCAACGCTCGGAGCTAACAGCTTTGATGATGGATCACACTTAGTTGTCTGAGCGCTCTCTTCACGCCCAACGTCGCTGCGTGCTGCGATGTGAAGCGAACCAGGTGAACAGACGCATTTTGAAATGAACACTTAAGAGGTGTGACAGCTTAATGTTAATCTTTTAATGAACAAACCTATTTTAAAGACTAACTCTCACACAGTGGGTGCTTCTTCATCAAGCTCGTTAATTTAAGCAAGTTTATTTGTTGTATAAGAAAAAAATGTATGGAGCGTTTTTTGACAGCTGGTTCTTTGATAGAGGATTTAGAACCTTAGGGCTCTATATAGAACCTTGATGTTTGATATAGGACCCCAAGGAACCCTTTTTTTCTTTCAGCACATTACTAAGCTGGAACCGAAGCCAAATGACATCAATCTTTGAATCACAGAACTTTTCCACGAATCCCTCAAGCTTGTTATGGACTCATGGACTTCATCCTCAGGAGGCCGCCCTCACTTTTGTTCATGCCACCCAAATAGTCCGTGTTCCTAAAGTGGTAAGATGCTGACTCAGTTCTAAGAGGAATATAAGAAGCTTGTACTATCGTAGATTTTGTTGTTTTATTAATATTAATGTGTTAATACAAATGTCCTATGCTCTCCATAAACTACAGCCACACACGTCTACATTTAACAATGAGAAGCAAGTTAATGGTCATTTAGTTGAACGTGTACATGAACGCTAACCAGAGCCGGCTCTACCCAATGTGGCGCCCTAGGCGAGATTTTAGATGGCGCCCCCCTCCATCGGCGATTTACATGCACTTGCAAAAGAAATCGAATAGCATTGCTTTTATCATTGTCTTTAATTTGTAAGGTAACATGTCACCAAATTTACATACTTAACAAATCACAAATTAATACAAAAAAATCTGAAATACAATATAAATACCCTTACCACAAAATAAAAACCTGTAAATAAGTGAATAAAGAATAATAATAATAATGTGTACTTTAAGACTGACGTAAAGTTTAAAACAATGAACATGCTTTAGATAATATGAACTGTAACACAACCAACAACTAGCGTTAAAAATCAGATCCATGAAGGGTTGAAAATGGAACAGCATTCTGACTGACTATTAAAAGCAGGAAAACCGTTAGCTAGCCAGATGGAAATAAAACAAGCATAGATTAGGCCAATGTAGACACCTACTGAGTAGGTTTAATCTATCCAGATGATCCTAACAGTAAAGACCTCTCCATGCCGCTCAGCTACAGAGATATAACACTGCTTATTTACTGATTAGCATACGATGTTGAGGCTGATCGCTCAGAAGCAAGTGAACAACCTGCTGTTCCACTGTGATAACTGCTACACCTGATGTTACACTGTGATAACTGCTACACCTGTGATAACTGCTACACCTGCTGTTCCACTGTGATAACTGCTACACCTGATGCTCGCTGTGATAACTGCTACACCTGATGTTACACTGTGATAACTGCTACACCTGATGTTACACTGTGATAACTGCTACACATGATGTTACACTGTGATAACTGCTACACCTGATGTTACACTGTGATAACTGCTACACCTGATGTTACACTGTGATAACTGCTACACCTGATGTTACGCTGTGATAACTGCTACACATGATGTTCCACTGTGATAACTGCTACACCTGATGTTACGCTGTGATAACTGCTACACATGATGTTCCACTGTGATAACTGCTACACCTGTGATAACTGCTACACCTGATGTTCCACTGTGATAACTGCTACACATGATGTTCCACTGTGATAACTGCTACACCTGTGATAACTGCTACACCTGATGTTCCACTGTGATAACTGCTACACATGATGTTCCACTGTGATAACTGCTACACCTGTGATAACTGCTACACCTGCTGTTCCACTGTGATAACTGCTACACCTGATGCTCGCTGTGATAACTGCTACACCTGATGTTACACTGTGATAACTGCTACACCTGATGTTACACTGTGATAACTGCTACACCTGATGCTCGCTGTGATAACTGCTACACCTGATGTTACACTGTGATAACTGCTACACCTGATGTTACACTGTGATAACTGCTACACATGATGTTACGCTGTGATAACTGCTACACATGATGTTCCACTGTGATAACTGCTACACCTGATGTTACGCTGTGATAACTGCTACACATGATGTTCCACTGTGATAACTGCTACACCTGTGATAACTGCTACACCTGATGTTCCACTGTGATAACTGCTACACATGATGTTCCACTGTGATAACTGCTACACCTGTGATAACTGCTACACCTGATGTTCCACTGTGATAACTGCTACACATGATGTTCCACTGTGATAACTGCTACACCTGATGTTACACTGTGATAACTGCTACACCTGTGATAACTGCTACACCTGATGTTCCGCTGTGATAACTGCTACACATGATGTTCCACTGTGATAACTGCTACACATGATGTTCCACTGTGATAACTGCTACACCTGATGTTACGCTGTGATAACTGCTACACATGATGTTCCACTGTGATAACTGCTACACCTGTGATAACTGCTACACCTGATGTTCCACTGTGATAACTGCTACACATGATGTTCCACTGTGATAACTGCTACACCTGATGTTACGCTGTGATAACTGCTACACATGATGTTCCACTGTGATAACTGCTACACCTGTGATAACTGCTACACCTGATGTTCCACTGTGATAACTGCTACACATGATGTTCCACTGTGATAACTGCTACACATGATGTTCCACTGTGATAACTGCTACACCTGATGTTACACTGTGATAACTGCTACACCTGTGATAACTGCTACACCTGATGTTCCACTGTGATAACTGCTACACATGATGTTCCACTGTGATAACTGCTACACCTGATGTTACGCTGTGATAACTGCTACACCTGATGCTCGCTGTGATAACTGCTACACCTGATGTTCCACTGTGATAACTGCTACACCTGATGTTCCACTGTGATAACTGCTACACCCGATGTTCGCTGTGATAACTGCTACACCTGATGCTCGCTGTGATAACTGCTACACCCGATGTTCCACTGTGATAACTGCTACACCCGATGTTCGCTGTGATAACTGCTAAACCCGATGCTCGCTGTGATAACTGCTACACCTGATGTTATGCTGTGATAACTGCTACACCTGATGCTCGCTGTGATAACTGCTACACCTGATGTTCCACTGTGATAACTGCTACACCTGATGTTCCACTGTGATAACTGTTACACCCGATGTTCGCTGTGATAACTGCTACACCCGATGCTCGCCGTGATAACTGCTACACATGATGTTACACTGTGATAACTGCTACACATGATGTTCCACTGTGATAACTGCTACACCTGATGTTACGCTGTGATAACTGCTACACATGATGTTCCACTGTGATAACTGCTACACCTGTGATAACTGCTACACCTGATGTTCCACTGTGATAACTGCTACACATGATGTTCCACTGTGATAACTGCTACACCTGTGATAACTGCTACACCTGATGTTCCACTGTGATAACTGCTACACATGATGTTCCACTGTGATAACTGCTACACCTGATGTTACGCTGTGATAACTGCTACACCTGATGCTCGCTGTGATAACTGCTACACCTGATGTTCCACTGTGATAACTGCTACACCTGATGTTCCACTGTGATAACTGCTACACCCGATGTTCGCTGTGATAACTGCTACACCTGATGCTCGCTGTGATAACTGCTACACCCGATGTTCCACTGTGATAACTGCTACACCCGATGTTCGCTGTGATAACTGCTACACCCGATGCTCGCTGTGATAACTGCTACACCCGATGTTCCACTGTGATAACTGCTACACCCGATGCTCGCTGTGATAACTGCTACACCTGATGTTCCACTGTGATAACTGCTACACCTGATGTTCCACTGTGATAACTGCTACACCTAATGTTCCACTGTGATAACTGCTACACCTGATGTTCCACTGTGATAACTGCTACACCTGATGTTCCACTGTGATAACTGCTACACCTGATGCTCGCTGTGATAACTGCTACACCTGATGTTCCACTGTGATAACTGCTACACCTGATGTTCACTGTGATAACTGCTACACCTGATGCTCGCTGTGATAACTGCTACACCTGATGTTCCACTGTGATAACTGCTACACCTGATGTTCCACTGTGATAACTGCTACACATGATGCTCGCTGTGATAACTGCTACACCTGATGTTCCGCTGTGATAACTGCTACACCTGATGCTCGCTGTGATAACTGCTACACCTGATGTTCCACTGTGATAACTGGTACACATGATGTTCCACTGTGATAACTGCTACACCTGATGTTCCACTGTGATAACTGGTACACATGATGTTCCACTGTGATAACTGCTACACCTGATGTTCCACTGTGATAACTGCTACACCTGATGCTCGCTGTGATAACTGCTACACCTGATGTTCCACTGTGATAACTGCTACACCTGATGTTCCACTGTGATAACTGCTACACCTGATGCTCGCTGTGATAACTGCTACACCTGATGTTCCACTGTGATAACTGCTACACATGATGTTCCACTGTGATAACTGCTACACCTGATGTTCCACTGTGATAACTGCTACACCTGATGTTCCACTGTGATAACTGCTACACCCGATGTTCGCTGTGATAACTGCTACACCTGATGCTCGCTGTGATAACTGCTACACCCGATGTTCCACTGTGATAACTGCTACACCCGATGTTCGCTGTGATAACTGCTACACCTGATGTTACGCTGTGATAACTGCTACACCCGATGCTCGCTGTGATAACTGCTACACCTGATGTTCCACTGTGATAACTGCTACACCTGATGTTCCACTGTGATAACTGCTACACCTAATGTTCCACTGTGATAACTGCTACACCTGATGTTCCACTGTGATAACTGCTACACCTGATGTTCACTGTGATAACTGCTACACCTGATGCTCGCTGTGATAACTGCTACACCTGATGTTCCACTGTGATAACTGCTACACCTGATGTTCCACTGTGATAACTGCTACACATGATGCTCGCTGTGATAACTGCTACACCTGATGTTCCGCTGTGATAACTGCTACACCTGATGCTCGCTGTGATAACTGCTACACCTGATGTTCCACTGTGATAACTGGTACACATGATGTTCCACTGTGATAACTGCTACACCTGATGTTCCACTGTGATAACTGGTACACATGATGTTCCACTGTGATAACTGCTACACCTGATGTTCCACTGTGATAACTGGTACACCTGATGCTCGCTGTGATAACTGCTACACCTGATGTTCCACTGTGATAACTGCTACACCTGATGTTCCACTGTGATAACTGCTACACATGATGCTCGCTGTGATAACTGCTACACCTGATGCTCGCTGTGATAACTGCTACACATGATGTTCCACTGTGATAACTGCTACACATGATGTTCCACTGTGATAACTGCTACACCTGATGTTCCACTGTGATAACTGCTACACATGATGCTCGCTGTGATAACTGCTACACCTGATGTTCCACTGTGATAACTGCTACACCTGATGTTACACTGTGATAACTGCTACACATGATGCTCGCTGTGATAACTGCTACACATGATGTTCCACTGTGATAACTGCTACACCTGATGTTACACTGTGATAACTGCTACACATGATGCTCGCTGTGATAACTGCTACACCTGATGCTCGCTGTGATAACTGCTACACCTGATGTTCCACTGTGATAACTGCTACACATGATGTTCGCTGTGATAACTGCTACACCTGATGCTCGCTGTGATAACTGCTACACCTGATGTTACACTGTGATAACTGCTACACATGATGCTCGCTGTGATAACTGCTACACCTGATGCTCGCTGTGATAACTGCTACACCTGATGTTACACTGTGATAACTGCTACACCTGATGTTCCACTGTGATAACTGCTACACATGATGCTCACTGTGATAACTGCTACACCTGATGTTCCACTGTGATAACTGCTACACCTGATGCTGCTTCATGTCATGACTGGATCATTGCTTTACCTCTTTCTTTCTCCCGTTTTTCATCTTCTTCTTTTCTTTTTTTCTTCCCTGTGCTCCGGACAGTTTTGGTCGTTTTGACATGTTTACAAGGTTCTCTGGGGTCACATCCATAAATTCGCCCCTCCCCCCACAGAGAGCGAGCAGGCAACGATCAGCCGGGGGGGGGGCGCCCCCGTCATGGCCGCTGCCGTGGCCGCCGCCATATTGCTTTACATTTGAATCAATGTGAGCTTTTCCATTTTAAGAGTTAATAGTAATAACTAGTTTTAATATAATTATATTTAAGGTAATTTTTTCCCCCTTTTGTGGCGCCCCCTGGAGGCCACGGCGCCCTTAGCATTTGCCTATATTGCCTATTGGAAGAGCTGGCCCTGACACTAACATTAGAGCGGCTCTAACCAGTGACAATATGCAATATGAAAGATGAACACACAGAGAAATCGTCACCCGACTCTGCAAAGCCCCTCTCATCCCTGGAGAATTAGTTGCCTTTCAGGTCGTTGGTTTGGTTTCACGCACCACAACTTTACTGTTCTGGTTCACTCGCACGGCGCTCATTAACCTTATTTCAAGACAGCAGGGGAGAAAATAGGGAGAAGCTACAACCCAACCCATTGTCCAGCTGCTGAAGCACAGCGTGTAGCTCACATTAATATGTCAGTGCTGCCTCAAAGTGGCCAAAAAACCCCATTAACGCAGGTATAAACGGACCAAACATCCATTATAGTAGAGTACTTATCATCTGCTAAGAAACTGTTGGGCTGACTCTATCCTGCTGTTATTTATAAAAATAAAACCAAACACTCCAGCAAAGTTTTATGGAACCACTGATGCCGACGACACCCATAATCCTTTTGGCTTTTGCAAAACTTCATTGCAGAGCCTTACGTTGCCGTGGCCCCATCTTTGTTTGTAAAATGATCGGACACAGCGTCTGTTTCAACCTTTACTCTGCATCGCTGTTTAATTGGGCAGTACTTTGCTGTATTTCAGACCATAAACTTTCCTTCCACATGGGTAAAATTTGAACCAACAGTTCTCCTGCCTGACTAGAATATATTGGTAACCCACCGACTGTGGCTGCACACCCACACACAGACTCGCACACGAACACTTTTCTCACTCATTTATTTATTTATTTCTCGTCTCGCAGTTGGCTGGGAACTCGAGTTGGAAATTATAAAATTTCGACTCCCTCATTTCTGTCCAATTTCACTCCAATTTCTTCCCCATTCCCGGGCGCCCTCCCTCTAATTTCTGCCTCTCCTCTCCCATCTCATTGTGCTCTCTGCTTTCCTTGTTAGCTCTGCTCGGGTCTCTCACCTCTCATTAGCTTCTCCTCTGCTGACTGGAGGCACCTGTCCTCAGGTCCCTCTGCGGATATCTCAGCTTCTGTTTAAATCAATTTCCATGTTAAATAGCTGCTGGAGGGTGGGGGGCGGGAGGTGGGGCGGGCCCGTGCTCGGGGATGGAGGGAGGGGGACGGGATGGAAGAGGTTGAGACATTACAATGAACCACAACTCTTTCACACTGCTGATCCTCCAGGCTGATCCACAGCCCCTGTCTTTTTCTGTCTCTCTCTTTCTTTCTCTACCCCCCCCCTCCCTCCCTCCCTCCCCTGGTTTGGCCTTTTATCACTCCGTGTTCTCCCCTTTGGCTTTTCTCTTTCATTTTATTTCCATCCCTGTCCTTCTCTTTTTTTCTTTCTCTTCCTGTCTTTGACTTCTATTCTCCCAGCACGGCCCAGGGCATGTTCTCGTTTCAGATGAGAGCTAAAAAGAGTTGTGACAAGGTGGTGTGTGTGCGTGTGAGTGTGTTTGTTTGTGTTTGTGTGTGTGTGTGTGTGTGTGTGTGTGTGTGTGTGTGTGTGTGTGTGTATGTGTGTTTTCAGTTCTGTATCCTGGGAGTTGCTTCACATATTAGTCTCCTCTCCACATAAGCTCTTATGGCTAAAACATCCCAACAGTGACATCTTTTTAAACGAGGCTGGAAACATGTCATCAGGTTTCCGTACATGTCACGGACCATCACCGCCTCAGCGCCGCTGACGTGACGCCACAGACTGATCTCAAGTCTCACTGGCATTTACTCTGCCGACATAAACAACCTCATATAACCTCGTAGGCTCAAATGATGCAAAACACCACGTGCATTAAGTGTCCCCGGCTCTTTCTAAGATGTGCTGCGTCACAGATTTCCTGCCCCATTTTTAAAAGACAGTGAAACAGTATGTAACAGTATGTTAAAAAAAAAAAAAATCACATGACCCTCTGTAAGGTCAAAGTGAAGCCGCTCTTCAGAGTTCGCAACTATTTTCAGCTCTTTATTTTTAAAGGGCCATTTCACCCAAATTCCCAAACTTTGCATTTATACATGTTTTTCTTTTTCTCTTCTTTAGCGGTACCACTTTGGTTTTATTTGCTGATGAAATTTCTGAGGCCAACCAAGTATAATCGAGTTTGTGGTGATCTGAGCGCCACATCGATCACTGCCCTCCTTACTCTGTACTATCTACACCGATGAATTCACAACTTTTTGTCCCTCCTATGTGAAGTATCATACCTGCCACACGTCCAGTGTGTTCCTGTTAATGGACAATAGACTGGGTGTTATTCAAAAGCAACAATTATATATAAGTGGATATTGTTTTTTGTAGTTTTCATACAGTGGAACTGTCAGTGTTTAAGTTGCTTTAGTTGAGTTTTCATTCATACTCTTTATACTAATTCCCTTGAGCAGTTTGAACCGTTTATCCATCAAAATTAGTATCAATTTTATTAAATGTATTCATTAATTGCTCAGTACTTAACTATCTAAATTGGGTTTCATTACTTTTAGCAAACTGTTTGGACTGTGAATCCATTAAGTAACTTCCATTACTATGATGGGCAACTTATCAGCGTCACGCCAACTATTAATCCTGTTTGTTTTCATCCCCACCACATGTGGATAAATTCCTTTCAACAAATCACACCTTCTATTTTCTAAATTCAAATCATTGAGCTTAGTTGACTTAATTAGTTGAGCTTTCCACACACCTCTTGGCAGCTGCAGAAATACCACCAGGGGTACGATTACTACAAGCTGAAACTGAAATGAGCATTTGGTTAAAATCCACGTGGTAGTGTTTAAGGAGGAAGGGACACATTCCAGCTGCATTTCCTCAGGTGTAAGTTGTCAAAACGACCATCTATTCATCACTAATTAAGACTCTTTTATACACTTGTTGCCCATAAAGTTGGAATAAAATGTTTTTTACCTCTTCTCATGAAATGATGATGTGACAATGTGATTTATTCTTGATAAATAAAGTTTATATCTTCTCAACTTTATTGATCAAACTCTTCCAAACATATCACAGTGAAACTTAAACCACAATGAACCTTTGCAAACTGTGTATTCAGGCTTTAACAAAATTGGGGGTATTGAACAATTATTCCAACTTTAAGGGCAACAGTGTAGATAGACCCATTTTGTTCCTGCATGTTCTTGTCTTTGTTCCGAATCATAATTTGAATCATCAAAATACCTTGGATCTGAAAAGCTCTGTTCAAATTGAGTTACCTTGCCATTGTTTTGGTGTGTGTGTGTGTGTGTGTGTGTGTGTAGCCCCACCCACCAGCGAGCGTTTGTGCTGACTGCTTGCTATGGAAGTATTTTCTCATCTAGTTTATGGAAGCACTGAGTACCAGCACCACCAGATTAATGCAGGGATAACACTGCCTGCACCAAACTGGGTTTAACCCAACATGTTTAATGTGCTCTCTGCTCTGCCATGCGCCATGTTTACATGAGTAAAGCATTAAGCTATTGTTTACGTGTGTGTGTGTGTGTGTGTGTGTGAAGGATACTGACAGCTACTCAGACTGACTCATGTAATAAACAGCCCAACAAGCATCCTGCGCCATTGTCACTTAGTATAATTACGGCCTTGTCCCAGATTAGCGCACACAATGCAAATTACTCGCTAATCGCCCAGCTACGTGTGTAGGTGTGTGTGTGTGTGTGTGTGTGTGTGTGTGTGAACATTGATGCGGTTAATTGCTGCATCTACTATGTTAGTTGCCAGCGTGCAAACACTGCTGAGCACCCTATCTGATGAGATTAAAGATAAATTACTCCGCCTTAATCCCCATATAAAGGAAATGAGCCTGATTGCAGATAAACCCTTTACCTAAAGACTGGTGAAGTGGCGAGTAAACTCTAGTAATAGACTAGTTTAACACACACAAACTCTCACGCCAATACGGATACATACCACACACACACACTTGTTGTGAAAAGTCTGAATATGATGGATAATGACCCTGATGCAGAAATACTCTGGGAATGTGTCGCTATCGCTCGATTATTCAGTATCTGCATGTACAGCGTGTTTATTCGGCTTCTTGCCTCACAGGGAGAATTTATTCTAATTCACTCAGGCTCAAATAAACTCATGGCCTCATACTGCAGCCCCCACAGAGTATTGGTTTTGGATCACGCCTGGCGTGACTGTGTTTAATATTCACAAGCTAAAGAGGCATAAACGGTAACAACTTTGGTTTAAATTGAGTTTTTTTTTTTTAAGCTCAAAGCATCATAGGGTCAAGTGAGGTGTGCGAGTCACGTATATTTTAATTTTAGGGGCGGAAGCAGTGATCAGGTCACACTGTTTCGTGCTAAAGCCGTGAATTTCCCCCAGAAGAAAGGGAGGGAAGTCAGTGAGGGAAACAGGATCATGTTGGTTTTAAATGAAGTGGCGCTATCGCTGATTTTCAGTCTTCTGGCGAATCACAGGGCTTAATCCTCCCAATGCTCTGTCATGAAATCTGCCTCATAATTAAAGCTGGGAGCTACTGTACGCTGGCTACAGCCTGTGGCTATTTCACAGACTTTAAAATGAGGCCTTAAGACTCGCCTGTAGGAAGATCTTCGAGTAAAAACACATCCCTGAAATCCTAAAATCAAAACATATTCCGCTGAAATCCTTAAACCGATCATTGCTAGCGTCTGATATTCTTGGGAGCTTTAATCTTGTGTCTTATTGTTGCAGATGCCAGCTTAAACTGTAGCTGGGCGTGGCAGTGGAAACGCTTCCTGAAAGGAGATTCCCATGTTTCCTGCAACAAAGCTGCTGCAAAGGAGATAATGAAGCCACTTACTGTGTTTTCCGCCTGCTCCGGGATGGAAGGAGCACACATCAGAGAGGAGAGGAGGAAGCAGTGAAGGAAAGGAGCAGGCGTTTCTGGGGTAATGGGATGCAGCCAGGGTCTTGGCTCAGTATGTTCTGCATAGGATAAAGATGTAGTCTTGGATATACAATGCAAAGACAAATCTGCTATATGTATCAAAGCAGTAAACGCACACAAACACACTCCCACTCCCACACACACACACACACACAGTCTGCTGGCTCTTGTTTTCTTCTCCCAGACCTGTCAGGCAGAATAGAGTCACATCTGCTCCCCATATCTCCTTCAAGTCAGAGGGACACAGTTGGCAAAGCTACCAGCTGCTGGCCACAATGTATGAGCGTGTGTGTCTGTGTGTGTGTGTGTGTGTGTTTGTGCCTGCAAGTGTCGATGGCTAGTAGTTAACCAGCACTTGTCACAAGGGACATCATTAGGCTTCGCTCGGCAGAAACAGGGATAAAGATGGAGGGAGGAGGAGAGAAGGAAATTAGAACGACATCCACTGCTGTCTAATTCCAAAAAGAAGCTCCTGCTCTTGGCTTGTTTGGTTGCTTGTGTGTGTGTGTGTGTGTGTGTGTGTGCGTGCAAGTGTGTCTAGTTTGGTTTTCCCTCCTTGCTCTGTTCTGCTTTCACACCCACACAACTTACTATTGCTTTAGCAACAGATTGCGAGCTCCCAAATTATGCTCTACCACCATTATGCTTGACTCCCCCCCCCACCTGCAACTTCAAGGGAAAACAGAGGATCTGGCAGCGGTCATGAGAAATAATGGCCAGGCTCATTCTTTGCCCTTTCTGTGTGAGGAAATACTGTATAAACCCCGATGGAAAAAAAAGACTACAGCAGTTTTAGTCACATTTCTGCTAACAGCATCTAAAATCGAATTAGGGATGAACAATGAATCGAAATATGATCAAAATCACAATATGGCATCGTGAAATTCCCAAATCACAATGTGCAGCAAGTTAAAATGTGTCCCAACATACATTAATAAATGCCTAAAAATCATATTCTCCACATGTAACATCACCCTCATCATCATCATTTTTAGGGCCCGAGCACCAAGTGGTGCGAGGACCCTATTGAAATGTAAGGAAATGCATCCGAAATGACTTGCAAGTTTGAGGGCCTAAACATACAGAAAAACTCATGAGACTTCCCAAAACGTGGATGATACAAAGTTATGAAGCTCTTGAGGTTTCGTCAAACGCTGTCACCGTGGCGACGCTGTGTTCGCCATGAAACAGGAAATTGTTGTATCTTCAGTGTACATTATCCAATCTGTTCCAAACTAGTCATGATTAATAAGAGTCCCGGCCTGAAGACATCTACATGACTGTTAGCGACCACAGTCATTGCGCCACCTAGTGACAACAGGAAGTAAGACTTTTGTGCCAATCATCATTTGATTTGCATGAAATTTTCACAGTGTAGTCAACACTTCATATGCTGAAATATAGGATGCAATTAGTGGCTGTTCTCTAGCGCCACATAGGGGACACAGGAAGTGACGTCTAACTCCACCTGTTTTTGTGTTTTCTTTGGCGCATTTTCAATTTGCGCATAAAAAAAGTGGATACTTTGAATAAAAGGTTGAAAAATGGTCCAAGTTTAACATAAAACCTTTTACTCTTGGCTGAGGTGACGAAAAGCTGGTGTATCACTAAACATGAAATGTGAGAGCAACGGAAACAGACTGAACAAATCGTGATGTAGAAGAAGCATGGGACTTAAGCATCCACTCAAGCTTCTGCCCCCCCCAAAAAAAAGGCAGTTGAAAACATCAGATCTGTGAAGCAGAGGAGAGACTGTGACCTTCCTCCCAGGCAGCAAAAAGTCGCGTTTGACAACGTCGGCCCCGCAGCTCAAAGAGATATTTTCACCAAATCCTAGAAAGCAAACATCCACAGCCCTTTGAGAACATTAATGTAGGGAGCAGCGTGGCTGCAGATAGATATAAAGCTTAGATTAATATTTGTGCTCAATTTTGACCAAATAAGAACACAAAAAACCACCAATGACAAATAGAAATGAACAGATATCTGTGCAAACACACTCATTTCAGTCCAACTTTAAGATGTCCCGCCCTAAGGAAACAAAAACTCCCCAGATACGTCCTAAAGTCGTGTGAGGAGCCATTAAAGCCTGCTCTGGGACAGATGGAGTACACCAGCCAGATTTAATGGGAAAAGATGCTTTCTCCAGTGGAATAAAGTACTTCTGCCTCAGTGCGCGCTAACTTCTACAGCAGTGACCTGCCCCGCAGCTCTGGGCCAGAGAAAAGAACAGGAGCAGACATGAGCAAAAAGAAAAGACCTTAAGAAAATGGACAAAAATTGCTAAAGAAAGAGGCAAAGTAAAAGAGAAAGAGAAGAGTCAGTTTGTTCTCTTTGTAGTTCTTAACAAAGCAGGCTGAGCTCTACAAAGCCCCCCCACACACTACCCTCCCTGACTTTGAGTTGGTAGTATTCAGACTCGGGGAGCGTAACAGGCTCCAGTGCTCGTGTTTCATCCCTCGCATATAAGAAGGAATGAGGCTTTGTATTATAGCGCCACAGCTCAGATGAATATTACTTAAGCCCACGCACACAGACAATGCATTGCCATAAATAAATAATAGCCATCTCGCCATGCTCTGCAGCATTAAGGAGTGCGGGAGAAAGACACTGAGAAGCCGGGGGAGAGGAGATGCAAGAGTAATAAAAGAGGAACGGGATAGAGAAAGAGAGAGAGAGAGAGGGAGGGAGGGAAAGTTTGCCGCTCCTGGCGAGGACCGAAAGACATAGCATCACATTAAAGGCCAAGGCCAAAGACTTCTCAGTCAGTTAATGAGATTCTGTCTCTATCTTCCCCTCTCTCTCTCTCTCTCTCTCTCTCTCTCTCTCTCTCTCTCTGTCCTTCTGGCTTGCACATTCTCTCCTCTCACTCAGTCCTCCTCTTGCCTCAGACTATATTTTCTCCCTGCTCTGCAGAATACCTGTTCTGAACACACTCTCCTGAGCCTGATCTTGATGTCGACTGCTGAAAACAGAACAGCCATTTCATTAACTTTCTTATTGTAATTGGGGAGTGTTTCAGGTGCAGGCAGCGAGTACGTGTTAATAGACTATTTAATTTTAGAGCTCTGCTCAGCTTCATTAGTTCAAACTTTTTAATGTTTTTGTCAACATAAATATGTGTCCTGGGTGTGCCACCAGACTGAGACACCATCTTTCAGTAAATGGGTGTGAAAACACGCTGTTTGGATTTTGATCCATTTGTGATGTCATAAGGGGATCTTTTGAATATGTGACCGCTTCCAGCCCTTCAGCAGGCTGAACATATCAAAGGTGTGTGATGGAAAAATACTGAAATGACAATTAGTTGTTGATGACCTTTGAAAGCACAAGTGTAACAACACTGAGACATGCCAAATGTATATATCTGCCCTGCAACTGATCCTAAGAAAAGGACATGGCGAAAACAGGAAAACACCTGGAGTTGAGTTTGAGGGCATTTGATCAGAAAACAGGAAACCATCTTGATTTTAGTGTTGGGGAGGATGACCAGAAATTAGGGAGTTACCTCGGCTATTGTCGCTCTTTGTGTCTGTGATTTATAATGCTATGTTTTACTTCTTACCTTATAAGGAAGAAAACCATTTGTGCTTATGATACGCCCAATTGCCTACAATATTCTGTCTGATATCTCTTTGTGCCAGTCAACTCCTTCACTCTCCTGTGGTGTGGATGACTTGACTCTCTTGCGCAAGATAATAAAGAGTTCAGTTTGCTTGACATTGTACCGAGCTTGATTTTATTTCAAATAGCGATTTTCCACTACAGGTGAGAGCAAGGCACACAGAGGCTGAAAACAGCAGCAGCAGGAATATCTGTATGTGGAAACATAATGTGTTTTTTGAACATTATCACATCATTTAATCCTGCTCTAGCAGGGCTTTAGTATGATCTTTAAAATGAGCAGAATGTTGGACCTTTCTATTTGGCTAGGCTGCCAGTGTTGCTAGCTAACATATCCTGTTCTACATAAGGACAAAATAACAAGAATAACATGTTTTGCAGCGATAATATGTCTTTGGAGCGATACTTGTCTGGCCTGGCCAGCATGAGCAAAGGAAGACAGAAGGCTGCTGTGTTAGAGCGAGACTATCACCCTGTTAACACTTGCTTTTGAAATGTCTCGGGCAATCTGATCACAGGTGGACAGCACTGAAGTGTAAATGACCATCAAGACGCATCGGATCTGATCACTCTGGGATGCATTTGACTACAATTTCGTTTGTAGTGTAAACACTAATGCCTCCTGATGTGTCCCCGACGAGGACCTAACAGAAGAATATGTCATCGATCCAGGACGTGGTGGTTTCTTCTGCAAGTCACATAGACGTTTTCCCGACATCTTCAACAGTTGAAATAGCCCGTACGTGTATTTTACTCCTTGAAACAATTTTGTTGTCTTAGCTAACCCCTGCGAGACAAACCGTACACCTGTCTGGCGGCTTTGACCTTTTAGTGGACGTGATATAGACACTAACGCAATCTGAAGTCCACTCGCAGATTACAGAAACACATTTCAAACCAGCTGCTAACAGGGTCTGTGTAGCTTATGAAAGAAGAAATTGCACATCTTTCCTTTTACAAATGAAATGTTGAACTTATTAGCAATTGATCTCTCCCTACCGTTTTAATTGGATATCCCAGCATTGATACTAAGCTATCAACTATCAAAAACCATGTTAGCAAAAGGTCTCATAAGTCATAACCTCTGACTCAACAGGGAATCTATAGAGACTAACTCCTAAAACTCATTAAAACTCTCTGAAAGTGGTGCTATTCTCAATCATGAACCTAAACTCATTCATTTATTTATCTTGCAAATAATCACACTATACAGGTAAGTGCCACAGGTGGGTGGGGAATATTTAAGCATTTTCTAGTTTGTTTTGTAATTTTACACTTTAAAACGCAAGGGCCGATAATGAACCTGAGAAAGAGGCACCATACAAAACCAAGTGGTAAGGCCTGCAGGGAAAGCTGAGAAAAGGGGTTTCACTTAAGGTGATAAAATTCCTTGAAAAATAGCACAAATAATAGTTTAGAATCTCTACCGCTTGTATGAAAGTACAAATAAATTGTTTTAGTCGCATAATGATTAATAATTTGCTCCCTTTACACAGGGAATAAAATATCTCTTTGACATTTAGAACCCAAGTAGGATGTTGTTCTTATTTCTTTTGTGCTTGGCCTTTAAAATCACAGCCCCCCCCCAAAGGATCCCAGGTGTCTCTGTGAACACTGTGGTCACAGCTCACCAATCAACTCCAACAGAAGAGAAAGCTGAACAGAGAAGTACCTACAATAGACTATATACATCCAGATGGTTACGGAGAGATTTTTCAATTTACCTCCTCCTGACTGACTGATGGTCCAGCGTCTTACCATCAACCATATCTTTTACATCCACACAGCCGGCTGTGATCAATGATTCTTAATTGACCTTTGTATGTCCTCAATTACACTGGTTAAAGGTAAACAGGAGGAGAGAGTGGAGTAACGCAGAGGGCTTAAGACCCTGCCACAGAGAGAAAAAGATGGCCGTCGTAACACAATGAATTTCATGCACAAGTGCACCAACAGTACATGCAACTCAATCAATATGTCTTGTAGGTTGAACCTGCAGCACTTAAAAACCTCTATTGATCGGCATGCCCTTTGGCTTGCATAATTTACAGTGACCCTGGTCTATTTTCCAGCCGGCTCTAAGGTCTCCATGGTGAATAAGGTTCAGACCACGACGATGAACAATCAAGTTTGGTGGTGGAAACTCGGCAACCAAGAAAACACTTGGTGGATCAGTGTGCTGCGACTCACTGGAAAAAGCAATAATTCTCTCATAATGTGACCTGTCAAAATGTCAGGAAAATTGTCTAAATTGCCTACATGGGATGTTTGCACCACAGGAACCTCAGGAACTATACCTGTGGTTTGATAGGGGAGCTAAGGACTTACCTTATATTAGATCCAGCTGCTAAAAGTGTCCGTACTCCACCGATGTATCTGTTTTTATCTGTCTCTCTCATGAACAACATAATTCACACACTAAGGAAGCGCTGTGTGCCGCAGGAATCAATACATTTCTTGTAATAGTCATTAACTAGTTAAAAACAGAGCAATATAGAGATCCAATCATCTGAAAGCACAAGCAAACAAGAGAGCAGGAAGCGAGACTTTTCAGATGATGTAGAAACTCACGACATTAATTTACAAAGAGGACATTCAGTTCCTGAACATATTTCCTAATTGCTGCTCAAAACCTATTAGGTTGAAAGGTGCTAATATGGTGAAAGACTGTGAAGGGATGCTAATGGTCACACACTGTTACTGCACTATTATTTCCTAATAGTAAATTAGATTATAATTAGATTGTGTTAAAACATGGGTTCAGATTCTTACAGGTTTATCAGCCAGAGATAATATGAAGCTGCATCTGTCTCAGAGCCTTTAGACAAGGTCCCTAATATTGAGGTAGTGGAATAGCTACATAGAAAACCTCATATTCATTTCTGCTAGTCCTGTGGATATAAATATTAAAATACAATGTATGAGCATGTTTTATATGTTTCAGTCGAGCAGACTTGTTTTTTTGGTCATGCCAAATCAAACTCTGTCTCTCATAAGAAACAATCCAAGCGCATAGCAAGGCAAGCAAACGTGCTACTAATTATAAAACGCATTATTCAGAAGTTCTAAACTTTAACCACTTTAGTGTTTCTGTGTCTAAAAGAGAGGTTTTGTGACCAATTTCACACCATGTAACGATTATTGCATTATCATTATTATTGGTGTGGTAATGTGAAAAGCAATTACCTGTGGCCGCACTGCGCTGAGTGTAAGTTTGTACACCCTACTGAGGCAATTACCACGCGTCATCATTACTGAGCCGGCCTCATGCTGAGCACACACTCCATCAGGAAACCAAAACAAAGGCTTCGGTGGCTGTGACGTGTGCCGATATGGCTGTGTAAGTGGTGCTGTGTGTGGTGTGTCTGTCTCTGATAGCCCAGTACATGACCAGCACTGCCTGACAGGGACTGTTTAATTCCACTCCTACTATCATCACGGTCAACAGCACTGGGACGCAGGCTTTCAGCACCATTACACACACTAATGGAACTGCATGTAATATATCCTCCCTACGCAAACCTTTCCCTCTCTCCCACACGCCGTCTCCGACACAGAATTATCACTCTACCTTGCCTCCCTGCCTCACTGGGTCTGCCACCCTCCCTCCGCCTGTCTCCCTGTCTCCTGCTCGATCTCTCTCACTCTTTGTCGGAGGAGAAAAAAAAAAAAAAACGCCCACTGACTGTAGTTCCGCTTGAGTGCTGAGTGGGAGGGAAATACAGACTCCAGCCCGACTTGTTTCCATTCTTCCGGCAGTCTTTACCCTGCGCTTATCAAGTCCAAGTTCAACATCAGACATTAGATGGCCGACAAAGTGCCTGAGGTAAAACAATAAGCGGCGGGTTGGGAGTTTATCTTAAGATGCACTTCAGCTCTTTTGTGGCCTCTCGACCCGAAGCTCTTCTGTAAAATATAGAAAAAACAGAACAGATTCAGACTGATACCATGTCACATAAAAACAGATAACTTTAATATGATATTGAGGAACTTTATTATCATATCATATTGACCTTGGCAGTAAAAGTCCATTTTCCATTAGGCGGCTCCCCTGCTGAATCATGTAATGCAATTTAAAGGCTCATCACTTTTGATGAAAGGGTTTATTCTTGGGCTACAGCCAGTAAATGTAAATGTTGAAACTGACCTCCAAATTAAACAACAAAACATGTCATTTGTCCGTGTCCTCTAAATCGACACATGGGAGCGCCCGCTGATCTGACTGTATGTGAGGTTTAGGAACCTGGTGAGAGTTGGAGAAACTGTGGTTGGGGTAAAGTACTTTGTTAATGTTGCGGGCGCTTAGTTCTTCTATTTAAATGAAAGAACACACCGCTAAGGTTGTGGAACAATCCGGGTCATGCTTAAAAAGAAAAATGTTGACTGTCAGTTGGAAACAGGTTGCAAACAGCAGCCTGCCGTGTTTAAGTCCAATGTTTTGCTGACCCACCCATTCCTCTGCACGGGGGCAGCACAAAAACAATTAAACAATTGAATTAAATCCATCCGCTTGCTTCAAAGCCACCAGAATCTGTTGAAAATGAACATTTTTACCTCGCAGGAGTTTGCTGTGCTAACCATTTAAAATGCCAAAGTCAAACAACAACACAAGCAAACTAACAGCAGTTGACCAGCAACTCCCGTTTCCCACAAGGTAAAATGATCGTTTTTGTGAATGGAGTCTGGTGGCTTTGAGGCGAACAAAGAGAACGGCTTCAGTTCATGTCAAAATGGCTGTCCGATGGAAATGTTGGGAGAATATTGTAAATATAGCACACACTTGGGCAGATGTTGTCCTTTTAAAATGGGCTATGGTCTTCCCCTTTGCTCCAAAGGTAGAAAACAACCAAATTGCATTGTGCCTCTATCCTCACCAGCTGGTGGTGCTTGACTCTTGGCTATGTCAGCTTCTTACTCCTCTTCCTTCCTCCGCACTTTCTTCTGGCTCATATAAGAAGCCCTGAATGTCTGATTCTAGCAAAACTATTAAAATCAGTAACAGCCCTGACTTTTGCTGGCAAATGAGCGAGGAGCTCGAGATGCAGGCAGCACGGAGGAAAGTTAAACACTGTCCACTGACATACACTGCCCACTCTATAATGATTGTTGAGAGTTAGCAAAGTTTGCCTTTAAGACGGTTTCCATCATGCGTCAAGCAAGAAGTTCTTGAGTTGGCATCTATTTTACTACGTACACCTACACAGCACAAACAACAGTCACAGTCAACCTCCACTGGAGACAGTTCTTGAACTACACAACAGAAATGCTTAAGCAGTCTGATCTGTGAGGCCAGGAGCAGCCGACTGTAGAAGAAACAAAGCCCGGATTTAGCTTTCCCAGACAGGTTTGTGCGATCAAAGATGATCACATCAAAGCCGGGGTGGTGCTGACATGTCAGCGGGTTAACAGCGCACAACCTGACACAATCTTGAACCGTCGCAGACGTACCGTCCTTTTAAAGCATGCTTGATCTCAAACTGCAGCTGTCATGTAGCGGGAGATTGATGATGACACGTTCTGATTGTCACGATAAGCTGCAGACAATGAGCGCTCTTGAATAAACCAAGAAGACTCAGCAGCTCCACTCTGGAAATGATGGGTTTGACCGACAGTATGATGCATTACATAAAAAAAGTGCACAGACAGAGTTTCTCCCATCAAAAGTCTGTCTGGCTGTTTTTAGCATTCCTGAAAAATGAGTGTACAGGCAACAATTACGGTGAACTGCTGTTCCACGTCAAGCTCCATCTGGTCAAGTGAAGTCACACGAAACACTGTCACCTCCCGCATTTATTTCCTCGAGATGGCAGAATCCCTTGTGAGCCGAACCTGAATTAAAAACTCTCATGACCCTCTGGGGCACATCATTTAGTTCAGACACCAACTGAGAAACGCCATGGAAATCCAGGTAATTTAACAACATTTTTGTCACACACTCACTCCAAATATGAGTAAAAATAGGAAGACGGCAAGCAAAAGTTTCACATTCCATCATTTAGAGCTGTCATGCTGCACCGTATTGACGTAAAAGTAACAAAATGCATAATTTTTAATGACTTCATGCGTAGCTGTGTGTATATGTGCACATGCACACTGCACATGTGTAGGAGTCAGAGTTTGTCTGCACCCTGGGGACACGGTGCTATAATGGAGTATTGATGTCGCAGAGGGGTGGGTGAGAAGAGGGCGATAATTAGATTTCGTTCTCACTCTCTGCACCGCTCAGATACACAGCGTCTCTAATGAGAGAGAGCGGCTCTGGCCAATAATTACCTCTGTATTTCCAAAAAGCATTCTCAGCATGGCAAACAGCGGCAACCTGACCTCGGAGAAACCCAACATTAGGCGGTCACATAATTAGGTGTCATTAGATGGTCAGACGTGTCAGAGTCTGCAGACTGCAAACGTCCGCTTAATAAACGCAGTACGAAAACCCGTCGGTAACATTCTCAGCTGCTGGTGTGGAAAAGAAGCAGCAACAGCAGCAAAGCATGTTTTTTCCTGGAAGCATCTTGATGGTGTGAGTGCTGGGTCAGGTACCCACTCTGCTCCTCTCACTGGGTGCTAATGAAATACTCCCTACTGGGTGACAAAGTTAAGAGGCCAGATGGCCAAGGAGGCATAGGAGAAGTCTGCAGAAACACACACTGACACACATGCAGACACACTAATCATGGCCTTCAGACATGCACTCATTTCAACGGAAATATAGCAGTGAAAGGGGTCAGAGCAGGTGACGCATATATGTAGCATATTTTGCAGCATGGATACATCAAATTAAAGGTAAATTCAATTCCTGCATCGGTAGTTTGACTAAAGTTCATCAATAAAGGTCCACTTCTTTTCATCCGTGAAATTTTAACAAATAAATGAACAAACTTTTTCTCTTGTGTCAGTTTACATACAAATGTTGCTGATGCTCAGGGTTCGTATTCATCAAACTTCTATGAGCTACACTTCAGAGCCAATTTAAAGGATAAAAACTCATTTGTTGGGTGAGAGGAATAAGACTTGTTTATTCTGTGAATCAGTGTCATCTCTTTACCTTAAGGTAAATGTGGCCTGGGAATACATAACCGTTCTCTTGCATTCTGAATGCGAGCCCTTCAAACTCCGCTCTTGTACTTCCTGCAAATAAATGATTTGCACTAAATGAAGCCGAGCATTTGGTCCTTCTGTATCTCACTGTGTGGTTTCTATGAAGCCGATGGTGGTTATTTATTACAAGTTGTTGAAGGCTGAACAACAAAAATAATCATCCAGGTTCATCTGAGAAATCATGAGGATTTAATACGACACTCACAAGTGAGGACCAAGCGTATACATGAAGAGAGACTGTAAACAAAACCAATTCCAGCCGTCATGTCCTTTACATCACTGAAGTGGTGTAACGTCTTAGTAAATGTTGAGATAATACACTGTTATTAAACTCTGTATTGATCATTGATATTTAATCAAAGCCCTCCAAAATACGTCTCAGAAGATGTGAACTCACTTCTGTATGGCCATCTAGGACATGCTCGGCTCCAGTTTAAGACCTCAGTAGCTCTCTTAAATACAAAAGAAATTCAAATAAAAGACTCTTTCTTACAGGACTGAAGTGCCCCTGAAGTTGTCTCCTTGAGCAAATTGCCTCAGAGTCCAAATATTACCACAATCTACGACATAATGACTCAAAGTCGTGTAAAAAAACCCCAAAAAAAACACAAATTGCTACACAACTTTAGTCATTATTCAGCAAAATAATCACCAAAAAAGAAAAAAAGATTGGTTCTATTCATAGAGTTGAGATCCGAGGTCCCCTTTAGATCTGTGTATCCTTTTATTGTATCTGCACACACACACACACACACACACACACACACACACACACACACACACACACACACACACACACACACACACACACACACACGGACACACACAATCTACCACAAACCACCAGACTGGCCTTTTTCTCCATTACCCTCCTCAGAGACCTCATTCACACAAGTTTGAGATGATTTTGATCTCAACCAGGATGCACTGAACCAGCAAAACCACTCTTCACATTTCAGTCCCATGGCACGCACCCACACACACACACACACACACACACACGCACACACAGGATCGTCTTATTGCTTCTGCTTGACATGGCTTCAAGAGATCAGCACCATTTTCTCTCTTTCCACACCTGGGCGGCTCTCAGGATTGGTTCAACCAGGAGTCGCAGTGTAGCATGTTAATGTTGGCTTCTAAACTTACAATATTGGGGAAAATCTGGTGTGATTTTGGCCAGAGTGACAGCGTTTATATTCAGGCTAAGACCTTCAGGCATGACCTGGAGTAAGTTTTCCGTACACAACATAGCACAGGCATCAGACAAACAATAAGTACAGAAATAGGTCTTAGCCTGGATAAAAATGAAAGAAAATAGTCCTCAATAGCTCTCCTAAATTCCATAAATAGTTTTGATAAATAGCTTTCATTGAAGTAAAAGTGAAGCAATTTTACATCTATCTTACATTCAAGTCCAACAATCTTTCTGCAGCTTATTTCTTGCGGGTCTTTAGTGCCCATGAAATCGTCTTCTCGGGCAAAACTTCAGGACTGTAATGTAATGGCTCCAAATATTACCACAATTTATTACAAAATGACTCAGACTTGCAAAACATGTGACACAAATTGTAGCACAAACTCAGACATTACTGAGGAAAAATAATCACAGCACCGATATCAGCAAAACAAAAAGTACAGAAATAGCTCTTGGGCTGAAAAAAAAACAACAGGGAAAATAGAAATAAATAAATATGGGAAGTTTTCAAAATTGATTCCAGAGTTGTATTCATTATGCCAGTTTCCTGCCATTAGGGAGGAGGACCGCAAACAGGAGTTGAGACATTTAGGCTGTCATTTCTGCTTCCCATCTTGGTGGACTGACGGCGGTGGGAGAGTAATAAAGCACCTTTACACTTCATTGCCTCATAAATCCTAATACATTTCATAAATGAACTGCCGCACCCGCCGCTCTCTTACTTAACTCCCCGTGTTCATTTGGCTGTGTGACTGCAGACAGATTCATTTACCAATGCCCCGGAGCCAGTGCTGCGCTGCCACTGGGACCCATTTCAAAGGCACTGGAGTCGCCCTTACACGATTACAGGCTTGCGCTCCTCCATTTCCATCACCTCAAATCAAATGTTGCTTTAGCCGGCTCACACTTGCTCAGAGCCTGTGTAATGTGTGTGTGTGTGTGTGTGTGTGTGTGTGTGTTTACATATGTGCGTGGTAGTTTTCTACGAGTGGGTGGAAGATGGCATGCCTCAGGGACTGGTTTGCCACCCTGTTTGATCACTTTAAATATGAGTTCCGCCTCTTTTTGTACCGTGAACTCAAGTGATCATTGATTTTGCGCAAGCTGGATGTGAATTCTCGTCTCCTCGGGGGAATACGAGGGAGTACTGAATGACGGTGATTTTTCTTATTTTGCTCTGAGAAACCAGCGTTTACAAGGAAGTTGGTGACTATCACCTGTCATGTTGACTTTCTGCATGATTTTTATTTTTTTATGTAGGATTCAGCCGTGTTTTTTTCTTTCGGCATGTGGAATATCCAGGAGGAGACAAAAGAAAGAAGGTGATTGAAGGCCACAATTAATTTCCCACAATCTGTAATACGATTTCGCCTCATATTCCAGCCACGGCGCCATTTTTTGGTACACCTGCTCAAGGCTCGATCATCAAAACGGGCTCGGAGTTGGGAAGCAGCGGAGGCCAATCAGTGCGAACGCGTTCCTTTTCTTCTCCTAATATAAATGTTTTCTCTCATCCAAGGGAGGCTCGATGGCAGAGAGGCATTTTTGTTTCGGCCTTGCTTTGTGACTCATCACGATGAATGATGAGAACTTGGCAATGCTGGCACAGGCATAACACGCTAGATTTGCTGTGGAAATGTGCCGTAGCAAACCCTCAAAGAGACATCAAGGTCTTTTGCATCGAAGTGGAGGCAGAGGGAGAGAGAGAGGGAGAGAGATATGGAAGTGGTGAGGAAGGTGTATGTTAGAGCAAAATGTGTGGTAGTGCTTTTTAAAATCACACACACACACTTCCATACATTAATAATATGACGCTATCCTATGATTAATCAATGAATGACTAATTTCTGCACTTTACTGCAGCTATTGCACTTTTAGAGAATAAAACCTTTTTTGGGAAACAGTTTGTGGAAACAGCGATTGACTGACTGTCGTTGCTAGGAGACGTCCTGACAGTTGCAGTGGTGCTACTGACTGAAAAACACTATGTTGTATACCCTACAAAGATAGGCTAAAAGGCTTTTGTGCCCTCCTCCCACCAGCTCACAGGGAGTCTGTAATGAACAGTTTAGACGTCTGTCCCTTTAAAAGGTCCAACAATGTGGAAGACACATCCTGCTGTTAAATGTGCTTTGATACTTGGAAGCAAGTTAGCTTAGCTTGCCAATGGTGCCGCTGGTCTTTAGTGCCAGTCTACATGGATACTACACAAATCGTTTCGCTGGTACTGAGACTGTCAGTTGTGATAAAGAATGTACGCCCCCTGGAGAATGCTGACTTAGGAGGTGCTATCACTGCAAAACAAACACTTTAAAGTCACATTTTTCCTCTTTTCAATTTTGCCCACATGAGCACACAAAACAAAGGACAATCATTTACATGCTGATTTCATAGCAAAAATACATTTGAATTTGAGTTTGACTTTTAAAAATGACCAATTAGGTTTTTTTCACCATGTCTGTTCAGCTTTCCCTGGTTGTTTATCACGTGAGTTTTAATAAGCCCTTGGCTTTCTTCTTACCTGCACAACTTTGTCATTTGTATCTTCCTTTTCTGATGTTCATCACTTTGTTTTTTTTAATCATTTTGTGTCTGTGGTTTGTTCCTGTACAAATAAAGCAAACCAATGGATGCGTGGATTTCCTTTCCTCGCCCAGGGTGGTTTAACAGACTGGTTTACTACACTGCAGCTCTTGCGGGCGCGTGGCTGAAAACAGTGCATGCTCAGCCGTTGTCTTTCGCAATTCCAAACAATGTGGTCTTCCTAACTTGCCACCCACCAGCAGCACATCATTGCTGATTTTGTTCTCAGTGTGTGCCACGCAGTTCCTTTCCTGGCTCCTGCAAACTTTAGCAGCAAAATAAAATTTGACCAGATGCACAAAATGAATAGCTCTGAGCGCTGACTCTTCAAGGAGTCATTTCTCCCATTCCGTCCAATCGGTAATGCTCAACTTCGCTGAACAGCAGACGATTTTGGAAAAGAACAAAAGAGATTTCAGGGCAAAACATCAAGTGGGTTTGTTTGAGAATTGCGTGCAGGGGCAGCTAGGGAAGGATTAAAGTGCCCACATTTACAGTATACAGTAAATACTCAGGGACTGCACACAATGAATGCACGTGTGCAAGACCACATGTGTGCCCCATTGTTTAGAACGCTTCTGCCTCTCTTCAACCCTGCGCAGCTTAGCTTTATCAGAAAAAAACAGACAACTACAAGAAAAGTGGATCTCCTCATGGATCTCCTCTCCTCCTCATGCTGCATCTGTCTGTGTGCTCTTTTATACGTTCTGTATGCCAGTCTGACTGAGCAGTTTGCAGATACACTGTAGGCCACAGAGGACAGAGCACCCAGACATAATCTGGCCCTAATCCCTGCCAGAGGCATCCAGCAGCGGGATACTAAAGTGCTAGTTTTATTTTTTACCCCCCCCCCCCCCCAACCGTCTCGTGGCTGTGATGTCACTACCTGCCACAACAACAGGTTGCATTCAATCACTCGACCAACCTTGACTTGTCCGCCTAAAAGGCATCCAATCATGGGTGTGTTGGTTGTACAGCCATGTTGTGGTGAGTGCGTGTTTTGACTGTACTGATCTGTCCATCATACCATCTTTCTCATTCGTGCACAATGAAATAAACCTTCACAGAGGGAAGACAGGCCTCCCCGTGATAGCGAATGTTGCCCTCCTTTGTAAGCGTGCACGTCACTGCTGCCAATTTGCATGACGAGCAAGATAAAAAAAATAAAAAAAAACAGTGCCATGGGTAATTAATAAATTAGATTGCCATGATGGAACACCAGGAAGGCGTTGTTCCATTAATCGCCATCCCCGTCCTCTTCCAGTATCTTCCATCTCTGCGTCGCCTTTCGCGGCTCCTAATTAAATTGTACTTTCTGTCGATTGCGCTCATTACTCAAGCAAAACCAATCAGCGGTCTGCAGCTGGGTCTGGCGGTGTAGATAAATCCGGGAGTAAATGTTGGTTGAGCAACACAACATGGGGTGCGTCGTTTGCCTCGATTGCAGAGACAAGGCAGCGGCGCTTCCTTCTGGGTGTATTTTCAGCACATTCACTGGAGAGGAGTCTGTGCTTTCAGGGGGATTTCAGAAAGACGTGACGCCACACAGAGAAAGGTCCTCCGCCACTGAAACTGCCTCTTGATACTCTTAACAAGGCCGCGTCTGCATTGAACAAAGCCAGCATCAAGGCAACAGAAGAGAAATGTCTGCTTTTCTACCCTGAACTCAACTCTCCCTCAACTGTCTATCCATGCGCATCAGATGCACATTAGATACTTCATTCAGCACATTCTTCTCTCTTTGTTAATGTGGGCTGAACACATGGTGTTCCTCAGCTGTACCTCTATCCCTCTGTTGCTTTATTGCTGGAAGATTCACAGAAATATCCCGCTGGTTATTTGTTTCTGTCAGTTTCCTACTTCCTCCCTTCACAAGGCTTCCAATCTCACCTCTCTCCACCTCACTCCTACACCGGCTCTGCTACATCGGCCTCACTTCAGTACATTTGGACTCGTGACAGACTGTGTGCGATTCTCTCTCCATCTCAGCTTCAGAAAGTAGCCCAGCCGGCATTTTAAAGGAGCCGCTTAAAGATTTCTGTTTGCTACATGCTTGCAAGCAGCGCTGATGAAGGTTCGACTTGATAGGAGGAGGCCTTTACCCAGACACCTCGTCCTGCCTGACCAGTCAACCATTCTGCTTAGACACACAACACTCCCACCTCAATACTACAGAGCACTAGGGGGGAGGTGGGGGTGTGTGTTTGAAGAGACGACAGCAGCTAAAGTAGGGCTGGCTTTGCCGTTAATTAGAGATTTTGTGGCTAAAATGGGGGTCACAGCAGGCGAGAGATGTGCTCCAATGCAGTTTGATAGACAGCCAAAATTCCAGATTGTCCAGGGAAAAACTTTGGAGCGCTGAAAAAGATGTGAGCCGTTTTGAAACGTATTCGGTCTTAAAAGTACAAAGCTGCACATTTGTGTCAGTATGTGACGGCTGGAAGATTGATACCCACATAGCAACAAGAGGGAACTGAAAACTCAAAGGATGCACATTGACAGCAGAGCTGACTTGGTTCAACTGGTTGGTAGATTAATATTATTTAAATACAAAAGCAAAATCACAAATGTAGCAGTTACATAGAACTGCACCCACATAAATTACAAACAAAATAGAAAAAATACTAAATATCCCATTGCCATGACATTATAATGTCATCTATTTGTTCTTTTTAAAAAAATGTTAATTCACATTGTGTCCTTCTGAAAATGCTCTTCAGTTTCTTCTAATAATTAACCTAGACTGCAATTAATTAACCCACATTACAATTCATTATTCTAATTTTATGCATACAATCCAAAGACCAACACAAAAACAACTGATGCATATGAATTAATTAAAGATATAATGCAATATTTTAGAAAATACACTTTCTTTCTTTCTTTCTTTCTTTCTGTGATAGTGAAATGAGAAGTTAAGTCCCGTTCCTGCCTGATTGGCAGTGAATGAGTGTTACAAGCATGGCTTAGTGTAAAACACTACAGGAGCAAACAGTTAGCTGAGCTCTGTCCAAAGAGAAAAGAGAATCTAATTAATATGTATGTCATGTTTAAGTTGTACATTAATAATCAGGGTTTAAGGTGATCTTAACTCTTGTTTGTCAAGACACAGCTCCAAATATGTAACTAAAACTAAGAAATTGTCTTTTTTTTTAATTTGTGTGCATGTTTAGGTTTAAAAGATCACGCAAAAAGGAAAACCAGAGTTGTTCAGAGTCTTTTTTTTCCACCCAGGGCAGAGCCATGCTAGCTGTTGGGCCTCCAGTCTGTGTGATAAGCTGGCTAAACACGTTGGGATGTTGGCTCCATACTTTACACACAGACGTGAGATTAATATCAATCCTCTCATCTCACTCTCAGAAATAAAACGTTTTTCCAAGATGTCCCATTAATCTTTCACGTTTTCGTACCTTTTCTGTTCGTCCAGGGAAACTCAGCTGAGCGTGCTTCTTTCAAGTGACACTTTCTGATTTGGCTGTTGGTCTCTGAGCGTCCCCGCTGGGGCACTTTGGGATTAAATGTCTTGTGGAAAGAACAAATGGATGATGGTTGCCGGAGGAAGTGTGTGTGTGTGTGTGTTTGTGTGTGTGTGTGCGCGGGGGGTCATACTATCCAGCACACAAACACAATTCTACCAACTCCCCAGCTGCACAGTGTGTTTAGGTACAGTAGACGCCCCTTTGGAAAAGAAGGGTGCTCAGCATCTCTCACTGCAAGACAGAAAGACAAGTGATGCAACGTTGTGCCCGTCACAGTCCTAGTTGGCTGGTGTGTGTGTGTGTGTGTGTGTGTTTTGCGGGCGGTGTGGGTGGGTGGGTTTGCAAGTGACAGGGCGAGATGGTGAGAGAGATAAATAGTCACTCTGAGGGAAGCGATAATGGACTTTTCTTGTCTGCACAGTGTCGGCGTCTGCAGACGGCGAGGCCAGAGCGATGACAGACATGCTGATGTGTTTAACCGCTCTCGCTCAGAGAGTGAGAGAGAAGGAGAGACAGCGGCAAACAGACAGGATGGAGGGAGGGGGACGGGGTGGGGGGAGGGGAGGGGGAGGAGGAAAAGATGCTGATGCTCTTTAACTCTCTTCCACATTGCCATTGGCAACAAGACCTCCGTCGGCGCTCTGACAGATTCATGGTAATGAAGCCCGCTTTAGGTGAAACCCGCCGCCGCCTTTTCCTCGCACATTCACAATCTGTCCCGCTCTCTTTTTGTCTCGCTTTCTTTCCCCTTCTCTCCTGCTGTCACACACTTGCACACACCTATCTTGGCATCTTCATCGCCACAAGGAATAAGTTAGTGACAGAAAGAAAAGGAGGGAGAAAATGAGGGAGTATATATAGTCATGGTGGTGTGATTATCTTTTTGTGATTTTGAGGAATTTAAGGGTTCATGCATTTGACAAAAAAAAAAAACATTTTCTCACTGAGTTCTTCTGGTGTCTAGTCATGCTGAGGTTTGGGATTAGGTTTTTTTTTCAGGTTTTGAGATATAACCAACAAAGTGGAGGTGACGGAACTTCATTTGTGGTGTTCACAGTACTGAAAAATCACACTGGAACTATTTTCTACCAAAGTAACAACCTGAGGTGCATTTTGGTACGAAACATCTGATCATCACGCTTGATGGTTTTTCTGTCTGAGCTTGTTCCAAGCCCGATGGTATTAATGAAAGCTGAGGCAGTGAGTTTGTAACCTTCAGTACACACGAGTGGGCATCTTCTAAATGACCGTATTGTGTTATATAGGCTATAAGTACATTGTTTTAACACGCTCATTACACAATGTCATCAAACTGTGATCAAACCCGAACATCATTTCTAAATGTTTGTCTGAACCCTGATCAACCCGTGAGGTTTGTTGTCGACCCTCTAGTCCTGATAAGAAGTCTAAAAATGGTAGGTCAATGTTTCAGCCTTTAACAAACACCATTTCCCATGAGCCCTAGAACATTTAGAGGACCAAAGTTCAGACGCACCAAAAGGAGAACAGGGCTGAATTCTGTAGATGTTTTAGCAGGAATTCTAATTCCATTACAATCCATTACGTTGGAAAAATTACATGAGCACAGGCGGAGATTATGTGGAGGAAATAAAGTTAGAATGACATCAGCTCCTGTGCTGCCACGATGCTTCAATGATCATCTAATACAGCAAGTGCTGTATTAGATGATCATTATCCTAGAATATGGATAGTACGTAGATTTCAATCAGTCTTCAATGTATTTATTCAGGTGCATCACACCCATGTGTTGGGTTTGTTATTGGTCGTTTTCTTTGTGTTTTTGAGGATAGCTTTTAACAAGCTGATAATTAAGACACGTGGCGAGGTAGAAACAAAGTTAAATATTTATCTAATTGATGGCAATAGCATAAACCTTTAATTTAGGAAGGGGAAGAATGCTTCCCACTTTGAAATTCAGCTGGTTCATGTAGGCAGAAATCAGACGGATCTCTGAAAACTGTGCAGCAAGGCACCACCAGGGAGACGTGACAGCGTATGTGTTTAGAATAGGGTGAACCTTTGACCTGACCTCTCACAGTTATACCTAGCTCCTGTTAGTGGGGCGAGGCTGGCTGGAAGAGAAAGCAGGGCAGCGGAGGGGGGAGAGAGGGAGTGCGTGAGGAGGGGAGAGTCTCGGTTGTCTGATCTATTGGTCACTTCATCTTCCAACTGGTTTTCCCTCGCCGTGCGGTTCGTTTGTCACTGCCAACACAGGCTCATGTCTCACTTTCCTGAGGAATTGTGTGAGTGTGTGTGTGAGTGTGTGTGTGCGAGCGCCACTAGCCGAGACAGAGACAGAGACAGATGGGCCGACTCCCACTGGTTACATGTGTTTGCTCTCCGTCAGAACGCTTTGCCAAGAGGTCGTGACCTGCACGCCACTGAGGGTAAGGCTCAGTCTCAGCGGCTGCTGGGTTGCTGGTTCAAAACCCGGGCCTGCTGTTTCCCTGAAAGTGGCTCGCAGGGGGTTACAGCGGCAGTGCACGGTTAGCAAAGTAATGGATAAGTGCAGAAGTGCCTCTCTGGAACAGATGAGAGGAGAGTTTCAGACACACTGGGGCGACACAGGAAAACACTCCTTTTCTTTCTCTGTCTGGCCTTTCCAAATCCTAGCTGCTCAATTTACCCATCATCCCCGGCACCTGTCCATCAAAATCCCTACAGTGACCTGAATGCAGTGACGTCACCACCACGAGAAAAAGGAAAAGAAATCAGCCATTTGAAATTCCAGTGCAACACAAGGGGAACTTTCTGTCCCAGTTTGGGTTTTTTGGGAGGCATCAGCAGAGGATTTATGATGAACAGAGAGAATAACGCCGGATAAAGAGCTGAACTGGCCTGCAGAGCCGCTGTCCAGAGGGGGAAATAGTTGTGTTTGATGGGAGCTGTGCTCTAAGCCCCGCGGCCAGCGCTGGCTTTAACATCTGCTCCTGTCACACTCAGGGACAAGGTGCACAGCACTGTGGCATGTTAAAGAACAGCCCACTGCACACACACACACACACACACACACACACACACACACACACACACACACACACACACACACACACACACAAATGTTCAAAGACATAAAGGCCCTAGTCCTAATATTCACCACAAATATTCACCACCATATTGAACCAAAAATACAACTGCAGTCAGCCCTGCTGTGCTGAAACACACACACACACACACACACACACAGTGTAGCATTGCTTCCTGTGTACAGATGACCTTGGAAGTTGAGAGTAAAGTGTGTAAATAAAATCATGGGTCGACACCTCACTAACACCTACTCTCAGCTTGACCTATAATATTACAAAAGTGACTATTCTCCAAACAAAACGAGGCTCGACAGACACTCAGAGTACATCTGAGATCATATTCAGCACGTCAGGAGAGACAGAAATGAAAAAGGGCTATTGTCAGTGTTGCCATATGGGATGTGAAAACGCTTTAAAGCTGGTTATCTTAGCAACGCTCTGACAGAGCATCATTACTCTGCGCTCGCATCTGGACACTTTGTTTTACTGAGCTGACAAGTGTGAAGTCTTTTAAATTCAGTTATCTTGCACATCTTTGCGTCAGCTCAGACAAATGTGGTTTCGTGGTGTTAGAACCAAGCTGGAGCGATCATGTCTGGGAAGAAATACAAATGCTGGCGTTCAAACAGATACACCTAGACCCAGAGCAGTTACTGTGATACAAAGAGCACGAACCACACGAGAAATCAAAGTTTTCTCTCTGAGCATGTGTGTGTGGGTACAGGGTGTGTTTTTCTCTGCAGTGTAGTTCACACGGAGCCTCTGGCTTTCTTCGAGGTGGTGTCATTACCTTTTGTGTGCTTCTCTTTAGCTGTGGACACGCACACGACCGGGATTAGACGTATACAAATGCCTGGGCGTTTAGACAGGCGCACAAACACGCGCTTATATTTGCTGGTGTACAAGTGGAAGTGCACGCAAACACACAGATTCAAACAGGAGAAGAGCCTCCTCGTGTGGACAGAGTTGCAGGAGTGAGCAGTTTGCTCACCGTGTGCGTTGACAAGCAAAAACAAAGCGTCCTATTGTTGTGTGAAACAGTTATGCAAAAGAGAAGTGCTCTACCTGTTAGGAACAAATGATGTTTTCTCTGCAAACAGGAAAAACGGACAGATGGTAGCATGGACAATGTCTCAGTAAACAGGAAACAGAAGAATTGGTTGCCAGAGTGTAAACAAGCAGGTGGGCAACGGATTTAATCATTTTCCAGGACTGTCAGTGTGTGTGTGTGTGTGTGTGTGTGTGTGTGTGAGAGAGAGAGAGAGAGTTTGTGTGCATCTCTGAATCTGTCAATTAAGCGAGCAAGCCGCTCGCATCCTGGAAGGTGAGCGAACGAGGAGAACCTGGGTAAAGGTGGTTTCCATAGCAACCGCTGCTCTTAAAGCACTTTCCCTGCCGTAGCCATTTCACCTTTGCCTGCGGTGATGGTTTTCCACACTGCGCAGCCCAAAAAGAGATTCCTGCTAAGTGATAACAAAGAACTGCGGGGATGAAACCTGATGCATGGGAGAGGAGGAGATGGCAGCAATGACAAGCAATTCCTGCGAATTGAAGCGCCTTCACGGCTTCTCGTGCCGCTTGGGGGGAGGTGAGGCAAGAGGGGAACGTGTGATAGTGAGATCCATCAGCGGCTGCAATAACAGGCTCGTCGGTGATCCTGTTTGAGTGGCGAAAACGCTTATCCTGTTGAGCTGAATCCATTTATTGCAACAAATGATTATGTGATTATTTTGACCGCTCCGGTCTGAAGGCAAAAATCAATGCAAACATGCTAAAGGTCTCTCTGGCAGTATCAAGTGCAGATGTCCCCCCTCGGATGAGCGAACACGCTGTTAGAGAATCTCTCATCTGCTACTGAGCTGAAAAATGTGATGTTTTTTTACCAATTTCCAGAACCTGTGTGTGATTTTGAGAGTTTAATTGATGCCCTGTTGTGGATGCGTGAGAATGGGAGCCGTTTGTGTGTGTGTGTGTGTGTGTGTGTGTGTGTGTATGCGCGCAGATGGCGCTCCAGCCAGTTAGGGAAGGAAAGTGGAAAGGGAGCCATTAGCGCGCAATTAGCTTTGATTGCTTCAACATTGTTTCGGTGGGCCGCAGCGCTCTGTGAAATGACCAAATGCTGTGTCCAGGGCCTCGGGCTCTGGCCCCCTCCACCGCCGCTGGTGCTCGTGGGCAGGCGGCCGCAGCCAGAGGGAACGGGAACAGGCAAGCAAGGCCGCGAATATATCTGCCGTTACGCTTTTCCTCTGCTCACTCTGCTGAGCTCTTCCTCACCTCTTTCGCTTTGTCTCTGCTGTTGCTCCTGCTCAATATTTGCCTGATCCAATATCGCTCCCTCTCTGTTTCGCTCCCGATGTGTCTGCTTTTTCACTCGACTCTACTTCAGCAAGTCTATTCTTTCCCCACTGTCTATTTCACTTACTGTGACTCAATGCTTTTGGAGGCTCTGTCTCATGAATGCTGTTTCCCCTTCTACCTTGAAAATCTTTTCCTGTTTCTTTTTTTTGATTCACCACTTGCATTGAGCACTTGATATTTAGACTCATTTTGTTGGCAGCATTCTGCTCTCCATTAGCACTCATTTGGAAGAAGAAATGGACATGATACTTTGGATACTGCGTGTGCCAAAAGATGTGTATGTTTCAGAAAAAAAAATGTTTATTTTTAGTTACACATTTGTCATTAAAGCGATAGTTGCAAGTTTTGGGAAACACGATCATTTGCTCTCTTTTCAAGTGTTATATGAGAATATACAGGACACAGTTAGCTTAGCTTACAGTAGCATAAAGAGTGGAGACAGTTAGCCTGTTCTAACCTCAAACCTACCTGTGGCTCAGAGGTAGAGCGGGTCGGCCCTCAATCAGAAGGTCGGTGGTTAGATCCCCAACTCCTATGGGTCCTTGGGCAAGACACTGAACCCCAGCATAGCTTCAGTGTATGAATGTGTGTGCAAGAATACTCTCCTCCAACTTAGATTCCTCCTGTATGAATAATGTGTGAATGAGGATGTGATGTAAAAGCGCTTTGGGTAGTCGAAATGACAAGAAAGGCACTAAAGAAATACAAACCATTTACCATGCTCCAGGCTAAGTCCGCCATATATCTCCCAGAAAACCACAACCTGGTTTTTTCTACAGACTAAACAAATGAGATGAAAATTGTTAATTAGTGAGCTTTAACGGTGATGGAGGGCAGATTTTTTAACTCTAGCTGCTTCCTGTTGTGGCTTCATATTTAATGCACAGACATAAGAGTTATATCAGTCTTCTCATCTCACTCTTCTTGTCAGCAAGTAGCCTGAAGGAATGAATGTTGATCTTGAGCTGAATCAGTCTGACATTACAGTTTATCATGTTGAATCTGCATTGAATCGTATGAAGGGGAGAAATCCGTACCTTTAAAATACCACAGCATAAATACATAAAACTCATCAAAATGATTTTTCTCTATTGCATGTGATGTCCAGATCTACATGGCCATTTACACTCTCATTTGTAAAATTTTGCCATTGGATAAAAGACTGCATTTATCACCGCAACGGCTTGGATCAATAGTACTCTTGTGAGAACAGGGGTTAGTCAGCAAAGACACAGTATGATAAATTGGAGAAATGTATGAGAGTGGAGAAGCCTTTATTGGGAAAAAAAAAAAAATAATAAATATCCACAGGGGTGTAATTTGATTGGTTTGGTTATATTTCAAAGGTATCGTTTTTAAAACGTATAAAGAGCTACTGCATTTTTTATAGTGGAGACATCCTCGAAATTAGCACTTCTATTTAAATGTGAGTGTAAGCTTGGTGGCTGTTTAGGAAGCTGCAGTGATATCAAAGATTTTACTGTACCTTTGAGTGCATGTGTGTGTGTGGGTGGGTGCGGGGGGGTGTGTGTGTGTGTGTCTCAGGGCTCAACAGAGGCACATATCTTTTGACAGAGCAAGAGTTGAAGATGACAGGGAGCCTCGGCGCCAGGGTAAATTTAGGATGCTCAACAAGGAGCTGCCTTCCTGCTTTCTCTCACTCTCTGCCTCTATTTCTGTCTCTATCCCCTACTTCTCTCTATTTTTCTCTTTCACGCACTCTATATTTCCATCACACCAGGTCCCCTTCTGTCTCCTTCAGAGTCAGTTGCTTCTCAGCGGGGTGGGAGTAAAGTGTTGATTGGTACCATGCTGGCAAATGGCGGGAGATTGAAGGTAGCCTGCTGATGCGAGCTCATGTTGAGCCCACACCCCCTTTCGGCCTGGTCTGGCAGGAACAAAAGAGATGAAGCGCTGGCAGGGGGCTGGCGGACCAAGTTAAAAACAAAATGAAATGCCACTGAGCGAGAGAGGCACTTTCAGCTCGTCTTTATTGATGCTTCAGCCACAAATAGACGCTGTTTTGTTTTTAGCTTCACTTGTCAGGGAATTTTCCAGCCCACAGAATGTTTGTTTGGGCCCAAATTGTTATACTGTTGCTTCTGCATGATGCATCGGATGGTCCTCTGGAGTGAAAGAGGATTTTTTAAATATTATTTTTAGACTTAGTTGTTTTTTTGACAGAAACAGCAGAGCTGGACTCAAGCATCTGTTCACGGCTCTCTTTGTAGAGTCCTTGTTGCTGTTGTCTCGCTAACCACCATCGTCTGAATTTCACTAAATGGTAAAATGATACATGGCAGTTAAGGAAAAACATTTAACAGGGAAAAAAACAAGAAACCTCAGGAAGAGTGACAGAGGAAAGATCCCTCGTTCAGGCTGACAGACATTCAATAAATGTCATATATACACAGCAGACAGAAATAACAGGGGTAAAGTTACACTACAGAGAACCAGAATAACAATGCAAACACATACAGAATCTGCATCTGGGGAGATGATCAAATTCAAAAAAACTCTCATGTAGTTTATGGGGATGGCAGGTAAGGTGGTGGGATGAGTGAGCGTCAGGGTCAAATGGGGACAGATGACGGGCCAGGAGGTGTTGCAGCCAAGAACGGCTCAAGGAAGGGGCACGTCTCAGTGAGGCTTCACGGTTTCATCGCCCCCCCGTGTGGTTCGTGTAATAAGAAAGACGGATGGGAGTGTTGTGAGAACAGGAGAGAAAATACTTGGACACACCTACATAGGTATGGACAGGAAGTTGGTGTAGAGAGAAATCTAATCTCCTGAATGTAAGTTACAAACAGCATTTTTCTCTGGCCTTTTTTTGGTTTTGCTTTTTTCTTTGCAAACTGAATCCTAAATTAAAGCCAAACTGTTTGATGGATGTCACTTGTACAGGAACAAGAATTTGGATTTCCGCAGGGTTTTTGGGGTTTACATCATAACATGACTCTCATCACAGTCGACGTGTCATCCAGTGTGTTCTCAGTTGTTGGAGACATGCACTCTTTTTGACCCTCAAGACCAAAAAAAAATGTGCTTGGTGTGTCACAGATTTGTATATAGGGTTATACGCTGGGGTCGAACAATGTCTGATATTTTCTCGCAAATAATCAGGAAGTTTGAGGATTCAGAAGCATTTAAACGCACAAGATTTGATGACTTGTGCAATGAAGAAGGCATTTCTAAACAAAGTTGGGGTACTGACCAACTTAAAAACTAGAAACTAGTAGCTACATTTTTGAAAATATTAATCTGAATAAAATCCCACCTCCTCCCTCAGCCTTTCCTCCAAAGCCACTACCGCACAACACATGAATTTGCGTTGCATGATGATTAGACTGGCCACCACGGCTCCACAGCTGGGTCTCTTGTACGTTCTGCACGCACCCCTTAATTTAACAAATCTGTTGAATGCCTCAATCATATAAACACAAGGAAAACAGACATCACGTATGTAGAATTACTTTCACCTCATAGTTAGTGCTTGTACGCAGGGATTATTAGAGTCTGTGTGAGCACCAGATAGAATAAGAATAAGAATAAGACCGACTTTATTTATCCCGGAGGAAATTGTTGTGCCAGAGTGCGGTACAGAGGTCGTCACAACAATATAAAATATTAAAATACAAAATTGAACAGAAACTTAGACACAATAAAATACAATTAAATTAAATAGTCTGTCCCTTTTTAAAACAAAAAGTACAGATTGAAAAGAACAAATTTGTGAGAAGTGTCA